>NC_047658.1:37292408-37958241 GCF_011762505.2 Arvicanthis niloticus | reverse complement strand
GAGCAATCGTAAAGCTAATAGACAGGGCAGTGCTTTAAGTCAGGTCAGGAAGTCGCCTGGCTTTACATGCAAGCCATGACTCAGTGTTTGAACCAGCTTCAGGAACCACCCTCCCGTCCTTGCTCAGCAGGAGCAGCAACACACACACACACACACACACACACACACCCGCCCCCGCTGCTGACTCCTCCAGCTGGCATGAGCCACCCCTCCAGTCTTGCACCATCACAGGTCTCTGCCCAGCAAAGACAAACATTCCTCTGCACCTAGGACACAGCTGGGACCTAAAGGCAGCCAAGAAACGGAACTTCCTGTTTGCAAGGAAAGGCTGAGGCAGTGTGCTCTGAGTGCAGGCATCGCTTGATTCCATCAAAACATCTAGGTGGACATAAGCTTTACTCAAGCCTTCAGCTTCTGCTCTCTCCCCTCCCCTAGGTGTTCCGATCTGAGGCGGACTGACTTTAATAGTTCTGGTGTCTGTCTGTAACTGAGTATAGAGAACAGGACAGCTGAAGTGAACCCCAAGACAGTTATATGTAATTAAATGTTACATAAAAAGATCATTTGCTCCATTTCTACCAGTGTGGAAAAGTTAAAAAGAAGGAGGAAGAGGAAGAGGAGGAGGAGAAAGAAGAGGAGGAAAAGGAACCCAGTGTCCAGCCCTGAAGCAGACCCAAGTCAGTGTGCCCTGAAACCTTTGTGATCTGTCACATTCTCTACCTGGCACTGCCTCAGTTTCTCCATCCATACATGAAGTTGATGGGCTCTCTCTGCCTGCCTGGCTTATGAACATTCACATTACAGAACAGTACTATTATAGGACATTGTCTGGAGTCTCATCTCTCTTGCAGAGTCTCGTGTTAACTCCCCACCACAGAGAGAAGAAAGAGGCCTGATAGGCCCAGTCATGTAATACTTGGGTGCTTAGTCCTGCTGAGGCAGGGGAAGCTCTGGGAAGAATCCACCTAGCAAAGGGTGCAAAAGAGATGAGGACTCCTCAGGGAACGCTTGTACCCAGGCTAACTGGGCGCCGAGGTCTGGTCCTGAAGTTCCCAACAACTACTGTCCTTCCCTCCTCTGGAGCCCAACCCAGCTCCGTCACCCAGCCTGATGCTGTCACTGCTCTGGGTCCCTACCTCTGCTCTAGCACACCACCAGGCTCCACCCTCCCGGTCTGACCCTGCTCATTTCCCTAATGATAGATTTGCTCATTATCCGTCCCCTTTAGAATGAGAACTGGGTGTTTGTTTTGTCTCAGGGTCTCCTGTAGGCCAGGTTGAGCTCAGACTCCCTGGTAGCCTTAAACTCCTGATCCTCCTGCCTTCCTCTTCCTGCCTTGGGATTGTAGGCATGTGCTACCACACCCAGCTAGGGACTTTGTTTTATCACCTCTGTGTCACCAGCGCCCGGAAAAGAACAGTGCCTGGCACACAGCAGACACTCAGTACAAATCGTGGAGTAGATGAATGAATCACGGGGCCCAAAGCAAGGGCAGAATGCAAGGCCCTCTGCTGGGATCCCCTGGGTTGGCTTGGGAGAGGGGATCCAGTTTGCCTTCATCATGGTTGGGGGGCTGGTGATTGGCTTCAGTATAGAATTCTAGCTTGTTTATGATTGCTCTTTGAATTCTAAAAACATTGTGTGCGTTGCTTTTCTTTTTCCTGATAGGGAGAGAGCTCACGGCTCCGTTTCCCCTAGGATCTGCTTTCATCTCTATCTTTGTGCACAAGCATTGAGATGATCTCATATTTAAGGACACGTCTTCTATTGTTTCTTTAATTAAATGCCTTCTTTCTCTTTCTAGGGAAATCCTGTTAACTGAGAACATCCACATCAATTCTTACCTGTTTAAGACTGTGTCTCTGCAGCCCAGACTGGCCTTAAACTCAGTGATGTAGCTCAGGCTGACCTTGATCTTCTGCTCTTCCTATCTCTGCCCATCTAAGATCCGGGATTGGGAGTTTGAGGGCCACACCTGGTTTATGTAGTGCTGGGGGAGGGAGGTGAGCCCAGGGCTTTGTGCACTCTAGGCAAGCAGTCTCCTGCTGTGCTACCTCTGTCTCTAGCTGTGGTCTATCATTTTACACTATTTGCCTGAAGGGTTCTATGCTTTTACTTTCGACCCACCTAGCGTGTTTTATCTATGGTAATTCTTTTTTAATTTTCAAGAGCCCTTCCTTCTTCGTGTTGGTTTCTGTCTATTACTCTGTAAAGTTTTTCTACAGTGCCCTCTAACCCTTTGTTATCTGCTCACCCATGAGTCACTAGAAAGCAGGAACACGAAGAGATATAAACACTCCCAGGTTCACAGCCGTATTATTCAAAGTAGCCACCGGGTAGGGGCAAGCCAGCGCTTGTTGACAGATGCATAGATATCTCACCTCTACAAGGGAGGCAGATCTGAAATATGCCACAGTATGTGTGAACCTGCCAGAAATGACACCATTAAAAGAAGTCAGGTGTCACAAGCAACAGACAATTGTGAGTCCACTTACACAAGGCATCTAGATTTCCTACATTCACAAATTCAGAAAACAGTAATGATTGTCAAGGCTGGGCAGGCTGCAGGGGCAGTCGGGCGAGAGCGTCCAATGACAACTGTGTTTAAGCTTGGGAAAATGACCACCCCCGTGATGCTTGGTATTGATGGCTGCACAGTGTGAAGGTACCAAGCTGGAGCTGTACCCTTCTGAATGGCTAGAGTGGTGAATTTTACAATAAAAAGGGAAGACCTGGTAGCTGTATTGGAAGCTCTTGAGCAAGCAAGCTTGTTCTCTGAGAGAAGCTTCTGCTCTGGGTCTGAAGAGGCCCTGGGGCCATGCACCCACTAGACTTCCCTATGCACCCAAGTGTCTTCCCCACCTTGGCTCTCTGGCTGAGTGCTCCCTACCTGCAGCAGGGGCTGGCGGCTTGGGTGCTCAGAGCGGAGGCCTCTCTGCCTGTGCCCTCACCAGCTGCTGCATCCCCATCCTGTCCATGCTTCTCTGCTGTGTCTCCAACCCCTCCAAAAAAATGTCATTACTTTTGTATCTTTTGGATTTTTTTTTAACTTTACTGAAGGCTTTTTGGTGGTGGTGGTGGTGGTGGTGGTGGTGGGGTTGGCAGGGATTCAAGAGAGAGACAGGATAGCATACAGCTGTTTCTTAATTAGAAGTTGGTGTGGGTATTTTTTAATAGTAGCATTTTTATAATTATAGGTATAATAATCTTCTTAGTCTACTCACACCCAAAGGAAAGTTCAACACTTTTTTTATCAGTTCATCTTATTGTCCACACAATCAAGAGGTCAAGTCAGAATCTTAAACTACTTAGCAGTGGAGAGACACCTCAGTGGGTTTGCCACCAAGCCTGACAACCTGAGGTCTGTCCCTGAGACCTAGATAAGAGAAGCAGAGAACAGGGCTCCCGAAAGTTGCTTTTTGACCTTCGAAAGCACACCCTGTGGTGTGGCACATTGGCTGGCACCTTCCCCACTGTAACAAACCTACTGAGCTTCAGATAACTCTTGCAAGTCATTGTGCCCAACTGAGCTGGCGTCCTCTGTGTCCTCATGAAACAAGACCTCTCTTTGTGTCTCTCTCTGTCTCTCTCTGTCTCTGTCTCTCTGTCTCTCTGTCTCTCTCTCTCTCCTTTCCTCCCTCCCACCTTCCCTCCCTTTCTTTCTCTGTCCCTTCCCTCTTTCTGTCCCTCCCTCCCTCCTTCCTTCCCTTCCTTCCTTCTTCCCTCCCTCCTCCATCTCTCTTTTACATTTTTTAATATTTTTTCTTCCTTGACAGTGTCACACTTGTAAAATGTATTTTGGCCATTTTCACTTCCCATTACCCTCTTTTGTCACCCCCACCCTTAATGAGCCCTTCTGCCTAACTAATCCCCACCCTGTCTGCATGTCTTTTGGTTGTTTTGGGTTTTGTGAGCCACTGCGTTGAATTGTTTTGTTTCATTTTGTTGAACTGAAAAAAATTTTTTTTTGCATGAGTATGAGGTGGGGTTATTTACTGGGGCTTTAGCATTGGCTCAGCACTGAAGAATATGACTCCTTCCTCAGGTGCCATACACTACTGATTGATCCTCAAGGAAGGGTGGGGTGCCCCATGCCTCCCTCCATCTGTGCAGGAATGTTGACCAGCTCAATCTCGTACCAGCCTTGTACAGGTAGCCACGGCTGTGGTGTGTTCACGAGTTCACTGGCCATGTCATGTCCAGAAGACAGCATTTCACAGATGAGGCATTTCTTAAAACAGAAGTCAATGGTAGCAACAATGACAGCTTGAAGAACCAAATCTTAGGTGTCTCACCTTTGTGAGTTCTCCAAGGGGAATTGAACTAGCCCTCCAAAATTATAAAATAATAATAATAATAATAATAACATTGATTTGATTAAATATAATTCAGAAATATAGACCATGAAAGAGGTGGTGTGTGTGTGTGTGTGTGTGTGTGTGTGTGTGTGTGTGTGTGTGTTGGCATGTAGAAGAATGATTGGAGGGTGTGGCTTGGAAAGAAAAAGACATATTATATCCCAACTCACTGTCCAGTAATACTATATCCCAATTGTATAGTGTAGCTTTATAAACGTTACTCAGATAAAGCAGTATGTTACTTTTCAACCTAATATCGTAGATTGATGGTTGGATCTGCTATGTTGAAGGTGAGGTCTTTGAGAAAGAATCCAGTTTTGAATGACATCAGACATTGTGTGGGCTGAACAGTGAGACGAGGAAAGCCACCAGGACAAGAGGACTGCATGGTGTGACAGTGCTCATGTAGGGATTTGAAACACACCCCCGATCAGGTGGTTCCCCCTTAGCCACCATCATGGGAAGTAAATATGTCTTTAATGCTACCATCTTTTTTCCTTTTTAAATTAGTGGTGAAGTTAATCAGCCTCTGGTTGATTAGATGTAAGCCTGCTTGTTGCCCATTGAGGAAATACAGTAGTGACTTCTCTGCTTACTCTGTTATGCTAAATCGTGTGTGTGTGTGTGTGTGTGTGTGTGTGTGTGTGTGTGTGTGTGTGTGTGTGAGAGAGAGAGAGAGAGAGAGAGAGAGAGAGAGAGGGAGGGAGGGAGGGAGGGAGAGAGAGAGAGAGAGAGAGAGAGAGAGAGAGAGAGAGAGAGAGAGAGAGATACTACCCTAGGCACTCCATTGCCCTTCTGAGACCTTCCAAAACTCTGGCGATATATTGAACAACAGTTTGTTAATAGTTTACAATGTAGCAAAGCTTTCTAAATAGTTACAATTTACCAGTGCTTTTTTATACACTGATTTGAAAGCAGAACAGCCCCTCCGACTGAATAAACTTTGCAAAAACCATGCACAAGGATATATATATATATATATATATATATCTCCATCCATCCTATAGTGACAGTTTTCTTACTAAATTTAACTTCAATAATGACAAATTAAATCTTTCAAACACCACATGATACCTTAAATTGGAATTTGCGCATGCAAAGCAAGTACCAACCTTGAATTCTCAGTTAATTTTATAACTCTTTGAGAAACAATCGCTAGTATTTAAAATTGTGCTAATGATCTAGAATGCACTTTGCCTGGAGCTCAACCTTTGTGTCTTCAGTCCTGGAGTTCCTTTCTAAGTTGTACAAAATCTTACAGTGGTAGTTGGAGGAAGAGTGGGTAGTGGGTCCTTTCTAACAAGTCATGTTAAATCTCCATCATGATGAAGGAGACTGTGGTTTGGCATTATACCGATGGAATCTGGCAACAGCCAGGGGTTTCCTGGTGACAGGGAATACAGTTGGTTACAGGGTGGTATTAGGTAATGGGCTGGCTAATATCTACTTCAGGTAAACTGATGTAGGAAGTAAAGAACTACGAGTTTCTGGTTAATTCCCATGGTAGTTGGTAATCAGTTCATTGGTTTCTTGCTTCCTCCCTCTCCTTTTCCTTTCCTTTCCTTTTCTTTCCTTTCCTTTCCTTTCCTCCCTCCTTATTTGACAGTGTTTCTCTATTATGTAGCTCTGGCTGTCCTATAACTCACAATATAGACCAGACTGGCCTCCAACTCACAGAGATCCAGCTGCCTCTGCGTAGTCTAGGATTAAAGGCATGTACCATCACTGGTGTCTTGTTTGTTTGTTTTGTTTTGTTTTTGAGACAGGGTTTCTCTGTGCAGCCCTGGCTGTCCTGGAACTCACTCTGTAAACCAGGCTGGCCTCGAACTCAGAAATCCACCTGCCTCTGCCTCCCAAGTGCTGGGATTAAAGGTGTGTGACACCACTGCCCGGCTACATTACTGGTGTCTTAAGGTGGAAAGATAGCATGCCTCCTGGAGAGTCAAGTAGAAGACCTTGAGTTTTATTGATTTCTTTTCTCCTTCGTGGAGTTAATATCTTCCACACTTCACTTGTCAGCATGGAGTGGGGGCCAAGAATTCCTCATCAGCTCTTTCCAAACCGCTCAGTAGACAGGCATCCTTCCTGCCCTCATTTGAAGGTTACAGTAGATGCAAGCAGAACAAGCAGGACAGCTGATGAGGGTGTTAGAGTTCATGGGGCCCTCTTGGTGAGAGCAGATGTGTTCTTGCTTGTATGAGTAGGTGTGGCTCTGTGAGTGTATGTGTGAGAATGTGTATGAGTGTGTGTGAATATGTGTGTCTCTGAGTGTATATGTGACTGCATGTGTGAGTATATATATGTACATATATGTCTTTGTGTGTGAGTGTGTTTGTGTGTGTGTGTCTCTGAGCGTGTATGTGAATGTGCATGTGTGAGAGAACATATGTCTTTGTGTATGTGTATGTCTCTGTGTATGTATGTGTGTATGTTTGTGTGAAAGTGAGTATGTATGTATATATGTATTAGTGAGTATGCATGTATATCTGTGTATATGTTTCTGTGTGTATGAGTATATGTCTGTCTGTGTGGTTTTGTGTGTATGTGTATGAGTGTATATATGTATGTCTGTGTGTTTCAGTGTGTGTGTGTGTGTGAGTATACATGTCTCTGTGTGTATGAGAGAAAGTGAATGTTTCTGTGTGGAAGTGAGTGTGTATGTCTGTGTGCATAAGCATGTGTATGAGTGTGTAAATATGTACATCTATATGTGAGTATGTGTGAGTGGATGGATGTGTGTGTGTGTGTGTGTGTGTGTGTGTGTGTTCACGTGCTTGGGTTGGGGAGAAGCTGATGTCCCTACATAAGCCCAAGACCTTAGCACTGTTCTTGCCCCATTAAGAGGCCACAGTGGTTGGTCCCAAGTGCCATGTGCAGAGTCCAGGATTGAGCTTTCTCTGTTAATGAGATATGAACATTCTAAGCACCTCAGTGCTCTCTCTGGTGGTTCCTTTTCTGGGTGTTCTTCTCCCAAGAGCCTCCTTTCCTGGCCTTCATGGGTCTGCCCCTGTGTGACTGAGACTCTTGGCAGTGCCTAGTTGTCATGTTACCAGTAATCAGACAGCCCTTCCTATGGTGTTTCCTGACAGCCATCACTGGGGAAGTCTATGAGGATGGGCTTATTGGACAAAATCCTTCTGCTGCCTCCCAAGGTGGGGTTACAGCTCTGGGTCTCAGGGCTTCTGGAGACAGAGGAACAGACAGAGCAGGTATGGGGTTCTCAGTGGACCTCACTGTTCACCTGCAGGCACTGAGACTAAGTGAGTGAAGATCTTGAAAATACAAATGGCCAAGACAATTAAATCGGTCACAGCTCTGAGTCCCTGGAAGCTCTAGAGCAGGAGGCCTCAGCATGGCTTGGTGCTTGGTGGCCTAGCCAGCTGGCAACTCTGCCATGCTGTTCTCCATGGCTTAGTTTGAATAAGAGGAGCATGACTTGTTCTGGGATCTCAGAGCCTTGAGAATTGGAGAAAAAGTATAGAAGTCTGACAGGGCATGGGGGAATCCCCACATTGCTCCACCTTAAACTCCTGTGGCCTGAGTGCTGGAACTGTGGTCAAGGATGAGCTTGAACTTCTGATTCTTTTGCCTTGGACAAGGTTTTATGCAGTGCTGGGAACCGAACCCACAACTCCCTGCAAGCTGGTAAGCACCCTACCAAGTAAGTTACTGCCCTATAATCCTCTTTCTTTTACATCTGGTTTCAGGGAGTTCAGACCCATAGGGGTGAGAGAGAATGTCACCCTGTGGCTTTCTGAACTCCTGGAACCTACATCCTTCCTCTTCTCAAATTTATCCCCAGCCTGCCTACCTGTCCTCCACCCGACTTGTTCTCCTTGTCTTTGGTCTTACTGGGCAACTTTTGGCCTGACCTCAGCTTACTCATTAGCACTCGAAGTTGGCATTTCTTTTGGCTTCAGATCTACATTTTCCTTAGCCTGTGCCAAGAAAGTGTCTATTAATGTAGCTGGTTAGTGGTGAAGAAGGGACTCAGCAGAAATGATAATGTGTCCAGCAGCCCTCAGAGTGCTGGCCCTGGACCACAGACAGCAGTGGCACTGGGGGACCTGTCAGAAATGCAAGCTGTCAGCCACTCCGGTCCTGCCAGCAGGCCAGGGTGATGCTTATACCATCCTGATGACTGTGAGGAAGGCAGAAGTCTGAGAGCCATTCAGAATGAGCGCATCAGATAGCAGGCTGATTCCCAGCTTCAGTGAATGGCCCCCAGCCTGTGTAAAGTCTTTTTACAAGCCCCTTCCAACCAAACTGCAGCTCAGGCCCACCAGAGACACTATGGCAGTAACAAAAAGTTTTACTTCAGTCTGTGGCCCTAAGAACGGTGCCTGGAGACCTGAAGGTCACTGTTGTCCAAGCACACACACACACACACACACACACACACATACACACACACTCAAATACCTTCACTGGAGGCTTGGGAAGTGATGGAGGATATGGCAGTTATTCCTGCCTCTTTCTTTACAGTATTCAACTCACAGGTTTCTCAACCCCAGAACTGGAGGATTAATGGAAGCAAAGAAAGTCCGGTTAGTTGTTACAGTATTTGCCTAAGTGCATGAAGGGTTTGATCATTTGCGTTGCATAAACCCAGCATGGCAGCACATACCTGTAGTTATAGCACTCAGAAGGAAGAGGAAGCAAGAAGGTCAGAAGTTCAACATCCTCCTCAATGGCATAGTTTCTGAGTCCATCTAGGATGCATGAGAATCTATCTTCGATAAAGAAAAAAGTTAAGAATAAAAGGAAAGGGGGTTATCAAGAAGACACAGCAAGTAAAGGCATTAAGTGCCAAGCCTGATGACTTGAACTCAATCTCTGGGACCTTCATGGTGAAGGATCTGACTCCTGTTCTCTGACCAATACACATGACCACATGACCTGTGTGCCACCATTCCTCCACACACAATTTATACATACATACACATACATACATACATACATACATACATACATGGAGACCATGTCCAAATTTGGAGGTACTCCCACTCTGCCCCTCCCATCATACTTAGACAGGTGTTTTTGTTGTTTGTCCTTCTGTATCTTTTCTCCATCTGTTTATTTAATTTCTGAGTCACACCCTTACCTCTTTGGCTTTCTGCCTTTGATATAAGCAGAAGCCATATGTCCTCGACCCTCAAGTATACACTCAGACCACTATAAAGAGCCTGATGGAGTAAGTCTGGATGAGCCCCTCCAACTGCATTCCCAGCAAGCACACCAGGACGCTCAGGCACTGTGGCCCTTGGGCCACCCTGCCAACCCCTGCAATAGAAAGCAGCCACTCTGCCTGGGGCCACACTGGAGCTCTGTTATGCATTCCCTATGCAATGGAAGAAGATAGTAATGCCTCTTAGATCCCTGGGGAGTTTCACCTGTAGAACCGGAAATGCTAGAGATGGTGGCAAGCACAGTGACCCCTGAGCCATCTTGCCTGGAATCTGCTGGAGATCCAACTTTGAACCATGCTAATTATTGGCCACCACTCTGGAGATGCGAATGGGGTGGCGGATCCCAAAGAACCATTAAGGTCTGCCTAATTGTATTTCCTAAACAGAAATATATTTCAGGGGTACATAAAGACACAAGGGAGAAACCATTCATTTAGGGGTAATCCACACTGGGGTCTAATTCCTAGTTTGTTTAGAAAGAAACAATGAAAGAAACAAAGAAACTTAAAAACAAATGAGCAAAAAAAGAAAGAAACGAAGGAAGAAAGAATTTTACATTTAAAACATTACCACTGTTTGGTTTGTATATTTACCTTACTTTATTAATATATTAAATTTCTTTCCTCAGTGTGTGTGGGGGGATGGGCATATCATACCCCCCCCCCCCGAAGTTTCTGGACGCCATGAGGGTATAGAAACCAGGCCTGCATGAAGAATTAAATCATGCCAAGAAAAGCTTTGAAGCTTGTTTTCCCCTCTTCCTTTTTATTTTTATATTCAAGCGGGGTCCTCTGTAGGTCATCTTATCTCTCTGTCTTTAGCCAGAAATATTTTGGCCCATGAAAATAGAAGGCAGTCTCCAGCCAGAGGAACTCAGGTGCAGAGGTTAAACATTCAGTTCTTTGAAGTGAAGTGATTTTTTTGTTGTTGCTGCTGTTGTCTTTCAGAGTGTGGTGATACCTCTCTCTCCCTCTCTGCTTTCTCTCATGCAGTGTTCCTCAACCCACTACTCACTGTGCAGAAACTGTTTGGTCCTCATTAAGTTTCCTTCTGTTCTCCTTCAACAGTTACCTACAAGTCTATAAAAGCAAGTTTTATAAAAATACATTATGAATGAATTCTGTTCACCGCATGGTTGCTGCTCTTGCCTTTGAACGTTTTATTTCTGAACCCTTTGTGGATTATACAATCCAGTATCTCTGATGCGTGCCATAGGCCACATTCTCAAACGTGTGTGTGTGTGTGTGTGTGTGTGTGTGTGTGTGTGTGTGTGTACACGTACTCAAATGCACACACAGTTTTGCAGGCATTCTCAAGACTCACAGATAAAGAGCTCTTCACCAGATTTTTTTCTCTCCCCTAGTCTCTTCCACACCTACTTCCATATTTTTTAGACATTTTGTTTTACTTTTAATTATATGCATATATGTGTGTGTGTGTATGGTGAGGAATGAGTGTGGATATGTATGTGTGTGAATACAGATGCCCTGGAGGCCAGGGGGGAAAATCAGCTCTCCTAGAGCTGGATTTATGGGTGCTGGGAAACTTGGGTACTCTACAAGAGCATATATGCTGTTAGCTGCTGAACCATCTGTCCAGCCTTAAATCGTCTGTATTTTTATCAAGGCCATCTTTCGAAAATAGGTTTAATTATGTCGCCCCTCTATTTAACCACTTTCTGGACTCGTCATTTCTAGAGACTACTGCCCATCGACTTAGCAGTCTTTTAGGATCTCACCCTTTGACCCTTTGCTCTTCCTGCTACCTTCATGCAAGGAGTTTACATAACTGCTGGCTTCCTCGCCTCTGAGCTGTAGCCCCACTCACCTGCTCGCCCTCCTCTGCTGAAACCACGGGAAGAGACTTTGTTTTCTCGGGGCTTTGATGAAATGGTTTGAGTTTATGACACTGTCTTATTACTGTCAGTCTCCGCTCATCTCTGCTTCCTGTTCTCCCGTAGGCTGTCTAGGCTGAGGCACTTAACCATATGAAATTACATTCAGCTGCTTTTGAATTTTGTTCTTTAGGTCACCAGCAGAGGATTTCCCTCTCCTTTGGGCATACGGCTCTGAGAGGTTTGACGTACGCATGTCTAAGCACCACCAAAATGAAGAGGCCAAACTGTTCTATTGCCTCTAGAATGGCTGTCATGATACCTTTTAATAGGTTGTGTGCAAAGGCTGTACGTAACTCCGTATGGCTGACCTAAAACTTAATTCCAACAACTGTCTGTGTTTACACTATGTCGAAATCCTCACCTCCAGTGCTATGGGCAACGTGTTCCCTGATGGGAAGTTGGCTCATGAGGGTAGACTGCTCCTGAAGGGGTTAGAGAAACAGAAAACCACCCATAGCCCCCTGGCCCTCTCCAAGAAATGACAGGCCATTTCAGGGCCTTGCAAGAAGGCCATTGTCAGCACGAGAAACAGGGCCTCGTCAGGCACCCTTTTGCCTGAGGAGGTCAGAGCCTTGACCTTGGACTTCTGGCCTGTAGACCTGAGAGAAACTCATGTTTGCTGTTTAAGGCCTCCAGTCCATGGTATTGTGTTACAGTGACCCCAGTAAACTTTAGCCACTTCCCATTCTATGGTCATCTTCTCAAGAATTCAAACCACCTTTCTTATCTGTGTCTTTCCCATAGTTGGTAGCATTCAGCCAGGTACGGCTCCTGTGTCCGGAGCCTTAGTCTTCCTCAGGGCAACAGATGAAAATGTGGTTAATGACGCTCATTAGAAGGTGTGTGTTGATTGTGATCGTGAACCTCTCTCATGCGCTTTCCAGCTTTTCCTAACAGTCGTGATAAAAACTAAAGTTATTGCCTCAGACTCTGGACTCTGGGTTCACTTAGGAGCTTAAACAGGGACACTGAGCTGTACGCAGGCTCTGAGGCTTGATCATTGGTTCAGACTCTCAACGGCAGTAGGCTACAGCTGATTTGAATGCATGCAAACAGGATCCATGAGCCTGCAGTAAATATATTGTAAGGGGACGTTAGCTTGAGCTTCACCATTTCTTTATCGATCTCCATTCTCTTCCAAGACCTTGTGAAGGCAACAGCCAGCGACCAGAACAAAGTTACCCTGTTCCATCAGATGTAGCACCTCATTAGAGTGTGTTTTCTGGTCTCTTGGGGGCTCATAGCTCATAGCTCAGCAATCTCTTACCCTTTCAGCTTACCTCACTGCATGTAACTGATGCTAGCTAAAGAATTTATATGCCCGATGCTTCACCTTTTGCTGACGATGTGTTCTCTGAGGGAGAGGAGGCGATGAGTCTACTAAAAGTTGTTGAAAAGAGGGTGGTGGTAGTCGCTATGTTTGTCAATAACTACATAAACTATTCTCAAGTACACCTTTCATTCCAGGTGTGAGCTGGGGTGGGGTGATAGTTAAGCTTGGTCAGCTTGATGGGATTTAGAATCTCTTTGGATGAGACTGATTCTCTCTTAGTAGCCATCAGTTGCCTTTAGCTCTTCATTCAGTTGCCTGGCCTTGTGAGACATTGACATGGGCACATCAACTACTGTTGTCATTGGTAGGTTTCGTTTGGAGACCATGTTGTTAAGGCTTCATGGTTGCATATTGAAGACAGCATCTTGATGCAGATGTCCCGGTACTCTGATTCTTGGAATCTGCTCACCTCCTCTCGAGTGATGTTCCCCGAGCCTTAGATGTAGGGTCGTGTGAAATAGGAGCCTGGGCACGGGACGTCCATGGTGAGTTACTCTCTACATTTTGACCACTCCTGGATTTCCTGGATGTGATGGACTCCCATCTGCAGCAAAAAGAAGTTTCTTTGATGAGGGGCGAGAGCTACAATTTTCTAAGATGTAAGGATAGATATTTCTTCCAGAATCATCCACTTTGAGGCAGTAAGCTTAGCCTCATCTGCTCGGTTTAACTTAAATGTATTTGATTGTTACATTTTAAACACTCTTCTTTTAAAAAGAAAAGAAAGAGAGAGAGAGAGAGAGAGAGAGAGAGAGAGAGAGAGAGAGAGAGAGAGAAAGAAAGAAAGAAAGAAAGAAAGAAAGAAAGAAAGAAAGAAAGAAAGAAAACATTTTAAAAGTGGAAGGGTTGAGGGAGTGGTGAAAGCCTTCAAAACAAGCCTGTGTTCTGGACATCCTAGGGGTGGGCCAAACACTTTGGCAGAGATTCAGGTATTGTAGCAATGAACTTGGGTCGAGGGAACACAGTCAAGTCATTCTTTCCACTTAAGTGTTTAAAAATCCAAACAGACTTTGATGTTAAAGAAGAAAGTGTGTGTACACAGAAAATAAGTACTGCAGTTATTTCTTCTTGGGTTCCATAACATTTCTTAGCATAAGAAACGGCTTTGCTCCCTGCCATTGTTTATCGAAGAAAATGGGTATTAGATGTCAGTTTAGATTTGGGGAGATAAGTGAAAGTTCAAACGGCCTTTCCAGATAAGGCATTTTCTCCAGTGGGTTTTTTTTCCCCCTAGTAGAAATAAACAAATACCCCATTGCCTTTCATTAGAATCTCTCTGATCTCAGTGCCGTTGTGGCATGTATATCTAGATCATTCTGGAAAGTTCTGATTGCTATTAGCAATGAAAACTTAAAGAATACTGAAAAGAATACTTCTGCCACCTACAACTTAATGGATGGCCAGGTTCCATGTGGAGCCCTTGGGAGGGTAAGCAACACTGTGTTCCCTGGGGACCTGGCTTCTCTTGTGCAGATTCCACCGTGCCAGTACACAGCATGGCATTGGATGGGCAGAGAGCACTCCCTTCAGAGCCTTGTGTGTGTGCTGTGTGAGTGGAGCACTGCTGGGGAGCACAGATCCTGAGAGCAGCTGCAGGCCTTCTCACACAGACACTAGTTCTCCTAGCGGAGGAGCCGGAGAGCTTGCTTGCTTCTGAGTCTCAAGAGGTTTGTCCGTAAGTTGATTAGTAGAATGTCTCCTCTCCAGAGCATCACGTTGCATGAATAGTGTTTTAAGATTAGCCAAGCTGTTTATTGGGGGCGGGCATCAGTCATGTGATTTCATGTGGGAGTCAATCATTCACATCCCCACTACCATATTTCTTAAACCAACTCTTAGACATTGTGTGTGTGTGTGTGAGAGAGAGAGAGAGAGAGAGAGAGACAGAGACAGAGACAGAGAGACAGAGAGAGAGACAGAGAGAGAGAGAGAGACAGAGAGACAGAGACACGAGACAGACGGACAGACAGACAGACAGACAGACAGAGCATTCACTCATGTACTTCCATGTGCTTGTGTGTCTGGGCCAGAGGTCAATGTTGAGTGGCCTCTCCAATAGCTTCCCACCTTATATTTTGAGACAGTCTCTCTCACTGAACCTTGAACTCACTGAGTCACGTAAGCTGAGTCATGAACAAGCTCCAGGGAGTTTCCTGTCTTCGCATCCCTGGAGCTGGGATCACACACCTAGACCTGGCTTTTACGTGTTTTACGTGGGTGATGAGGATCCAAACTCGGGTCCTATGCATGTGCAGTGAGCAGTTTACTGGCTGAACCATCTTCCCATCCCCTTTAGGCGTTTAAACGGGAACATGGTGACACAGAAATGGAGATTTTGGAGGGGAAAAGGGAGAGCAGGCCTGAAGAGGGCCAGCCCAAAGTATTTTGTAGAATGGAGAATTAAATATTGTCCAAGTTGGCAGTCTGCTCTGACTGAAATTGCCTCAGGCTCAGGCACGCCATCTTTAAAAGAAATTTCTTTTTTGTTTTAGATTTCTTTTATTTTCATTTGTGGGAGTGTTTTACCTGTGTGAACACATGTGTATCATGTGTATCTGGTATACAAGGAGGTCAGAAGTGGGTTTGGAGCTACTGGAGTTGTGGATGGTTACAAAGCACTCTGTAAATACTGGGTATTGAGCCTGGGTCTCCAAGCCATCTCTCTGGTCTCTTGGGATGAAACCATAATTCAAGGAGCCTTTTTTTTTTTTTTTTCTTTGCCTCCTTGGGCAGAAGCAAGGGACTCCCTGCTGTCAATCCTGCAGTGCCACACAAGCCTAGCCTTTATCAGCCAGGAAGCTTTACCTTGCTTCTAGGCCCTACGTTTAGTGGGCTCCATAACAGAGACATGATTGATTAAACCATTGACCACATCATTGAATTAAACCCTCAGCCCCTCCTGTTCCCTGAAGGTCAGACAGCTGCAAGCTCCAACCCTCTAATCAAGCAGTTGGCCCAACTGGTGACCAGTCTTCATCCTGAAGCCAAGGAGGGGTTCTCTGTGACTCGCCTCATTAGCATTAACAAAGATGCTCTCATCCTTAAAACAACCAGGGTTTGGAAGCTCCAAGTCTGACTCTGGCACAAAACTGTACACAGCACAGCGTGGAAGCCTCATGCAAGGGCTTTGTTATTCTCACACTAATGTTCTAAGGTTTCCAGACCCTTGTTTTCCTATTGCTTTAAAATGGTGGTAACTGCTCTTAATTACAAAATGGGATGCGTGTTTATTATAGAAAAATTGAAAATGTTAAGAAATCACAAAGGAAATAAAAATTGCATGTAATCTGTAATCGTACTCCTCAGATAGCTGATATTAACATTTCACTGTTTTGTTTGTTTGTTTGTTGCTCTATCAGTGGTATGTGGCATATTCATGCACTACTTACTGTTTAAAAACAAAATTAGAATCAAACCATAGGTTGTGTTTTTCTTCTGCTTTTGCCAGAATACAAAAGTATATGTCACATCTTTCATAACTTTAAAAAAAAAATGTATTTGTAGGGGGAGTCGGGTGGCTTTTTGAAGGGTCAGTTCTCTCTCCCCACCTTGCTTTGAGGCAGAGTCCCTCTTCTTTCTGTCACCCTGTCACCTCCACCCAGCAGCTGGCCTGTGACCCACATCTCCATCACCTGTTCCCATGAGTGCCGAGGATTGAACTCCGGTGGGTCAGGCTTGCATGCTAAATCCTTTCTCTCTTTAAGCCATCTCCCTGGCACATATCTTTAATTCTTTTTAATCATCATTTAAAATAGATAATTGGGCATTCTTGTTTTAAAGTATGAGACTTGTTTTGAGAACAGATTTAGCTTCAGAGCAGTATTGAACAGAAAGTACAGAAAGTTCCCGTGTACCTCCTGTCCCCGGGAAGGCTCAGACACCCACGGCCAGCATCCACATGTAAGCAGTACATCCTATACAACAGATGAACCTGTGCTGAAGGAGTCGTCCACCACGGGTGTGTGGCTTATCAAGGCTGGCTCTTGGTCTTGTGCATCTGAGTGTTTGGAAAGACGTATATACTTGTTCCCACAACCGCATCACAAAGCAGTCTCACTGCCCTGGGAACGTACTTTGCTCTGCCTCCCCCACCTCCCGACCACCCTTCCATTTTCTTCCTCCATAGTTGGCCTTCCAGAATGCTGTAGGGTTGGGGTCATACAGTATTTTCTAGATCAACCTGTATCACTTGGTCATTTGCTTATTTGTCAATGAGAGCTGATCTGTTTGTGGCTTTGTGAGACAGGGTCTCATGTCTCAAAAATCAGACAGAGCTCACTCTTCAGCTCTTTAGTAGAGGCTGGCCCTGAGCGCTCTACCCTCCTGCCTCTAAGTGACTTGCTTTTGCTCGACCTTTCTTTCTTTCTTTCTTTCTTTCTTTCTTTCTTTCTTTCTTTCTTCCTTTCTTTCTTTCTTTTTTTCTTCTTTTTTTTTTTTTTTTTTTTTTTTGACATGCTTTTACCGTGTAGCTCTGGATATTCTGGAACTCACTATGTAGACCAGGATGGCCTTGAACTCACAGAGACCCACCTGCCTCACAACTTGTGGTATAAACATCACCAGTTGGTTTTCCCCAAGCCCCTGCTGTGAATCTGTGACTCTGCCATCAGAGGTGGCTGTGACCACTGCTTTCACACCACCTGGGACATCATACGTTGCTGTCCCCTTTCGATGACACTGAAACACAGAACCGCAGAACCTTATTCCTTCACAGACCTGGAGGCCAGCCTGAAATCCAAGTGTCAGCAAGGTCAGGCTCTCCCTCTAGACTCCAGAGAAGAAGCCCATTTACCTCCTGGCCTCAGGCAGCTGTCGACAGTCCATGGTGTTCCTTGGCTGGATGACTCCTCGGTGTCTGACTCCTGCTACCATAGCCCTTCCCCCATCTGGGTCCTTTCCTCCTAGAAAGACACCAGTCACTGGGTTTAGAATCCACTTTATTCTCATATAAGCTCACTTTAAAGAGATAGTTCCCTTTCTCCACAGGTGTACGTTCTAGGCCTCCTGCTTGCACTGAGCCCAGAACCTGAAGGGTTAAATGTCTAAGGCAAAGAGCCTTATGGGAGTTGGGGGGGGAGGGGAGTCAACTTATCAATAAGAGCATCCTCGGGCCTTACAGCAGGAAGCAGAGCCACAGCTGGAACTTTCTATCCCACACCTCCCCAAATTCCCTTTTCTGCCCTATAAACTCCGACCTGCTGTGCTGTGGGCATGGTCTGCACCCCTGAAGAGAGGCGCCCCTTTCACTGTTCTATTTTCACATGACTGTCCAGATCGGACAGTTCCAAGCCCTCTACAGTTGCCACATACTGGGATCAGCGCGTTTGTCCATTGGTGAGCAACAGCAAAACTGCTGGATTTCTTCCTGGTTTCATGACTAGGAAGTAAATTCTCTCTCAGTAATAGGGAGGCAGAGGCAGGTGGATATATGTGAGTTTGAGGCTAACCTGGTCTACTTCGTGAGTTCCAGGATAGCCAAGGCTATGTAGAGAGCTCCTGTCTAGAGAGAGAGAGAGAGAGAGAGAGAGAGAGAGAGAGAGAGAGAGAGAGACAGAGACAGAGAGACAGAGAGAGACAGAGAGAGAGAAAGAGAGAGAGAGAAGAAAAAAGGAAACTAGTTGTCACTAAAGGAAACTAGTTGTCACTATAAAGCTTAGTGAGCTTGACATTTAATTCCATATTGCTCACTTGAGAGATTCTGTTTGTTCACCTACAGGAAGCATTGGCCATGTCCGTCTCACCAGTACCAGCACTCATAAGCTTTGGGACTACCAAAGTAACATAAGAGTAACTAGCGCAAACAGCAAGCCACCGTGACAGCTACTGATGGGTTGGGTGGCTGCTCACTGCCTAACAGAGGGGAGCACATACAGCGTAGATATGCTGGACAGAGAGACGTCCATGCCCTACAGAGGATGGAAGGCCATACCCAAGATTTCAGCACACAGTTGGTGTTATAGCAGACATCACTAACCCCAGCACTCACGAGGCAGAAACATGAAGATCCCTGTGAGTTCGACGCCAGCCTGGTCTACATAGTGAATTTCGGGACAGCTAGGACTGTGCAGAGAGACTCTGTCTTAAAAAACAAAACAACAAAACAAAACAAACAGATTTCGGGACACTACTCAGAACAGCATACAGCTTAGCACTTAATTATTTATTTCTAGACTTTTCTATTCAATATTTTCTGACCACTGTTGATTGTAAGTGAAACTACGGACAGCAGAACTGTCAATGGAGGGGGCCAGGCAATTGAAATCCCAGCGGTAAAACCCCTCTTTGTAAATAGTCAAGTTCGGAGTTGCAGGTAGACAGGAGTCTAAGGGGATATTAATCAACCCATCACAATCATCTTAATTTTTTTCACAAACAGATGGGGAAACGCATCTGGATTTTCTTTCAGTGTTAATTTCCATAATTACTAGAGATGCTAAGATCCTTTGATAGAGTAATTCCTACACGTTTCTGGTTTTGTACCTTGTTTATCTCTCTTGCCTGAGATTCATCCAAGTGGTTTGTCTTGATTCATGAAGCCATTTGCGCTTTATTTGGCTTGATGAAGAGGTATGGATTTAATGTTTCCTTCTTCATATTTATAGCAAACGACTCAGGAACAAGTCCCCATTGGCTCTCTCCCATAACCACCTCACAAAGCTGGCCATTTCTCCTTGCCTTCTTGGCAGTGGGCATGTTCTAAGCCCTCTTAGTTCATATCTAGCTTTTTCTTTTCTTTCTTTCTTTTTTTTTTTTTTTTTTTTTTTGGTTTTTCGAGACAGGGTTTCTCTGTGTAGCCCTGGCTGTCCTGGAACTCACTCTGTAGACCAGGCTGGCCTCAAACTCAGAAATCCACCTGCTTCTGCCTCCCAAGTGCTGGGATTAAAGGCGTGCGCCACCACCGTACGCCCGGCATATCTAGCTTTTGTTCTTCTTTCCCCAAACACTGACAGACTTTATGGGAGGTGGGATTTCAACCTGGGATCTCACCCTCTTTGATGATGATGATTATGGAGGAGGAGAAGGATACAGAGAAAGAAGGCTTAGAAGAAGCCTTTGCACACTTTTGACATCCTGGGTCCTTAGGGCATGAAGGAAATAATGGCTTGGTGGGCTGTAGGGGTGGAGGCAGGGCCCTTGCTCCTTATACACATCCACTGTGAACAGGAGGGTGGGTCTGAGACACTGAGAGACCGGGAGCCACAGGCCATGTTGAGATGGCAGCAGGCATGTGAAGAACATGGGGCAACCAAGGCCTCTCTTAGGAATGCCACAGCAGTGCCGGGTGCCACAATTGTAGGGCAGCGTGTTGTTGGCATTCCTGCCTCTGCCTGTGCTCAGTCTCAGTAGCCAAGCCTCCCTTTTCAAATGTAAATTCAGTTCTCTCTCTCTCTCTCTCTCTCTCTCTCTCTCTCTCTCCCCCCCCCCTCTCCTCCCCACCCTACCCCCCACCCGCCAGCAGCCTTCAGTAGGTGGTAAAACAGATCCAGAGCCCTGGCTGTGGCCTCTAGGCCTTCCAGCCTCTTTCCACAACTCTGCCTGCTCACTCTGCAATCCCTCCTTTAGCTCCCAAGCCCAGCCTTTAGGTGCTGGAGCCTCTCTGAATTCCATGCCTACAGAATCAGTTTGAGTTATTTTTAGGCTTTAGAACCCAGTCCAAGAGGTCTGAGAACTGGATGCTTCTACCTCCCCATTCTGTAGCTCGTTTGCTTCAGTGTGATATTTTTCTCTTCGGATTTCCTACTCCTGTCTTTATTGGGATTTTTTTCAAAATTAATTTTCCCTGGGAAGAATCTCTTATTGCTTAAATCTACTTAGACTGATGTTTTCCGTAAAAGTTTTGCCTCAACTTCTGCCCCCCCCCCCAAAAAAAAAGAGGATAAATAACTTGAAAAACGTAAGGGAACATTCTTTGTTTGATTGGGTTTTTTTATTAAAGGATTCTGAAACTTGATAAGATCGAGCATTTGGTGGCTTCTCGATAGGTGGAGTTTTTACTTTAATCCAATGTTTTCCCAAGCTCCAAGAGGATCCTTGTAGATAAATATCATGTGTTATTATAAGCACATGAGTCCTGTAAAAGAAGGATTTTACATCAGCTTCGTGATTTGTACCTTTCAAAAACAGTTCATCTTAAGCTTCATGTAGCCCTTGGGAAATGGGACCTATGAAGTATTTGGGGCTCACCCTTTCTTTTAGTTAGGGTTTTGTTGCTATGAAGAGAGACAGCATAACCAAGGCAACTCTTATAAAGGACAACATTTAATTGAGGCTGGCTTACAGTCTCAGAGGTTCAGTCTATTATTGTCATGGTGAGAAGCATGGCAGTATGTAGGCAGATGTGGGGCTGGAGAAAGAGCTAAGAATTCCATGTCTTGATCCACAGGCAGCGAAGGAGATTGTGTGCCACACTGGGCATACACAGGAGACCTCAAAGCCCGCCCCCACAGTGACACACTTCCTCCAAAAAGGCCACACCTCCTATAGTGCAACCCCACTATGGGCCAAGCATTCAAACATGCAAGTCTATGGGGGTCATTCCTATTCAAACCACCACACCCTTTTCTGATCCAAAAGATGGAGAAAGATAGAAAAAAAGTAAAAGGACCCAGAAGGCCCGGTTGATATGTGTGGTGAGCAGCCTGGCTCTGTTTACAAAGACTATGCTTGTCTTCAGTCAAGTGGTCCCCAACCTGACCTGTTAGGTAGAAGGGGGATGTTGGTCCCCAACCTGACCTGTTAGGTAGAAGGGGGATGTTCCTTCTGGGGGGTAGGGGTGGGGGAGACAAGAAGGAAGAAGGGAGGGGGAAGGAGAGAGGAAGGAAGCAAAGTAGGTAGGGTTGGTAGGTGATGGGTGGATGTGTGGATGAATGAGTAGATGGATGGGTGGGTGGGTGGCTGAGTGGGTGGGTGGGTGGATGTCAGGGTTTCAGGATGTCCTAAGGTGGAAGAATAGTTGCCTAGCATACTGAAGGACCTTGCATTCCTTAGTTTGATTCTCAACCCTACAATACATCAATAAAGAATAATAATCTCTTCAGTCCCAATCATTTTTATGTTTATAAATAGACTAGGATTCTAACTCACCTTGTCAATCTGAGTTAACAGAGTTTCTTTTTCAAATAAATCCTGGATACAGAGCATAAAGATACAACCCCAAGGCCATAGAAGGGGTGTGTGTGTGTGTGTGTGTGTGTGTGTGTGTGTGTGTGTGTGTAAAGACAGAGAGACAGAGAGAGAAGAGAGAGAGAACTGTCAATCAGTTTCCTCATAACTAGCTGGATTTATTTTATCTTTAGTTTGTTAGTGACTTGTCCTCCATCTGTACTGTAGTTAGAACAAACTGCCAATTAATTACACTAAGTGTGACCTCCATTTTCCCAAGTAGATGAATTTTTCAAATAAGTACTAAATGGGTGTGGGGTAAAACTTTAAAAAAGATTTTATAATTGTATTCCTTTTAATAGACGCTGTTTTGATTTTGTTTTGCTTTGACATAGCATCTTACATAGCAGACTAGCCTTGGAGTCACTGTGTAGCCAAGGATGACCTTGAACTACTAATTTTCTCGACTCCATCTTCTAAATGCTAGGTCACAGGAACATCGCCCAAGCCTGGCTTTGTGGGAAGGCTTTGACCTCTTTATGAACTCCAACTGCCCTTTTCCCCTTCATTTTCCAATGTTTTCACAAAATAAAACTTTAAAGATCCCCATGACTCAAACTCTGGAAGCAAATGTTACTTATTTACAACCATATTAATACCCAGAATTCATCTCAATTGCCTGATTCATAGAAGTTGAGTTGTTTTCAGGGTTGAGGGCATGAGCTCAAAGGGTCCTGAAGAAATTCTTAATTCATTTTTCTATGTTGTTTTAAAATGTGGCAGTTTTTATTTCATGAATCTAGGAAAGTCAGATCAGCTGGTTGTGGTGGCAAACGCTTGTAAAACATTTAAGAGGCTAAGTCATAAGGGTCACAAGTTCAAGGCCAGTGAGTCAAAAAAAAAAAAAATGTGAAAGTAGAGAGGGATATGAGTGGAGAGGAAAGAATCTTAAGGATGGAGAGTGGAGAAAAGTCTAGCAGTAGACTACATGTGACATGAAAGCAGGGGAAGGCTGTGGGGAGGGAGGGAATTATCAAGAGAAGTGGGCGGAGAGATGGGATAGAATAAAACCCAGTATAATGACATACTATGTATGAGAACGTCACAGTGAAGCTATGTTAGCTACTTCCCACCGCTGTGAGGAAGTGCCAGGACCAAAAATGGCTTATGGATTAAAGTATTTATTTTGGCTTACAGTTCTAGAAGGAGAGTCCATAATGAGAGAGAGAGAAATCGTCAAATGCAAACAGGAAGCCAAGAATGAACTGGGAGTGGGGCAAGGCTATGAATGCCCAAAACTTGCCTGATGACATGTTTCCTCCACTGAAGCTGCTTCAAAAAGGCTTAGAGGGGGGCAGCCTGGAAGAAACAGATTAGCCAAGTGGCCTAGAAGAAACAGAGTAGCCAAAAAGCTAGCCACTGAATCACCTAGAAGAGGCTCAGACCAACTGAGCCACAAGGAAAGGATATCCTCCAACCTGTTAAGTGACGTGACAGCTTTTGTGAGCTGTCACATGTGCTGATGTAGATTTTGGTAATGCGGCTGTCTATAACTCCTGTTGTAATTCCTCACTAATACTGTAAGTAACCTTAATGAAACATAGTGGTTCACCACGCTGGACTTTGGTGGCATCCGTGCTTTGGTCTGTTATAGGCTCTCAGTCTGGGGTGAATAGATGTTTGTTCCTCTCTCTTTAGGAATAGTAACACAACAGAGGCAGAACTTGATTTGGGTACCAATGGCCTCTTGATCTCCTTTTGTCCCCCTTGGTGCCTGCTGGGGCACACATCAAATGAGCTATATAAGGCTTTGATGCAGCTACACTAGAATACATAGACATTGCCCTGGCAGACTTCTGTTCAACAATAGTTTTGCAGTTAGTGCAGTACCTGAGTTACTGGAAGTCTGCTTCTCTGACAGTGCAAGAGGGAAAGTGGGTGTGAACTTTTACCTTTAGCAATTGTGTAGAGCCTTCCTTTGGCACTGAGATCTCTGAAGAACAAAAGGGCTTCATTGTTTTCCAACATGTTCTGTAGGGAGCATTCTGTATGCTGCTTTGTACAGCCCAACAGTTGTCTAACAGTCTGCCCTTGGATTTTGTTAACATCGATGCCGTACTTGCCCCCTTGGTAGTTTCCAGCAGCATCTTTGCTCTTTTCTGAAAACTGAGGAAGCCGTCTCTGGCTTCCATTTCCTGAAAGCCGTCTGTGTCTGCCCCGATGGGACGCCACACCAACGGTGGCCCAACAGAAATGGGCATTGCTTCTCATCTTGAGGAGCATGATGTCCACAGCCATTGAGATTGTTTCCACTGCATTTGCTCATCTCCAACCTTTTCCAGCTTAGAGATCATTGCTGATAGCTGAAGAATTCAGCAAAACAGTGAATTTTTTTTTTTTTTTTTTTTTTGGATAAATTTATCACTTTACTTTTCATTTAGCTTCAAATGTTTGTTAACAGTCATTTCCTTTTAAATAAGAAAAATCTATTTTTGGCAGCATGGTATCCCCCACCCCAACTCCTTTCTGGTTTTTGCTTTGTCTTGGTTTTTGTTTTCTTTTCTTTTCTTTTCCACTGGCGTGGTAGACCTCAGGTAGCCCCTCTAGCCCACTGTGAACTTTTTTTTTCTTAGTGGGGTATACCACTGGGGATCTGCAAAGGTTCTGAATGGAAGTGAGAGAGAAGAAAAGAGTAATTCTGGCAGGAAGAGGGACTTTTGAGCAGAAATAGGACTGAAGAAATTAAGCCTGTCTTGCTCCTGTGGAACTGTAGGGAAAGCACCAAATCTGCTAATCTTCTCTCCCAAGAAAGCCTTAAATACGATTGGGGAACACCTTGTAGGCCTCAGTCTCCTCTGTGGCCTGGGATGAATAGCTAAGTGCCAGCCACAGTGCGAGAGAGGCCAGGGCCTGTCATCGCTTTTATTGTTGGCTTCCTGTGATATTGCTGCCTAGGAAGGTCCACTCATTATCTGTGATGATACAGGGGAAACTGGGGTCTGCCTTTGGGGTCCCTGGTCTCATTAATAAAAGGATTTAAGAATGGATTCAAATGAAAACACAAGGGCAACTTTATTACAGTATTCAAGAAACACCACAGAGCAGACAAGCTAAAAACCGCAGCTGCTGCCCAGAGGAGGAGAGGGGAGAGAAGAAGAGA
This sequence comes from Arvicanthis niloticus, assembly GCF_011762505.2. NCBI lineage: Eukaryota > Metazoa > Chordata > Mammalia > Rodentia > Muridae > Arvicanthis > Arvicanthis niloticus. Next base: position 37,933,202 of record NC_047658.1, on the reverse strand, counting down.
ACGATAGATGCCATTTAAGTTGTCATTGGAGGTGGGGTCAGGTGCATGGCAGCCACACAGCCACATGTTGGGGGGGGGGGGAGGGAGGGAAGCTTTAGAAAAAGAATAAGGAAGCCTAAAATGTTGGTGGGAAAGCCCAAAGTGTTAAGGAGAGCATGCTTAGAAAAGATATAGAAGAAAAGGATCCATCACACTTCTGAGTAATTTAGAAAAGACCTTAAGTGGCTGTGGTCCGTACCCTTTGCCCTAGAAGCAGGATTCTGGGAAGAAAAAGCACCGTACCTCAACAAATGACAAATTATTATTGCTCTCAACTGCTTAGTCATCTTCCCAGTCCCAAATTTCCTCCAAACATTTAAAGTGCATTTAATTTTTGAGCATTTACATCTTAAAACATTTTATTTAAATATGAGTGTGTGTATGTGAGAGAAAAGAGATAAATAGGGACTCTGTGCGTGTGTGTGTGCATGTGTGCCATGGTGCATGTATGGACATCAGAGGACGTCTTTCAGAGTCCGTTCTCTTCTTCTACCACTGGGTTCTCCAGGTGGAATTCAGGTTGTCAGTCTTGATGGTAAGTACCTCTCCCTGATAAGCTATATCAAGATGCTTGCCCATGCTAAAACGTTCAAATCATCTGAAACGCACACTTGCCCATCTTGACAGAAAGCAAATGCCTAAGACAGAACTCATTAAACTCCAGAGCCATTAAGTGTAGGCAGACATGTCCGGGAGATCTTGTGCTTAGAGCTGTGTCACACATGCTGCGGCTTCCGTTTTGAGTCCTGCTGTCCTCTCTATCTTCCCTGGCATGGTTACCCTACTGCAGGAGCAGATTGTAGCTCTGGTCTTGGCAGCTGGAGTCTTTGGCCTTCTGCTGAGCACATTTTCTGGGCATTCAAAGCCTATAGCACCCGATTGGATCCAATACTCTCCACTGCCTGTTGTTCCTCTTGGAGATTTAGCCCTACTCTGTAGTCTCACGGTGACTGGTGACACTACAGCCCACATTCCTCTCATGCCTCTGCCACGCGCTGCTGTCATCCTGATGACAAGGGTTGAACAGATGGAATGCTGGTCCGGAGCCTGGGCCGAGAGAGAATGTGGTTTCAGGCTACGTACATAATGAAGGCAGAAGAGGTAATGCTTTTATCCAGAGTGTGTGCGTGTTGCTCACCCGTTTTGAGAACTAAATTACTGTTTTTTGTACTTAAATTACTACCTGGTGGCTTTAAGTATGAGGATTCTTTAATGTGTATTCAACTCAAAGCCAGGTGTTTCTCATATGACTTTATTGGGATGAAATTCTGGGAATTAATTTTAATTGTACACTTTTGAAATTATTGTTAATACTGATAGCGGATGTAAAGCAATTCTTCTCCGTGGCTGTAGAAATAAATACCTGGAGATGTAGTTCATGCTCGCTAACAGATGTTATTTAGGTTGGAAGGAAAAGAGAAGAATAATGAATTAATTAGTTAATTAATTACTTAATTGGAAAGAAAAGGAGCCTAAGAAAAGGCTGCATCCACTGCAGGAGATAAAGGGACAGCTTAGCAGAGAAAAGGCTCCTTCCAGGAAGCTGGAAAGGTCTGCATCTGGTCATTTCCCTTAGTCATGAGGGTGGTAGTGTCTTTGTCAATGATTGAGGGGGTTTTCCCCTATAAGATTCAGAGACCAGTTTGTCTTTGGTGGCACCCTGGCATGATCTTTTATCTAGTGGGTCTTCCCCCTGTGATCAGGTTTAAGCTAGAGACAGACTTTATACATTGTTGACAGGAGAAGATAGAAACTCTCAGAATAACAACAAGCCTAGTGCCTCACGAGGAGTATGGAGATTTTGACATCTCTTGTACCCATGAGAGTTCGTATGTCTGTTTCAGTACTGTAGTAACAGTTTGTGGCTTTACACTCCATTTGTTGAACAAATTAGAGGCCTTGAACAAATAATAACAAAATGGTGTAGGTGCAGATCAGAGATGGGAGGCACTCAGAAGGCCTTCCCATTCTCGTGTTCCGGAACAATGAACTGGTTAGGGTCCCATGAATAGGGACTGGAGTGGAAGCACCTTATTAACAAAGGGTGAATGGAACCCCCAAATGTCTGCTGGTGGGCTAAGAAAGACAGATAGAAAATGTGGATTGGAGACCAGTGGACATCTGCCAGGATTCCAGCTCCTTGTGTCCTAGAAAGGTACTTGCCCCATGTACATGTGGTGAATAACAGTAGTGGAGATTGATTTTTAATTAACCGAAAGGCTGGGGTTAGGACTGGGCTAGTGTGCTGGGTGTAAGGCATATATTCAGAAGCACTGGACCGTGAGTCCCGGGACACTTCGTAGGTCACTTACACAGAACTCTCCCTCCCACATTGTATATCGTGGCTGTTGGTTGTGTGTAGTCCAGACAGGGAAGGGTTTCCTGTCTTTTTCTGCCAATTGGCTGCTTTCACTTGTTAATCTTGATGGCCATCTCTGCCCAGTCTCTACTCACCTTCCCGCCACAATTCTACCCTGACAGTTGTGGTCCTAAGACTCTTTGAGGGAAGCAGAAGTGTCAGTGAGGGTTATATGACTTCTCCCATGCCAGTGAATGACATGGTCCTTGCCAGTGAGGGATCACAAAACTCTCTCCCTACTCTATCGGTTGAAGAGGATTTTGGTCTTCTGTAGTAGGTGACTAGAGTCCCTGCATCATTAGTTTAGCTTGAAATCGACTCTTATCCTAGAAGACACCAAAAATACAAAGCCTATAAATTCAGTTCCCAGGATCCACACAATGGAAGGAGAAAACTCACTCCTATAAATTGTCTTCTGACCACCCCCCCCCCACTTGCATACCATGGCACACACATCCCTCCCCAGCAAAAAGTAAACAAATAAATCTGAAAAGTATATATATATTTTAAAATAGAACGTTGAAGCAAGAGTTAATAACTAATGGCCCCCTAAGAGCAAGATCTAGGAAGGCCATCGCCATGCTTGTCCCGGGGAGTTATACGTGTATAACTTGTTTTTAGGACTATGATCTCTTGGACTGTTTAAAACAAACAGTCAAAGCAGCTGACAGCTGTGTGTTGAAAATGTAGTAAAACACACAAGGGCACTTTTTAAAAGGAATCCAATACTGAAAAGATTGAGAGGAAGACAGTTTGAGGCTGTAGCCACTGGGACTACAAGATAAAGTACGGTTGTAACCACCGGCAGATGTGCAGAGATAACTGTGTTGTAGCTCCTGGCTGTGATTATCCAGATGTGCACAGATAACTGTGTTGTAGCTGCTGGCTGTGATGATCCTACCTGGCCTGTCTGTAGTCCGTACTCGGGGTCAGTGGGGTGGCCTGTCAGGCCGAGGCATCATCTCTTTGGCTTTGTTTTTAATTTTTTAGAATTTTAAATTTTATTTGCATTTATTGCATCTGTAGTAGTGAGTGTTTTGCCTGCATGCATGTGTACCTGTCTAGTGCCAGAAAAAAGTCTGAAGAGGACACTGGATCCCCTGGAATGGATGCATATGAGCTGCCACCATGTTGATGCTGGGAATTGAATCCTGGTCCTCTTGGAAGAGCAGCCAATGCTCCTACCTGCTGAGCCATCTCTCCTCCACCCCCACAGCCCTTTGTAAAGTCTTGTCTGAGACCATCTGCTTGTTCTGTTATTACCAGTCATTCTATTAGTTGGCTGCACTTTCCTTCTGGGTGCTTAAAAACACACAGGTGACCAAAATCAACCATTTCTTCTCTATAGCTGAAGTCAGTAAAGCCTCCTTAATTGAACAAAGCCACACGCTGGCTGTCTTGTCAGTCCTTATTATATTCTTTTTGTCTTCAGGAGCCAAGTACAATCATTAAACACCCAGAAGGACAGTTACAGCAGTACTGAAGTACAAATTGTGGTTTAGAATTCAGCCGTTGTGTAACACTCAATGCTTGGCAGAGACTGATTGTTAAAATAAATCTCTACTCTGTTAAGATTCAGTTTCCCAGCTAGAAACTCAGTAGAATTCATAAAGCATCTTTTCTTAATATTTTTATTTCTGTGTATATGCGTGCATCTCTCTGTGTGTATGTGTGTAGGTGCATGAGGAGAACAGAAGATGATGTCTGATCCCCTCAAGCTGGAGTTACAGACAGTGTGAGCTGCCCAGCACAGCTCCTGGGAACCGAACTTGGGTCCTCTGGGAAAGCAGCAAGTGTTCTTAACCACCAAGCCATCTCTCCTGGTCCTAGAAGTAATATCTCTATAAAACATAAAATTGTAATACTTTTAGAAAGTTCTCATAAATATATACTATTACGTTTTAGTTTTTATAGACCTTTTTGTGACATTAACTTTTTGGTTTTGTCTTAATCTATTTTTTTACTTTGCATCAGTCTTTAATACAACATCTCCATACAAAATCCTCTTTCATCTAAAATATTTTTTCTCTAATTGTTTTTGGTCAGAAATACATTTTTACATGTAAGTTTTTGAAGCTCCTTTGCTTATTGGTGGTTCCTTTTGATTGGTAAAATAAAACATTTTATTCTGAATAAAACAATATTTGAGTGATACCATAAGAAACCCTATCTTAAATGTCAGTCAAACATGTTAACAATTCAAAAGACAGTATTTTTCTAATCAACACATTTTTAATAGATATTAAAAATGTAAAGATTTTGGTGTTTTGTCAAGTATTTAGCATCTGCTTTTTATTTGAATTGACTTCTTATTTGGACTCACAAGGCATCCAAGCAGGACATTGTTCTTGCTTCTCTATCTTCATTTCCTGGCTCTTTTCTTTTAGTTGAGTTGAGTCTGACCATTGTAGGGAAACATTCATTACTTAAAAGAAAGCCTTTAAAAGTACAGGCATCTGCTGGTGTCCAAATATTCACACTGTGACCTTAAAGACTTTGGACTAACCTAGCAGTGTTAGCTTAAATGACTTATAAGTCACTTTAATACTGTGTAACACTGTAAAAACATAAACCCACTATCATTATACATTTGCAAAGTGTATGAGGATCAATTATTTTTAATTACCAAAGATTTTTGATAACCTTTATCAGTTTTAAGATATGGTGTTGATCAGATCATTTTTTCCATCAGACTCAACAATCTTTCATCCAAAATCTGTCCTTTCAAAGCCATGACACTTACTATGAATAAAGTAGAAGACTCAGCTTGGAGGGTGCAGAGCTTGACCTGATTATTGATAAGGCTTTATGCAGGCTGGACATGCACCAACAGCTTGCTTCATAAGTCATTTGTTTTTAAGTCTAAATTGGACAAGATAAGAACCCTGTGAGACCTGTTTTTTGAAGGAGGAGAACTTGGGTAGAATGGTTAGGCAATAGTTGCTGTATCTTAATGGTACATCTGTAAGTTAAAATTTATCAGGTTGTATCACCCTGTAGTTTTTATTGTGAAAAGGCAGTTTAACAAAGATCCTTGAGAGATTTCCAGATCCATCATTCTACTTGCATCACAGACTTAATAAAACCTTGTATTTAACATGTACTAAAAATATTCCTGGTCAGGTGGTGGTAGTACATACCATTAATCCCAGCACTCCGGAGGTAGAGGCAGGTTGATCTACAGGAGGCTGAGGCCAACCTGGTCTACAATGTGAGTTCCAGGACAGCCAGGGCTAGATGGAGAAACTCTGTCTTAGAAAAGAAAAAAGAATATTCCTTAGCAGTTCATCTAATAAAAGGATTTTAATATATATTAGTCATATTTAAATTAACATAGCATTTTTAATCTACTACTATTATTCTGTTGCTTATGACTATTACGGAATTGAAACAAAACTTTACTTTTAGAACTATATTAAAAAGGAATTGTTATAAAAATCTATATATCCAATGATAATTTCATAGTTTTATGATTCTGATTAATCATTAATATATACAAGTAATCATATGTATAATATATAATCATGAACAAGTAACATTTTAAGGTTTTCTGAAACATTTAATAGACCAAAAAGAGCATTTTAATGTGACTTAAGAAATTACAAATGCTGGGAGTGGTAGCACACACCTTTCATCCAGCACTTGGGAAGCACAGGCAGGAGGATCTCTTTGTGAGTCCAGCCTGGTCTACATAGAGAGTTTCAGAACAGCCAGGAGAGAACCTGTCTTTAAAAGAAAGAAAAAGAAGGAAAAAAAGAAAAGGAAAGGAAAGGAAAGAAAAGAAAAGAAGGAAGACAAGACCACCTCAGTTAAGATCTGCAGGTCTCTGCTTTCCTAGTGCTGGGATTAAAGGTGTGTGCCAACACACACACACACACACACACACACACACACACACACACACACATTTTACATAGGCATATGAATAAATAAAACATAATAATTACAGTGTACAGTAAAAATGAATCAAAAAGAATGATGTGGCCACAAGTTTTGCTCATCAGTTGTAGGGAATTCTATAGCTGACTGAGTGTCCCCATGCTGTCTTAATCCAGAAAGGCACACAAACTACATGGAAGCACGAATGCTTGACACAGTTATGTCAAGTTAAACATTGTATCTCCATCTTTGGAGAAATGAATTAACTTGTGGGACCGGGAAAGGCTACCCTTTGCATTCTGTCCTGGAAGCAGGTCACCTCGGGCAAGGGTCCCTTCTTTCAGATCTAGACTGAACACCCAGGAGCAGCATCGACAGCCGAGTCTGTGGAGCAGGTACTTCCTATGTTATTATAGTGCTTGGTGCTAACACCGTTATTTTGACTAGTGAATCTTAGGAATAGTTTTGGGCAGTAAAAAGAAAATGAGCAGTTGTCTTCAAATGAGGAAAAACTTCTACCTATTTGGGAGGATAGCAGGAAGGCAAGAGCCAGTAGGATCATGGGAGCAGAGAATTTGGGGTTTTGGAAGTCTCCATAAGGCAAGAGAAAACCAAGTAGACAGGGTTAGACATGGTCCATGTCTGTGATGCTGGGGTGGAACTTCTTCTTAATTAAGCCCAGTTGTTATCTGAATGGCTGTCCTCATAAGTCTTCTCATATAAGCTCACAAGCTGAAGTTAATGTCTGGGAATTATTGGTGAATTGCAGTGGATCCTCAGAGACCCTTCCTAGCTTCTCCACACATCGTTGATAGCCCTGACCTGGAACTCACTATGTAGACCATGCTGGCCTTGAACTCACAGAGATTCACCTATTTCTCCCTCTCAAGTGCTGGGATTAAAAGTGTGAACTAACACATTTTGATTTCACCCACCTTTAGTGTGAGAGATGAAGTTTCACTATAATCTACGCTGGCCTTGAATCCTTGATACTCCTCCTAAGTCTAAAATGACAGCAGTGTGCTACTGATGCCTGGTTTATCTAGTCAGAAACTATATATCAAATGGCTTCCTGTTCCTAATTACAGATTAAATCATCTAAAAATATTTTTACTAGCTTCCTTTTTAATTCTTATGCTTTGTTCACTTGTCTTCTGTCTTTTTAATAGCAGATCGGAATTTCTGAAAAATAATTTAACTTTTATTTTTAAAGACATTAAAGGCAGCTGTGTAATCTAAGCTGATCTCTAACTATCCTGGAATCGTAAGCGTGTCACCTGGCCTGAAAAAAATTTTTTTTTTAGACAGGGTTTTACATAGCTCAGGCTAAGCCTTCCCAAGTAGCCAGGAATGGCTTTGAATTCCGATTTCTCCTGCCCCCCTCCACCGCCATTTCCCTAGTGGTAGGATTACATGTGTGGTCCATCACAACAAGTTTTTGTTGTGTTGTTTAAAAATGTTTTTGTTATTTTTTCATTTTTATTCTATTGTTACATGTATGGATGTTTTGCCTTGTGTATGCCCGTATACCGTGCGCATGCCTGGTGCTTCTGGAAACCAAAACAAGCTGTTGAATCCCACCTCTAACTGGAGTTATAGGTGTTTGTGAGCCACCATGTGGTTGCTGGGAATTGAACCCAGGTCCTCTGGAAGAGCAGCCAGTGCTCTTGACCACTGAGCCAGCTCTCTAGCTGAGAATTTTTATTTTTTATTCATGTGTGTGTGTGTGTGTCAGGATGCCCACAGAGGCTAGAAGAAGGCATCAGATCCTCTAGAGCTGGAATTGCAGTTGTGTGTGAGCGCGGCCTGACACGGGTGCTGGCAACCACACTCAGAACCTTTGCAAGCTTGGTATATGTCGGGTAAGGGGTTATGGGGCTGTACCAGGGGCTTTGTACTTGCTAGGCAAACCTGCAAATACTAAGACTCTAGCCGTTAAAAATAATTATTTTTTCTTAATTATATTTACCTCAGCGTGTGTGTGTGTGTGTGTGTGTGTGTGTGTGTGTGTGTGTGTGTGTGAGAGAGAGAGAGAGAGAGAGAGAGAGAGAGAGAGAGAGAGAGAATATATGAGTGTGAGGAGAGGTCAGAGGACAACTTCTTTTAGGGTGATCCTTCTCCCACATGGGTCCTGGGAATCGAGGCTTGGCAGCAAGCACGCTTATCCACTGAGTGAGCTCACAAGTCCTAAAATAATTGTTTAATTGGTAAAATTACAATCTAATGACTGGGGTTGATTAATGGCATGATGGCTTTTAAAGGAAATAGCAATCTGTGTGGTGACCCTGTAGCACCTTAAGCTGTGAGCATCAGCATGACACCTGTGCAGCTTGGGTTCACATTGATGCGGCACACACAGGGTTTTAAATTGCCATCTGATTCAACCTGTGCCACTTAGTCATGGCCCCCAGCCCAAATTCTCCTTGTTAACAGTCAGTAGAATAGCCTGGTTTGAGGGAGACCTCTCAGTACTGAATTCCCCTGGCAACCTTCGAAGTTTCCTAATTCTGACCATGTTCACTTTACTGATGGCATCAGAGGAGAGTGCCACAGCTATGGTGACTTTACTACTTAGCACAGAAACCTAGGAAGCGTCTTGTAAAAACATGCTTCTCCTTCATAAGCCTGTGCTGTAAATATTTGATTACTAATATATATCCACAAACTCCAAAAGGTTTATAAAGTTGGTATCAGATCAGCAATTCCTTTTACCACCATGGAGTTTCTTTGCTCTGTTTTAATTACAAAGAAGCTCTATCTTGATAATTATGGCCAGAATTAGAAAGGGAGACTCTTACAAAAACACAGTTTCTCCTTTTCCATTTGGTCTTTTTCCTCAAAGGCTTTGACAGAATAAAAGACCCCAGGATGAAAGGAGGAAGAGAACTCAGCAGTGTTTCTCCACTGCAGCCCTGTGTGAGGCCTGCTTCTGGAGTCTGTAAGTCAGCTTCCCAGGCAAGGCACAAAAGCCAGGATGGTTCATCTCTGAGTCAAGGGTGAGCTCTCCGAATTCCCGACATTCTTGAGCATTTAATACATGGTCCTCAAGCTTTTCCCTGAGGTCCTCAATTGCAAACTTCTTAAGCCTAAGAAAACAGACCCAGCCATAAGGAAGTTAAGTCCCAAGGGTGGCTTTGCAGTGTGGATGGGAGAGACCTTTAATTTCAAGTGAAGTCCCACACCAGTAGTTGGACAGAGCAGACAGGTTTTCTGGGGCATCAGATGGCATGAAATGAACCAGAAGTCTCTTTAGCGTGGGCAGCTTGGTAAAGGTCCATCTGGGCCAGGGGTAATGGATATTTCCAGTAAGTCTAACACTTGGGAGGCTGAGGTAGGATTGCTGTGAGTTCACAAACATCAGGAGCTATGGAATGAGACCCTGTCTTAAACAAAACCACCAATATACTAAATAAACTGTGATAAAACTTGGTTGTCTTTCTCTATCAGGAACAATGATCTTGAATGCTTGGGGCATTTTTCTTTCTGGGAAATAGGTCATCTCTTCAAACCACCCTGCTCAAAGCATTTACTTGCTGTTGGAGTGAGTCCTGGAAGTAGCTGGATCAAAATGTTGATCATTTGGGGAAAGTACCAATGGCATTAGAGGCAGAAGCCATCACAGGCTTTAGAAGTCAACGAGAGCTTTACTGAGGAGAACCTATAGTGTGCTCGGCTTCCTAATTTAGGGAGCATCATTGGCAAGGGGCTCTCAAGGCACAGGTGAGCATAGTTGCTCTTCATTGTGCCCAGAACCTTTAATCCAGCCACCTCCACCAATTAGAAATTCTTTACTTGCCAGGTACTGGTGGTGTATGCCTTTAGTCCTGGCACTTGGGAGGCAGAGGCAGGCAGATTTTTGAGTTCAAGGACAGCAGCCTGGTCTACAGAGTGAGTTCCAGGACAACCAGGGCTATACAGAGAAACCATGTCTCGAAAAGCGGGGGGGGGGGGGGGGGGGGGGGGGGAGAAAGAAAAAAAAAAGAAAAGAAATGTTTTAGGTATCCCAAGTGACAAATTGAATTCTGGTCCTGTTCCCTGTTGTACGTGCTATTCTGTGCCTCCCGGTCATCTCATGGCCCATTTTCTACAATCTATTGAGTGATTTGTTTGTGGAGCTATCTAGGATGAAAGTCACAAATTGTTTTTAGAAAGGTTATTAATGCCTCTCCAAACGAGTCTGAAGTCCTTGGTTGGTGACAGGGACAGTGAGGGCAGGAGAGCCATTGCACATTTAAAGTGTGCTCTGGGCAGGTGGGGGGCGGGAGGAACTCAGAGTCTGTTGGCATCTCTTCCCTCTTTTTACAAACAAAAGGCTCCCTGGGACTCTGGGGGAATTTAGGGCTAGCCTGGGCCTGGATGAAGGGGTGACATCACTGTCACTGAGCATCCAGCACCATAAAACGTGCATTAGAAGTTGTCTTTGAAGTTGACCTGGGTTTGATGTTGAAAGGTGTCTCAGAAATAAACATTTCAAGTCTTGATGCCAGCCTACCAGGCTGAGTCCAGTCATTACCAAGTCAATGAAGTATAAGCACCAACTACCACTATGGGACGTTGTGTGTGCCAACCAACCCATGAGTGCCTAGCTGTCCTAGCACAGAAAATATTCCAGGACCCGGAAGTCTCCAGTGTTAGGAAACAGATTGCTGTTCAAGCTACTTCGTTGTATTGTTTAGAAACATCTTTGAAAATCATTTCCCTGAGTATCTAAGAAATTCTGATAAATATCCATAAAGCTTCCTCAACAGCATTCATCTGTTCCCCGGACAGATTCTGAATCCGTTAGGGGAAGAGAATAAAAACATTATTTGCATAGTTTTGTTGTTGTTTGTGTGTGTGCAGTTCTGGGGATTGAGCCAGGGCTTCATACGTGCTCAGCAAGCATGTTGCTGCTGAGACACAACCCGAGCCCATGGGTAAAATTTTCTTTTTTACAAAATTAATTATTTTTTTTAACTTACATTCCAAATGCTTCCCCTCGTAGTCTCCCCTTCCAGAGTTCTTCACCCAGTCTTCCCTCCCCTTTGCCTCTGAGAGGGGAGCCTACCATGGGTAAAATTTTAATGGACATTTGTAGGCATAAAATTTTTCCAACCTACTTTAATACGGGTTCTTACCTCTCCTCTAGCCCACCATCCAGCAAAAGCAGTGGAAGAGAAAAGTTATTAGGCTATGAGGTGTCTTAGTCAGGGTTTCCATTCCTGCACAAACATCATGACCAAGAAGCAAGTTGGGGAGGAAAGGGTTTATTCGGCTTACACTTTCACACTGCTGTTCATCACCAAAAAAAGTCAGGACTGGAACTCAAGCAGGTCAGGAAGCAAGAGCTTATGCAGAGGCCATGGAGGGATGTTACTTACTGGCTTGCATCCAGTGGCTTGCTCAGCTTGCTTTCTTATAGAACCCAAGACCACCAGTCCAGGGATGGCACTACCCTCAATGAACTAGGCCCTCTTCCCCTTGATCACTAGTTGAGAAAATGCCTTACAGCTGGATCTCATAGAGCCTCAAGGGAGGCTCCTTTCTCTGTGATAACTCCAGCTTGTATCATGTTGACACACAAAACCAGCCAGTACATGGGGGAAGGTGAACCTGTCCAGCAATGCTTCTTTGGGCATGAGTTTGATCTTCAGTCCCATAGCAAACACCAAATACCATTCAGCAGCTGCAGGCAGATACCAGATATGAAACAGTAGCTTCAGTTCAGTCCTTTCAGCAAGCAGACACTGGGCACAAGCCAGCAGCTGGACTTCAATCCTGAAGGACCCACCAGGCTCACCAACTGGCCTGAGGCCGCTGAAGCAGCAAACTGCTGCAGGAACCTCATGAGCAGTTCTTGGGTGAGTTTCTCTCAATGGAGTTGTTACCATAAGCTGAGCTCAACAACTCTGTGAAGGCGAACCAGTACATGCAAAGAAAATCGAGGCAGAACAAACCAAACCAATGCCCAGTGCTCTTTTCCCACTGTCTGTGGGGCCATATTTATATCCCTTCACCATGGTCCTTTCATGTGTTTGCTATATCAAAACATCCTTTCACCGGTGTCTGCTTCAGGACAACATTCTTTCTCGTGTCTGCTTTAGTAAGACAGTCTTTCACCTATGTGCTCCAACAAACCATCATTTGACATAACTTTCCAAAGAAACTAGAAGTTTCCACTTCAGACATTATATTGTCTTCCAGTTAATATATTATCCGAGACTAACAGACAAGGAAGGCAGACATAAAAAGTAAGTCAAACCACGAGATTGATAGGATGCGAACTAGGGAAGTGAGGTTCTGACTTAACTGTCTCCAAAGGATGTAACTAATAAGCAATGGAAATTATGAGCAGAGTCCAAGGTCAGCTCACACCATGGGAGAACATGCTGGCAAGCTACGTATCTAATGAGGTTAACTCCCTACATCTGAAGAACTACAACTCCCATCAACTCAAGAGCAAAAGGGTGTAAGTCACCTGCAGCTGGGGCTGTCATTCAGAAGAGGGTGTTTGCCTAGCATGTATGGATGCCTAGCATGTATGTTTGATCCCAGCACCACCACTCCCCCCCACCCCCGCCCACCAAAAACAAAACAAAACAAAGCCAGGAGGGGTGGTACATGTCTTTAATCCCAACACTTAGGAGGCACAGACTGGCAAATCTCTGTAAGGTTAAGGCAAGCCTAGAGTTCCAGAACATCCAGGGCTACCTGGTTAGAACTTGATTAAATCCCAGCAAAAGACTTAAGCATTTCACCCAAGTAGTTGTGCAGAGACAAAAGGCAGGTGAACAATACTCAAAATATTCAGCGCCCTTATGACAATTTGAACTTTTTCAGATCAGTCCCATAGTGAAGTGGGACCATGTGCCTGTTAAGGTGGACTGGCTGGCTTTGTGTTTTAGGATTATGGATGTTAGTGAAGATGAGGAGAAACTGGAACTCCTGTACCTTGTGTGTGCGACTGTCAAATGGTACAGGAATCTGGGAAAACAGTAGGAAATCTCTTTAGAAAATTAAGCTGCTGCCGCACTGTTCAGCGATCCCACCAATGGATACATAACCAAAAGAACTGAGTTCAGTGTCTTAAGGATATCCTGTGTTCATCGCAGCATTATTCCTGATGCATGAGATACATCAACCGAAGTGTCTGCTAACAAATGGAAAGATGAGTAAGTGGAGTCTGTACAACAATGAAATATTATTCTGCTAAAAAAAAAAAAAAAAAAAAAAAAAAAAAAGAAGAAGAAGAAGCCATTTGCCATTTGCCACATAGATAAAACTGGAGACATTATGCTTGGTGAAATAAGCTAGACCCAGGAAGATAAATGCTATGCTGTTCCACTCCTGTGAGGCATCTCTGTTAACCAAACCCACAGAAGCAAAGATGATAAAGTAGTGTGTGCCAGAAGCTGGCCTGCTGCGGCTGCAGCCGCTGGTGGATGGGGAGAGGCGAGCTGCTCTTCACTGGGTGTAAGGTTTCAGCTGTGCATGATGGGTAAGTTGAGGAGATCTGCAAGAACGGCATAGTGCTTACATCAACAATAATGGTGTTGTGCTCTTCAAAAACCAGAGAGAGTAGATCTAAAGTTGATTGTTCTCACCACAAAAGCGAAACTGCCAAGCCAAAGGAGCTCTTGGGGGACTTTTTGGCGAGAAGGTGCCAGATGCACATAATACCAGGTTGCAAGGATGATACTTGGCTATTTCTATGTGGCTACACCTACCAAACTGCGTACTGTGTATGTGTGGTTCTTTGTGTATTAGTTGTTCCTCAGTAAAGTCGGGAGGAAGAGGAAATAGAAGAGGAGGAGGTACCACACCATGAACAAGAATGTTTATTCTTATTATAGTTTAATGAATATGCGTGATGAAATGGTTGGATTGTTAAAATATATTTTATCAAAAAAATATTGAAGATATGACCAAAAAAGCCGACAAAAATTAAGTTACCAACACTTTTGTGATTTTTGACATTAACTTCATACTACTAAGAAACATGTTTGGGTTGGGGCTTGGTTCCAGGGAAACATCCACTCTTTCACTGAGCCATCTCCAAGAAAGTTGATAGTTTTATTTCTGTTACTCAGGTGTTTGAGACAGGGTCTTCCTAGCCATCCCCTGACTGGCCCAGTGCTTTCTCTCTGTTACAGTTTTTAGTAAAATGTCTCCCACAGGCTCGTGTGTTTGAATACGTGGTGACCAGCTGGTGGGCACTGTTTCTGAAGTTGTAAAACCTTCAGCAGGGTAAGCTTTGTTACAGGAAGTTTATTGCTGAAGGTAGTTTTTGAATTTTTATACCCTGCGCCCCCCCCCCCCCCCCCCCGTCTTCTTTTTTCTCTCTGCCTCCTGTGTGCTTGCGACTTGATCAGCCAGTTTCATGCTCCTGCTTGTCATAGCCCTCTGGATCTGTAAAACACTGGAAACCCTTTCTCTCCTAAGTTGCTTTCTGTCAGGGCATTTCATCATAGCCACAGAAAAGGAACCAGTATACTAGGTAAACCAACTGGCTTTGTAGTCACGGTGGGCCTTCCTCTTTAGTCTCCCAAATTATGGGATTTCAGGCTTATGCTGCCATGTCTGGCTGTTGAAAAATTAATTGGGTTTCAGTTTTGCTTTACTTTTTGAAAGTAACTTTGAAAGGCTAACACGGTAAAAACATTCTTCGTTGCACTTCTGATGATGTATTCATTTAGTACGGTAAATCGGTCTGAACCTCGTGCAGAAGAAGGAGCTGGATGTTCCAGCCCTGTCACTGTGGCTGGTAGACACAACTGATCTCAGGCTTGCTGTTGCTGGAGCAGACCAGTAGATGCTACCCAGAATACCCAGGTGTAGTTTGAAACCACTGTAAACGTTGACCCTGACAGTGTTACACTGATCATGGATATAGAAAACAGAGCTAAGAACATAGAAAAAGGAAGAAAGGTGAATGATACATACTCTCAAGGCTCTGGGAAGCTCGGGGGCTGAGCCTCATGGAACTACAGAGAAGGGATAAAGAGTCAGGCTCTAAGGCCTGGCATTACCAACAGCCAATAGAGACCGTGGAGGGCTCTTCTCAGCTGCAAGCCCTCCTTAGCTGTTTCTTGCCCACTGAAATGGTGTCCTGTTCTAACTGCTGGTATGTGAATCAGGGTGAGGGACCTGGAAGAGGCATGGACATGAAGGCAAGAGCAAGTCACATCTTAAGTTCGCCCCTAGTGCCTCTTCCCTTCCCAGCCATGGGCCTTTGGCCAGGTTCATCATACAGGCATGAACTCACACGGTCCATGATGCCAGCGCCTCCCCCACACCAGCTTCCTGTTGGTCAGGGCAGAATGGCAGCATTACACAAGCGAGTGTGGAGCAGATGTATATACAAGGGAAATCATTTTTCATGTCAGCTGTTTACATGCTTGATTGGAAATTATACAGCGCTGTGGAATGCTGAACTGCAGGAGTACCTTTCAGAGAATACTTCCAGAGACTTCCTCCATTTCCTTCTGTGGCTTTCTATTCTGAGGACACATCATTGTCACATATTGAGCCATGGCCTGCTTTTTCTGTCAAACAAGCTTCTGTCAGGACGATCTGACTTCTAAACGTCCAAGAGCTGTTTGTGAACATTCCAGCTTCTTCCCAGGCCACCATAATGGGCGTGGGGAAAGGGCAGAGGCTAGCTAGCCACAGACAGCAGGACTATTTAGAGTCTACTCAGCTAGTCACTGGGAGCAAGCTTTTTTACAATGGGACTCGGCGGATACATCTAAGTTTTTAAAGAGATTTTATTCTTGATTGTGAGTCTGCATATGTATGCAGAGAGGCATATGCACGTGAGTGCAGGAGTCCTTGGAGACACAGGCATCAGAACCGGTGGACTTGAAGTTGCAGGAGATAGCGAGCCACCTAACAGGTGCTGAAAGCTGACCCTGGGGCCTTCACAAGAGCAGTGTGTGCTCTTGATTGCTGAGCCATCTCTTCAGCTTTTGCACTTTTAATTTAAAAAGAAAAAAGAAAAAAAAAAGAGTCAAAGGATAGCCAGGGGGGACAGTGCAGCAGGTAGGGGTGCTGGGTGCCAAACCTGACATCCTGAGTTGGATGCCTGGCACATGAATGGTGCAAGGTGAGAACTACTGACTCCTGTAAATTATCCTTTTACCTCTACTTGAAGGCTGTGGCGTGCATGCACTGTCCGATCTATTCATATGCGTACGTACGTACATACATACATACATACATACATACATGCAAGTTTAAAAGGTCAGACAAGTATGGTAGTATATGCTTATGGTCCCAGTACTCAGGAGGCTGAAGCAGAAGGATCATTTGAGCCTAGTTTGAAGCCAGCTACAACAACATAATTAAGACCCCATCTCAACACATTGGCAAACACAAAGTCGATGGATTTGCTTCTTAAATAATCTTCCAGATCCAGGTTTGATCCCAGCACCCACATCACAGTGTTCTGTAACTCTGAGGGATCCAAGGCCCTCTTCTGATGACTGTGGCCAGAACGCATATATGTGATATACAGACATATACGCAGGTAAAGCACTAATACACATAAAATAAGTAGCTCTGAAAAGAAAAGGTGCTTCCTATGAGCCAGGAGTACAGAGAGTCTCATCTCTCATTCTATGTGACAACACTGATCATTGGAGCTTCCTGGATCACTCAGAGTGGTCGTTGCTAGCCACTACTGGTTTTCATGTGTCTGACATACGGAGTTTTGACTGAACAGCTATTTCGGGTTCTTGGAGATGCCATCTCACAGAGAAAATGATGACATTTCCCTTCTAATATTAGAAAGAGAGCCACCTTACGTTCTGGACTTGGGGGAGAATGCGTGGACTTGAGCATGTCATCTCAAGGGCAGTTACTTCCCAAAGCTTGCACAGCTGACTTGCTGCAGCAGGCGGAAAACACATCACATCGCGCTGACCTTAGCTCTCAGTGACAGCAGAGTCCTTTAGAAAGAGAAAATCCAACAGATAACGTAAAAACAAGGTCAAGAGCTAGGTAGTAATGACACACAACTTAAATCCTAGTACTCTGGAGGCAGAGGCAGGTGAATCTCTGTGAGTTGGAGGCCAGCCTGGTCTATAGAGCAAGTTGCAGGCCAGACCAACACTGCCTCAAAAAACAAACAAACAAAATCCTGTTTTCAAAGGTTCTTAGTGGGGAGAGAATATAGGTCACTGGTAGACATCTCGCCTACCTTGTGTTAGGCCACAGGTTTGATCCCCAATATCTAACAACCAAACATGCCAACAGGTGCTTGTCAGGGCTACACTTAAATGACAGTAGTGGAAGGTTTTGCTGAGAGTCCCTGTTAGTAGCCAGACTTGGGTTTAGCATTCCTTACAGGAACTGCTGGGTGTGGGCCTGCACTTAAGATAAGTAAGACTGGTCCTACATTTAAGATTAAATAACCTCCCCCGAGATAAGTTTCACCCTTTCAACAGTCAGCTTCACTTACTCCAAGTTACTCTCCAAGGAGAATAAAAACCCAACACCTTTAAAAGATCGTGTCCATTGTTGTTATTGCTTCTACTGGTGCCTCTGTATCTAGCCCCAGTGGCTTTGCTTTATGTATGTAAATTTATGTATGTAAATTTTTATTCAGATTTAATTAGCAATCCTTTCAGCCTGACATTTGCCAATTTTCATTGGAAGCACGGATGGTATCCATAGATGGAGACCTGATACAGTGGGCTAGAGAGATGGTTCAGCTGTTCAGAGCACATTGGCTGTTCTCAGAGAGAGAACCCGGGTTCAATTCCCAGCGTGCAAGGGGTGGCTCACAATTGTCTGAGACACCAGCCTTACCAAGATGTGGTACACAGTCAGACACGCAAGCAAGGAAATCCATACACATACAATTTTAAAAACTAAAAAAAAAAAAAGTAAGAGTGATACAGCCACTCGTTAAGTTCTGCTTGAAAGCCGCTTTCTGTTTCATGGGGGAATTAAACATATTTTGTCTTAAAAGCTCTCAATCAAGCTGAGAACTGAAAGTTTAAAAAAAAAATAGCTTTATTTAAAATCAGGTTTTGGTCACTCTCTTTTACCCAGAACTTCATCTGAATGGACTAAGCCACTGTGCTCACTGCGGGACAACGTTGTCAGCTCACAGAACACAGAACACAAACAACTTGCTGAGGTTTCTTCTAGTTCACAATAGGTGGCTTCCTCTTTCAACCCAGGGCATTGTCTCTGACTCCTGCACTCGGGAGACTGGTCACGTGGTCGGTGATGCCAGTCTCAATCACATCCTGAAACAGCAATATGCTGCTTTTGCCATCCCACCCCTCCCCCTCTCAGCTGTGGGGAACGAGTTCCTGTAATCCTAGTGACTGACTGACAATCCACAGCAGGGACTGTGCTATGAGGTACAGCCTCATCCTTCACCCACTTCCTCACTGTCACCCTCTGGGGACCTTCTATCCCCAATACCTCCTCTTTCTCCTCCTCCTCTTCCTCCTTCTCTTCTTCCTCTTCCTTCTCCTCTCCTCCAAAACTAAGGAAGCCTTGGAAGTGATGGCTCAACTCCCATATTGCCCTGGATCAGACCCTGTCTTTGTTAATGTGACCACACTTCTTTTAGCATTATTTATTGTGGTAGTTACCACCATTCGAAGAACATGGAGTAACTATTGTCTTATCCTAAAAACCATGTTGTGCAACAGAGGAACTTCCTGAGAGTAGCATATTTGGGGACACAAGAGGAGGTGGAGAAGGGAATGGCTTTTCTTTCTGTCCCTGAGTTTTCTTTTTCATTTATTTATTTATTTTTATTTGTCTGTTTTGTTTTGTGAAAGGCTTTCTCTGTGTAGACCTGGATGTCCTGGAATTGGATCTGTAGACCAGGTTGACCTTGAACTCAGATCCACTTGCCTCTGCCTCCTGAATGCTGAGATTAAAGGTGTAGCTGGTTCCATCTCTCATTTTGTTCACAAAGGAGACACAGCCATCACAAGGAACGATGCCTTTGAGAGATGCAGCTTCCACACTCAAGTCCCAGGGCAAAGGCCTCTATCTTTCTCCTAGTGTGTGTTCAGCAACTGGGTTAGGATTTGCCTGAAAGAACTGTCATATATATAACCTTTGTGTTTGGAGGCAACTAAGAGCCCTGATTTTTTTTTTTTAACCTGAAAGACACACAAGATTTCTTATAAGCATTCAGTATATATGGCATACATCCATGAGTGGGGCTAATTAGTAAGAAACGTATTTGCCAATTAGACATCAAAAGATGTGCTTAGAGCTACTCTATGCTCCCCAAGCTCTGATGCTGTTTTGGGCAGAGCTTGCCCTTCCCCCACAGCAAGCACTAAGTGTGTGTCTGCTGAGCCTGAACACGCTCCTGGGCAGTTTTCCTCTTCCAATTGTGTCCTCATGTGTACCAGCAGAACTCCCCTTTGTTCCGAGAGCCCGATTTCGAGGGTGTCGTGGAACCCGAGAGGTGTCTTTCGGCTGGAATGACTGTTGTGCATGTGTGATCCATTGCTATGGATCTCCGAGGTCACCATCTGGCTTTAGTCCTGTTTGCATCTTGTGAATGCAGAGCTTGTGGTGAAGGCCCTACCTTGCTGTGTGAAGTGGACAGGTGAGATGCACTGCGAGACTCAGGCTAGACCAAAGCCTGACCACTTGGAAGAGCCGACACAGAGATGGGAAGTACGTTTAGTTTTCATTCTTCCTCAGGGGCTGGCTGTGCCTGTCCTCCACTGGCTAGGGCCTGACCTCACAATCTTGTTCTATTGGCTAGTCTGAAAAGAAGTGTCACACAGAAAATGAAGGTGGAAGGAGTCACTGCTCCAAGGAGACAGGGATCACTACTCTCAGCCCTCAAATTCTTAAAACAGCGGGCGGGCAGTGGGGCTTTTGTGTAAACAAGGTTTTACTAGATGAGGAGGCCTAAAACATTTGCATAAAAGTCTTAAGGGTAGGGGAGATAAAAAGATTTTAATTCCTCGTCCCAAACACAATTGTAGTATTTAGTGGGAAAGATTCATATTTGGTATTACTCACACTTAGAACATACACTATCACCCAACAATCACAGAACCATTTCTTTTAATTCCAGATAAATAAATGTGAAGTTAGGTGTGGTGTTGTATATTTATAATCCCAGACTTTACGAGAAGCAGGAGGAATTTAAACTCAGGGTCAGCCTGAGCTATACCTTGAGACCTTATCTCAAAAATCCCAAAAGAAAGAATGCAGTTGGCCGGGTAGTGGTGGTACACACCTGGAATCCCAACACTTCCAAGGGAGAGGCAGAAGCAGAGGCAGGCAGACCTCTGTGAGTTTGAGGCTAGCCTGGTCTACAGAGCGAGTGTTCCAGGACAGCCAAGGCTATAAAGAAGAGAAACCTGTCTCTGGGGGGGGAAATGCAGTAGAGAAGGAAAGGAAAAAGGGAGGGAGGGGGAGGAAGAAAGAGGAGGAAGGAGCAAGGGAGTGGAGGGGGAAGGAAGGGGGAGAGAAGTAAGAAGGAAAGGAAGAGAGGAGAGGAACAGATGTCAAGATCTCAAGATTTTGGGTCTCAGAGATGCTAAGTATCCTCAGCGTTCTTGGGTATGTTAGGGCCGAGACATCCATGGACGAGGGGACATTCTAGGGCTGAGACACCCATGGGGAAGGCTTGGGCGAGACACCTGTAGGGACTGTAGCGCAGCACCAGCTGTCTCCAGTATCTGAAGTCTGTTTTCCTTGTACTATCTTTGAACTGTGTTTTGTTTATTTTCATTTTCTGTTCTTGTCTGGGCCTTTCATCTTTGCTTTATATTTTGAAGTCTGAATTTGAGGCTCAAGGCTGAAATAAAATAAGTCTTTTAAATCTTAGGGAGAGTTAAGTATCAAAGGGAGACTCCACACCATCTCGGATCGCACAGTTAAATCTGTATTTATGCTCACGGTAAAAATACCCCTCTGACCCGAGAACATTCTAGAGTTTGGAGGAAACAATAACAAACAACAGAGCTTTGGATGGGAACAGTGTTTTGGATAGGAAAGGCCCTGTTATCTCCCCATCATCCAGCGGACAGACACCTGGGCCTGCCTGTGGGCTGCCATCCGGTGCTTTCCTGCCTGCAGGGCTCCTCCCACAGCCAACCACAGCCAACCACCTGGCCTGCCTTTCTACTGCTGGGAACTCTACACTCATCCTGCCTCATCTTCTCCAAAACACCCCACAATCTGTAGACACACCCCTACAGGATTTTTTTCTTTCTCCCAGAGAATTGAGCCATAACTGGACCTCAGACCTCCTTGGCTCTTTATCAACATTTCTGGGGCACCTTCCCAGTGTTGTTCAACAAGAAACCTGATAGAATGCTTTCTCACAGTTTGACCAGCCAACCCTTTCTGTGATGGATTTTGATATTAGAATGTTTGTGGCTTATTTCTATTCAGTCTCTGAGTGTTTCTCTGAGTGGATGTTTCTCAGTCACGGTGTCTCGTGGGGTTGTGACCTGATGGTACTGGGAGTGGACTCGTACACATACACAGTTGGTGTTCTGAGGTAGTTTCTTCATGTGTGTGCTGAGGCGTCAGCTGGGAAGACTGAACCTCCTAGGGCCTGTCTCCCATATGACCAGCACACAGTGGCTCACAAGAAGAGCTCGCAGGGCAGTAGATGTTTCCCTCTGCAAGTGTACCAAGGATGCTCGGGACAAAGCTGCCATCCTGACATCATGGGGGCAAGTTTCAATAGTCTAACATCTGCTTTTCCGGTGCACCCATGGGGAAAGGGTGAGCAGAGAAGGGTTTGGTCATTGGAGCACAGGGAAAGATGCCACTGAGGGCAGGAGAGTCGGGTATGAAGATATGCTCTTCCAGCTAGGAAAAAAAAAACATTCTCTCACAGTTGAGAATGCTGTCTACATTTATTAGAATGTTCTAGTTCTCCTGTTGTTTTCCTAATGTTTGAGTTCTCTGTCTTTGCTCTTATTTCCCATTTTGAGTACCTTTTTTAGAACTGTTTGGGAAGTATCCCAAAAGTTGGGTAAGTGGGGCTGGAGTGCTGACAGAGGCTTCTTGTTACTGGCTCTAAATGGATGCTCTGTGTCCTCTTTAGAAGGGTATCTTTCCTTTCCTTTCCTTTATCCAGTAAAAATATGTCTGAGTATCCAGGGCTTGCCTCTGAAAAAATGATCCCTCTCGCTTCAGAGCCAGCCCTGAGGAGGTAGCCAGAGAAGCTGTGGGCCTGGCCACAGTTCCCTTCTGACCTTGGGCTGGTTATCGCGCACACTCGGACAGCGTTTCCGCTCTTTGTCTTAGCATGCGTTAATCATCTTGTTGGTTGTATTAATTTCTCTCATCCTCCTCTTTGCATCCCATCTTCATTTTGAACCCACTCTTCAGTCTCTGAGCTGGTTGAGGAGTGATGGGCTCTGCTCCTCAGCCTGCCCTGGAGACATGGGGCACTTGGCTCAGGCAGAAGCAGCTCCCGCTAGCTGACAGCCCTGTGGGGGACTCTCTCCTGACAGGAATTGATAAGGGCACATTATGTAAAATCTGGAGGGCAGAGCTTTCCCTTTTAGGTCAGTACTCGGCCTGGAGCTAAAAAGGCTGATCAACAGAAGCATTTTCTGTGTTCATTCCAGAGACTTTCCCAGGGGCACAATAAATCTCACAGGCCTGTTTACAGGAGCATTGTTATTTAACAAGCCAGGCTTCCGAGCTTAAGAGGTTTTGGTTTCATCAAATCTAACCCAACCTGCCACATTCATGATTCATTACCAGTTACTCATACTGAGTTCTGTAAGGTAATGTAATTTTGCATACTTAAAAATAATCTTCACCTACAAGATTAACCTCATGTGCATTGGAAGACGATTTAAAAGCTGTGTGTCTTTCTCCTCTTTTTAAACCTTTTACCTACTGGGAAAGTGTCAGTCCTGGCTCTAATTTACTCACCAACTAAGGAGACCAACTAAGCTAGTTGGTCTCTCATTCATTCATTCATTCATTCAGGAAATGCAGTTTCTCTTATTCACACATCATTCACTCATCTGTTCTTTCATTCAACAAATGGATCAAGCCTGGCTCTAGACGATGTAAACATGAACGGAGCTCATGCAGCCTTCAAGATGCTGCAGGCCCACATCATAAGGACCCGGTGGTGTCTATGGGGTAGTCATTTGATCTGGGTTTGAACCTAAAGAACAGTGATGGTTTCAGGGGAGGGGAAGGATGTGGGCAAGTCTGATCCAAGTGTGAATGACAGCCCTGACCCCCAAGTGGAACCTCAGCTTGTGGGCGCGTGGGGTCAATTTTCTGTGGCTCCGATTGAAGAAATACATGTTCTCTAAATTTTAATAAGCACTGGTAAATCCACCAGAAATGTCTTGTGAGCATTTCCCAGGCTCTCTCCAGAAGGTTCCCAGTCAAGCATATAACATCTCAGGAGGGAAGGCAGCTCTTGGACTGCGTTGCAAATATTTCTTTTGTTTGTGGCTGGAGTGGGGTATTGTTTCCTGCATGCTTCAGGTATTCCCTGCTGACTCTTCCGGCTTCATTTTATGTAGGACAAACAAGATCCATTTGAAACTAATTTTGGTTTAAAGAAGGAGCTAGAAATCCAACTTCCCTCATCTTTCTCAGAGTTACCCAGTTGCATTAAATACATTTTTATTAATTTAACACATTTTTATTTTTTGATAGGCTCAGCTTTCTAATGATGTATATTTACTGTATATCTTTGTAATCGATCCCTTTACATATTTTTCAAGTCTTTGATCCATTGATAAATCTTGTTGATTTCTTCTTTGGTTTCATATTGTTCTAATACCGGTGCATTATAACATGAAAGAAGTTGTAAACTTTGTTAGCAAAATCTTTCATGTCACCAGAACCTTGAAGACGTTTAGTCTTGGCTTGATTTGCTGAAAGGCTCCGCTGTCTTGAATAGTGAGAACCTGTTGGGCACCAGCCTCCTGGCCTAGGTGGCCGTGAATTATTTTTCCTTCCTTTTCTTCAAGTCTGTAAATGTTTACTGTATATTGTCCTTGCTTGTCATTGCTTGATTGGGGCCTGAGAGGTTAGTGACATTTATATGACCCTCAGAGCTACACAAACATGGCTGAGAACCGGAGCTCACGGGTGGACTTTAAACAAAGCTGCCATGATCATGGTGGGAATGGGGTCTCCTCAGTCCCTGTTTCCTGGTTTTACCCTAAGTCTTTGGCCAGCCACTGGTCAGAGTGAGGCAACTTCTAACTGGTGTTAACAGAGAGGTAACAAGGAGCTACGGCTGCATCCCTCGGCTGATGCTTCCTAAGTGTCTTCTAAAACAAAATTTTTACATCCTGAGACAATTTTCAAGGGAATATACACACCCAATTCTGTGGAAAGAGAATGGAAAGCTATGAAAAACTCCCACGCAGAGGCAAGGGGAGGAAATATTTTTCCATTGACCGGAGCCCCTGTAGGCCTTGCAGGAGCTGGGAAGGCTCTATCTGAAAGGAAGGCAGGGGTTGTTTCCAGCCTCAGCAGTTTGTAGTTTGGGCCTTTCTTGATAAGATCATAATCTTATGACCTTATATCGTATCCTATGATTATATCATAATCATAGTGAGCATGACCTCATCAGAAGCATGAACAGTTTGGTTCTTTGATTTGGGATTTTTTGCTCATAAGTCGCCTTTTGGTTTTTAGAGTCAAATGAGGATGTTTTTAGTTGCCCACAAACAGCAGGTGAAGTCTGGGCCTGAATCAGTTTTGATGGTTGAACTTTGCTGGGTGAGGGGGGGATAGTCTACCAGCTGTTAGCATTGCTTTCTTCTTTGCTTTCGTATCACACATAGTTCATCTTATTTGTCTTAAATGCGTCTCTTGAGCCAACACATGGAGGTATGAATTCAGGGAACTTGGAGCAACTAGAAGCATGGTGTCATGAGGCATCCATATAGATGGGACTGGATCCTTGTAAAGATACTACCAGGCTCAGGCCCAATATCCTCACCTTTTTCTGAGTGCCCAGGGTCACTGCCGGTGGCTCTCTGTTGTCTGTGAGGTAGTGCGGTGACCTCCTTATCACTCTTGCTATCTTCCCTTCCTTCCAAGTTGTCACAGGTTGGGGCCCTGCCTCACGCAGCCGGTGGGCCTCCTTCCTCAGTTCTGGCATCTTTAGCTTCCAGCCAGAAGGCTGCCTTATCATCATCCCATGCACATTGCTCCTGTTAACTTATTGTGCAAAGTGAATCCTATTTGTTAGGGGGTCCGAAAACCATGAAATGCTCTCCAGGCATTCCAGAGTAATATTCTCTAAAGTGACATTTGACTTATATAAAAGAGGCCCTTTTTCCTCCCCTGCATAAATACACACGAAGGGCAGCTTTTGTAATATAGTAAATAAGATCCCACACAAATTCCACACAACAGACTGTGTGGGACACTCACATAATAAAATGAAGAATGTTGCCTGCTTGCTTTCTGACCAGTGTGGAGTTTTTATCATACCCTGAGTCTATCAGAAACACACGCACACACGCACACACACACACACACACACACACACACACCCCGATCAAAAATGATCACTTTTTCTCCTAAACAAAACACACCCATTACTGTAGCTGTCCTTTATATTGCAGCAAGGATGAAGGAACTCTCTAAATATAGTTAATGACTTAAGCTAATGCTAAATTTGTGAGGGAAAAATGTGTCGAGACTTGGGTGGGTGTTGCCAGGAGGAACAGGAATGCGGGGGGCAGGACCAGGTGACACGGGGATAAAGTCATGCCAGACGTAAACGCACATTTCAAGAGAAAGTTTAGCAGAGAATTAATACGCTGCTATTTCTGTCAAGGAGAAGGTGTCACATCACTAAAGGAAGGAGAAAAAAAAAACCCTTAAAGCTGTATTTACATCAAAGTTTATGCCAGCTCTGTTTCTCCTCTCCTAAGTGCCCATGATGAAAGTATGCCTTCGAGATTGTTAATTGCAGATTTATTTCTGTCCTGTTACCAATCAGGGATGGAAGGCTGCTCTTAAGGAGCTTGTGGCCCTCAGTTGCCAGTGCAGAGCCTGCTGATGTGAACTGATCGGAATCAGACGGGGTGCATGCATGTTTCAGCTTCGAATCCCATCTCATTTCTTTGCCTCTTCTGTGTGCATCCTCCTCCTCTATAGAGGTTGCTTTCCCTTAAGGCTCCTAAGGGGTCAGGCCCTCGTACTGCTCCGTGCTTGCCTGGGTGTTAAGCTTGGCTTGCCTCCTGGGGCTCGGTTATCTTTGCTCACTCTCACTCTCACCCTCTTTGCTGCTGGGGTTCCTCAGTGTATTAGTGTTCCTTTGCTTAGAGACTTTCCAATCTTTTACCTATTTGTCCCTTGTATCTGTGGTGGTTTGGATACGCTTGGCCCAGGGAGTGGCACTATTAGGAAGTATGGCCTTGTCAGAGTAGGTGTGGCCTTGTTGGAGTAGGTATATTACTGTGGGTATGGGCTCTAAGATCCTCATTCTAGCTGCCTGGAGGCCAATCTTCTCGTAGTGACTTTCAGATGAAGATGTAGAATTCTCAGCTCCTCCTGTACCATGCCTGTCTGGATGCTGCCATGCTCCTGCATTGGTGATAATGGATCGAATCTCTGAACCTGTAAACCAGCCCCAATTAAATGTTGGCCTTATAAGAGTTGCCTTGGTCATGGTGTCTGTTCATATCAGTAAAACCCTAAGACAGTACTTAATTCTCTCATTTAGGAAATGTTTGTTAAATCAATTCTGTTACAAATAAAGAATATACTTCTTCTGAACATGATCATAGTTAACATATCAAATATCTCAGATGTGGCCACTCTCCTCGGAAGATAGGAGAAACGGCAGCAGCTAATATGGGGAGCATTGTGTGTTGACGATGTAGTGGACTGGGCAGGCAAAACTGTTAACAACATGAAGTAGCCGGAGCCGAGAGCTTAATCAAAATGTACACGAATCACCTGCTCCATCCTCCTGCCCTCCAGCTTTAAGTCAGTGTTTTGTGCTAACGTTTTCTGTGTCTTTCTGGCAGCCACTGTCCTCAGGAAGTGCTGAAAGTGCAACACTTATCCTATCACAAGTATTGGTGTTGATCTATGTAGCCAAATCAAGGATGGGACAGCCCATCTAATCTTGTCTTTGAATAGTTTCCTGGTCTTCTTAGCTGGCTTGTCCATTAACAAGCCACTTGTAGATTAAATAGGTTGGCACAAGTCTTTAATCTCAGTGTTAGGGAGGCAGAGGAAGACAGATCTCTTGAGTTCAAGGCCTGTCGGGTCTACATACTGAGTTTCAGGCTAGCCAGAAACATAACGATACCTCAAAAGACACCAACAAACACTTTAAAACCCCTTTGAAGATTTCCAACTCAAGCAAAATTTGGAGATCTGGGCACACAAGCAGCCATGATTTCCTGACCTCCAAATCTTAGTGTGTGAGGGGTCCCCTTTGGAGCACTACTTCCGGAGAAGAAAAGGCAAGATTAAGTCTTTTGAATTTAGCTTAGTGTTTTCCTTATATTGCGTAACTTTTGTTTTAATTGTAGAAAGGAGACTTGTAAACATTATTTTTGTTTGTTTGTTTTCAAAGCAAAACAATTAAAAAGTAATAAATGGCACACAAATGTAGTCCTTGGTACCTAATAAGACCAAGAAGAAAGCATGCCAAAGTCCAAAGAATACGTAGGACAGAAAACACAGGCACAGTTAACCAGTGAGAAATGTGCCATAATAGGAAGATGAGCAGGGATCTGAAGGAATCCTAGCACCATAGAACAGACTGTAAACCATCATGGGTCAGCTTCCAGGTCCTTCTCCACTGCCTTTCTTCTTGTCTGAATTGGCCCTGTGCTCTGCAGGAATCTGAAGCCCAAAAGAGCAGAGATACATAGCGCTGGCAGTCAGAAACTCCAGTGAGTCTCAGTAATTGCTGGGGGCCAGCAACCTTGTCAAGCCGTTGCTTACTAAACTGAGAAAGGCAGTGCCTACCCTCAGTGAGTGCACACTCGGCAAGAAGACACAGGTGACCTGGGAACAAAGAAAAGGTAAGTTATCTTAGAGCCAGAGGCAGCTTTTTCATCCTGAAAATGACAAATCTTTTGAAAACCTCACATCTAAGACAAATAAAGGTGATTTGGTACCATTGGCTATGCTCACAATCCTCAGGGGAACATGGAAGACTAAAGCCAAACCCTTCACTGCTCGTGTTACTGGAAGGTCTACTTGCCCCAGCTTCATGAGGAAGGAAAACACCAGTCAGAAAATGTTTGCAGAAGCTGGGTGGTGGTGGCGCACGCCTTTAATCCCAGCACTTGGGAGGCAGAGGCAGGCGGATTTCTGAGTTCGAGGCCAGCCTGGTCTACCAAGTGAGTTCTAGGACAACCAACGCTATACAGAGAAACCCTGTCTCGAAAAAACAAAAACAAAAACAAAAACAAAAAAAAAAAAGAAAGAAAGAAATGTTTGCAGAGATGATATATTTTCATTACCGCGTGAGAGCCCACAAGCCAGGAGCTCAAGACCGTGTTAAATAAACAGACATGTCATCTGTGTTCCGGGTCAGGTGCACTGAAGTTCAAAGGTTAATTCTACTTTGCCTTTTCTCACCTCTGCAGACCAGCCCCTGCCCACACATTCTCTGAATTATCCTGGGTATACATACATGTTCTGTTTTCTCTCTTTACATGGTTACATTAGCAGAGAGACAGGTCGTAAACTAGAATAAGTTCTTACCAGGACCTGGTTGGGTACATGAATGGGTATTTCTGCCTGGGCCCGTGGAACGACTGTGCTGAAGCTGGGGGACTGTAGGGAACTCTTGTCTCCACCTTCCCCCTGTCTAGTATTCTAGAGAAAGATCTAAAAGAACAAACAAAACATTCTTCTAGTTCAGAACGCATCTATCAGTTTAGATTGAGAGTTCTTAGAGCTGGCTGTGGACTGAGAACTCTTAGGTCCTCATCATGAGATGTTGCAAGAATCTCCTTTGTTGCAGCCCGTACTGCCCGTTCTGGTCCGAGGGTCAGGGTCTAGCGAGAGAGAGAGTGGGGATAAAGGGGAAGAGACGCGAAGAATGGAGACAAGACAGAGATTCTGATCAAGTCTCGTTTATTGAAGGGAATTCTGAGCTATTTATAGGCTTTTGCCACGTGCCTTGTAGGCGCGTGGATACCACGTGCCTTGCAGGTGTTGATATGACGTAAGCCTTACAGGCGTCTATAGCGTGGACAGCACGTGCACCGCAATGCCTTGCAGACGTGGATAGCACGTGTGCCTTACAGGCATGTATGGCGTAGATAGCACGTGGACAGCACGTGAACTGCAATACCTTGCAGGCGTGGCCACCACGTGCACCTTGCAGCTGGGGGCAGTAAACAGCAACACAAAATATGTGGGATATCAGAGTGTGCTTCAGCTGTTGTAGGCTATTGAAAACCAAATCTTTTGTCAGGGTATATGGTTCCAGATGGCTGCAAAGTTGATCTAGCCGCTTTCTGCTAAAGTCGGCTCCCAACACTCCTTCATGCTTCTGGGCTCTGCCTCCTGTGACCCATCATCCACAAGGCAGCTGGCCACATTTCTGTGGTTGCCTCTCCAGGACCAGCACCAGTAGCCTGGTCTACAGCCTCTTGTACAAGGAGCCTGTGCCTCGGCTGCAGCTATGCCTTGGCCTCCTCTCCTGTCACCCCCTTTTTCTTTCGTTCCCAGTTATGGTTTCCCCACACCAGGTAGCTAGCTTCGAGAGCTTCCCACAGCATCCTGTCCAGAGGCATTTGTCAAGAAGCCTCACTTCCCTCACTCAACCCGTTCTACACAATGATGCTGTTTGGTGAATCATGCTTTAAGTCACCATATGTGACTTAATCAGTCACTTCTTGTAATTACTGTCTGTACATCGCTGCTGTTAGTCTCCAGCAACCTATGAGGTAATTCTTGAAATCCAAATAAGAGCAAAATATACTCCTTTCAATCGCTCTTTAAATTCCAGATACAAAGTGGTTTTAAAGTATCTTCATATTACATTTTTTTTATCTATGAAGTGAAGACAATTAGATTAGAATTTAGTAGATTCTTTATTTTCATTTTTAATTAAAAATTTTTTTCTAAAACTTGCTCTGTAGACCAGGCTGGCCTTGAATTCATAGAGATCCATCAGCCTCCTCTCTGCTTCTCAAGTGCTGAGATTAAAGGTGTACACCACTACTGCCTGGCTAATGGATTCTTAATTAGAAGTATGTATTTAAATCACTTGGGGCCAGCAAGATTGCTTAGCAGGAATAGGCACTTACTGTCATGAAGTCCTGAAACTCACACTGTAGACCAGGCTGGCCATGATCTCAGAGATCCACCTGCCTCTGCCTCCCAAGTGCTGGGATTAAGGACATGCTCCACCATACCCAGCTCTAAAATATTATTTTTTTAATCACTTGGCATTCAACAAATGTTGGTAGGACAGTTTAACCACATGCAAAGGAATACAGTTAGACCCTTATGTCATGCCGTATACAAAAATTAACTCAAAGTGAGTCATGTCATAAACCTGAATTAAGAGCTAAAACTATGTGACCCTTAGGAGGAAACAAGAATAAATCATCCTCGCCTTGGACTAAAGAATACCTTCTTGGATATGCTATTAAGCATTAATGATAGAAAAATAAATCATATTTCATCCTTCTAAGGACGTCTTCAAATGATACTATCGATACAGTGAGAGGACAGCTATAGTTGGAGAACGTATTTGCAGATCATATATTTGATAAGAATTTAGCATCTACAATAGAGAATGAGTAACAGTCAGCGATAAGGGGGCAGCCTACTCACAGCACCAAACATATGAATGGCTAAGAGACACCGGAAAAGATGCTTCAAATCTCAGGCATCAAAGTCATGGTGAAGTTTCCCTGTGAACCGCCACTTCACATCCACTAGGAGAGCTCTGACTGGAGAGACAGTCACAAGTGTCGGGAAGAGTGTGGACGAACTGGAAGGATGCTGGGAGGAGTGAAGATTAGAGAAGCTGCTAGCTTTCAGACCGTGTATCCTCAATAAGCTAATTAGAAGAGCCAAATTAAAAGCAGAAAGCAGACAAAGGAAATTTATAAATGGGAGTGGGGGTGGCCTCACCTGGCTTGGCACAGGTTGTAACCCCCAAGTTCCATCACACTTCAGGGCTGTTTTCTGCAGACATCGGGAGTTTTCCCAGTGGTTCCTATGGAGGTAAGGTCCGTTGCTGTTTGTGTATATTTGTTTCTACCTGAAATGTTAGAATTGGGCTGTCACCAGAAGAACACTGGCAAGAACAAAATAAGCAGAACAATAAGAGGCACAAACCTGGGTAGTCTGAAGATGAAATCAGAACAGAACCATTGTGCTTAACAGAACCCTCTGATAATAGTAACAATAGGGACCCTTGGTTAAATCCAACTGGAAATACAGCCTATTCATGTGGGGTTCGTTATTGATCCATTGTTTGTTTTCTGTTTTGTTTGTTTGCTTCAAACTGTACCAGGAGATTGACCCCAAGGCCTTCATATATGCTAAGCTAGCCCTCTACCAATGAGATCATGGCAGGTTTTCCCATTCTTGAATCTAGCAGCCCACCGGATGGCCTCTCAGACTCTCCCTGTAACCTCCTCACTTTATTTGTGTTTCGTTTTGAGTCAGAATCTTTTTTAAGTTCCCCAGGCTGGCCTGGAACTTTTGATCCTCCTGCTTCAGCCTCCCAGGTCATTGAGGTATTAGAGGCTTACACCGGCAGGCCTGGCTTACTTAACTTGTAGTAGTGGACAAAGAATCTCTATTATTTTCATTTCCAGCCGAATTTCCATTTTGATGTGTGCTTACTACATATCTTTAAGTGATAATATAGCCCCAAATAGTTCTCCGCTTTGTAGTTAGAATACCCCATTTGGTCACTCAGGAGGCAGAGGCAGGTGGATCTCTGAGTTCCAGGCCAGTCTGGCCTATAGAGCCACTCTAGGACAGTATACTGGCTGGTTTTGTGTCAACTTGACACAAGCTGGAGTTATCACAGAGAAAGGAGCTTTAGTTGAGGAAATGCCTCCTTGAGATTCAGCTGTAAAGGCATTTTCTTAATTAGTAATCAAGGGGGAAGGGCCCATTGTGGGCGGTGCCATCTCTGGTCTGGTAGTCCTGGGTTCTATAAGAAAGCAAGCTGAGCAAGCCACTGGAAGCAAGCCAGTAAGTAACATGGTTTCTGCATCAGCTCCTGCTTCCTGACCTGCTTGAGTTCCAGTCCTGACTTCCTGTGGTGATGAACAGCAATGTGGAAGTGTAAGCTGAATAAACCCTTTCCTCCCCAACTTGCTTCTTGGTCATGATGTTTGTGCAGGAATAGAAACCCTAAGACAAGCAGCCACACAAAGGCTACCCAGAGAAATTGTCTTTAAAAAAAAAAAATCAGCATCTATAAAATGAGTGCAGTGTGTTTGTCTCTTTGATATTAACTTAATTTTTAAATCACATTACATAGTTGAAGTAATACATAGCTTATAGTCATTTTGCCCACAAGGAACAGAGAGGTTCAGCATTTGACTCCATGTCTACTGGGATCCAGGCCCTACACTGTTAGAGTCAGACTCTCACAGAAGGCAGAGAAGACTGGTTTCTAGCCTTGCCTTTCCTACTGTGACCCTGTGTGTGTCATGTGGCTTCCGGTTCCTCTTATGTATAAAACAAAGTATGTGGATTTTATGGTTTCTGAATTCTTGTCCAGGCTCAGAGGCCTCTGAAGACAAGTTGCACTTTACAGATACCTCACTGAACATCTGTCTCACAGTCGTTTGACAGGGGGACTAAGTCTATGCAGCCCAGACTATCCTTAAAGTCATGCTGTTTCTTCTTGGCCTACCTGCCACGTCTTTATCATTATGGATGATTTGCATATCAAATCAGCGTCAAGGCCACTAGGAAATGATTATCAATAGTCTATTAATTGAAAAGTTTTGAACATAGTGCTTGTAATTCATTAGTTCACATTCTTATTTGGTGTACCCAGTACCCAGGGTAAGGACTAAATATCTGTGCTTTATCCTACTGCCAAAGTGGTGGTGTTTTGAAGAGCCGCCCCTGGGTGGTGATTAGGTCAGGAGGATAGGAGTGGATGGATCACTGCGCTTAGGAAAAAGACTCCTCCTCTGTTCCCAACTGTGGGAAAAAAGAGAGAGAAGAGAGCCATTTCCACTCTGGAATCAGGGATCTGACCCATGCTAGCACCTTGATTCTGGATTTCCAGTCTCCAGAACTATAAGAAATTAATTTCTAGCTGGGTGTGGAGGCACAGACCTTTAATCCCAGCACTCAGGAGGCAGAAGCAGGTGGATCACTGTGAGTTCCAGGCCAGCCTGCTCTACATAATGAATTCTAGGACAGCCAGATCTAGATAGTGAGACCCTGTCTCAAAAACAACACATATACACATACAACAACAATAACAACAACAACAAATAATAATAATAATAATAATAATAATAATAATAATAATGATAATGAATAAAATAAAATGAAGAAAGAAAAAGTAGTATTATTTAAGCCACTGAGTCTGTGGTCTGTGGTATTTTTGTGATAGCTGCTCAGACTCTGAGGGCAGCATCTTGATCTCTCTCCGTAGTGTATTCTTTGTGACTTGTGATGTGTGACTGTACCAGTGCACGCCTTGAACTTTGACCTGGTGAAAGCTGGAGGTACAGAGGCAGACTGGGAGACTGACACCCACAGCCCATGGGCGTGGCCTCGCCTTCATTGTTATTTGCCCCTGTACAATCCCTAAGGCAGATGGAAACTGAGCGGCAAACGTGTGGCTTTATAAAAACCAAGACATCAAGAATCAAGAAAATGAGAGGTTAGTCCTGAGTACTTCTTGCCCTTTAGGACTCATTTCTTGATGCCATTAATAGCACTTGACTGAACGGCACCCTTCAGAACATCATTTCTAATTCCTGAGTCACCGCAGTGATCTTCAGATACTATAGTAACAAGGACTTGTTGCTCGGATGAAATGTCTTCTGTGTGCTCAGAATAAAGGAGGGAGGGTAGGAGGAAAAGCAAAACCTTACACTGCTGTGGATGAGAGGACCAGGATGAAGAGGTGAGGGGAATGGGATCCCTGTTTACCTCCTGTACCTGCTCTGTTCAGCAGCTTTCCATTTCTGTGACACAATAAAAGACCTGAAAACCAACTTAACAGGAAGAAGCATTTATGCCAGGGTCTCAAAGTTCCTTCAAGGGCACTCTTCAGATGACCTGAGTTCTAAGCATTAGGCCCTACCTACCTCCCGAAGGCCCACCACCTTTTTCCCCATCGTGTCATGGGCTGGAGACCAAGCCTTTTAACACATGAACCTTTGGGGGACATTTAAGATCCAAATCATAACACACCCAAGAGAACGTCAATTCTTCTGAGGCACACAGTTGGAAAGCTTCACAGGATTGGCTATTGTGAGTAGAGCCTCCACAGAGATTGGCCATTTATATTTGTAAAGCAGGAGGACCGTTCTTGCTTCTAAGGGTTCTCTTCCTTTTCCTTTCCCTCCCCCATCTCTCTTTTTCATTTTCTTCTTGAGAGAACACATGCTGTTCTGGTTTGTAGGCTTGTTGCATCTCAGCCTCCTGAGCTAGGGATCTTCTACGTTATCTGATAGTAATACTTCTTTACCTCTGTCTTCTCAGTCTACCTTTAACCCAAGCTGCCTCAGTGCTTCCCACCCCATTTTTGTTTCTATAGTTCTTTTAAAGTTCACCAGGTGGTGGCTCGTCCTGCTTCTCCTTCTCTTCCTCCTCCTTCTCTTCTTCCTTCTCATCTTCTTCCTCTTTCTCATCTTCTCCTTTTACTCCTCCTTTTTTCTTCCCTCCTCCTCCTCCTCTTCCTCTTCCTCTTCCTCTTCCTCTTCCTCTTCCTCTTCCTCTTCCTCTTCTTCTTCTTCCTTCTGCTTCTGCTTCTTCTTGTTTTCCTCCTCCCCCTCTTCCTCTTCCTCCTCCTCCTCCTTCTTATTTTCCTCATCCTCTTCTGTGGTTTCATGTTCCGAGCCCCTTCCGTGTCCCCTTCGCCCGCAAAAAAGACACGTGAGGCAGTGTTCGGGTGGTTACCACAGCGAGACTTTATTCTTGTATCAGCAGAAGCAGAAAGACCCAAAGCCCGGAAAAGGCACTGCTTATATACACCCTAGAGTGACGTGTTCACTTCTGATTGGCTGTTCACTCATTACCCACAATACGCCCCGGGATGGGCAGTGACTTTGGCGCGTTTTTTTTTTTCTTTTGCACCTGCGCAGTCAGTTGTTTACTAGTGGGAGGACAGGATGCCCGTGCCATCTTGTAATGGCGAATGCTATCACGCTCACCACGGTTCCTAACATCCAGATGATGGTTTATATATAGCTGTACACATATACAGGGACAATTCTGAAAGATGTTGGAGTCTTTGCGGGCACTACAAAATATGCTGGGTATTAACCAGTGATTAAATCTGAATTGACAGCATCTGGAAGGTCATCTTCATATTGATCTGGGGAAGGGGCAAGCATTTCCACCATGAGTAAAGCCTTCTGTTGTGATTTAAATGAAAATAGACCCCATAGGCTCATATAATTGAATACTGGGTCCTGAGTAGAACTGTTTGGAAAGGATTAGGAGATGTGGCCTTGTTGGAGGAGATTTATCACTTGGGGGAAGGGTGGGTTCTGAGGTTTCAAAAGCTCAAGCCAGGCTCAGTCTCTGCCTGCTACTGTGGATCAGGATGTAAGCTCTCACTACTTCTCCAGCCCCATGCCTGTCTGCTTCTCACTATAATGACCATGGACTAACCCTCTGAAACTGTAAGCCAGCCCCCATTTAAATGCTTTCCTTTATAAGCATTGATTTGACCATGGTGTTTTATCACAGCAATAGAACTGTGACTCAGACAACTTCACATTCTATAAATAGCAGCATAGTAGTGGCAAAACAAATCACTTCCGGATTAAAGAAAATAAAATTGAGAGGGGAGGAATGATGAGAAAGAAATTTCTAGAAATCCAATTCCAGGTTTTTCTGATTGGTACAACAGGTGGTAATTTCAGGGTCACCTGCCATGTCAAAGTTTGGTAGAGAAAGATGACACACAGGGGCAGCCTTGCTGGACTTAAGGATTGTGCAGCCCTTGAAATGAACTGAAGGTAAGTTCTGGGCTGAAGTCCACCTGAGATCCTTTCCCAAAGGCCGTGCCATCACAGCTAACTTGTTCAAATACGCTGTCATCAGGGTTAATAACTATATTCAGTGGAAATGTGTATTGCAGGTCCAGAACCCACATCCCTCCATAAGCCTGAGGAATACTGACCCTTAGGGGATTTCCAAAAGCCATTAGGTGCATCTGTCTATGAGGTGAATCTGTCCCTCACCAGCTGCTTGACTGGATGATGTCACTTTCCCTACATCAAAAGTCTAGGAGAGGTAGTGAGCAGCCTGATCCTGCCTTCGCACCAGGTGTGAGGAACAACCTTGGGGGTCAAGCCTTGTGAGTCACCATCTTCCTCCTCAGGCTCTGCTCCTTCCATCAGCTACTTCCCAGTTCTAACTTTTATAGGACAGTCACCAATTCAGGAAGTTTCTTATTTATAGCAAGTAATTTTTATATACTTAAATCCACTCGATGTTTCAAACTTCTTCATTCCAAGTCATATTTACAGTTGCCTTCCCCAATCCAAAGTTATAGAAATACTCTCCATTATTAGTTTTAGATTCATTAAGAAGCATTCATGTCTGTAGAGGTTCAAAGTTTGGCATGGCTGCCTTCCCCTGGAAGACCCCGGGGAGAATGTGTTCCCTGTCGGGTTCAGCTTTTAGTAGCCATACTGGTACATGACCCCTTAGTCTTTCCAGTCTTTATATCTGTCTTCATGTTGCCCTCTTCTATCTCTGACAAACCTCCATCTCACTTGGATAAGAACATTTGACATCAGATTTAGATTTCATTGCTAGGCAGAGGTGGCACACGCCTTTAATCCCAGCACTTGGGAGGCAGAGGCAGGCAGATTTCTAAGTTTGAGGCTAGCCTGGTCTACAGAGTGAACTCCAGGACAGCCAGGACTACACAGAGAAACCCTGTCTCGAAAAACAAAACAAAACAAAACAAAACAAAACAAGAACGTCTTGGTCAGGTTGTAGGGCAACGGAGTGGAAGCACAATAACATATTAGGTTTCTTTTTCTTTCTCTCTATTTTTGTTTGATTTTTTGAGACAGTGTTTCTCTGTTTAACCCTAGAAATCCTGAAACTTAGAGATCCTCCTGCCTTTGCTGAAATTAAAGGTGTGTACCACTATTCCTGGCTTACATATGTAATGGTTTTCTTTCTTTTTAAATTTAATTTAGTTAGTTTGCCTGCCTGCCTGCCTGCCTGTCTGTCCGTCCATCTATCCATGCATCCATCCATCCATTCATCCATCTATCCATCCATCCATCCTAGTTGTTTTAGACAGGGTTTTTCTGTATAATAGCCCTGTCTGTGCTGGAACACCCTTTGTAGACCAGGCTAGCCTCAAACTCACAGAAATATGCCTTCCTCTGTTTTCCAAGTGCTGGAATTAAAGGTGTGTGCCACCGCACCTGGCTATGTATTGGTTTTCTTAAGAGGGTTCCTGGCAGTTTGTGGTGGTGTCATGCAATGCAGATCTATTGTCCCTACTTAGATGTAATTTCTCTTTAAAAAGACCCCACTGACATTTTATCAGTATCCAATGAAGAATAATACAGTGTAACTCATTCCCAGCAACTACATTTTTATTTCAGAAAGTTTGAGTTTTGACACAAGGAAATTGCTTTCTAGATCCTGAAGACAAGCAACTTTATAAACCCTGTGAAACTAAGAGTTACAGAGCTTTGAATTTAGGCATGTACTTTATTTCACCTTTAGTATGTTGATAAGCAATCACAAGATATAAATTCCTCTCATTCAGTTTTTAAAGTAAGGCTGTTGTGTTAAGTATTATGCCTGTGGAAAAATAATAGAGCCACCTCCAAGAGTATGTAACCCTTAGCCAGGATGGTGGCACACACCTTTAATCCCAGCACTTAGGAGGCAGAGAGGCAGGTGGGTCTCTGAGTTTAAGCCATCTACAGAGCAGCTTCTAGGACAGCCAGGGCTACACAGAGAAACCCTGTCTCCAAAAACCAAAACCGAAATCAAAAACTAGTGTGTCATTCTTTATACAACCTCTGTGTATGTATTTATATATTCATACACACATGTGGAGAGACCAGAGGTCAGCATTGGTGTCTCCCTTTACTCCTCCTGTTCTAAGTTTTGAGAAAGGGTCTCCTTGAATCTGGAACTTCTGTTCAGAGAGTCCCTGTTATGAAGCAGTTTCCTCTAAGGTTGAAAGCATCCATCCTGCAGGATCACTCATAAAGACAGGAAGTAAACAACGTACAATAGCTTCAGGGAGTCTCTGAAACTGACCAGAGAGTCTAGCCTCTCCCTCCTGGGCGGTGGTGGAGCACGCCTTTAATCCCAGCACTTGGGAGGCAGAGACAGGCGGATTTCTGAGTTCGAGGCCACCCTGGTCTACAGAGTGAGTTCCAGGACAGCCAGGGCTACACAGAGAAACCCTGTCTCGAAAAAAACCAAAAAAAAAAAAAAAAAAAAAAATATGGAAGCAGTAAAGACTCTTGACTGTCACTCTTGTTGTGGAGTAGTCACCAGAGAAGACTGTTCATTCAGACATGGCTTTAAGCCAATAGACAATCTTTATTAGCCAGCCAGAGACTATACTGGGTGTTCTGGATCCAAGTGTAGCCCCAAGCCTTTCTCAGGGAGAGCTTTTAAGCATTAAAAAAACCATGTCCTGGGTTGACATACTTCATTTAACACCAACAGTTAGCCACGAGCAGAACTACAGAAGCCAAAAAGCAGGGTTTAGAGACTTTCCCAGCACTATGGACTGGGATGGATTAGGCCTTTGCTTTCATTTTGGCAGGTGGTGCTGTATGTGTGCTGAGTTTTACAGCCTGAATGGCACTTCCATCACGGAGTCAGTTGTGCTAAGGTCTGGAGGCCTGCTAAGGTTTGGGGGCCCTGTTGCAACGCTTAGATGGGAGCCCAGTAGCCTGGACTAAATGGAGACAAGCTGAGCTGCTGGAATAATAGCTGATCTATGTAACCAGTTCTAGACCAACCAAGACTATAAAGCAAGACCCTGTCTCAACATTTCTTTAAAAAGAGAGCTGGGCTGAGTGTGGTGGTTCATGCCTTTAGTCCCATTATTTAGGAGGCTGAGGTGGGTGGACATCAATGAGGAGGCCAGACCTGTATACATGGCCAGTTCTAGGTCCACAGATCTCAAATTAAATAAATAAATAAATAAATAAATAAATAAATAAATAAATAAAAGACAGAGGCAAAGAGAGAGAGAGAGAGAGAGAGAGAGAGAGAGACAGAAAGACAGAGTACTAAATATAGAGAAATGTCTTATTTATTTTGTCCAGTGTCACACAATGATTAAAGGTTTGTAGACACATATATTGTACCACCCTCAGGATAACAACATTGATGGAATATATTGATTACATTCAGATTTCCCAATTTTTATTTGCTTTCATGTATTAAGTTATGTTCAATTGCATCCCTGTGTAGGATACACTGTATCTTTCCAACACTTTCCAACACTGATGTCACCTTTTTTTGTTTGTTTTGTCTGTACACAAGGGTTCTCTGTGTAGCCAGCGCTGGCTGTCCCAGAACTGGGTCTGTAGGCCTCTAACTCGAGAGATCTGCCTGCCTCTGCTGGGATTAAGGCATATGCCACCACACCTGGCTGCTGACGTCACCCTTTTCACAACTGTTTGCCTTCTCTAGCTTCACATAAGCAAGACACTATTCACTGGTAATGACAGAATCATAAAATGCTGTAATTTCAAAATAGTGTATAAACGGAATCAACCTTTCTAAGCAGTGTGAAACATTGGCATCCTTCAACATTATTTCCTAGTGATTGATCTAAGTTATTGCAGATCTTTATGAGTAATGGAACACAGTTACTTTGACCAGTTTACTGGTTGAAGAAATAGTGGGCTCATTCCAGCTTTGAGACACAGTGAAAGCTGCTGGGAATAGTTATGTGCACATTTTTTTTTTATAAATCTCAGTCTTCATTTCCCTGGGATAAATGTCTGATGGTACATTGTCATGTTCTGGTACTTGCATGTTTAGTTTTGAGACAGTGCCAAACTGTATTCTAGAGCGGCCGCACCATATTACACACCCCTCCCCCAGCTATCTTTGGGTCATCCTGTGTTTTACGTGTCTTCGGCTTTTGGCGGTGTCACCCAGTAGATGCTACTTACCAACACGTGGTTTTAGTTCACATTTGTCTGGGGGGGGTTAGGGGTGGCTGGTGATGTTTATCATCTTTGAAGAGTTTACTAGCCCGCTGTGCTGCCCACTCCAGTGAGAGGTCTCCTTGTTTCTCATTAGAAATGCGTTTGTACTGTTGAGTTTTCAGTATTCATTATGTATTTTTAGTCTCCATAGATACGTAGTTTACAAATGTCCTCCCTCGGTTTGTAACTTACATTTTCTTCCTCGTGGTCTTTAGTAGACAGAGAATTTTACATTTTGATGTTGTCCAGTCTTTTTTAGATTTCCTCTGGGGTACTTTCCTATTTGGTGTCTAGTCTAACTTTTGTTTAACCTTCGAGAGCAAAGATTTTCTTTATTTTCCCACCCCTTAGTGGCCTTTTAGTTTCACACTGAGCCCTCTGGTCCATCTTCTATAAGGCCTGTGAGTTCTGGAGTTCTGGAGCTGGCTGATGTTTTTGTCCGGATGCTCAGTCGTCCCAGCACCAATTCTTCACGGGACTTTCCTTCACCCACAGAACTGGTTTTGTGCCTTTGTTAGATGTGGCCATACTTCTGCAGACTCCTTCTGGGTTCCACCGACTTCTCTATGGACTCTTTGTTGGGACGTTTGCAGTCTTAACTACTGTACCTCCATGGTATATCTTAAGCTTGCTACATTGATCCCTACATGTTTTCAAAATCACTTTAGCTATTCTAATTCCTTTGCGTTTTGACTGATGTTCTCGTTAAGATATTGGATAGACTCTGTAATGATGCATAATGACAATTGTTCTGCTTCCCCCTTTTATTTGTCTGTAGATTTGATTGACACCCCATCCCTGAGAAGCAGCCTTCCTCTTTCCTCTTTGCCTTCTGTCCTCTAACTTAGCTTCATTAATGGCCACTCTTAGCTTTCGCACTCTCTTTCTTTTGCTTGAGTTTGACTGGGTTTGCACATTTTTCTGCTTTCTTGGGGGTGTTGAATTAGATTATTAATTTGAGATCTCTCTGCTTCTTTTCTTCTTTTTTACAGTGCTGACCCCAAGGTCTGGCACATACTGCACAGGCTCCTGCCACTGAAGCACATCCTCAGCTCTTTTCTGTGCTGTAATGTGAACATTTTAAACTGCCTTCTCAGTCATTACTCTAATTGCATCTCAATGTTATACTTTTGCTGCTGTTGTTGTTGTTGTTGTTGTTTTAATGAGACAGGTTTTCTCTGTGTGGCTCTGTAGAACAGGTATAAGAGGAGCGCCTTTTCTGACTGTGATGTGCCCTGTCAGGCCCTGGCGGAGAACCTAGCAAAGCAGCAGTTAGTGAGGGACTGAGCTGGGAAGCAGACATCAGAGAAGACCGGGAGGAAGAGCCAGTCTGCAGGCCATAGGCCAATTTAATTGTTTTTGAGACAGGGCCTCACTATTCAGCTCTGATTGTCCTAAAGCTGGCTATAGAGCAGCCTGGCCTCAAACTCAATAGAGATCTGCCTGCCTGTGACTTCTGACTGTTGGGATTAAAGGTGTGTGACACTATACTCACCTCTAATTTAAATTTTAATTTGACTTTGAAGGCATAAAAAGAGGAGAAGGGAAGCCGGGCATGCTTTTTCTGGTGGTGGTAGGTGTGTACTTAGCACACACAAGGCCCAGTTTCATCCTTACGACCACCAATATGAAATAAAAGACAGGAGGGGATGTGGCCAGGTGCTCAGTATCAGTGGAGGGTGATGTGGACATTGGATTGAAGGTTGTGGGAAGAAAGATGCAAAGGCAGGGGTGAAACAGCTGAGGTGGTGTGTTCCTGGGTGGTAATTTCAGAAAGTAGGCAGTTTGTGGTGATAAGAGAACCCTCTGTGTTCCAGGAGTGTGTATAGCTGGGAGTGAGAAGACACGGGAAGGTGTGGACCTATCCCTGCTGCAGACCCGTGGTGAACACGGATGTAGCCAACATTTTCTGCTGTCTTAACAGCAATGGAGGCATCTGAGATTAGTGGTACTTTTGAATTTTGTCCTTTACTGTTTAAATTTGGTTCTTCTTCTCTGTTTCACTTAAGAGTTTTAACTTTTTAAATTTCATTGATCAGTTGGCTTTTGCTGTGTTGGGGGATGGAATGCAGACCTTGTACAGAATAGGCAAGAACTCACCCTCAGAGTCCACTCCAGCACTCTCAGAGTTTTTCCGTGTTTATTCTTAGGACTTCCTCTAGGATGAAATCACCTTTCCAATCTCCTGGGAGATTTCTGTCTCTGGGGCTTTTGTTTTCTCTGGACTTCCTGGGGTGACCAATTAACTGGAAACTATGCTTTGATGTCAGTATCTGCTGGCAGTTCAGAGAAGGAGAAAGAGCCTCAGCCTGGCAGCCGAGCTTCTTAGGGTGCTTGTGCGTTAACATGTGATTATGGCATCTCTGGTGTCACTTCAGTGAGTTAGCAGTGGGGATAAATGCACTCGCAAGTTCAGTTCATTATACATAGGTTTATCTTGCCCTGATAGAAAGTTCAGAAGT
Source organism: Arvicanthis niloticus (assembly GCF_011762505.2). Classification (NCBI taxonomy): domain Eukaryota; kingdom Metazoa; phylum Chordata; class Mammalia; order Rodentia; family Muridae; genus Arvicanthis; species Arvicanthis niloticus. The sequence goes on along the minus strand of NC_047658.1, from coordinate 37,890,147 downwards.
GTTTGATTGAGCTCTGGCTAGTTTTCTCTTTCCTTTTTGAACCCAGCCATAGCATTTGACACGAATCTCAGATTATCAGTCTTCTCTGTCAAACGTTTTCTGAACTTGGCTTCCAAAATACCATACTCCATCTTCCTGACTGCTTATTCTCAGTCCTCCGTCTCTCCTGGGCCTCTCACCACTGGTTCAGCACAGAGCCTGCTCTTGGGTCCTTTCTCCATATCTACGCTTATAGCATTGGGAGCTGACCCCACTTATAGCTTCCAATGATATGTTTACTTGATGATTAGCAGTTTCTCCAACAGAGACCTCTTCTCGAAAGTCCAGCTTCATCTAGCCTGCAGGCAGCTCCCCAGGGCCCTTGCACCATTACACCAGCATAACTTGCTCCTGCAGTCTCCCACATCTGCCTGTCCCCACAGGCTTACCACCTCAGTGGCAAGTCTTATCCTGAGCATTGGCTTCTTCCTGTACAATGCTAAGCATACCCTGTTGGCTGTGCCTCAGAATCCATCGGCAGTCCATAGGTGTCACCTCCCCTGATGGTGCCTGACCCAGCTGCCCTGAGCTCCTGCAGAGGTCACCTAAGGTACCTCACAGCTGGCCCCTGTGCGACTTCTTGCTCTCTCACCTCCTTCTCTGTTCTGCATCCACAGTGTGTTCCTTCTGACATTGAGAAAAGAATGGTAGGCACATCCAGCCCCGCTCAGGTGATTCCTTGATTTCCTCCGTCTCTGCTTTCACTGGCCTGATTGCCCCTCTGAGACTGACCACATCCTCCCTCACCTCCAAAGCCTGGTAATCACTGCTCTGCCAGCTTCTTTTCAGACGTCTCCTTAATGAGACCTTCCCGAGTCTACAGACTGGTCCCTGCCTTCCCCACCCCCATCCCCATTCCCTATCCTCCTCTTTCACCTTATTTTTCTCTCTAGAATGTTCTCCCAATAAAAAATTGCATGTATTTGGTCTCGATTCTTCCTCCACAACAGTGGAAACTGGGGAGTTCAGAGGGTTTGTTTGTTTGTTTGTCTGCCCTTCACCACTGGGTCCCGGCACGTAGCCTACATTAACTGCTCAGTAATGGAATTTAGTCTGGATGATAACTTCCGTCATCTTGGAAGTGATTAACTTCTCTGACCTTACATTGATTTAATAATTAAAACTAAGAGTGACAATAAAAAGCCACCTGCAGCCAAACGGAAAAGGAAGCAAAGGACACTTGGGCAAAAAGATGACCTTGTGTGTGTGTGTTTACTATTCCTGTGTACTTTCTCATCCCCAAGCTCACTGAAGCCTCACAGTACCAGTGTTTGTACAAAACAATAGTTACAGTGATAAGGCCTGGTTTTGAGAAATCAGGGTTTGTCCACACACAGGGAGTAGAAAGCTGGCAAAGCCAGCTCTCTGTGTGATATTTCAAAACTCAAAGGCTTTTGTTTTTCTCTTACAGAATGGGTAACTTGCGCTAGTGAAATGGGTCAGTGTGTAAAGTCATTTTACTGCCCAGCCTGGCAATCTGAGTTTGATACCCAGGTCCCACGTGGTAGAAGGGGAGAGTTTATTTCCACAAGTTGTCCTTTGACTTTAACACATGTTCAGTGGCACACAAAGACACACACACACACACACAAATAAATAAATAAATGTAATAAAAATTAAAAAAAAAAAAAACCAAAAAAACAAAGCACTTTTTAGGGCTAAGGAGATGGCTCTGCCATTAAGAGCACTGGTTGCCCTTCCAGAAGATGAAGATTCAATTCCTACTGCCCACGTGACAGCTTACAACCATCTGTGATCTAGTTCTAGGGAGTCTGACACCAACTTCTGGCTTTGACAGGCACCAGGCATGAACCTGGTAGACAGACATACATGCACACAAAATAATATCCATACATATAAAAATCTAAAATAGCCGGTGTGGTATCAGACACCTTTAATCTCAGCATTTGGAAGGCAAAGGCAGGTGAATCTCAGAGTTCAAGGCCAGCCTGATCTACAGAGTTCCAAGATATATAGGGCTACATAGAGAAATCTTGTGTCAAAAAAAAAAAAAAAAAAAAAGCCAAATAATAATAATAATATCAATTTAAAAATCAATGTGTGTCAGATCAGAAAACTTCCCACCTCTATTATCCCCTACCTCTAGAAATTAAGGGAATTCTTAAGGAGTTTCTGGGATTAGGAGCCCCAGGGATACCAATGGATTGATGTATGATCTAATTTAGTATCCATATAATAAATACATAATTATATTCTATTATTATTAGAAGATAGAGGCCAGAGACTATAATTTGATCCTCAACAGTGTCTAAATTATAGTTGATGATATGAACTGTATTTTTAAATTGTCATTGGATTTTTTTTTATATTAGGTTTGTTTTGCCTGCATGTATATATGTGTGCACCACATGCATGCTTTGTGCCTCTGGAGGTCAGTAGGAGGGTATTAGGGTCTTGGATCCCCTGGAACATAACAACAGTTCATTGGGTTGTGACCCACTAGTGGGTGTTGGGAGTGGTGTCAGGGTCCTCTGCAAGAGCAGCAGACCCTTACCAGCAGAACTGGTAAGAGCTCTTACCAGCAGAACTCTCTTTGGCCCAAATAAGTTGTAGTTTTGCAGTTCCTATTACTTTCCCCCAAAGAAAAGCTATACTCTCTCCCTGCTTATAATCTTTGAGAGTATATTAGTTTTGCTGCCCCCTGGATAGCAAGTTAAGGCACAGGATCAGGACTTCATAGCCTCCGCGTGACAAAACATCACTAAGTTAAACTAATTGAGGACAGGGAAAGTTGAAATTAGCCGAAAAGTAAAATTACAGCGTATAAAGAGATGCAACCCTTCCATGCTTTGCTTTGTGCTTTATGCCAATTAAACAGCAGCTAAGTCCTGCAAAGTACAGGTCCTGGAGGGTGGGCCTCTTTTAATGAGTAGGCAGGAGTCCTTAGTTGGCAGTTTATTTGTAAATATGAACAAGTATAAATTATTTTCACTGAGTTAAATATTTTTGCTGGAATATTTCCCCCTTGCATTTCTGCTGTGTAAGCTTTGGGATGCAGACCAGCTAAACTATAACTGTCTGATCCGTATTACACAGGCTCACTTTAGTGCAAACCCCAACTCTTCAGGTTCATTAAGGAGAGTGTCAGGCTCCTGTCCCCCTGGTGCTGTCCAGTCACATCAGACCCTGGACTCTTGGGGGGTGCTTCTCGTCGCTTGTGGGGAATGACAATGTCTTGTTTCCCGAGCAGTCCTCAAGTTGGCACCTTGTGAAATGGATGTCAAAGACTTTGCAGTGCAGGAACTTGTTTTCTGGGGTGTGCAGTTGCTGGTTCAGACTTCCTGCCTATCCTAGGGAAGCATGTCACGGGTCCCCATCGGAGTGAAACTTGCCTTCTTCCCTTCACTTCCTACCTGCTCTTTCCCCCTCCCTCCCTATGACAGCCAGGCATTCTATTAGGCCTGACTTGTACATGCATGTGTGCTGACCCGATTACCCCCCCACACACACACGCCCCAGCACATACTCTCTTGTCTCCGCTCTTCCCAACCCAGTTATTACCATTGTATTAGCAAGTCCACTTTTATCAGCTTCCACACATAGGAGAGCATATGTGGTCCCTGTCTTCTGAGACTGGCTTAGTTGTACTTAACATGATGCCCTTCAGTTCCATCCGCTTCACTGCAGATGACAAGATATCATATTCAATGGCTGAATTAAAACAAAGCCCGATGTGTATTTATGCCACATTTTCATTTTCTGATTATTCATAGACGGGCATAGAGGCAGATCTTACAAAGTGCAGGCTTCTTGTCTGTAAGTTGATTTAATTTCCTTTGGTTATACACCTGGAAGTTGGCTAGCTGAGTCGTTTTGTAGTTTTATTTTTATTTCTTTAGTGATCTTCACAGTGGCTATACTACTTTACATTCTCACCAACAGTATATAAAAGGTTTCTTTGCCTCCCCGCCCCCATCCTCATCAGCATTTGTTGGTAGGGTGTTGATGATAGCCATTCTTACAGGGTTGAAATAGAATCTCATACTTTTTATGGGAGTGTGGTGGGGGAAGAGATTGCATGTCCCTGATGGCTCATGGTATTGAATATTTTTCATATGTTTATTTATTGGCCATTTGTAGTTCTTCTTTTTTTTTTTTTTTTTTTTTTTTTGGAAGCTTTATTCAGATTGTCTGCCCATTTTTTTAGCTTAGAGTTCTTGCTGTTTGTAATTTTGTTTTTTGAGGTCCTTGTGCATTCTGGATGTGAGACCTTGGCTGACAGATACATTCTGATATTTCTTAGGTTGTCCATTCTCCCTACTGACCACTTCCTTTCCTACATAGAAGCCTTTTCATTTGATAGAACCCCATTTGTCAATTCTGGATTTTTTTTTTTTTTCCGTGTCTTGGGATCCTTGTTAGAAAACCATCGACTACCTCCATGTTGCAGAACATGTCTTCTGGCAGCTTCGGAGTTTCAGCTCTATCCTCTAGTTCGTTGACCTGTTTTCAATTGTGGGGGGAGGGGTACAGGGTGAGAGACATCATTCAAGCTTCCATCTTCTGCATGTAGCTATCCAGTGTCCCTAGCACCATTTGATGTGTAGGCTGTCCTCTTTCCTGTGCCTTTGTGGAACGTCTGCTGGCTGTAGACAAGTCGGTTTGTTTCTGGGATTCCTCTTCTGGTTATGAGTCCGTTTTTATGGTGTTGTGGCGGCTGCAGCTCTGTAGTATGTCTTGAAGTCAGGTCCTGTGATTCTTCCGGGTTTATTATTTTTGCTGAAGATTACATTCGGGGCTGGCAAGATGGCTCAGTAGGTAAAGGCATCTGCCTCTAAACCTGATGACCTAAGTTTGGTCACTGGAACCCTCATGGTAGGAAGTAGAGAACCTCCAGATTCTGACCTCTCTGCACACATGCCATGACACACACACACACACACACACACACACACACACACACACAAACACTTGCACACTAAATAAACAGACATTATTTAAAACATCTTTAAAAGCGTACTTTGGCTTCTTAGGTCCTTTTGTGCTTTCATGTGAACTTTAGAATTTTTTAAAGTTTTTTGAGGAATATGATTAGTATTTTGATACTTTGTACTGGATTTTCAAAGCAAGTTAAGTCTCTTTGAGCCAATGTAGCGATATTAATTCTTCTGATCTGCCAATGTGAAAGATTTAATTTCCTTTGTGTGTGTGTCTTCTTTAATTTTTTAAAATTAGTATTTAATTTTCTTTTCTTTTCTTTTCTTTTCTTTCCCTTCTCCCTCTTGCTCTGTTCCTGCTTGCTCCGGCCCTGCTCACTCTGGCCCAAAGGTTTTTATTTATTTATTATATGTAAGTACACTGTAGCTGTCTTCAGACACCCCATAAGAGGGCATTAGATCTCATTACGAATGGTTGTGAGCCACCATGTGGTTTCTGGGATTTGAACTCATGACCTCCGGAAGAGCAATCAGTGCTCTTAACCACTGAGCCATCTCACCAGCCTGTTTTATAATTTTCATTGTAGGAGACTTTAACTTCCTTAATTAAGTTTATTCCATTGTGACTACAATTGCTTTTATGATTTCTTCCACTACTGGTTCATTACTGATTTATAGAAAATTAATCTCCTGGACTTCTCTTTGGCCTTTGGATTCTTTGAGGACCAAGACTTTTTTGTTAGTTTCTCCTGTATCCCAAATTGCTAGCAGATGAGGTGGCATCTGAGAAGGGCATAATGAATGAAAGACTGGGGGCAGTGCTCCATGCTCCCAGCTGAAGCTGCCGTGTGCCACTTGACTCTCTGGCACCAGACCAAAGGTGTCTGGAGGGTGTATGATGTCAGAGTCCTAGCTTTGAGTTTGTCCCTCTAATTTCTGCCTCTTCCTGCCTGGGACAAGGAGAAAGGAAGGAGACTGCACACAGTTTGCAGTTTCAGGACCAAGAAGAGATGCGGAAATAGAGAAGCAGCCAGGACTCTGGATCTTTCAGGTTTTTCTCTCTGGTCCCTGAGTGCTAACACAGCAAGAAGAGAGACAACCAGAGGCAGTGAGAGGGGCCATCCTATTCTAAGGCCTTTCTAGAATGGCTCTTCTGTATATATATAGAACTAGGCTGACCAGCTGTCCTCATTTGCCCAGGACTGTCCTGATTTTAACACTGAATATTGTGTTTCCCAGGAAACCATTCTCAGGAATACAGAAAGCACAAGCTCTTGGCAGTGGGAACTGAAGGTTGGGCAGAGTGGGGGGTAGACAAAACCCAAAAGACAGCTGTAAAACACAGGGCTGAAAACAACATTGCCTAGCATCAGATGGCAGCCGCAGATTCTGTCCCCGGTAGTAGCTGTTCCCACAGTCATGTTATCACCACTGCTAAAAAAACTAGCAGTTTTTAATCCCACTGCTGATGCTGGCAGTGGTGATTGGCAGTTCCCAGCAATGGACCATCTTCTGTGGCATCACTCAGAGCCATGGGGCTTAAGTCGCAATTAAAGGCTTTGTAATTATGAGTGTTAAGAATCCAGCTTTGACTTTGACTGTTTATTAGCTGTTATGCTTTGTGTCAAGAAAGTGCTAGCAGGGATGGGAATATAGCTGGGTAGGAGAGCATGTGTTCTGCCTGTGCATGGGCCTTCACTGAATCCCTAGTGGATGTGCGTGCACACACACACACACACACACACAGACACACAGACACACACACACACACACACGCAACAAGATTTTTACAAAATATAATGTTAGGTTTTAGGGAGGAAGAAGACAGGAGGAAAAGAGAAGTACTGGGCTGAATCATCCTTCGGGTGACAGGTTATTACCCCTGGTGAAAGCCGCAATGTATTGTAGGTAGAAGGACCTTAAGGATGTTTCATTCTGCCAAGAAAAAGCAAAAGTTCACTTTTAAAGGTTTTTTTGAGGGAGGAGAGGTCTAGTACCATGAGGAAGAGGGCTCAGTTTATATGTTACCTATACTGTGAGACAGACAGGGAGTAGAGAATATGTGGCTTATGCTATAGTCATAGGAAAGTTCGGGTTGGTTAATACCTAAACCGTATAGTGTGACAATGGGCACCCTGGATGTCTTCTTGTCACACTTACAGACTAAGTATTCTGATCATGCTTTCAAGAGTTCAGATAATTAAAGTGATGGTTATCATACTTATGCCAATATAACTCAGACCTCATTGAAGGCTAAATAACTGTGTTCTAATGACAGATACGAGAGTGCACACACTGGATCAGGGAAGTAAATGATCAGTAAATGACTGACATATGAGAATATGCCGGGGCTGGGTGGACTGTGTTTCCATCCCATACTCCTTTTCTGCTACAGAGTTAAGGAAAACTATGCTTAGTGCTTCAAAGGTCACAAAGAGTGTCCTAGGTGCCAGCAGAAGAAAAGCTCTTTGTAAGCATAAGCTTGGCCCCTGATGGCAGCTGGTTCTGTGACATTTTCTGAGGATACTGCTTGCTTGTGTCAGGCAGCACATCACAGTATGGCAACAGAAACTCCCCGACTCAGCTCTGAGGGCCTTTGACTTGGAAAGTGATACGTCAGATGCTTTTCTCATTTCTATGCTGACTTTGATAAAATCTTGGAAAACCTATAGGAAAATGGTTGTTGAAATCTTGCCCAAATATGAAAGATTTTGCTCATTCATCTACAGATTCAGCAGATTCAAATGTAAATTTGGGAGTTCTAGCCAATCTATAACCATCGTTCTTTCTTCTTTTTGTTTTGTTTTTCAAGACAGGATTTTCTCTGTGTAAACCTGTTGGTTCTGGGCTTTGTAGACCAGGCTGGCCTTGAACTCACAGAGATCTACCTGCCTCTGCCTCCCAAGTGCTGGGATTAAAGGAATTCTCCACCACTGCCAGACTGTGTCTTTCAGGGAACTAAAATCGTTTTGCCCTCTAATTGCCTTGCTCCTCTCAAATGTGACATGATGAAGAAGGGCATAATGTTTTTAAATGTAGCAATGAGGTTTTTCTCCTTGTGATCTTGAGCCCCTTCGTTTCCTCAAAGAGTGCAGAATTAGCCACTGAAATCTTTGATTCCACAAAGCAAAGAAGATAGCCGCCATTTTCAAATTCATGATTCTAGAATGCTGGTTTGTCATCCAACAGTATCTTTAAAGGATTATTAGGCAGTTTGGGGATATGTTTAGGGTGAGAGTGGAGGAAGGATGCTTAGTAGACAAGCCTGGTTGGTTTTCTGAAGTGACTGAGGAGCAGGAGAGGGACAAGGTGACTGTTGGATACCATGTGTAAACGTGACGGAAGCATCATATGGACATTTGTGTTTAAAAAAGAAAAGAAACAGAAAAACAGGAATCCAGGTTAAATTATACTTTCTCAACTAAACAACATCATTGTTATATATATATATATATTTTTAAATCTTGAAATTACCTTGAACTTAAAACCACTCTCCCCAAGACAGGGAGGTTTAACTTAACATCTATTCAGAATGTCTTCAGGTTGATGAAAAACACTTAAGTGTAAAATACAAAATTATAGCCATTTTCAGGAAGAACCACAGAAAATATGCCATAGTTAGAACGGGGAGTGGCGTGCTTGGGGGTGATGTCAAAGACAAGATACGAAAACTGATGAACAGGAGGCTGCCACGAGGACCAACGTACAGGCCGTAGGCGGGAGAAACTATTTCATGTTGCCTATCTGACAAGGTTTTGGTATCTAGATTACATAAACAAGTTTCAATGATTAAAATTAAACAATCCCAATTAGAAGATAAACAAAAGACCGTGACACATCACTGGAGGGATATTCAGGTGGCCCTGAACACATCAAAGATGTGCAAAATAAACTCCAGGTAGTACTATACACCTACCAGAAAGTGAAAAATCAGCAGTATCTCCAGGTGCTCGCAAGGGCACTGCTCTGGTTTGTTTTCTGTGGCTGTGGTAAGACTCTGACCAAAAGCAACTTGAGAGAAGAAAGCATCTGTTTGGCTTACGTGTTATAGTCGGTCATCAAGGGCAGCCAGGCAGGCACTCAGGGCAGAACTTGGAGGGAGGAAGTGAAACAGAGAGGGCAGAGAAGTACTTATTGCTTGTTGTCAGACCTAGATTCACCTACCTTTATTATACAGCCCAGGCCCCACTGTGTGTAGGCATGGTGCTACCCAAAGGAGGAGAGACCCTTCTCTATCAGTCATCAATGGAGAGACTGTCTCACAAACATGCCCATATGCCAGTCTAACAGAGGCAATTCCCCAGCGAGGTTTCCTCTTCCCAAGCATTTCAAGTTGACGACCAAGATTAGCCATCACCTATATAGGGAAAGTGGGTCACCTCTGCCTTGCTAGTAGGACCATCAAGTGGGATAGAGAGTCTAAAAACCAATTTGGTAGTTCCTTTCAGAACTAACAGTGGATTTACAAGACACCTCAGGATTGGAATTCCCAAGCATTCATTCTGTATAAATGAAGAATTTTTTTTCTAATGGATTTGGTGAGCACATTCATTGGTATTATTTATAACAACAGAACTTTTAAAACTGTTTGAACATCTTTCTATGAGCAAATAGTTAAGCCAGCTGTGATACACCCATATCACAGAACCCTGTTTTGATAAGGAGGAAGGAGCCACCAACACATGCCACTACTTGTTCGAGCCTCAAAGAAATTACCGCTGAGCAAAGAAAAAAAGGCCATTTCTGCAGAGTGACATACTGTATGATTTCATTTACATAACATTCATGAGTTACCATAATTATACACCCGGAGAAGAGATTAGTAGTTCCCAGGGGTTAGAATGGGGTAAATTGATGGGTGTGGCCTTAAGAGGCAACACAGGAGAGTCTGGGGCTGATGGTTGAGTGTCTTTGAGTGTCTTAATGGCTGGCAGTGGTAGTAGTTGCTACCACTGTGACATGTGATAAAGTTGCATACACACACGAGAGAGAGAGAGAGAGAGAGAGAGAGAGAGAGAGAGAGAGACAGAAAGAGAGAGAGATGTATGATAGATAAATCTGAATCTTGTATTCAGATTGTATCAGTGTCAGTTTCTTGGGGTTTTGTTGTTGTCATTTTTATTTTTATTACTTTGAACTTGGTCTATTTAGCCCAGTCTGGCCTTGAACTCCTGATCCTCCTGCCTCGACTTCCCAAGGGCTCAGATTAAAGGCATGTATCACCACTCCCAACTTTGTCTTGGTTTGGATGTTGTTGGATAATTACATGAGATGTTAACTCTGGGGGAGACTGAGAGTAGGAGATATGAAACTTCTACAAGCGGTTCAAAAAATTTCATAAACTGGTGGATAGATGCTAACCAATGAGAAGCTCATGGGTTCAAAGTGAGCAGAGGGTGCTCTGAGGACTGAAACGAAATTCTCAAGCTTGCAAACATTCAAGCTAATAAGGAAACTAAAGACGTTACACACTCTGCTTTTTTGAGAGCTTGATTTTATCACACCAGAGAGACACCAGTAGATGGGTGTCCTGTGACCTTGAGAACAGTAGAGTTGCGTATCAAAGGCCTGGTCTATATAACCATGGTCAGTTTTACTTCACAGAGAAATGAGAAAAGAGGCCTTATCTGAGCAGACAGCACAGAAAGTTGTACGAGGCAGACAAAGCAGAGCATCATGTACTACCTTACAGGAAACCAAGGCAAAGAGGATAACTTTTTTTCTTGATGTTATTAAAAACAGATAGACAGTATCTCTTTCATTATTCATGTGTTTGTTTTCTGATTAAAGGTCTTAACATTTATGTAAATACAAAGCCAACAGAATTTAAAGAATTTGTGGCATTTAAAAACAAGAATTAAAGCAAATTGCTATATCAGAGAATCAGAAATATTTTAAAATATTTATTGTTTTCCACGTATTATTTAATTAGTTTTAATTACTGTTGCTTGCCTTTGATCACAAGTTCTGTTTTTGTTTTGCCTAAATAGTTACATTCATGTAACGAAAAGGTAAATAATGGAAAATAGGGTATCATTTCACTAGTTACTTTTTTGTTTAAGCAGTAACGTGTTCCTTCACTTATGTGCGTTGCTATAACAAAATGCCACAAAGCAAGTGGATTATAAACAACAGGAGTTTATTTCTCACAGTTCTGTCACCAAGGGACCCAAGATCAAGGAGCCTGGCATGTTTCAGTGACCAGAGTGGGCTGCTTTCTGCTTGCTATGTGGTGCCTTGTGTCTGGATCCTCTGGAGGGAAGAATTCGTGACCCAACTGAACAGAGGAGATGGAAGGCAAAAGAGTTCACTCTTGCACTGAGGTCCATAATTTTATTTATGAGGATTCCACCCTGATGACTTAGTCATCTTCTTCAAACTGTCACTTTGGTGCCTTTAAGTTATAATGTGTGGATTTGAGGGACACTCACGATAGCCAGGCCTTGTTAGCAAGCCTTTTTGCTTCTTACTTACTGTACTGTCCTGAGTTGTCTCTGAAAAGTGGCTAAGCCACAACTAGCTTATCAACAAGAATAACCAAGTCATCCAGCTCTTGGTCCACCTCGGACCCAGCCCTGTCTTGTGGAAGTGAATTGTGAGGAGCTAAGTAGCTCTGACATTGCATGGGGCGCTGGCCTAAGGAATGCTGGATTTAATGCCTTAATTTACACTGTCCTTGACTAACGGGAACACACAGCGTTACAATGTCAAAGGCAGGGGTGGGAGAGGGAGAGGATGAAGTAGATAAGAGGAAGCTTGGACAAATTTAAAAAAAATTCTGGCACATAATTGAAAGTGCATATAGATCTGCCGAGCAGAGGAAGGAATGAACAGGAAGTGTCCAGAGAGTTGCTACATTTCTAGGTCCAGCTAGCTGTGGAGACCTTCTCTGCAGTGGATTGGAGGATCTGGCTTGGAAGTTTTTTAGGTGTTTGTCACACCTCTTAATGGCCTGAAGTCAATTCTACATATATGAATAGCATATGTTATGCTATTTTGGGAAGCTGCTCCAAGTGCGTTCAGGATACTGGAGAAATGAATCTGGCTTTGTTAGAAAGTTTCCAAACAATCCAGAGCCAGGAAGCCACACCCTTTCAAAACATACCCTTGCACACCAACTTTAGCTCAGCTGGTGTGTGTGTGTGTGTGTCTTTAAATTTCCCCAGCTTTCATAAAACTTTTTCTTTTCATGTAGTTTGTTCTCCATTATGGTGCATATGAATCATATTTAAAATTAGATCCTTTCTTGGCAACAAAATACACAGTTTTATAATATGCGTCTTTGCAAAACTGGTAAAGTTTACAAATAACCTTAGAAATAACCCACACCCACACTGGCCCCAAAGTGTCAGGGGTGAAAAGGCTTTGGCATTAACACTCGGGGCTGCCCTGGGTGTTGTAGCTACTAAGGCCCTGGCTTTCATACAGCCCCAGTCCGCCTTTGTCCTGCAATCCCTCTTATCACCCCTGCCCTGCAGATGAGGAGCGACGTATTCCCCAAAGACTCTCCTCAGCTTCCTTCCATCACGTTTCGACTGATGCCTTCGCCATGTGTATCCACACTTTGTTACACAGAGAACATTATCTTAGTGGTCAGCGAACAATGGATCTGACAGCCTTCCTCCGCTCTGTGTCGCCTCCGGAGCAGGAAGACAAAAGTGTCCCCCTCCCCGGAAGAAGGAGCCTTGGGGTGTCCTCATTTTTTTTTTTTTTTTTTTTTTTTTTTTTTTTTTGTTGTTGTTGTTGTTGTTGCACCAGAAAGCTCAGCTGGCCTCAAGTTTTCATTTGTCTGTCTGAATTTGGTTTCATATATAATGAAGCTGCCCCTAATGACTGCTTTTGAAGTGCGCTCCCTCAAAACAGTCATTAAACTTGTAAACCTGTCGTCCGAAAAGGCCTGTATGACACTTGCTAAACATGAGTGTGTTGATGCAGAGTAGTATAACATATTCTCAGTTGTACATTTGATTCTTCTTCACTATGTGAAAATTATTCTGTACCTCGGAAAATATAAAAGAAGATTGGGTAAATTAGCATTAAACGTGGATGGCAGTTGTGTAAGCAGTAATCTCGTGAGCAGAAAACAGCCATATTCATAAAAAATTAAAGTAGCAAAACAAACTAACTTGAGAATATTTTCCCTGCAAGTAGCTATTAGTATAGATAAACATTTTAACCACTTTGGATTTTCTGTTTTATGAGTACAGTATTCTTCTAATGAGATGAACTGAGCATAACAGGCTGTATGGGAGAGTTTTGAAGTTACTCAATCAGCTTTTGGTTTTTTGGGGTTGTTTTGTTTTGTTTTGGTGAGGTTTTTGGTTTTTTAAGACAGAGTTTCTTGGTGTCTCTCTGGCTATCCTGGACCTTTCTCTGTAGACAAGGCTGACTTTGAACTTAGAGATCCACCAGCCTCTGCTTTAAATGCTGGAATTAAAGGTGTACATCACCACCGGGCTTATGCTTGAGCTTTTTATCAGAACATTTTTAGCATTTTCTTTTAGTGAAGTAGGCTTTGAGCACATCAAACATGTACACTTTAGTGACTTTTGTATCTTGGATGTGTCCCACCCCTTTCTAATTCATCTTTATACTTGGCTTGAGTGCATGTATGTATGTATATACACATGCATGTATGCAGAGGGAAATGTGGTTTGTTGGAAAGCCTGGTCTGCTGAGTATGTGCCAGCACATGCCTTAGGGCAGGGAAGGTGATAAAGACTCAGTGAAGGTTCTCTCCATGCACTGTATACTTGGGGTACAGAATCCTGTCAGGGAAGAAAGGAAAGACCAACTTCGAGCAACCACAAAGACTGTTTCCCTAGTGTCTGGTTGACTAGAGCAAGACCCAGACCATCCTTATGTCTGACCTAGCTGCCTTTCTCAGTGTTAGAGTAAGCATGATGCTTGATTCAATAGCACCTGCCATGTACAAAAAGCAGTTAACTTTCCTAAGTTTTCCATTGCCTTTAGAGAAATCTTTTTCTACTGTTTTCCAATGTCATGTCATTTCCCTTAGACACCCTTACAGAATACATGCACCTACCTCAAGTACATGCTAAGAAGCTAGTATCTTGAATACTGTGTATACGTGTGTATGTAGTTTAGTATATGTATCAGCTAGTTGTTGCTGTGTAACGAAACACTTAAACACTCAGCATCTTTAAAATAAAAGCAGCAACGAGGCTGGCAAACTGTCCTGAGACCAGCTGAGTGCTTCTGTGGCTAGATTTGTCTGGGCTTGCTCATACAGATGCAGGCAGTTTGTCGCTTGGCTAGAACTTGACAGTATAGCATTCCTTTACTTGAATTTCAAGAGTTTGGCAGATCATTAGCCAGGGCATCTCATTTCTTTTGTATGTGATCTCTCCAGCCGTCTCCTATTGGTAAGCCCAGGGTTCTCAGCATGGCAGACAAGGATCTAACCTCTGCCTGTCACGTTTGCCCTTTTAGTTAAGCAGGTTACACCATACCCAAGTTCAAAGGCTAGAAAAGTTTACCCCATGGCACATCCAGCCTGGGATGGGAAGAACTTGTAACAGTCATTTATAGTTTATCTTTCCAGATAGATGTATGTCTGTTTTTATGCTTTTGTTACTTTTCATGATCAAAAGAAGCCAGACATGTGCCATTATCCAACATACCCTAGAGCAGAAAGACTAGGCTGGGGGAGCCCCTGCGGTTCATCACCTGGACTCACCAGTTTTCAGGATTTTGTTGCAAGTTCACTCCTAGTTTTACAGTTTCCTCTTTGACAAACTATTTTTAAAGTAAACTCCAAACATCCTGGCATTTCAGCTTTATATGTTTGCATGCATATTTCTCCAGAAGGGACCCCTTCCTTGAGAGCAAGCTGTGAAATCACCATTACGTTTGGTATCATCCAACCCAGTCTATGATTGTTCATCCTAAGCCATCTTTAAAATGTCTTGTAGAGGCAGATAGATTTGAAGAGGAGCTTGCATACGATCCTCCTTTCTTTCGTCTCTCTCTCTCTCTCTCTCTCTCTCTCTCTCTCTCTCTCTCTCTCTCTGTGTCTGTCTGTCTCTCCCTTCTTAATGCTCCTCCCTCCTCTCTCCTGCCTCTTTCTTTCATTCACAGGGTCTTATGCAGCTCAGATTGGCCTCTGGCTTATTTTATACCCAAGGGTGGCCTTGGAGGTCTGATCTTCCTGCTTCCATCTCCCTCCCAAGCTCTGGAATTATAGGTATTTGGTGAAGCAATACTGGAGGTAAAACCCAGGCTCCAAACTAGGTAAGTGCTTACTAACTCAGTTCCTTCCCAAGCCCTTTCTTTTCATTTGTCTTTCCCACTGATTTGCTTGGGAAATACCTTCTTTCCAAAGAAACTTCCACATTTATTTGCTTCTTGCACGTCATTAAGCTACTCCTCCTTCACCTACATTTCTGTCAATACAAGACAGCCTTCTAGGCTAGAGGCCATTCAGATTACATTTTTGAGGGAAGCAGGAACTGCTTATAGGCAGTACTGGGTGTTTCCAGTTGTCTTAGAGGAGACATAAAAGTTTGCCCTTGAGGCATCCTGGGAGTGTGGGACTGGTTCTTCCATCCTTGTGTCTAAAGATCCAGGAAGATCTTTTGAAGTCACAAGTTTACCCTTCTTAGCTGGAGTTCCAGGACAGACATTCCCTCCCCTCTTATCATTTCATGGTGAGCCGAAATAAAACTCAGGCACAAAATGTATCCTTGCTGTTGAATGAGAAGCTAGGGTCCCTGTGTGCGCAGGACTGCTCAGTGAGTTATGTTTATGAGGCCTTTCACTCTCTTTTCTTCTCATGATGCATTCATGGGATTTAGATGTCTGGTGTTTATTCTTTCCTTTCATCCCTTCTGCCCCTCCCCCTTCTTCCTCCTTTTCTTTCTTCTCATCAGATTGTATCATCTTTGGTCCTTGGGAACAGCTTCCTGGTGTCTATATCCTTTGACCCACTGGTATTTGAGAATTTTCTTTCCTGCTTTCTGGAACTTGTATATTCCTTGACCTAGACTTCTAACCGCCTGTTCCTGGCTAGACATTCCTTTATGTGTCCTAAGTATCCATTGCTGTTGAGCTGTTGTGATTTCTAGGCTCCTTTCAGTGGCCAGGGCCATTTTAGAATGGCTCCAGTTAAAAAAATAAATAAATAAAAATCAGTAGTCAGTAGTTGAATTACACTTTATAAAATGTTCATTTAACTTTTGTTGTTTTGTGGGTTTGTTGTTGTTTGGTTTTTCAAGGTAGGATTTCTTTGTGTAGCCTTGGCTGTCCTAGAACTAGCTCTGTAGACCAGGCTAGCTTCAAACTCACAGAGATTTACCTCCCTCAGCCTCCTTAGTGCTGGCGTGTACCACCACTGCCTGGCTTATTTAACTTATTTTATACTTTTTTTTTTGTTATTAGTTACAGTATCAGTTCCTAACAATGTTAACATGCACAAATATGTATCCTTCTTCTAACAGATATGACATTGTCATTATTAGCCTACATAAAAATACATATTAGCATTATTACTTTGAAATTGTTCTGTATTTGTTATAAGCTTTATGACAATAATATCCTGTAACAATGCTAACATTATACATTGCTGGTGTGAGTAGTCTGGTGACTTACATCTGTAATGCCAGTACTTGTGAGGTTGAAGCAGGAGGATCACCATGTATTTCAGGCTATTCTAGGCTATATAGTCAGTCTTGGTTACAGAGTAAGATCCTGTTTTAAAAAAACAAAACAAAACCCAAAAACCAAAAAAACAAAACGGTGTATGCTAGTAATGTTAATGATGTTAATGTGTTAAATATATCCATATATGCTAATACATACATTGTTAGAAGTATATTGATGAATATGCAAGTGGATATTAATGCACACAATTACACAGTGTTTCAACCTGGTGGTGTTCTTGTTGTTAGCATGAGATCACCAAGTGACTTTCCTTCCAGGCTGTTTTTCTTAGAATGTGCTGCAGTCACTGTAAACATCCTCTCTGCATAGCTAGGTCACTAAGGATATTAGATTTTCTTTCCAGCTTTGTTTTTGGCAAGGACAGAAGTGGGCAGGGAGGCATGAAAACTCAATATTCCCTTGCAGGGCACAACCCCTGACTAGCCTCTGCCATTCAGTCCTCTATACCTGCTGGCAGCACCACAGGCTGACAGGCCTTTAGTATATGGGCCCTTCTGGAGACACTGAGAAGCTTCTTTTTCCCCACTAATCCATTGATTTGGATTCTCCCTGCTATCTTTGGACAACACACTTAGAACTAGGGAAAGGTAGATGTCTTATTCTTATATCCAGTAGTGTTTGAGGCCCTGAAAGTATCTCATGGTAGCTCTGTCATAGAGTTGAGCCTTAGGGAAAATGGGTCTTGAACTGAATAAGAAATGTGCTAAGCAAAGTATGGTGGCCCAGGCCTGTGATCCCCAAACTTGAGAGGTAGAGGTGGGAAGCGCAAAAGTTCTAGGTCATTCCCCCACTACACAGCAAATCCAAGGCCAACCTGGGCTATATATGACACCCCACCCCCATGAGAGAGAGCTAGAGAGACAGAGAGAATGAGAAAATATGAATATAAATGTATACTTTGCCTTGTCCTTCTACTTTCTGGTAATACAGACTGTCTGATCTGATGATGTGTCTTAGTTACTTTTCTATTATTGCAAATAGACTAAGACAGCTTATAGAAGAAAAAGTTTATTGGGTACTTACAGTTTCAGAGAATGAGTCATGACCATCATTTGGGAGCATGGCAGGAGGCATGGCATTGGAGCAGTAGCCAAAAGATTACATCTTGAGACAGGACCATGAGGCAATGAGAGCTAACTGGGAGTGGTGTGGGCCTTTGAAGACTAAGCCTACCTCCACCAAGGCCACACCTCCTCATCCTTCAAAGTAGTTCCACCAGTTGGAAACAAGCATTCAAATATATGAGCCTGTGGAGATCATTCTTATTCAAACCACCACTTGATGTTCACATGGACTTCTGGAAAATGTGGAAGTTTAAAAACTAATATGTTCAAAAAAGTCTTCCTAATATCTAGGAAGTAGGAGAAATTGACCAACAAAAGGAAGAATGTAAGTGAACGTAAAAGAGTTAACTCTCAAATCAGGTGTGATGATGTCCATCTGTGATCTCAGCGTGTGGGAGATGTGGGCAGAACAGTCAGAAATACCAGGTCATCTTCTGCTACATAGTGAGTATAAGGCAGTCTTGGGTACATGAGGCAGTCTCAAGAAAAGAAGAAGAAGAAAGCAGAAGACTAGGAAAAGGAGGAGGAGGAGAAGAGAAGAAAAGAAAAAGACAAGAAGAAAGAGTGAGTGAATGAATGAATTCAGTGGTAGAGTGCTTGTCTAACATGTGTGAGGCCCTGTGTTTAATTTTCAGCACTGTGGGATAGTGGGGGATTTGATTGGCAGAACTTGACAGTTGAGTTGGTTGTCTAATGTGAACCAAGAGATGTTCAATGTTTTAGGGACATGCAAGATGCTAACAGTAGAGGAAAAAGGGTTCAGGGACTCCTTAGCACATCTTACTTAGCATGTACACACATGTGCGGGCACATACTACACATACACATGAGAGAGAAAGGTGGGGGAAGACAGAGACAGAGACAGACACAGACACAGACACAGACACATAGACACACACATAAATAAGTCAAAGCCCAGAAAGCAATCTGGAGACAAACTTTCTATTTAGGTTTAAATGATAGTATTTATGGGCAGCTGGAATGTGAGCACAGTGGATTTTAAAACTGTATATTACTTGTAAAATTAGGGAGGAGGGAAGATCCAGACGATTTGGGCATGCCTTAACACAGAGAAACAGCTTGTGGGCAGCTCTGGGGAGGCTTGCTACCAATTGAGCAATCTATAGGGAGAGGTGGAATAATCTCCTCCTGTATCTGGATCTTGATGCAAAATGGAAATCAGATCCTGTTCCCAACATAAGAAAAAGTGCCAGGAAAGCCCTTAATTACAGCCTAAACCTGGTGGTGGTTGTTTTTCCCATCAGTGGTTGCTATCATGATTTGTCATACTTATTTGCCAGTCAATGTCATTCTACAGAAAGAGAAGCTTAAAATGTAAAATATTAGCACACATTTTACCGCTCATATTGCGCAACACTGCTTTTAAATGTAAATCTCAGAGATTTTTAGCTCCTGTGAGGAATGATACCATTTCGATTTGTGGCTTGACCTGAGAGGATGCTTTGAGCTGGCCAGAAGTGACTAGCACACCTAGACTTAGGAAGGTTGGAAAGAGCCAGTGGAGATCCTAAACCCAGGAACAGAACCAGTCTTAGCCTAGAAGGCTTGAAAGCAGCACAGGCCTTCACAGGGACCGGGTCCTACCTCTGTGGGTGCTTGGCCTGCTGGTTTGCTAGGATCCCCCTCCTCAAATGACTTAAAATCCCCGCTGAGTGTAAGGTATGGGCAAAATGAGTCCCCATCCAACTGCTCCCACCAAGAAGAAAGATGGGGGATGTTAACTGCCGCCACACACCCCATCCCCACCCCCAATCACTAGATTCCTTGGTTATTCAGTCTATGCTGGCCAAGGATTTACCTCCAACCAAGTTGGACCCCTCACCAGCTGCCCATCAGACAGGAAGTGTCACTGCTGCCTGGGGCTCTTGTGTTGGCAAATGTACTTGTTCCCGCACAGAGTAGCCCCTGTCCCTTGCTTGGATCCTTGCCAGAGTCGGAAGCAGCTGGGAAAGGAACAACATAGACTTCCTGAGGTGTGCTAGCAAGATAGCCCAGACCGTCTCCTAGGAAGTGACTGGAGGGAGGAAGATGGGACAGCATAGGCCCAGAGTCCAGAGTGCAACTTCCTCTGTCTCTGAGACATTTATTTCCAAAATATAGATCTCAAATGGGAACTAAGATTCAAGACCATAAGCCCCGCCCCACCCCCATCTCCAGCCAAGTACAGTGTTCCTATGCACTGGGATCCTGTCCATGTTCACTGCAGTGAGCTTTTGTAGGTAGTCAGTGGGTATGGATCAATGAATATTTTGTTTCTCTGTTTTAAATAGGAGACAGCAGAGGAAGCTCAAATTCTAAGGTAGAATTCTGTGGTCCAAGAGAGGATGGAGTGATGGGGACACAGATGAAAGGAGCACAGGGTGGGCATTGCAGCTCACGGGGAAGGTGAGAAGAGGGGCTCCTCTGGGCAGGGAAGAGTTTCCATTCCTCAGCATCCTTTTCCAGGGGTGTTAGGAGAAGAGCGGCTTGGGCTAGGGAGAGGAGAACCATGGGGTCGGGGGAGGGAGCTCAGAAGAGGCACACAGGATACTGTGAAGAAAAACAACCCGCTGCTTAGAGGTGAGGCAGGCCACCTTCAGGTTCTGCACTCCTGGCATTGCTGTACTTTTGTTTGTGGACTATTCAAGACAAGAGAAAAAGTGTCACTTGTTGCAGTTGGAGGGGGGATGGCTCTAAGGGAGCGGTGTTTTTGTTTTTGAGTTGTGGTGTCAAATAGGCCAGGTTAGAAATACTCTTCTTTACCCTGAAGAGAATTTCAGAAAGATTTTATTTTAGTGTTTATATGAACTATTAAAAAAAAAAAAAAAGAAATGACACAGGGAAGAACAAGGGAGAGGAAGTGGGAGGATAGATATGGCGCAAGCACTGCCAATGCTTTTACATTTATGGAAATGTAACAGCAAAACCTACTAATATGTACAGTTAATATTCACTCATGGTAAAAATCAAATTGTATTGATCATTAACAGTATTTTTGTATCTTTATTGTAGTGAAATATATATACTATAAAATTTTTAGTAACCTTTAAGTATACAATTTATAATGTTTATTTTAAAATAAGATACAAATAAGGGCTGGTGAGATGGCTCAGCAGGTTACGAGCCAAGCCTAAGGACCTGGGACCTATTTGGTAAAAATAAAGAACTTACTCCCCCACTGGTTTACATACATTGAGGTGGGTCTCTCCTCTCTATGTAGTTCTGGCTGTCCTAGATCTCACTATGCAGACCAGCTGGCCTGGGACTCACTGAGGTCTGCCTGCCTCAGCCTCTGTCCTCTGCTGGGGTTAAAGGCAGGCCCCACCATGCCCAGACTGTTTAAGGACTCTAGAAATTTGACAAATCAGAGAAAGTTTTCATCCCATTTTGCTCTCTGTTCTGTGACTACGGGCATATGAAAGTCCTGAAGCACCCCCACAGACTCCTTCGTGATGTGGCCTGGTCAGAACGCTCAGTGACAGTACCCTATTGTTAATAGCAGATTTTAGTATACTCTCCTCTGTTGCATTATCAAGGCCACCTCATGGTGCCCAACATTTCCACTTTCTTTTCAAGAGTAAACCCACAGCACTTAACAAAAAGCAACATTACTATATATTTTTGTTTCTTTCTTTCTTTCTTTTTTTTTTTTTTTACATTGGAAACGTAAATATACATATGTAATGAGTAAGTGTAGACACAGCTCATTGAGTCAAGGCCGTGTTACTTAGCAGGTCTAAGATTTCTAAAGATTCTGTGTGCAGTTCCTTTCGTTCTGACCGCAGACAGCAGAAATCCCACAGGAAGTTGTGCTTCTGAGTGTTGTGGTTTTCAGTTTCCTGTTCCTGTGCATCAGATCAGAAAGAAATCTGCACACAAAGGGAGATTTTTGGTCGTACTTTCTTGTAACACTCAACCAGATTCTCTAACTTACTTGCATTTCTCCCATTCAGATTTAAATCCATGAGAGTGTAGCCACATCTATCAGTAATCATTAATGTCATGGTATACTCTAAGAACTTTTGATGTTCACTGGATAGACTCTTGTTGAAGTTAAGTTGAAGTGTCTCTGAGATTATGCCCTATGCTCTCCACTCCATGTTGAAGCACCCCCCATAAACTCTAGAGAAGCACCCCCTCCTCCTGTCAGATATACTTAAGAGATGGAGATAGATTCCTCCAAAAGTGTTTTTCTTTAAACTGAGTTTTAAATTTATTTTTGTTAGGATACAAATTAACAGGTTTCATTATGGCACCTGCACCTTCATTTCTATAAATGATGGGACCCTTTCTTTGTTATTTGGGGAAGATATACAAATATAGTTTAGTTTAGTTTAGATATTAGGAATATCTATTCAACTTACCTAGTGTGGCATACAGTTCAATTTAGGTAATTTAATCAGGTTACTCAAAATACTACTAGAAATTTTAAGAATGGTTTACATTATTTGGAAAAATTTAATCGACACACTTTTTAAAGCAAAGTATTCTGAAATAGAAATGTTTTTCCTTGATTTCATTTTTTTTTTAAGCCATGGCAAAGATAAGACCCATCAGGTGTATTAGAGATGGACAAGCTGCAGTGATCTAATAGTTAGCTTACATAATGGACGACTTGATAAACTGATTGACCAATGAGAAAAGGGAAGGGGTAGGTAGGTGCATCAAACACCTTTCCTGCCTCTAGGCCGGTTTGCAGAGTGCATCCCTTATTAAATGGGCATGCTCTGGTGTCAAAGTCTTTCAGGAACCACTTTCTCAGCCACAGCCCACCTAAGTCTTTTATAATGCTGTTTTCTCATAGGATAAATTTAATCATCCCTTTTAAGAGAACACAGAAACTTTGCCCATGAAACAATCACACACATCACAACTAAAACAAAACAAAACAAAAACAACTTTAATTGTTTTCCTCCATGCCAAGAAATAGGGTTTGGTTTGCATGATGCTCTTTTCTGGTTCAGCTAGCTTAGAGTTGCAAAATACTTGACTTTGAAACCTTAATTGATGTTTACATTTCATATATGGATATTTCCAAGTTAAAATTAAGTTTAATTTGGTCATGTAGTTGAATTCTCACCAGAAAACAATAGTCTAAAAACGGATGCTTATGTCTCCCTCTTCCTTGTGTGGCTACTACAGCACTATACTAGATACTTTAAGGATGTTATTTAATGTTACTAAAATTATCTAATATTCATGAAGAGCTTTGCAGTATACAGAATGTAAATTAATGACGTTCGAAATAGTTTCCTACTTTTTTTCTGTTCAGCAAGGCAGTTGGCCAAAGTTTGCACAGTGGCCTATTGGACTTGTTGAATTCTGCGTGTACTTACATCCTTTTCTGGTTTAGAAAGGCAGGCAGCCTGATCTGTCTCTTCAGGGGCCAAGAATTTCAGCAACATTGATAGCTCAAAATATTCCATTGAGATCCCTTTCTAGAGAGGCGGGAGAAGGGGGCTGGGTTTATCTCTGGATGCTTGTTCCCCTCAGTGTCCAGATCTGTACCTGGTTTAAAGCAGTCGGTTTGTTCTGAGCCTTCTAGAACGCTTCTGTTATGCTTTAAACAAAAACACACTTATCTCCAATGGGGTAACAATGCCGAGACACATGGTGACAGTTGTGACCATTGTAACTTGCAAGGCTAGTTGGGTATTGGCCAGGCCGACCTTTCTTGTCACACTCCTGCGTGGGGCTGATCTGGGGTGGCTGGCTGAGGAGAGAGTAGACCGAGTCTCTGTAGGGAGTCAAAAAGCTTTAGTACACAGGGATTAAGGGTTCTGGGGGGAAGGGGGCGAATTCTGCCGGA
Source organism: Arvicanthis niloticus (assembly GCF_011762505.2). Lineage (NCBI taxonomy): Eukaryota > Metazoa > Chordata > Mammalia > Rodentia > Muridae > Arvicanthis > Arvicanthis niloticus. The sequence continues at coordinate 37,866,655 of NC_047658.1, read as the reverse complement.
TCTGTGATAAAAAACAAACAGGATGGATCGCGAGGCAGCGGAAACCGCCTAGCAAGTTACTTGGATAGCTGAGCTTTTCCTTCCGCGCGGGGGTCGGACCCGGCTTGGCCCCGCCCCTCGCGGAGGCCCCGCCCCCGCCGGCTGGGCATGCTCAATGGCCCGGTCCGGCAGGTTTTGCGTGGCTGCCTGAGTTGCCCGCGACGGCTCTGCCTGCCGACGGCACGTCTCTCGGCGGCCGCGCGTTCCGGGGAAGTTACGTGCGGGAGCAGGCTTTTGAGGAGACGCCCGAGGGCGGAGGGGACAGCTGGAGGCCCTGGTACTGCGGGGCGGCGAGCGGACCGAAGGCGGCGGAGGCCGAGCAGGCGGCCGGGTGTGCCCCGCGGAGAAGCCCGGGCGGGGCGGACGCTTCCCGGACTTTTGTCCCACTTGAATCCCCTCCCCGTGGGCCGGGCCTTTCCGGCCTCCCCCGCCCCTGCTCCGCTCGTCCCCGGGAGATGTTTATGCGGACGGTGGCGTGAGGAGCGGGCGGGCCGGCGGCGCGGAGTTTCGGGTCCGAGGAGCTTCGCGCGGCGCGGAGAGAGACAAGATGTCCGCCAGGGCCGCGGCCGCTAAGGTGAGAACCTCACGGCCAGCCGGGCGGCGGGCGGGCGGGCGGGCGGTGGGGGGCGGCGGGGGAACCTCGCTCCGCCCTCCCCGCGGGCGGCAGCCGGGGGCGACCGGGGGCGGGGAGGGAAGGCTGGAGGGCGGGCTGGGGGTGCGCCTGCCGCCCGGGCAGGTGCACGGCTGCCGGTGCCTGGCTCCGGCTCGCGCTGGGAGGCGACGTGCAACAGGTCCCGCGCCTGGAAAGTCGCCCCGGGTGAGGATTCTCAGGTCCTGGGAGCGTGTCCGCGGAGACCCGGGGGTGTCACCTGCAGCAGGAGGGTGGGTAGTCGGGGCTGGCTCTGGAGGAGTGTTTGGTACCCTACGAAACCCTGTAGTTTCGATCTGATGTCACCCGCTGCGGTATGCGCAGTGGCAGCGATAAAGCTTGGAGACAGCAAAACACTCAGCTCTAGAGCAGCTATGGTTTATTTTGAGGTTTATTATTTATGTGAGACCACAGAAGGAGGCAAGTTTTTAGCACTTTAATTTCAACTTTGAAAAGTAGCCCAAAGTGTCTCTACACATGGGCAGTAAGATGGGTACAAACCAAAAGAGCCCGATAAATTCTGCACAAAACAACTTTCTTGTCCATTTCCCTGTGTGCTTTGGAGTGTGCTTCTTGACAATGTGTTATGTTATTATTACATTAGGCTAAAATTCTTAAAAATAAATCCTCCTTTTGTACATTTTAATTTAAAAAATCCTAAAGTGGTTGCTCTTTCAATGACAGGAATACAATGTGGTAAGTGAGAAAAATCTCCCTTGGAAAAAAAATCAATCCATTACCCAGATAGCTTAAACAAGTGGTGATTTTATGTAGTTTTCTATTTGGAATACTTTAACTTTGAGAATAGATGGAAATTTCTGAATTCTTGACAGGACCTTGATTTTGGGCAGATAGTTACCTGTTAGGTTTAGTATAGATTGTTTTAAGAAATAAAGTATTCCTCCTGTAGGAATAATTTAGTTTATATCTTTTTTGAGCATATGTTGATGATAGATCTAAAATAAAGACTGGGTCTAAAAACTAGAATCAATGCAACATTTGTTACTTATAAAATATAAAACATGTTATATACCTTTGTTGGGACTTCTGGCTTTGTTGCCATATTACACAGAATGTCACTTTGTTTCAAAGTATGAGCTCTGGTACTTGTTACTCAAGACAACACACTTGGAAAGTGTTATTTCAAGAGCAGTGTTTCCAGTGGCTTACTGTGGCAAGGTGATTTAGAACGTGTGCTTTTACACATAAATTATGATATTGAGATCTTATGGCACCTAGAAACACCTCTGTGGCTAAATATTTGGGTGCTTCACTGGGAATTGAAGGGTTATTTTCTTGGATGTAATCATACATAAAGCTAGGCCCACCATAAATGCAGTGCTAAACAGTTGCTTTCTTCCCTAAGTGACATTTCTTGTTCTCAGGGAACCTAAAGTGCTTAAGAGTCCAGTTCTGTGGTTGTTTTACATAGGGTGCTTTTGTTTCTCATGCCCTTGTTAGAAAATCAGACACTCATTTTGCAGCCCCGCTCTTCTGTTTTTGGCACAGCAGTTGTAGAACTTGTGTGAGCCAGTACTTTTCATTCTCCAGTTTTGTAAGGTTGAGTAGCTTTCATCATGATGCTCCAGGCATCGATGCCTTTTGGATGGAGAAGTTTGGCTCCTTTCCAGGATATTGTTATTGCAATGAGTATAATTTATATAATTGTATTTACACTTTTGTATCTGTACACCTGCTACTGTATGTCAGCTTGTTAAAAGTGAAACTGCTATGCCAAAGAGTGCATTTGAAATTCTGATATACACAAAATCTCCAAAGTCTATTCCTAAGAATAAACACAGCAAATATTGGTGAGTTGGCCTGAATCTTGATAAAGGGCATAAATCCAAGTCAGTGCCATAAAACTTTGTGGCTGAAGAGAGTCAGTAGAATTTACCCATGGCCCCTGAATTGATGATTAAGTGCCTCAACTTCGGGTTAGAATTCCAGTGTGGTGCTATAGAAAGTCCGATAGCTTGATAAGATGTTTATCTTTTAATATATATGAATGAAAAGAGAAAGTCTTTTCAGAAAACTCTATTTATTGTAAATTCAGAGTAGTTTAAAATAGAGAATGGAGTTACATAGCCAGAAATACATATTTATAGGCTGTTAGTGATTGTGATCAACATTTAATATGAGCTAAGATTAATCTGTGGGGTTAATTCATTTGATTCTCACGGTAACATTATGAAATGGAAGCAGAAAGCTTGCATTAGGCATATTTAAGCTAGCAAAAGGGAAAACTATGAATATATGTCAAACTAAGTATAGATTATTGGGAAAGAATCCTTTATTCAGTAAATAAAATTACAAAGGCTGCCATACTTTTAAAAAAATGTTTCTTTCCTGCTTTATATATAAAACAATAAAATCCTGATGACTCTTCGAGTTATTTCTTGTGGGTGTCTGATGGGGATATGTGCTATGTGTTGACAGTGATCAGTGGCAGTCAGATGACAGTTTTGTGGTTCTGGTCAGGCTTGCGTCCATGAGTCACAAATGTGTTTATTCACTAACCATCTTTCCTTCTCTGCCCCTCATGAAGGTTTAAGCAGTTGAGAAAATAATTGACAAAACATGAGAAAAAAAGTGCAGGGAGGCATGTGTGCACGCACACATGCACAGGCAAATGACTGAAAAGGAATTCTCTGTTGATGACACTGAACAAATAAAGGAGAAGGCGTTCAGTGCATGGTGCTCATCTGAATTAGTAGTGAGGTTTGTTTACTAGCACACCTGATAACAGTTACTCAAAAGTTGAAACAAGTTTGCGGATGGTTCTCTGACTTGTCCTGTAGTTGCTTAATTATGTAAGGAAATGGTAGTAATAATTACTAGGAACGTTTTCATTGGCTGAACCACAGAAAGTGGCTGAAGGAAGTTGCTGTGGCTTCTGGATTTTCAAGTTGTATCACTTTGGAGGAAACAGTACAAATTTCGACAGTGTCCTCCTTGGCTATTTTCTTGTTTTGCTGTGTAGTGAAATGTTTGTGTCTGAGAAACAATTTTGTTTTTCCTAGTGGGTATGTCTGAAATTATAATGTAGATTGACTTAAAAATGATTTACACCTTTTAAAACCGTTGCTAGCTATTGTAAGGATTCCCAGGAATCTATCAAGTGAGGCACAGTGTTTTTTTTTTTCAACAGCTGAACATTTTTGAAACTTTTTTTTTGGGGGGGGGGGGGGGGTTTCAAGACAGGGTTTCTCTGTGTAGCCCTGGCTGTCCTGGAACTCACTTTGTAGACCAGGCTGGCCTTGAACTCAGAAATCCACCTGTCTTTGCCTCCCAAGTGCTGGGATTAAAGGCATGCGCCACCACTGCCAGGCACATTTTTGAAACTTAAGAACTATAGAAAATAGCTAAGCTAATGAACAAAACTAATTATCACATCAGTCTTTATAGATAGAGATTGGTTGCTGAGTAAGTATTAAACAAGTTTTAATTTGATAGTTAACTGTTGAGTGTTTGTTTCATATGTGCTTTAAGACATTGAGGCTTAAGATTTTCACTTTATTGTATCTACCACCATTTATGATTTGTTATAGAGATGCTTCCCCACCTACTTCGCTCAGTTTGTACTATAGTTTCCACCAGAATGTATTTTAGGCACAGGCTTTGTAAGTATGTTGGTGTGTTCAACATTTTAGATGCTATTCATTAAAGCTTTAATTTGTGTAAATTGGCCGGTAGTCCTCATTACATCATGTAATTTTTAAGTAAGATATCTTCATAACTTATTGATAGAATGCTGTTTTCCTAATAGATGTTTTCATGGTTGGAGCTTGTAAAGTGAGCTTTTATTTCAGATTTGAGGAAGACGTACTGCTTCCTCTTACTTGTTGTGGTGATAGTGTCAGCCATACTCACCAACAGTGAAGGAGCTGGAAGCAGTCTCTGGCTTTTAGAGCTCTGGTGGGTATTTAGAGGACTGTTTCTTGTTTGGTTTGAGGGGAAATTACAGTTAGTTGCTTTTTTCCCCCCTTAGAAATGGTGTTCTGCCTCTGACTTACCTGCTGTTTAATCCTTTTCTATTTAGAGACCTAGTATAATCTCAGTACAGTTGTTAAGAATAAATCAGAATAAATAAACTAGATCAGAGTGCTGTTAGGGAAATGTCTTTAAGGATAAAAAAACTTTTTAAAATCTTTTTTTGGGGGTGTCTTTTAAATAATAGACTTGATGAAATTGTTGGAGATGTCATTTTCTTTCTTGATTTAGCTATGCTGTGTTAATAATTGAGTCTCCTGAAAGACAGGAGCCCAGCTTTAAATTCCCATGATGTCCATCCTCATGTGCCTAGCTGTAGAACATCGCAGGCCTGCAAAGCGTGCTTTCACACTCACTGCCAAGTCCCCACTGAGTAGCCTAGTAACTGGTGACAAGCATGGGGCAGGGAACTGGGGGAGGGGCAGCACTGCTAACTTGTTAGAATTTTTATTAAATGTCAAATTAAAAAAGAGACAACTTTTATTTAGAATGATTTTCATGAAATGTTGACTGGAATATTTTTTTGTTTCCACTCTAAACTTTGAAAGGCAATATCCAATTAAAAAAAAAAAAAACCAATCCCTCAAAAACAAAAACAACCCAAAAAAACAAAAACTTGTAAGTTTGGCTATATTTAATCTGGTGGGAAGAGATAGACATTAGGATAGGATAGTTTACCAAGTTTCAAACTTAGTCCAACTTGCTGCTTCTGAATAGCATTTTCTTTTTAAACCAGCAATAAAAATAGGCCTTTTGCTGTCTTTGACCTAGAGCACTGCTTAATTTATTTATTGCAGAGAAGAGTGGCTTCAGGTTGCTCCTTTATGGGCCAACCAGGTGCTTTATTTCCATTTCTTCTTAAGCAGATAAATTCTTAATAATGAGTGAGAAGAGAAGCTTGGTAGGTATGAAGGGAATGAGTCAGGAGTTTGGTTTTATAACTTGAAAATGGATAGAATAATTGGATTTGAATGATTGGCTGTACTGTTAGAGGTAAAGCCAGCAGTGCCAAACTTTGTGTCATGAAACATAGCATTGGTGTGGTATACGTAGGGCTTGAGCTGTTGTATTTGTAATGTATTGTACTAAGTCTTAACTGTGGGTACAGTGAAAGAATGTGTCAGTAGATCTTGTCACACGTGCATTTTTAGTTTCCTGTCAGAACAAGGTGTTTTTGTGCTGACAGAATTGACAGAAAGGTCAAAGTAAAGGTAATTTTTTCTATGGATAGTAAGTTTGTTTAAGTTTCCTAAAACCTTTTATGTTTTAAAAAATAGAGTAAATTCCTATTCTTAAGATAAAAATTTCCATTTTCAGTGGGGAGGCAGAGGCTGCAGGTCTTTGTGAGTTTGAGGCTAGCCTGGTCTACAGAGTCAGTTCAGGACAGCCAGGGCTACACAGAGATCATGTCTCAGAAATACAAAAATTCATTTTCTCCTGGTTATTTTAGGAGTTTTTACTGTTTTGATATTGGTGCTAGTGTTAAAAAAAAGTTTTTGTTATGAATATTGTTTTGAGATGAGGTCTCATAAAATCAAGAATGACCCCAGACTAACTTTGTAGCTGAGGCTAGCCTTGAATTCAATTCTTCTTTTGTCTCCCTTCCCCGATGCTGAGTACTGCTGTTAATAGTTTAAGCTACTACCATCATCTTTTAAAACAATTTCAGTTGACTTGAATATATGTTAAATTTATAAGTAAATCTTGTAATTCTAGAATTTAGAAGGATGCACTGATTAGTAACATTTTGTACATTTTGTTTTAGTTCTATGCTCTTTAGAAGTTTATACTTTGTGGTATGCAGCTGGTCTATAGTATAATGATCAGTTTTAAAACTTGTAATCCATTATGTAGAAACCAAAGAGTTTTGGGCTGGGTATATCTCTTAGTTGGTACAGAGCTTGCTTGCCCAGCATGCACAAGGACCAGTGCTCGATTCCTAGTACTGCATAAGCGCATGCCTGTAATCCTAGTTCTGGAGGAGTGGAGGCCTGAGAATCAGTAGCTCAAGGTTATCCTCATCTGTGTTTCTTACTAGCTAAGGAGTTCCAGACTATCTTGCCTATAACCTCAGCAGTAAGGAGCCCAGGCAGGCTGAGAGTTCCCTGGTCATCCAGTCTTGCCTAAACAGCCAGTTTTTTGCCTCAGTAGAGATAACCATCTGAAGGCAGTAAGGTAGAGAATGATAGAGGAAGATAGCCGATGTCCCACTCTGGCTTCTACGTACTTAGCACACCAGAATGCTCAAGTCCAAGCACCACATACAGATAGAAGTTCAAAATCAGCCTAGGCAACACAGTGACAGCTTGCTGCATGCAGAGAAGAAATGGCTACACCAGGATAGGAGTGGAGGAGCATTCCTGCAGTCTGAGTATTTCGGAGGTGATACAGGAGAAGCACAGTGTTTAGCCACAGCAGCCACATGTAAAGTTTTAGAGCTATGTTGGTAGGAGGCAGAAATAAGTGCTAACATTATAAAGAAAAGTACCACAGAAGGTGAGAGAAACATGGTCTTTTGAGTTGCAATTACAGTTACACTCATAGTAAATAAATAGCACAAGGGCTGGAGAAATTGCTCGGTGCTTAAGAACACTTTTTGCTCCTGTAAAGGCCCAAATTGGATTTCTAATACCCACTTGGTGGCAGTTCCAGAGGATTTGATGCTCTCTTCTGACCTCTATGGGCACCAAGCATGCTTGCAGTGCACACATAGGCAAGACGCACATAAAATGAATAAATCCAAAAACAAAACCCTAAAATAATAAGTGTTTAACTATGGGTTTTTGTTTGTTTTGGGGGGTAGTGGGGGGAGGGAGTAGGGTTAAGGAGTTAACTAAATTACATCTAACACAGTTTCCAGATTTTCCTTTGTTACTTTTTAAAGCATTGAGTCTGGATAAATCTGTGAAAATGTTTTGTGCATATTTGATATCTCAGTTAGAAACATAAGGTATAGAATTTACTCATTTGCAACTCTGTGACTTGTATCATCTATTGGCATGGTAATAATAGTAACATCCATTACTACTAGGCACTGTGGTGAGGTGCTGGAGCCACAACAGTAAGTGTGTCTCTGTCTCTGTCCTGGTGGGTGTTGTGACAGTGGGAGCAGACAGCAGCTAAGACCCTGAGTGTGATGGTAAGTGCTGTCCTGCATGTGCCATTGCCGGGCCACAATCTCCTACCCCAAAAGACTATGTTTGTGTCACCTTCTGTGGTACTTTTCTCTATAATTTTATTACTTTTGCATCCTACCACAGATTTCTAAAACTCTACATGCAGCTGCTTTGGCAAAATACAGTGATCCTCCTGTATCAGCCTCCCAAGTGCTTGGATTGCAGGCAGGCTCCTCCACTCCTAACCTGCTGTAGCCAGTTTTCTTTTCCACATGCAGCAAGATGTCACTGTGTATTCCAGGCTGACCTCAAGCTTGTTACGTGGCACAGACAGATTTTGAACTCAGTTCCATGTCCTCAGTGTCCTGCATGCAGGGATTACAAAGATGTGTTACTGTACCTAGCCTACCTCCACAGCTTTTATGTTGTAGGAAGACTTGCCTTATTTATTGACTTTGAGGGGAGAAAAGTAGTTTAAGTTGTAGTTTTGTACTGGTTGGATATGATGCAAAAAGAATTATTTGAACAAATTATCCAGATCCCAGTGGTTAAGAGCACTGACTGCTCTTCCAGAGGTCCTGAGTTCAATTCCCAGCAACCACATGGTGACTCAGCACCATCTGTGATTATCTGTAATGGGATCTGATGCCCTCTTCTGGTGTGTCTGAAGACAGCTGCAGTGTTCTCATATACATAAAATAAATCTTAAAAAAAAACCCCAAATCTGTCTTTTAAAATATAATGTACATCTTTTCCAGTAATATCATAGAAAAGGCATTTCGAAGGTTTATTTACTGATTTGTTTTTTAATTGTGCTGGAGTATTTAATCAAACAAAAATACACTATATTGATGCTATATTGCCTATAATATTGGAAATGAGTGGTCATTGACAGTAGATTCTGCATTGATGCTGAATGCTGACTCACAGGTCCTGAGCTTAGTGTTTCATAGATGTGCTATTTGGTTTTGTTTTTTAAAGATTTATTTATTTTATGTTTACGAGTATACTGTAGCTATATCCAGACACACAAGAAGAAGGCATCTGGTCCTATTATAGATGGCTATGAGCCACCATGTGGTGGCTGGGAATTGAACTCAGGTCCTCTGGAAGAATAGTCAGTGCTCTTAACCAATGAGCCATCTCTCCAGCCCATGCTATTACTGTTCTCTTTTACAGGTGAAGTGTCCAGAGTTATTGCTGTGGCCACATCTGATGATAACTCAAATATGTGTACATTAAATGTTACTGTATTCTAAATGAGCATCAGATGAACATGCTATATGTTGGGTTAGTCTACGATTAGACAAGTAGCCTGAGTCCTGAGAGCTGGAAGCATAGGATTTGTTAGGAGCAAACTGCAGTAACGGGAACAGCTACTCTAGCTCCAGCCGCTGCTTTTCCTGGGCTTAGGAAAGCCAGATCTGCCAGTTTTTAAAATCAGTTGTAATTTTGTTATATTGACAAATACCTTGACTTAAAACTAGAAAGCTCAATTAATTTTGCTTACCTTCTTATTGTAAAACTTAGTATTAATGTGTAAAAGTGCATAAAGAAAATGTACATAAAGTGAATACCCATGTAAACTCTATGTACCTGTTATCAGGCCAGATTCTGTAAAGATAAGGACTTTAAAAAAAAAAAAACCCACAGTCAGTGAGTAAAGACCTTTTCGTTTCTGAGTTTAGGGTCTAGGTTTTGAATTTTGGGGAATCTATCTACCATTACCTGCTGCTTCACCTATTAAAAGGGAGCAGGAGTAGAAAATGCAGACAATACCCAGCTTAGGTAGTTGCATATGAATGAACAGAGCCAAGCACATAGTAAGTCACATTGACATATCTTTTTAAAACATTGCAAATAGAGCCAATTTTAATTTTGGAGAAGGGTATATAGGGATTTTGATTGAGCTTATTTCTGTACAGTGTTTAGTATGTAGATAGGTAGGTTCAACAACAGTTACTTTTTAGTTCAGAGACAGTGTTTGGGCTCTTCAGATCCTTAGGAAAACTATCTTACATTAGCATTAAATGTTTCAGTCATGGTTTAATGGTTTAGGCAGTAGTGACTTTAAAGTACATTAGGAATCCCGTGTTATAGGCTCAGCTTGGATATACACCTTTGTGGTGAAGGAGTCTTACGTTTTTAACCAGTTGAGAGCCTCTGAGCCTTTCATGTATTCACCCTGTACTTTCTGCCATTTACTCTGTCCTCTCTTGACCAATGTAGAATACATACATACTAATTCTCATTGGAGTACTATAGTAGTCTTCTAAGGAGTATCTTAGCCCCTGTTTTTCTAAAACAAAGAGTCTTTTTATTTGACAATTCCATATATGTATATAATGTATCTTGATCAGAGTCAGCTCAGTCTCCCTACCTTCAGCCCCTCTCCCCCAATGCATTATGTCTAATGAGTGCTGCCTGGATGCACATAGGTTTGGGGGGCATTTGACAGGGTGTCTCAAGACAATAACTTAACCCTTCTTCAGCAGCCAGTAGCTCCTCAGCTAGAAGTGGAGCCTCATGAGCCCTTTCCTAGCCGTGCTTGGTCCTGTGTAAGTCATCACAGCTGCTCTTGAGTTTTCGTCCAGACACAGCATTTCAGAGTGTGCCTCCTCTGGCTCTTAAATTCTTCATGCCTCTGCTCCATAGATCTCTGAACCTTAAAGTACTCTTATCAGAATCTTAGTGTTATGATTAGTTCTCTTCCACTTCTTCCAAAGCACATACAGACATTCACTCATTCTAAAAATTTCTGTATGTATTGACTTTAGATAGTAAAAGATCAAAATTGGTAATAGTGGGTTATTTGACTGTTGTCTACTTGAATGACCTCATCTTTTATCTTTTTCTTTGCCCTCTGTTGACAAGCTTTGCTTTCCTTTTCTCACTTATTAAAACGTGTGTGTGTGTGTGTGTGTGTGTGTGTGTGTGTGTGTGTGTGTGGTGTGTGATTACTCACAGGCCAGAAGAGAGTATCAGATCTCCTAGAGCTGAAGTTACAGGTGGTTGTGAGCTACTCGATATGGGTGTTGGGAGCCAATCTCCATTCCTTCGAAAGAGCTGTAAGTATGTTTGCTTAACCTCCGAGGCATCTATCTCTTCCAGCCCTTCTTCAGTTCTGCCATGCACTTCTGCCAGCTTTCTCTTTGCTCCTCTCAGGGCACTGGTTTTCTTTCTAAGTAGTACTTAGCCCATGGTTATTTATCAAGCCCTGAAGTGTTTGGATCGTCTGTGCCTCCCACGAGAGAAGCATGGTCATATTGATTGTGACTGGCTATTGCAGAGCTTAATATAATATTATAGCACTTAATAAATTCAGATGGTTTTGAATGAGTTGAGAAACTTCCTGCTAGGGATGGGGCCCTTGATTAGCCTATTTCCTTTACCAGGGATGTTTTCCACATCCATCCCTCCCTCATCTGGCATTGGTTTCCTTTTTTCTCAAGAGATTGTACTGATCAGAAATCAGCAGTGTTAAGATCCTTACACTATGTATCATTCCACTGCTTGAAGCTGACTATTTGATAATTTATTTTACATTGTTGTGTTGTATTAGATAATCTTTTAAAGTGTTCCTGTAAGATACTTGCTTATCTCTAAGACTTCCTCTACTTCTTGTGTTCCTGAAAAGAAAGCAGCTGCTGAAGTAACTGGCGCAGAGGAATTTTCTTAGTGCTAGCTGGATCATGGTAGCAGCACTTTAGGTTTGGGTCTTCTCATATTAATGATTTCAAGTTGTCTTTCTTTTTTTAAGTGGAAAACATTTCAAATGGAAATTATGAATCTTCGATCTCATTTTAGTACAGATACCAATTTATGAGCCCAGTACCACATAACATTTCTTTGTAAGATCTTTCCTTCCCTCATCCCTCCTCTTCTCACCATCCCACATGGTCTCATGTAGCCCAGGCTAGTTTAAAACTCTCCATGTACCTTGAAATGCTTGTTTCTCATGCCTTCCCTGAAATCAAAGGCCTTAGTTGCCACACCTGGCTTTATAAGTTGTATCAGATTCTAAAGTTTTTGTAGTTTCTTAGATCTTTTTTTTTCCTCCTCCTCTCGTCCTCTTTTTCTTCCTCCCTCTCCCCTCCCTCTCTCTTTTTGAGTGCTTGCCTAGATTTCTTAATCCACTAGGTGATAGTGTTTAAATTTTATTTTTGTGTGTGTGATTTATTAGCTGGGATAGCTAAGAAAAACTTCTTTCATATACTGTTTGGTTATCCACTGTTACTGTTTGTAAGAAAGAGAGAATAAACACTTAGTAACAGAAAAAAATTTTTTAAACTACTGTAATAAATTGTTTCAATTTTTTAAAAAAAGATAGATAAATTATGTATATTTGATTTACTTTTACTAATTCCGTTACAGCCTTTATCAACAAATTACTTTATTTTGAAGTTTTAAAAAAAAATTGGCACGCTTTTTATTTTTTTCCATTAATTTATTTATTCATTTTAAATTTCCAATCGCTGCCCCCACTCCTGGTCACTCCTTAACACAGTCCCTCCTCCTATTCCCTTCTCTTCTTGAGAGGGTGCTTCACCCCACCCTTCCATATCCCCCACCCTGGCAAATCAAATGTTTGCAGGATTAGGTGCATCCCACTGAGGCCAGATGAGGCAGTCCAGTTAGGGGAATGGATTTCACAGACAGGCAACAGTTTTAGACAGCCCCTGCTCCAATTGTTGGACCACTTGAAATATTTTGAAATAATTTTTAACAGTAGATTAAATAGATAGATCATAGGTGTATGTAAGTTAATTTTCAAATTGAATCTTACCAGTATCTAGGAGTTTTCCAACTTCTGTGCCTATTCATAAGGATGACTTTGTCCTGACTTTTAACAGGGTAAACTAGTTTTGTCTGCTTAATTTAAAACTCATTTTATTTTGTGGGTTATAAGGTTTATATATGTTTGTTCACTTTGACAAGTACAAAAATTTAAATATTTGATTCTAAAACCAGCGCTTTTCCTATAAATATATAAGCTTTCTTCTTCCGAAATGGTCATTTTTGTTTTTCTATGTGATTTTCTTTAGACTTAACTCTGAAGTACTGTATTCATAGAGATGCTGATTTCCCTGCAGTGTCAGTGTTCTCACATTTGTAACTCACTTGTTACATCTGTACTCACTTGTTACATGATTTCTATTCTGTAGTCACTGCATGGGGATTAAAACTACTTGAATTCTTACCTTTAATGAGGTGGATTTGTTGTTGTTTGTTTTTTCTTCTTGTATTTGTGAGTTTTGTTGAGTCCCTGGCTGCTCTGGGAGTCTCTTGAGAACCTCACATCATTTAACTTCAGATTGATCTTCTTGTACTACTCTTGGCCTCTCTGTCTGGAGAACTGAAGTAGTTCCCTTAGGTCATTGCACTGTATGCCATCTGCTATCTTCCAACATACATTCTAGATGGAGATCTTTGTGCTTCACTTGTAGAACAGTGGTTAGAGTTGGACATGGTGTATTTGAAACTTCACAGGTCAAGGTCCATCCCTGTCCTCTTCGTTCCTCACTCAGTCTGACCCGGAGAAGTAGTGTTGTGTTCTACTTTAGATAGAATAAAAGCCAACAACAAAAATAAAACAAAAAACAAAGGCAGAAAAAAAAAACAAACCACCCCTACCCCCCAAAAAACCAAAACCTTATCGCTCCAGGGAAACTGGGGATCATTTAAGAAAGAGAGTGGCTCCCAGGAAGAGCAGGAGTACTTGATTTTCCTAATAGAGGACTGGGAGCCATGTGAAACAGTTCATGGTGCTTTAACAGTAATTTTCTAGGCATATATTTATTGTTTAAGGTTCTAGCATTTCTAAAATTCAGGTTAATGTTGTTCTTTTGTGTTGTTAGATAATAAAGACTATTGATCTCAGATTAGGAAATGTTGGGTTTTTGTATTTTGGTGTACTCTCTGGACAGTAAAGAATGTTTTGTATTAGCTCTGTTGGTGTCTATGCATTCTCACTGGCAACTAGTCAGGTCCACTTGGTCCTTCTGTCACTAGAGTAGTTGTAGTCTGTAGGGTCATCTTAGTCCTTTGTAAATAGATCTTGGTTTCAGTTCTACAGTCTTGTTGATTGATTGCTTTTAGATCCAGGTCTACTTTATCTAGTTCTCAGTCTTGATCTTCTAACATGTAAACCCTGGGTACCTCAATTAACACATGTCTGAGACCACATTTGTAACTGTAGCCTGCCCTTTCAGAGCTGCCTTTTTGTTTTGTTATGTTTTGTTTTGATTTTTCAAGACAGAGTTTCTCTGTGTCGCCCTGGCTGTCCTGGAACTCAGAGATATATCTGCTTCCCCAGTGTTAAGATTAAAGGCATGCACCACTGCCCTTCCCAGAGCACCCTCCTTCTCATGTTAACTTGCCTTTAGTTGATCTTTCTGCCTTAAATTTGCCTTCCATTTACGGTCTTGAGAATGAATTCTGATTGCACTGCTTGAGTTTAAAGTTCTCAACAGCACATCACAACACATGTCGTGTACTACTCAGACATAGGAAAATGAGCTTTCTTGTCAGTTTAGCTCTCTAGTCTTCTTCCCATTTGATTTGTAATTGGCCTAAAGGATGATGAAACTGCCTAGAATTAGGATCTAGAGTTGGCAGGAAGCCCTTCAGATTTGGTGATCTGAGTAGTGTATTTGCCAGCTGGAGCTTAGAACAAAGAAACCAAACAAACTCTTGGCAGATTCTGAAATACAGCTTTTTGCTTCTTTAGAAATTATGAATCTAGTCAGTTAATGTAGACTTAGAAGTGTGTGCAAAACTAATACAGCAACCATGAATTACAGTCACTTTTGATGCTAATTATTGAATTTGTAACCTATTCTTTAGGATACTTTAATAAGTAAACCTTTGGAACTGGGAAGACCTTTTTCCTTGAGATAATTTAGCCTAATTTCCTGCCTGATCTTATAGGTGAGGAAAACTAAGGTATTAATAGATTTGGGTGCTGGTCTTATTTCTAGGCTAGCTCATTTTCTGTGTATCTTGTGTAGTTAACAGAATACTAGAAGCAGAATCATGCTTAGCACATTAATGTCCTGTTCCCTAGTTTCCTACAAGCCTAGACAATTCTAGAATGGGACTGATGTTTTAACAGAGGCCCTTATGCAGATTTTACAGTGACTCATCTTTAAAGAGATTTATAAGTTTACAGCATGAAAATTAAGTTTGCACTTAAATTTGTTTGCACAGCAGTAGATGAACATTATAAAACAGTACAAAAAGACTAACAGTGAGAGTAAACCTCCCCAAGTCAGCTTCTGTTTCTCTTCATAATCTTGTATCGTATTCTTCCAGAGAATGTCCAGCCTATTCTAAAGGGTCCAGTTCATACTCAGTAATCATCATTTTCATAATTTAATGAACAAAACGTTTAAAACAAAAAGTCCAACTAGAAGCAAATATTTGAAATTTTATGTAACTGTGAAATGTGAATATATTGTAAAATATGTTGCCAGTTTATTATGAGTAGAAAAAGAATACAAAGATAAAGCACCTGATGAGAAATACCACCTACGGTCCTTTTATTTCTAGCTGATCAACATGAACAAACCGTTTTCATATCCTTTCAGTTTCCTCTCCACTTTGGCTTAAACAAAATTAGATTTTGACAGTACCCAAGCTGTTCTATAATCTACTTTTCTTTGCCCGACAGTGTAAACTATGTGATAATCACAACCTTGTAGAGAACCACACACTTTTCATAAGATAGTAACCAAGGAAAGTACCAGTTATCAGATCACTTACTGTTTGGACTGATGGGAAGGGATTAAGAAGTCAGTTCAGCACTACTACTAGTTAACAAAGTGGTCCAGAAAAAACAGTTTAGAGCAATGCAAGCAGTTCTCATTGTTAATGTCAGCTGAGATTGCACAGACTGGCAGTTATTGCAGACACTTTATTATGTGTGTTTTAGTGGAACCATGGGTGTTTAATACATCTGCTTATTACTGTCATCCATGTGAACATGGATGGAGAAGGCTTTGTGCAGTTTTGTGTGTGTGTGTCTGTCTGTCTGTCTGTCTGTCTGTGTTTTAAAATCTGGTCAGTTTTTGCTAAAAAACAAAACAGTTTTGTTTCCAGCGAGTCTCATTAAAAGAAAGTTTTGCTGCTCATGATTGGAAGGTTGAAACAAAAGCTGGTAAAGTTGGCAGTTCTTATCTGTGGGAATGAACACAGAGATCCTTTCTCTCTTGTCCCTTATTCATTTGGGAGGAAAGTCAATCTAGTTGCTTTGAATTTAGGGAAGCAGGCTTTCTTTATAGGAGTTCATTTTCTAAAGTGGCATTAATCTTTCAATTAAAGTTGTTGTGGGAAAAGAGAAACAGGCCTTTGGCACCTTGATGCGCATAGTCTTGTGATGCTACTGATAGCTGTGTAACAGAGACAGATCTCACTCGTGAAAGACGCGGTTATAGTAATAGCTGATGAAGGATGATCTGAATATGCCATGCCACAGTCACTTTACCACACTGAAAAAAAGTCTTTTTTTTTTTTTTTTTTTAAAGAAATGCATATTAGGCATCCCAATTTATTAAAAAGTATTGTTAAAAGGGACTATGTTAAACTACCAAAAGCAATTAACCCAAATTCAAAGGAAATTTGTTTTTAAATTTTTAGCGTTCAACTTTTAGATGATCTTATTCTCTCCATGAGAGACTAATGATAGGAGATAAAGTTCAGCTGCCCTGTGGTCTGGCTGGGATCTACACTGAAACTTGTACTGATTGTTTATGCTTCTGGGGGGTTTGGGGCCTTGTGATTTTTGTTTTGTTTTAATGTATTTACAGATGCATGTTTATGATATGTAACATAAAAGCCTTTTTCTATATGGCTATACTTGAAGTTAGAGGAAGTGATTCTGACATAAAACTGAAACTGGATAGAATAGGATTGCTTGTGACTTTAAACCTATCAGATGGTCTAAATCTGCTTTTCTGGAACATGTATTTACAAATACTGAGTTCAGAGGTATTTTACCTTTTCTTGCTGTATGCAACATGAAAAATGCTCTTAAATGTCCATGTAGATATTTTAAAACGGTTGCAACTTTTATTCTTGTCTAATGTTAAGCACAAAGCTGCTGAATTTGCTAGTTTTAACTTGATTTTGCTGTGTTAAGTGTAGAGTGGCATCTGTCCAAATTAAGTTAAAACAAAGGGAGTTCCGGTGTGTGGTTTCCTATCTCTTAAAACAAAAACAAACAACCCTTTCATAGTTATTAAGTGGTTTCCAGAATATTTTTAATATTAACAGTGCAAGTCTTGGTATTTTATTGTGCTGAATTGTTTCCAGAATGCTTTCTTTTACTTTATTACTTATTTTTTCTTTGAAAGGTAAAGGCTTTGTTTTCTTTTCCTTTATCAGAGCACAGCAATGGAGGAAACAGCTATATGGGAACAGCACACAGTGACGCTTCACAGGGTGAGTTTCTGCTGCAGTAAATAAATCTGTGTTATAATTCAGGATACGGGCAGCTTTGAAAACAATAGAGGAAAGCCAGATGTCAGGAAGCCAAAAGAAAGGGGAAATTTTTACTATATTCTCTTGTTTAAAATTAGATTTATAATAAATTCTTCATTAAGGTCAGAAGTGAGTATGATTACTTTTTCATATGTCCTTTGGTTATTTCTTGTATATTTTCTATTTTTTAATCTCTAAGATTAAGTGATTTGTTGCTTAGAATTTTGGATGATTAGATAAAAGATTATGTATTAAATTAAAAACTGGTTGTATATACATGTATACATGTTTGTATACTTGGAGTTTAAGTTATGTTCCTACTAAAATCTTGAAAGAGGGCTTAAGACAAGCTCAGTCGATAGCATGCTTAGTTGTAGCCCTCTTCCATCCCCAGAATCACATTAAACTCATCTGTGAAATCCTGGCAGTTAGAAGTTTGAAATCATCCTTAACTACTTAGCAGGTTGGCATGTATGTTGTGGGGGAGGGTGCGTCCTTGAAAGATAATTGTTCATTTGAAGCATGCACAACCTTAACTTTGCAGATAGTCAGGAGATATTATTAGTAGTAAACATAGTGGAAATAAATCAGACTGGTCTGGATTTTAATTCTACTTTTGCTTTTCTGTTGCTTTAGAAATGTGGAAGAAACCCAACCTGTGTTGTAAACCATGGTGTTTATGTATTTAAAATTATGCTAGGAGCTGGAAAGGCTCAGTAGGAAATAGTGCCTGTTCTTCAAAAAGACTCAAGTTTAGTTTGTTGTACCATGTTTGGTTGCTCACAACTGTCTGTAACTCCATTTCGAAAGGATCTGATAACCTCTTCTGGCCTCTGCAGGCACCCTCACACACACATAAAAATAAAACCTTTAAAAAATTAGCTGGGTGTGGTGTAGCACAGCTCAGCCTGTTTGACATAACAAGTTGCAGGATAGCCAGGGCTATGTAGAAAAACCTTGTCTCAGAAAATAGAAATTAAATAAGTTACTGTAGGGCTGATGACAAGAATTCATGCTTTATCTGTTCAGGTACAGCTCCTTCAATTCACCTTTTTTCTTCTTTTGAGCAGAGCTGACTACTGATGGCTCTCCTGTTTATAGAGTATTTCAATAAATGGCATATGCCTTGCACTGATTATTTCTGAGCACTTGACAAGTGGAGGTGGGAAAATTATGTTCCTGAACACTTACTCCTGACTATCTTAGGAGGATTTGAATCTGCACGTTGTGATAGTCAGTTAATTATTCAAATTAAGTGGTTTTAGGCAGGATATGGTTGACTTTTTTCTGATTCACTAAATGAAGAAATCATTTCAATAATATATATCTTAACTTTTAATTCATAAAGCTAAAGTAGCTTATTATTTTCATTGTGCTTAATAGGTAGCATGTCTGCATCAGATCTCCATGATACATAAAATAATTTTATACCTTATATCTTTGATTGTTTGATTGTGATATAATGGATTGGTAGCATTTTATGCATTACATTTATTTTTCTTAATACTTTTATTATTTTTATTGGTATAATTTATATAACAGTAAATCCATGCTCATCTAGAATGTAGTTCTGAGTTTTGACATAGTTACACAACTAATATCCCACTTAAAATGCACAGTGACTCCATTACCTTAAAACTTTCCTTCAAACCTTTTTGTGGTCAACTCTGTCCCCTTACTCTCTGCATTGAACCACTGATCTGTGACCTTTAAACTTTGACCTTTTCTGGAATGTCTTATAAATGGATTTGTGTAATAAGCAGCTTTTTGAGACTGACTTCATATGCTTAGATTAAAGCATTTGAGACTTCTCAATAGTGTTGCTTGTGTTGGTATCTAATCCCTGCTTATTACTAAATTCCACTCTATTGTATGAGTGTATAATAGTTTACTCATCCTGTAGTTGATGGTACATTTAGGTTTGCAGTTTTTGTTATGAATAAATCTGCATTAGTATACAGTTTTGTATCAACACAACTATTTTCGTGGGTAAATAGGAATGGAATGGAGTGGGTTTTATGCTAGCTGTTAATTTTATAGGACATGGCCAATTGGATGTTTCTTCTCACCAGCAATGTATGAGTCAGTCTTCTTCAGCTCTTGATATTGTCGGCTTTAACCATTGCGTTTAGCTATTCTTTTTTGTTTAGTTTTTCTTTGTTTTATTTTGTTGTTTTTTGAGACAGGGTCTCTCTGTAGTCCTGGCTGTCCTGGAACTCACTCTGTAGACCAGGCTATCCTGGAACTCAGAAATCTGCCTGTGTCTGCCTCCCAAGTGCTGGGATGAAAGGTGTGCGCCACCACTGCCTGGCCAAGTTTAGCTATTCTAATAGATGTCTTAGTAGTATTTCATTTTAACTGTTTGAGTATCTCTGTCCATTATTGCTGATCATCTTGTAAGAGTCAGTCTTTATTGCCAAGTTGACTGGATTTGGAATCATCTAAGAGACAAAATGAGGCATATCTATGGATAGGTTTAACTGAAGAGGGAAGACCTTCCCTGACTACAAGTAGTATTATTTCTGTAGTCAAAGGAGGTATCTTGTGAAGTACATGGTCTCTCTCCACTTCCTGATTGAAAAGACTGCATTATACTCTGATCGCCATGCAATTCCCACTATGCTAGACTGTATCCTTTCTTATACCATAAACTAAAATAAATCAGTCCTCCTTCTGGTAAGCCAATTCAGATATTTTGCCACAGTGATAGATAAATAAAACAAACTTCATTCTCTATTCGTAAGTGCCGCAGTGATTCTGGGGGTTGAGCCCAGTGTCTGTATAGTAGGAAATGTTGACTACTGCACCACATGGCCAGTCATTGAATGTGTTTTGATGTGCTTGTCATCTACATTTCTTTTTTTGATTGAGTGCTACTGTACTTTTCTTTCTATTTTTGTGATAAACACCATGACCAAAAACAACTTGGGAGGAAAGAGCTAATATGTTCTGATAATACACAGTTCATCCTGTACTCTGAGACAGGAACCTAGAACCTGTAACAGGGACCACAGAGGAATACTGCTCACTAGCTTGCTCCCCTGACTTGTTCACCTTGCTTGTTGTAGTTGTTGAGACAGAGTTTGTCTGGGTAGCCCTGGAGCTCACTCTATAGCTCATGTGGACCTCAAACTCAGATCCATCTGCCTCTGCCTTTGGAGTGCTGGGATTAAAGGCATGTGCAACCACTATCAACTTGCTTAGTCCAGGTCACACAGACCTCCCTAGAGCTGGGTACTCCCACAATCAACCAGTAATCAAGAGAATGCCCCAGAGACTGCCTAGAGGCCAAAATCAAATACAACTTGAATGGAATTTTTTTATTACATGGATTGCCATTTTGTTTACTGTGATCTTCAGTATACAGAAGTTGGTATACAGTATACAGAAGTTGGAGTTTTAAGAATTCTTTATGCATTCTGGACACAGATTCATGATCAAGGATTGCTTTATATTTTCCCCTGGCCTGTAGTTGTTCTCTGCCTTCTGGCCAGCGTTTTTGTTTTCATCAGTCATTTTTTTTTTTTTTTTTTTTTTTTTTTTTTGGTTTTAAATTTCAGAAATCTTTGCCAACTCTGAAGTAAAAGGCTTTCTATGTGTGCTTTCTTCTTATAAGTTGTATGCATGTTAACTTTTGTATGTGATAAATAAGACAGTTTTTTATTATGGATGTCTTAACATCTTGAACAACCATTTTGTTGAAAAGATCACGTTCTCTCCATTTAGTTGCCTTTTGCATTTAGTAAACATGAACTGACCGTGCATGTGTGCATCCATACTTTTTACTCCCTAGTCTTACTGAGCTATGTGCTTACTTTTTACCAGTTACCTTTGCTTTGATTGATACAGCTCTTTTCATTTTTATGGGATCAAACTCAGGATCTCATTCAAGTCAGGGACTCTCGTGACAAGCTACATCACCTTTCTCTTTTATATTAACTATAAAGTTATGACTAACTTAGCAAAGGATGCTTTTACTGATTGCCAATTTCAACATTATAAGTACTTGATTTTGCAAGATTGTTGTTAAAAGTGTGTGTGTGTGTGTGTGTGTGTGTGTGTGTGTGTGTGTGTAAAATCATGAATTTGAGAGGGTTGGAATGTCACAGGAGTTGTAGGAGAAGAGGGAAGAATGGAAATGATGTCAAAACAGTGCTCATGAATGATAATCTAAAGCAATTAAATGTTTCAATTAAAATAAAAGTGCCTAAATAAGTAAAAATATATACAAAATAGATGTATAAATTCAGTTACTGATTTTGTATGAAGCTAAATTTTATAGGACATAGAAGTTAAAAAAATTTAAAAATAAATAATAAAAAGGTAGCTATTTATTGAAATGCCTTTTAATTTCATCATAAATTATACAATTAAAAATCAAATTACAGGTCTTCAAATCAGTTACTGTCAAGCTAACTACTGTTAGCATTCTGTCTAAACTCCATCCCCACAGTTACTGGGCAGTAGCCAGGTATGCTCCACCCCACAGTTACCTGGCAACAGCCAGGTAGGCTTAATCCACTATAAAAGGGGCTACTTGCCCCCTCCTCCCTCTTGTTCTCTCTTGCTCTCTTGGACTCTCTCTCCCTTGCTCTTCCCTTCTTCCTCTCTTTCCATCCCCATTCCCTCTCCTTCCGCCCCCATGTGCTCTTGGCCAGCCTCTACTCTTCTATTCATATTCAATTTACCCCCTTTCTCTCTGCCTTTCTCTGCCTCTACTCCTCTCCTCATGCCTTGTATAAACTCTATTCTATACTATACAATCATGTGGCTGGTCCCTCAGGGGGAAGGAATGAATGCCTTGGCATAGGCCCGCTGAGACATACCTTCCCCCATACCTCACCACACCCCTGTAGAACGTATCTCTTTTCTTTATCTTTTTCGAACACTTTACCTACTACCTATGATCCTTTTACATTTTTGCCCAAACAATATTTAAGACTTAGTAATTTTAATTTTCCAAATGTTCTTGTAAAGAATTATCAGCCTTATTTTTAAGTTTTTAAAAAAGTGCAGTTCATTTTTTACAAGTGAACAGTTTATTTTGAGGGAGCAGTCATCTATTGAATGACCTTTGATGATAGGACCTTCCATGAGTAAATATTTTTTGGTCCATTGAAAAGAATGAAACTGGGCTTGGTGACAGAGGCAGGCTGGCCTTAAGCAGGTTCCATGACAGCCAGGGCTTTGTTACACCAAGAAACCCTGTCAGGAACTCCCAACCCTCGCTCCTTCAAAAAAAGAATGAAGGAAGGACAGAGTATCACTTTTCTTTGTTCATTGGCTCTTGGTGTTAAATGCCTGATTTCAGTGTTCCTGCAACAACAGTTACCATTACCAGTATTTATTCCAGAAGATGAATTGTGCTCTAAGTAGCAGATATTAACAACTTGCAGTTCATTCCCAGGAACAGTTTAGAGCTCTGAGCCACGCTGTAGCAAAACATTCCCAGGAGCCCACCCAGAATTTATTCCTGTTGCATCTTGGGTAGTAACCAGTTGCATTTGTTGCTGTAGGAACTTTAAACTCTTCTGCTGCAAACTTTGTAAGAGTACTGTAAAAGGCTGGTGCTGTCGTTGAGTTGGATAGACTTTGATCTGGTTCTTTTGGGTGTGTAATGTTTGTTGATTTTCAAGTTTTTTTTTTTTAGTAATAAAGTTTATAAAACAAAATTTTTTTAAAGAGGGAGAAAAAGTTATTCTTGCTGAGGAAAAGGTGAAAAGTGCTGTCTTTTTGCTGAGGTGGAGGCAATTCAATGCTGTGTTCCCAGCACAACACTTGACACCTTTTGGAAACCAAAGAGCTGTGAATTTGACTTACCCCTCTTATCTGTTTACCTCTCCTGAACCCTCCAGGGAGGGGAACTTGCATCTCCTAAAGCTCAGGAAGAAGCAAGACACTGAATGCAGCTTCCACTGGCCACCACACAGCCAGATTTGCCTGAGGAATGCCTGCCTAGATTGTTGAAATGACACTTCTAACACAGACATGAAACCATGCTCTGTTTCCTTTAACATTTACAATTTTGCTCTATTTTCCTTGAGCTAATGAGACACAGATTTATAGTATTTCCTCATTCTCAAATTACTAACAATAAAGAAAATAGTGCAGAGGAGAAACTTTTTTTTTTATAGTTATCTGTAATGTATGTGTGCGCATATGTGTATGCATGTTTATATCTGCCTGAGGTTGATAATATCTGGGTATCGTCTTCAATTGCTCTCACCTTGATTTTTGAGATACGGTCCCTAAAGCTCACTCATTGGCAGGCCCAAAATGCTCTAAGAATCCTGTCTTCGCTGGCTTCCAGCACTAGGGTTATATAGGTGCACAGCCACCACACCCAGGTTTTATGTGGGTAATGGGGATCCAAATTAAGATCCCCAGGCTTGTATAGCAGGCACTTTGCCAAATGAATTGTCTCTTCAGCCACAGAGTCATTTAATTTTTAACTAATATATACATCCTTTTTCATTTCCCTTATTTAATAACTAAAGTACTAACAGGAGAAATGTAATGTGATAGTGGTAAATTATACCTGTAGTTTTTGTTAGGTAATTTGGCTGGTTCCTTTAACGTTCTATTCTCAGTATTAGAGTACAGTTAGAATAGGTATTTGGAATGGAGTATATTGGAGCTTCATAGTAAATTTTACTTTCAGTAACAAGTATATTTATCACTTAAAAAAACAACCCAAACAAGAAAAAAAAAAAAAAAAAAACACAACAAAGTTAGAAGTAGAACTCGGCTTTACACCCTCTGTTATAGCTCTGCCCGTTGCCCACATTCAGTCTTTCCTCATCACCTTGCATTTGGCCTTTCTTGTCCTTTTCTTGATGCCATACACTGTACCACATGTGCATCTGTTTATATATGTACATATATTATTGGCTTGATGTTGCGTATTAGAACATGCTTTTTTTTTCTTTCTGAAATTTTGAAATCTCTTAATTCTTTACTAAAAATACTCTTGTTTAGTCTACTAGAAATGTTTTGGACCTAAACGTAGTATAAGTCGCAGGACACAAAATCAGTATTAAAAGACCAGCAGCCTTTCTTTATATTAACAATTCACTCTCTGAGAAAGAATTTAGGAAAAATATTACATTCAAATGTTCCCACCCCTATTTAAGTATTTAGGAATATATATATCTAACCAAAGAAATGAAAGCTGTCTACAGGGAAATTTTTATAATATTAAAAAGGAAAAGCATAGAAGATTCTAGTTGATGGAGAAATATTCCATGTTCTTAGATAGGCAGAATTAATATTATGAAAATATTTATTATAGTAGCCAAACTAATTTATAGAATAATGCAATATCTGTCAACTCCCATGTCACAGGCTTAGAAAAAAACAGGCTGGTCTGAGGGCCTCCACCCCCACACATATGTAGCAGAGGACTGCCTTATCTGGTCTTAGTGGGAGAGGATGTGCCTAATCCTGTAGAGACCTGATGCCCAGGGAAGGAAGGGGGATGCTCACATACACTGGCGCTTTCTCTCTCTTTCCCTCCCTCCCTCCCTCCCTCCCTCCCTCCCTCCCTCCCTCCCTTCCTCTTCCCTCTCCACCTCTCCCTCCTCCCCCTCCCCGTGTTCATGTCGGGGTGTGTGTGTGTGTGTGTGTGTGTGTGTACCCGTTCAGAGTCAAAGGAGAAGGGGGATGGAGGATTGGTATGGGGGAAACATTTAGGATGTAAATAAATAAAATAATTAATTTTAAAAGGTGTGTGCCGTTGCCACCACCACCTGGCTCTCATGTTCTCTTTCATCCAGAATCTAGCCAGTAATATATGTAAAAAAATATGTTCATCTCTACAATATAACATGGAGGAATGGGTTTTTAAAGTAGCTATTTTTTCCTTTAAAAGACTTTAGTGAGGTTTTTATTTAGTTTTAGTTTTAGTTTTTAAAAATTTGTATGAGTCTATGCTATGTGAGTGTGAGTGTGCATGCCTGTGGAGTCCAGAAGAAGGTGCCAGATTTTCTGGAGCTGGCATTACAGGCAGTTGTGAGTTGGTAAGCCTGGTTTCTGGGGACTGAACTTGTTTCCCTCCAAGAGCAGCAGGAGCCATCTCTCCATTCCCTCTTAAAGGGTCTTAAAAGGTAGCTTTTCCAAAGCACGTTGCAAGACTTTTGCCAGAGATTATTTCAGTTGACTTTGAGGCTGCAAAAGTACAGTATCTTTTAGATGCCCCCTCCCCTTTTTGGTGTTCTAAGTTGCTCCAGAATAAAATGTAGAGTATCTAGAACAGGGGCTGCAAACTCTTCTCTGAAAATCTAGATAGCAATTAATATATGGCTTTACAGGCAATAATAAATATTATGGCTGTATACTGCTCTGTAGCTGTATTGCAAAAGCAGTCATAGTAGGTAAACCAATGAATGTGGCCATGTTTTAATAAAACCATATTTATAAAGGCAGACAATTGGATGGGCTGAAGAAACAGTTGAGGTAGTAGAATGCTTGCTGATGTACAAGCTTGAGGACCTGAGTTTGACAGTCCTGGGTAGAAAAGCTGGAAGAGTTGGCATTTGTTTATAATCTTAGCACTGGGGAGTGAATACAAGATGAGCTCAACAGCAAGCAAATCCAACTCAATGAACAAGTCTCAGGCCAGTGAAAAACCTTGTCTCAAAAATCAAAACCAGGTAAATGCCGTCTCCTGAGGAAGGACACCAAGGTTGGTATCTGACCTCCGTACGGGCACACACATGTATGTGTGCACTTGTAAACAGAATGAATGGCAACCTGGACAAACTTGACCTTCGGATCATAGTTTGCCAACATTAACCTAGAGCAATAGCTTTCCAGGTTTATTATAAAGAAAGAAGACTCAACTAGATTGTCCTTTTTTACCAAAGATTCTGATTCTTTTGGCTTAGGGTAGGTTTGGACCACCATTTTTTAAAATGCACCAGTTTGAGATGCGCTATACTTCTAAGAAATTGTGACACAAGAGTGAAAATGTTTCTTACTATGTGATTATGATGGAGATGTAAGTGAAAGACATGGAACACACAAGTAATGATAAATCTATAGGAAAGTCCTGTGGTTTACAATTTAGCTTTTCTCTTTACTGTCAGGAATAATATGTGATGGGACTTGTTCTTTGATTTATACTCTCAAAGGAAACATGGGTTATCTCATTAATACTAAAACCATGGAAATCCAGTTCCTTTTTTATTTTCTTTGTTGTGTTGACTTTTTGACAGGACCTTAATGTGTAGGCCAGATTAACTTCAAACTCAAAGATAATCGTAGTGCCTCAGCCTCCCGTGTACTTGGGTCTGGTTCATTCTTCTATTTACTGGGCGTTTAGTCTATTTGAAGCACTCTCAAAGAACCTGGAATTGTATTAAAGGAATAAACAAGTCAAACTTACTTGCATGTATTCTGGTCTTGACACTCAAAGGTGGTTCTCAGTGACAACCTCTTCAGGGTAGGAAGTCTTAGTTTTATATTTCCTTAGTTGCATTACATCCAGTAAAATTTAATGGGCATATACAATCAATAATGGTCCACAAAGCCACTCCTAAGAGATCAGCAGTATTGCCCAATAACCCTATAACACAATCCACATACAGAATTTTAGTTTTCATGTTTTTAAAAAAAATGGTTGAAAGTTCTTATAATAATCCGATTTAACTCAATCAGAATATCATTTTAACATGTAATCAGAATTTTAAAATTATGTACACTTTCTCATGCTGTTATAAAATGTGTGCATGTTTTACAATTTGAGCACATTTCAGGCAGGACCAGCCACATTTAAAGTGCTCAATCATATAAAGACCATCATATTCTGAGCAAGTGCATCTGTAGCTTAAGGTGCTACCTTAACTGACATATAAGGAGGTTGGAGTCTGTTGACTTCCAGCTTAACACCCCACTTTGCTATCAGCTGTTCTTCCCTAGAAACTGCATGTATTTTAATAATACTTGGACAAATAAAGTGAATACTCAGGAATGCGTTAGGCATTTCTGTTTTCATGCTGAAGTATTATGGTAAAATTTTAGAAGGTGAAATTACGTAAACAAAGAAATTAGGAGGGATGTATAGGTGAGCTGGTAAGTTTCTAAGGAAATGATTGAATAAGAGGGAAACTTGGGATGAGAGTGCCAATACAGAGGATGTGGATATTTAATATAATAGAAGGATGCTGAGTGAACTGTTAGCCACATAGAAAGTGATGAGCTAGGACTTCTTGGTACACTCCATGCTCAAAATTAACTTATGATGAATCATAGGCCCAAGTGTTGCTAGAATCATAGCGCTTCAAGAAGAAACTACAAGAGTAGATATTGACATTACATTAGGAAGTGCTTTATTAAGTAAGATGTCAGAAGCCCAAAACAAAAGAGAAAACAGGTAAAATGTTGGTGTTTGAAAGGACACCATCAAAAAAGTGAGACAGTAACACAGAACGAGAACACAGACTACATTTTGATAAGGACCTTTTTTGAAGTCTGTTGTACTCTTACAACTCAGTAATACAAAGATGTAACTCAGATGAGGAATGAGCAAAAGATCTGACTAGACATTTTCCAGAGATCTGTAAATGAACAGTAAGTGCAGTGAAGAGATGCTTAGCGTCATTAGTCGTCAAGGAAACATACCACTGAAGCCCTGTGAGTGAGCTCTCCATAACTGTTAGCATAGCTGCAAGAATAGACAGTAGAGAGTGTCGATAAGGATGTAGATACATTGCTGATATTAGTGTAATAGGATGCAGCCATCGTATAAAACAATTGAAGAATGCCTCAGAACGTAACTATATAGCTACCATGTGACCCAACAATTCCATGTCGAAAAATATACCTGATAGTAAAAACAGATACACACTTAATAAGTAACATGTGAATGTTCACAGCAGCTTTATTTATAATAGTCAGAAGTAGAGATAACACAATGACCCATTTGCTAATGAATGATCAATAAGATGTGCTGTATCTATATAATGAAGTATTAACAATTAAAAATGACATACTTTTAGAACTTCTTTTTCTCTGTGAAGGCATAATATATTTGTACATGGTATAGTGATTGTCATGGCCCTCACTTCATTTGCATGCCCTTTAGCAGTGTACATAGTGTCAGTATGAAACTTGATAATGACTGTTATAAAGACGGCCCTGTCCTCACATAAATACAACACAAGGCATTTATGCCAGGGAGACAAAGCTGGTCTATTGGAAACCCATTGTTGTTATGTACTTTATTAATAACTATAAGGTTATTTTTATTATTTAAATAACTTCGTGTATGTACACATATGTGGCAGATGTCAATACCAGGTGTTGCCCTCAATTGTTGTCAGTGTGGGTATTTAGTCATAATTCTAAACCAAAACTCACTGAACAGTTTTTTATCAAATTCAAGTCAGCAACACAGAGATTAAGACAAGGCGTTAACCCTCAAGAATGACCTTGAACTTCTGACCCATCTGCCTCTACTTCCCAAGTACTGAGCTTACAGGTTCAGAAAATTACACCTGGCTCAAACAAGTTTTAAAATCAAACGCTCTAACCTAATACTAACCCAATACAAAGATACACTAATTTGATACTTAAATACTGACAAATGGTGGTTAAGTATTTGGGTTTTGTGATTGCAGTATATGTCTGTAAGAGCAGAAAGTTGTACGTACAGTAAAACACTTGCCAATCAGTAACAACTGAATCTGAACTGAGGCATTTCAGGTATTGCCGTCTCCTGGGCACAGTGGCATCCACAGTGCAGAGTGTAAACGCTGTAGCCTCAGAACCAAGGCTGCAGCACAGTCCTCGAACTTAGAAATAGCTGCATTTTTTTTTCCTGTACTGAGCCATTGAGTCAATTATAGAAATTTTAGTTCTTTCAGAAGTTTAAACATTATAAGTATAAACACTATAATTTATTTAATAAGTATAAGTATAAACATTATAATTTATTTAGTTGAAATACAAAAAAAAAAAAAAAGATTGACAATTTGGTGTATTTCCTATACATAAAATGTATGTAGGACATTAGTGTTTTGCTGTGTAGAGATTTCCTTTGGAGATTTGTAGAATAAC
This sequence comes from Arvicanthis niloticus, assembly GCF_011762505.2. Lineage (NCBI taxonomy): Eukaryota > Metazoa > Chordata > Mammalia > Rodentia > Muridae > Arvicanthis > Arvicanthis niloticus. Next base: position 37,837,321 of record NC_047658.1, on the reverse strand, counting down.
TGATGGAAGTTGAAATACCTAACACTTGATTTTTAAGGTGCTTGTTGTATTGTGTAAGATGACAGATGGTTTATGAATTAAGTCTGTCCTTTCTGAACCAGGTGGCAGTGTTAATGATGATCACACTGAGCTGTGCTTGTCCCTTTTGGACCCCGCCAGATAATCAAAAATTAATCAGGATCTTACTGCTCAGAGTTTTAAAATCAATTTCTTGCTTATGTAATATTTATATAGTCAACACTTTTAATATCATTCTATCTAGTGTATAATTTACTGGAATATGCATTCTCATAGAATGGACTGATGATTGTAATGTATAACCATCAAGTGAGTACAAATCACAGATGCAATAAGATTATAATTTATAGTTTCTACATTACTTATGCTGGTGAGCAATTTTGTTGTCCTTAATGCAACTATTTTACTGTAATTGCTGTTTTTAGGCTCCTGGGTTTGGATTTGGAATTGCAATATCTGGTGGAAGAGACAATCCTCATTTTCAGAGTGGGGAAACCTCCATAGTGATTTCTGATGTGCTAAAAGGAGGGCCAGCTGAAGGACAGCTACAGTAAGTGCAACCCATCCATTCTATATCATGTGTGTCTCCTGTTCCTTCCCACACTCACTGTTTTTGTCCTTAGTCATGGATCTATTTTGTTAGTGATTCTAGTTAGCACACCCAACTTGTGCTGTACTTATTTAGTATTTGTCCTCAAGTGAATATGCACTTATGCTCAAGAAGTCTTTGTCAACAGTGCAAGGAGGCAGCTAGGTAGAGAGAGAAGGAGAACTTGTAACTAGTTTATGTGGAGCTAGCTTTTGAGAACTTCTCACAGGAAAGTCTGCCCTTTCTGTATACTAAGAGATTAGTGCAGTACAGATGATAAGAAGGGCAGGAAGGAAAAATTGAGACTATAATCAGAAGATTTCAAAGACATTTAACTTATATTTAATGACAATGTCTCTGTTAGTTGGGTGACTTGGTGTCATCTAGTGTTCTAAACCAGCTAGCTACCAGCGATCTTTTTGTTTGTTGTAGTGCCTGTTCTGTTCAGGCAGTTGGGGAAACACTGTCCTTTTTAAAAGGAAAAGGGGCTGCTGTCATGGAGTTAGTTACCTGCTAAATGCTCTCTTGAAGGGCCTGACAGTTAAAGCTGATGTTGTTTTATCATTGTTTAAAGACAAGCAGATTAATTAACCTGTCATTCAATGAAGACTTTCAAAAGGTCTTATGTGCTTTTCTTTAACATGTTTTTCTGGTGTTTTTTCCTCTCTTCTTAGGGAAAATGACCGAGTTGCAATGGTTAATGGAGTTTCAATGGATAATGTTGAGCATGCTTTTGCTGTTCAGCAGCTAAGGAAAAGTGGGAAAAATGCAAAAATTGTGAGTATCTTTTATGTTCAATTTAGTAGAAGTGTCAACTACTCCTGATACTTGTTTTCTATTTGATTCCTCCCTCCCCCCCTTTTTGAATCTCCCTTCCTTTGTTTTCAGAAAATGTCTCTCTGGGTAGTCTTGGCTGTCCTGGAACTCTGTAGACCAGGATGGTCTATCACACAGATCCTTCTGCCTCTGCCTCCCAGGTGCTGGGATTAAAGGTTTGAGACACCGTAAGTAAATGAAGTCAGTTCCAAAGTCAGTTGTTGATGAATGTGAGTACTTCTTACTCTCCTGTGCTATGTACCTAATCTAAGTTCAGATAGAAGTTTTCATTTATATAAAGGAGAAGGGGTGACTTAATGCTGCTGTCTCTTTTATGTACTTACATTATCCTGGATCTCCACAAGTCATGTGAAAGTGCCTGTGACCCTCCTTTCTGGTCTGAGCTTTGTTTACAGGGAACACTTTACCTTCCTTCTCTGACCCCACACCATCTACCACCCTTGTTAACTCTGATGTCTTAAGGAGAGAGAAGAAGCCCAGATTGTCTAAAAAGAGTTGTTCAGGGTGCATTTCAAGTCACTGTCTAAAAGGCAGAGTCTGAGATTGCAGAAAGCACTATTATGCCCAGTTTATGCATACAGGCTTGTGGTATAACAAGATTGAAGTCAAGGCGAGATAAGACAGGGAGGGAAGGAAGCAGCTGTCCTTTCTCCTTTCTTAGCAGCACAGGGCATGTGTTTCCCACATGCTGGCTTTTCTTGCTACTTGTCCTCCAACTTCAAACATTGTTTGTTTGTTTTCACCAAAAGACCTACTTTGGCTCATCTGGATAGTAGGAAGCAGCAGTGTTTAGTGTTGACTCAGCCTTAGAAGATACTTAGCCATAAAAGAAATATAATTTAGAAGGAACTGGCAAGACAAGATTATTAGGCATTTATCAGGTGGAGCAGATTTGAGGTAATTTGGGCGAGATTAAAGATTAAAGCTACACATCACACAGGATGGTAACTGACGAGGAAATCTCTTGGAAGTGGGTGTCATTGAGAACACAACCTAATGGTGAGATTTTATTCACATAACAGAGCTGATCCACTTGATCTTGAGAGCACAAGAAAGAAATGTTAAATAAATGAGACACATTGAAGGGATTTTAGAAGTGGGTTGGTCTAAAAGGACACTGACTAAAGTAGGCTGAGGAACCAGGACCTTCTTGAATGATGAAAAAAACCTGTGTTAGGCAGTTCATTTCGAGGGAACAAGATGCAGATGAAAGGATTGCTGAATAGCAGCAAGAATGCTCCTAGTGGGACTGATGAGTTTATAGATGGCCTAATCAATGAAAAGTATCTTTTATTGTGTCAAAACACGTGGGAGATGAGGGGAAGAAACCAGTAGAAAGTCATTTACATTTGATTGCAAGTGAAGCCCTGAGAAAACAGAAGCAGATGGAGAAATCATAAGTGAGCAAAAAGTGTGAGTGGCTAAAGGTGTCAGAAGACAAGTGTTCCCCAAGAAGCTCTCCTAGGCCCCCCAGGAGACCCAGTGTACCAGTGTGAGAGAGCCGGGCGGCTCTCAGGATTACAGACCTGCATGTTCAGGAGATGCATATAGATCTGGAACTTAGAAACAAAGAAAGGATTGGACAGGGAACACTGCAAATGAATGCAAGAATGAGCCTGCACTCACGCTGCAAGTATAAATTGAACCAACAGAGCCGCACAAGGCAGTTTGTGGGAAGTATGCTGAGCTCATGAGCTCCCACCAAGTAAGTCGTGTGTTAGTTTGTGATGAAGAGATGTATCACTTAGCAGTGTTGGGACAATTTATAGATCTTGATAATTATGCACTATCAAAGTTTGATTAAAGTATGAGGTCAGGCTTGTGAGTTTGTTGTGGTTTTGGTTACAAAGTGTTCATAAGATATGTGATATGTTTAGAGTATAGTTCTAATCCTTCATTCTACACACAACACATATTAATTCCCTGTAAGTTTGTGATTCTTATCACCTTGAAAATTGTTATAAAATTCTGGAAGGATTTAGTAAATTTGCTGTTTAGCCAGATCTTTTTATTAAGAGAATGGAAAACAGTCATTTTGGAAATGTATTGGTGTGATTACTATATTATCTCCTTTGTATTTACATAAGTTAATGTAAGTCAAGGGAAATGTATGTTTCTCTTATGAATGGAGCGTACATGAATACCCTTTATTTTAGTTTATTATCTCTTTTTATTTGTAGACCATCCGAAGGAAGAAGAAAGTTCAGATCCCTGTAAGTCATCCAGATCCTGAACCGGTATCTGATAATGAAGATGATAGTTATGATGAGGAAGTACATGATCCAAGAAGTGGCCGTGGTGCTTTAGTTAACAGAAGGAGCGAGAAGAGCTGGGCAAGGGATAGAAGCGCAAGCAGGGAGAGGAGCCTGTCCCCTCGCTCAGACAGGCGCTCGGTGGCCTCCAGTCAGCCTGCCAAACCCACCAAGGTCACATTGGTGAAGTCTCGGAAAAATGAAGGTATCACTGACTCTCACTGTTCTCACGTGAGACTTTTAAAACTAGTTTAATAAGAAATACAGTGACCATATTTGTTTTATTCTATTTCCCTTTCTAGTCATGTTCTCTTGCTAAGAGTCTAATCCTGGTAAGGCAGACATTGGGACATTTTGGAACATTTTCTCAAATCATTTTGTTGGAGCAAACTTCTGGTTGAATTTTGGTTTTATTGGAACAGGAATAGCCAAATTCAAATTATACTAGCAAGAAATGTCACACCAGCACTCAATTGAAATGCTGTCTTTTTCTTTACTGTTAGGATCAATAGTATGACCATGGAAATAAATCTAAGGGCTTACTTGGAGGGGAGAGATGGGCTAATTTGTAAATGGAAGATTGATGTTCTTAAACTGAATTCTCTAACTATTCTCTTGCTTCACCAAATGGTTAGCATTTTAAATGGCTCTTTGATCCCTCTGGCTTGTGGTTATGTAGGCTCACTCATGGCTTTGGTTTTAAAAATGGTGGAGAAAGGGTTTTGAAGGTGAACTTGGGTGAGCTAACCTGCTTACCGTGCTGTCACTGACATTCCTTGCCCACTCCCGGGGGCAGCCTGCTCTTGCTGCTGCTGCTGCTTCCCTCTCACTTGGATGTCATCTCAATCCACTAGTGCCCGCCTCCCACCCAGAGCCATCCATAGGCGAGCCAAGCCTGTGCATGTAGCATAGCTTCACAGCTCACCTAACCGTTAGAATGACGTCTTCTTTAGACTGTTGTAATTCTCATCTTTCTGAGGTCCTCACTTCTTTTCATTTCCATCCTTCTACCCTTAAATGCTCTAGTGTCTGTCCAGGAACTTGGCTTGCACTTCCTGCTGTCTTGTGTAGACAGTTTCATGTATCCCAAAGACCTCACTGCACTGCTTAGATCTCCACTTCTTCTGTAGTCTACATCAGTCCACTCTGTGCCCAGCTTAGACATACTCAGCTCTCCATAAGGATTCCTTAGAATCAGCCATACCTCAAGGGAATCACAGTTTATTGTTTTTTTTTCTTTGTGCTTCAAATGAATACTTTTCCCACTATATTCCTGTCAATCCAGTTTCTCAGTCAGCTAAGTATAGATGATTTTTCTTGACATCTCTTGTTTGTATGATGAATGTGTCCTGACTCCCAACATACCACCTTATCTGTCTCACTTGTGTCTTTCTCCACTGCTCTTCTCTTCCAGGCTGCTGCTGTCTGTTTCTTCAGTGGACTTTATCAGTGTTGTGACTGATCTCAGGGTCTGTCCCTTCCACTGAACTCTGTAGACGGTTTTCTAAAGGTTTCGTCTTAATTGCTTCTATTTGTGTTTGTATCAGTGTCAGTTATCCTAGATTTAGGGCTTTATCACACCTGCCATGTTCTTTCCTTCATCCTTTGGTATATTTGTTTTGAATACCCCCAGTCTCGTGCACATGACACACTCTTCATTCAAGTTTAGTTTTAGTGTTTCTTAGGTGAAGTCTTAGCTTTGGTATTTCTTTCTTATAAAGGCCGTCTCTGACCCTGATAGAAATGCGTATTTGTACTATATTTACTAGTTTTCACTAGTAAACTACCATGTATTAGTACTTCCTTGCACTAGTAAATTACTATGGTAACATCTTTTGCTCTGCTATGTAAGTTGCCAAGGTACAGGGACTATCTGATCTGTTTCTTTAATTTGTAGTTACTATGTACCCAAAGAACTACCTGGAATAAAGGAGTATACTGACATGCCAGGAATATTTAAGTTACATCTGTATACTGATATTTATAGTCTTTTGTTTTGTGTTGAGACTAGGTCTCACTGCATAGCTCCGGCTGTCCTGCACCACTATGTAGACCAGGCTGGCCTTGGACTTACAGAGATTCAACTGTCTGCCTCTGCCTCTCAGGTGCTGGATTAAAGTTACGCATCCAGCTTTTTGTAACACACACAGTCAGTCAGTCTCTCTCTCTGTCTCTCTTTCTCTGTCTCTGTCTTTCTCTCTCTCTGACACACACACACACACACTGGTTTTTAAGACAGGGTTTCTTTGACTGTCTTAGAACTAGTTTTGTAGACCAGGGTTGGCCTTGAATTTACAAAGATCTGCCACCTGCCTCTGCCTCCCAGGTGCTGAAGTTAAACAATGCACCACCATTGCCCAGCTCAGTTGTAACCTTTTATTGTGAATAAGAATATGTCCTTAGTCCTGTTTTTTTCTAGGTGAAATAGCTGTTTTCCAAGCAGTTAACATTGCCTGTCTGGATCTCCCAATTCTACTCTGGTACTAGTTCTGTGTCTGTGTATATTCTTTACATATTTACCTTACGTTAATCTGTAACTGAGATGGAACATTTAGACTTTTGCTCTGTAGGCTTCATTTTATCCTACATTAAAACCTGTTTGTTCATCTTGGCTTTTAAGTTTGACTTTTTCTTGAATTTTGTTTCTTTTAAAACAGTGAAAGTCCTTTTTCTTTTTACAGATCAAGAATGGTTCTTTTTCTGTTGACATAGGACTGATAGTTACAGCTTTTGTTTTGTCTGTCTTACTGAGATATAGTCCTGTTCTGTTGTAGCCAATGAGTGTGAGCATCATGTGTGTGCTCTACCACACCTAGCTTGCAGTTTTGTTTTTTAATTTTTGTCATTTCTTTAACCCCTTACACACCCACAGATAACATTACCATTTCATGGGTGTTTTGTAGGTTGCATAAATGAGAGCACTGTATATTAATTCTTACTCACATCTGTTAATAGTAGGCTGCACTAAAGCTTTTGAGGTTTTTCAGTAGAGGTTTGTACACACTTAGGAGTGAGGGGACAGAAAACTAGTAATTGATTCATAGCAGTCATCAAAAGCATTGTCAGACTTCAGAGTTTTTTAAGCTTCAAGCAGTTCACTCTAATGATTGTGTTCTTTAAACTACAAGAAACTAGTATATCATCACATTATCAGGAAAAAAATGGTTACATCTTTTGGGCCGTCTCCTTTTCAGTAAGATGGGGACAATAAGATAGTGTCATTTCTTTGAACCATGTTTTATTTTGCTTTTTCTTGACTGTATACTTTTCAATGATTTAAAGATAATAGCTTTAGGTGCAGAGTGGTTCATAAGGACAGTAATTTTAAATCTTAAAATTTAAACTGTACTTAATTATCTTAGAACTTTGAACTAAAGATATTTAACTTTATTCTTCCAGAATATGGTCTTCGATTGGCCAGCCATATATTTGTAAAGGAAATTTCACAAGATAGTTTGGCAGCAAGAGATGGTAACATTCAAGAAGGGGATGTTGTCTTGAAGGTATAGTTATATTTTATATTATAATAAATTAAAATAGGAAACAAAATTTAGAGTTATTATGTAACATCTGCTTGTGTTTGAAGCAGTTTTGCTATAGAGAATAATCAACATTTGTCCTGTCCCTTACAAGGTATGGGGCTAACCTGAGAGGGTTAATTACTGCAGATATATATCACTCACCACAGTAATTTTGATATTGTTCTAGACACTATTGAAATGCTCTCTAGTTTGCTTATAGGAATGCTTTTGAAGACTTAGGAGAAAGTATTAGGTCTTCAAGTGATCTGAGGAGTTTGTCCTTGCCTGTAACAGATCAGACTTAAGTTTTAGTTTGTATTTTGTTGTTTCCTTTTCAACCTGTAGCTTCTTTTCTGTTACAGATAAATGGTACTGTGACAGAAAATATGTCATTGACAGATGCGAAAACATTGATAGAACGGTCTAAAGGCAAGTTAAAAATGGTAGTGCAAAGAGATGAGCGGGCTACCTTATTGAATGTCCCCGATCTTACGGATAGTATCCATTCTGCTAATGCCTCTGAAAGAGATGGTGAGTATAGCTCTGTTTGGAGGGTCCCACTGATTTATTTCTTAAGTATATGAGGATTGGATATGTTTGAGCGGAATGATATTTTTCTTCAAAAATCTGAAATTTACATGTAATTTACGTGTGTATGTTTGTATCTGTTGTCACTACACATGAATAATTTGTAGGTCATTCACCATTGTAGTTTTAGTGATCGCTGGAGATGATATTAATGTTTAAATTATTTTATGTGAAATATACTATTAGCTTATTTATAATATTACTAGAATTCTTTAGTGTAGTCATTTCATGGGATAATTTTCTTTTTATTTAACAGACATTTCAGAAATTCAGTCACTAGCATCAGACCATTCAGGTCGCTCACATGACAGGCCTCCCCGCCGCAGCCAGTCACGATCTCCTGATCAACGTTCCGAACCCTCTGATCATTCCACACAGTCTCCACAGCAGCCCAGCAATGGCAGGTAAAAACAAAATACATTTAGAACTATTTACAAAAAAAATCAGATACATTTTTCTTTTATTATTTAAGATTGTATCTATTTTTCATCCTCAGTTTAAACACTTGTGTAAATAGAAGATAGTCAATTTTTTTTTTCTTTTTTAAAGAATTCAAGGTGGTAGGTAGTACATTTAATAGGCGGGCAAGCCAAGGAAGTATTTGTCAGTGCTCAACTCTGGCTAGTAGCACAGAAGCAGCTATTAACAGTATAAAAATATGTAGACGTATCTGTGCTCTACCTTATGGCAACTGGGGAAGATAGTTTGTTCCTCACAAAATTAAGAATAGAACCACAGTATGACCCTCTTTCTGAATGTCTATCTGGAAGAAAGAAAGTGACCATTCTTAAGAAATATCAGGCTGCAGAGATGCCTCAGTGGTTAAGAGCACTGACTGCTCTTCCAGAGGTCATGAGTTCAATTCCCAGCAACCACAAGGTGGCTCACAACCATCTGTAACAGGATCCGATGCCCTCTTCTGGCATGTCTGAAGAAAGTGACAGTGTAATGAGTACTCACATACATACAGTAAATAAATAAATCTTTTTTTTAAAAAAAAATCTACAATTGTACATTGGGCTAGATCTTTATTTACAGTAACAACAGTAAAGAGCCAGCCTGTCTGTCCTGGATAAAAACACAGACATGCATATGTAATAGAAACGTTATTCAGTGAAAGGAGGAACTCCATCACTTTCAGTAACATAGACATACCCAAGATTATTCCTGGAACAAAGAAACACATAAGTGAACTTATCTCTGGAAGCAAAGACGTGAACCTCACAGAAAGAGAGGAAAGAAGGCTGGGCAAGGAAAAGGAGCAGGGAGATGCTGTCAGAGAGTGCAAAGGAAGCCTAATGCAATTGTGATGACTGTAGTCATTGTAAAACTTAAGTATTCTCATCATAGACCAAATTTATATTTGAGGAGATTTAACTCTGGTCATTTCCAGTGATGTAGATAATCTAAGCAGACATATCAAACACCTTAAATACATATAGTGACTATATCACAGTAAATGTAGAAGAGAAAAAATTGAATTTCATAGCTGAAGAGCAGATTAGATCTAGAGAGATTTATCTGCATGCAGATGTTACCCAAAACTTCAGAAGTCACAGAGGTTGCTAAGAGGAATCCTATGAAGAAGGGCCAAGAAGTAGACTACAGAGAATAGCAAAGTGAGCAGGCAAGCGAGAAGACTGAGAGCTTTGGAAATGCTTATTAAACATAGTGGTATCTGGGCCGGGTGTATTGTTCAGTTGGTAGAGTGCTTGTCTGGCATGCATAAATTCCTGGATTTGATGCCCCCAATAAAACTACACATTAGAGACTCATAATCCTGGCACTTTGGAGATAGAGACAGAAATTTTTGAAGTTCAGAGTCATCCTAAATTACTTAATGACTGTTTGAGTGTTATTACTGCTGTGATAAAACACCATGGTCAAAGCAACTTGGGGAGGAAAGGGTTTATTTGGTTTACACTTCTATATCACAGTTCATTATCAGAGGAAGTCAGGATAAACTCAAGCACAGTAGGAACCTGGAGGCAGGAGCTGATGCAGAGGCCCTTGGAGGAGTGCTGCTTACTGGCTTGCTTCTCATGGTTTGCTCAGCCTAATAGAACTCAGGACCACTAGCCCAGGGGTCAGACAATGGGCTGGGTCCTCCCCAGTCATCATTAATTGAGAAAATGCCATACAGACTTTTTATAGCCTAATTTTTCTCAGATGAAGTTGCCTCCTCTCAAATGATTATAACTTGTGTCAAGTTGACATAAACTGGTCACCATACTGAGTTTGAGGTCATCTTGGGACACATAAGACCCTGTCACCAAAAACCAAAAAAAAAAAAAAAAAAAAAAAAAAAACCGTTAAAGTTGTGCATTTATAAAGGTATTTGTGTTTCCTCAAGCAGCAACAGAGGATACTTAGTTGCTGTCATTACATCTTTTTTAGCTTTTAGGTATACGAACTCCATCCATCCTTGGTACACTTCAAGCTTTGGGTCAATTATGTGAATCTGAATCTTTATTTTGCTTGAAATTATTATGGTATATCAACTGCAAAATTGGTTGATTGGTTTTTTACCTACTGTGAGTTATCCATTCTAAAAAGTCCCTGTTAGCCTTGAGTGGCATTCTGACACAGCATTCTAATGGAGTTAGTGCTAACATCTATGGTGGGTGCATTGAGGGACAATCATAACTTAGCAAATCCTTTAACCCAGAAGCTGCTAAAAAGGAGTGGTAGCAATCAGAATTTCAATCAGAATGTAGCTACTTTGAGTGTAAATAAATTCTGAGTCATAGAAAATTCTCTTTGTTTTCTTGTTGGGTTTGTTACTCTTATTAGCGTACATTACCCAAGCCCTAGGCTTTACTCCATTACTTCCTTCACCTTTCACCTCCCTCCTTGTCCTCTTTCCTTTAAGGTTTTTCTCCTCACACTAAAATCCACATGACTGAAAGCATGAGATACTTGTGTGTGTCTGTTTTGTATGTCACTTAACATGATGATGTCTACTTCTGTTCATTGTCCTGTAGATGCCATGATTTTATTCTTTATGAATAAATTAAACTTTATAGTATCTGTGTGTATGAGCGAGCGAGCGAGAGAGCACGAGCGTGCACGCACACAACAGAGATGGTCTTTGACTTTGTCCTCTCATCTGTGGATGGCCCTGGACTGGTCTTTAACCTGGCTGCTGTGAGTAACGCTGTGGCGCAGCCGTCTAGTTTGTTATCTGAAAGGGTTCAGCCAGGTTGTGCAGAAGGTCTGTTTGAAGCTTAGGAGTCGGTGCTGATTTCCATAGTGATTAATAGGTTTTTTTGTTTTGTTTGTGCAGAATTGGTGTTTTGTTGTTGTTGTTCTTTGGTTTTTTGTTTGTTTGTTTATTTTGAGGTTTTTTTGGGTAACACTACTCATTCCTTTGAGTGTGAACTTTGTAACTTTGTAGATGACATCATGTCTCAGTGTCAGAGGTTGAATACCTTGGATTTCCCTTTCTCCTGCATCATGGCCACTTGTTTGTTTTCTTTTTCTTTTTTTCCTATCATCGTTGTTGTTACGGGGTAAGTTCTCACTATGTAGGACATGCTGGCTTGGCTTCTGTCTCCTAAGTGCTGAGATTGAAGGTTCCCTGCTCTTGTTATTTTCTTGATGGTAGGTAGCCATTAGTAGTAAAATGGAATCATACTATTAATTATACTATTAATTTTATAGAAATTATACTATTAATTTGATAGAAAGTTCCTTTTTCTATTTTGGTTTTTATTTAGTCTTTCTAACAACTTGGCGTCTGTAGCCTCATTTTGAAAACTCAACAACTTATTATTAATTATCTTTAAATAATATCATGATGTCCTCCTCCCTTTTAGGAGCCTTAAAAGTATTTTTATATGTAACCCCAGTTCTGTAACTTTTAAAAAATCTTAACATTCCATTCTATCTGAAGTCACCACCACAGTCAAATATAAGCAGGAACAGTAATGAAAATGTGTCAGGCCGAGCTGTGGTGACACACGCCTTTAATCCCGGCACTTGGGAGGCAGAAGCAGGCAGATTTCTGAGTTCGAGGCCAGCCTGGTCTACAGAGTGAGTTCCAGGACAGCCAGGGCTATACAGAGAAACCCTGTCTTGAAAAACCAAAAAAAAAAAAAAAGAAAGAAAGAAAGAAAGAAAAAAGAAAAGAAAATGTGTCAGAATAAAAGCTCTGAGTGTTCAGATTCACATTTTGTAGTACACTCATGGACCAGACAACTCACCAGAGACCCAAGACATTGACTTGAAGTTATAAAAATGATTTTTAAATAGAGCATATCCTGTTTAATTGAAAGTAGTTGCTTCTAAAGTAGTTGAAAGTGCTGCTTTCAAAAAACTTGAGTTGGTAACCATTTTAAATATTCTTGTTACTACCATTTGTTCCTGAAAGAAATGCCTATACCAAACCTTGCGTTCAGGGGCATCTTTTGCTGACACAGTTCACAACCCAGCCACGTGTGTGGTGGTGATATTGTGTATATGAGCAAAGCATTGCCAACTTAAACTCAGATCTTGTGCCAAGATGCTATATTTGGCGTCCAGGCCTTATAACTATTACAGTGCACACACAGCATTATAATTCTTTGAGAATCTTGAATTTAAATGACCAGGATGTTTTGTTGTTTTGTTATGGAGGTAGTAGTAGTTTCAAGCACTAAGATGGCTCAGTGGGTAAAGCCCTTGCTGTATAAGTGGGTATCTGAGTTCAAATCCCAAGAGCCCATGTAAAGTTGAGTTCTAGTTTTCCTATAACAAGATGAGAGAGGTAAAGACGAGAGAGTCCCCAGAAGCTTGCTGGCGAGTCAGCCGGGTGTACACATGGCGAAACAACAAAAAAAATCCCACCTGAAACCAGCTGCAAGGAGAGGACTGACCCCAGTCCTTCCCAACGGTTCATCAACTGGAAATAAAGTATTCAAATATGTTGAGTTTATGGGCGCTGTTGTCATTCAGACCACCACAGAACATAAATAAGAATTTTACTAATGTGTATTTGTTGTACTTTGTGGGGTTCTATAATGACATTTTTGTTGAAATGTATAGTTTGACCATATTCATAACTCCATTACCCTTTCCTGTCACAGTCCTTCCTCCTTCTTGTCCTTTTCCTCTTCCCAAATGGTCTCCCTTCTACTTTGATAAGTGTGTTACCACTCTAGGTCCCTCATGTAAAAGATAGCATCGTATGTTTTTCTTTATGAGATCAGCTTAATGTGATGATATTCGGTGTATCCAGTTTTCTGCAGATGAATCATTTTATCTGTTGAAATGATTGGGGTTGTCTGGTGGAAGGTGTAGTGATAAGGTTTTCTGGTCACTCAGAACCATGGTAGACAAACTATGAAATTTGGAAATAGGGGTGGAGAGATGGCTCAATAGTTAAGAGCACTGGCTGCTTTCCCAGAGGACCCAGGTTCAATTCCCAGGACCCACATGGCAGCTGACAACTGTCTATAACTCCAGTTCCAGGCAATCTGACACCCTCACATAGGCATATATGTAGGCAAAAACACCAGTGTACATAAAGTAAAAAATGTTTCTGAAAAAAAGTCAGTTTTGTATATATGTAAAAGGTAACTATTAAAAACCTTATTTGTAGATGAAGAAATGTAGAATGGTCCTCTTGCCCTTGAGAGACATTAAGATCACTGTGATACTGATTCTCTACTTCTAAAACCCACAGAACATGCTGTTTGCTCTAGATGTTATCAGAGCGCAGGATAATTGTACTACCATCAAAAGCCTGATGGCCTCAGTGAGGAACAGGCTCCCTAAAGCTTTTTTTCAACCGTTTCTTACTAAAATTATGTTTTGGGCTGTCTTCTTACTAAAATTGTTTGTTTTCAAGATGGCTCATGGGTATAGACCCATGGGTTACAGGCACTTACATAGAATCTTCACAGTCTGAGTTGAATATCTAGGACCCTCATGGTGGAAGAAGAAACACTTGTTAAAAAAATGTCCTCAGATCTCTACATACATGTGTGCACTTGTGCATGCCCAAGTCTACAAACAAAACACACACAGGAGGCATGGTCTAGTGGTTATGCCTCTAATTCCAGCTACTTGGGAGACTGGCCAAAAGAATATCACAAGTTTAAGGTCTTGGATACATCAGTACAGAACAAGTTCAAGGCAAGACTGAATAACTCAGTGGTGTCTGCAGTGTGGATAGGCTGTGGGTGCTTGAATGTTAGAAATAGGAGAGAAAGCCTGTCATAGCATAGCTATGAGAAGAGAGTGAATGTGGTTTATGGGAACAGTGTGGTGTAAAGAAGCTAAACATGAAAGGAGCAGGACTGCAAAGCATTGGCTGCTAGGAGTAACGCTAAGTCTAAATATAAGTACAGACAGCTGTGTCTTCATCTTCTAAGATGGAGTGCCTGCCAGCACAAGAGGCAGCACTTCATGCCCTTAGGCCTCAGATGGAGCTTTCTTGGAAGGGCTCAGCCTCTGGTCACTGAATGTTCAGAGAATTTACTCTGTGTTGCCAGGTGAACTTATAGGGTATTTGCTGTCTGTAGTGTCTGGGAAGGATGTTCGTGGGAGGTATCTCATGTGGAAGCCGTGTACTGCTTAGCCATTTGACAGTGGCTTTCATATGGATGCAAACATCTACCTACAGGGTCTCCAGGCCATTTTACTTGCAGGTTTTCACTTATATTACTCATTGCTGATCTGACTGCTATTTGGTTTACATAGTAGATAAACTACAGAGCCTTTATTTCTAGTAAGTCATTTACGTGAAATATAAAATTTCTTCAAACTCCATTTTATTCTGTCTTTAACAACCACTTTTTTTTTTAGAGCTTTTAGGCAACCCAAAGTTTCTCACTCAATTGGACTATGCTATGTACAAACTATAAAACAGCTATAACAGGACAGCAGGATGGCTCAGTTGTAAAAGGTACTTTTACCTGGTGGAAGGAAGCCTGGTCACCAGCATTCAATCCTCAGACTCCACATGAGCATGATAGAGAAATGACTTCACAAAGTTGTCCTCTCATCTCCAATGTGCACCTCGGTGTTGGTGACAATACACATATGATGTGCATCTGCACTCATATATACATATATTTATATGTTTCTGTCTTTATGAGGATCTTGCTAGCTCTTTGGAGGGCCTGCTGTTTGCTTCTGGACAGTGAGGAGTGTAGTTGATAAACATAGCCCAGAGCCTATATTTGGTGCTAATGTCTGGATGTGCATCTGTACGGAGGTCAGAGGAGAACTTAGAATTGGTTCTCCTTCCACTATGTGAACTAGGGATAAAATGCAGGTCATCTAGTTTGGTGACAAATATTTTTACCCACTGAGTCATATTGCTGCCATCCTCATTTTAATTACTAAGTTTGGAAACTTTTCCCTGGTTCTAAAGTTGCCTTGCCTCTTCTGTTCTCATGAAGTGTTTTTCAAAATCATCCTTACTCTCCTCATGTTTCTATTGTAACGATTAGTCTCCGGAGTAGAGAGGAAGAGCGAATGTCTAAACCTGGGGCCATCTCAACTCCTGTAAAACATGTAGATGATCATACACCCAAAGCAGTGGAAGAAGTTACAGTTGAAAAAAATGAGAAGCAGACACCCACTCTTCCAGGTAAACATAACCAAAAAGCCTTTGCTGCAGAGCACAGCAACTGTCAGCATTTGCAGAAGATTTTAAAGATCCAAGTATTGCTAACAGTGTGAATTTTTCTATATATACATCACAGCTTTTCTTATTATGGTAAGAGTATATAAATCAATAACCTTCATGAATGTTTTAATTTTCTAAATATAGTTATTCATGTTAACAGTTGCTTGCAGTAAGGAAGGATATTTTCCAACCTTACTCAATAGTTGGCCCTGGGTTCATACGTAATACTACAGGGATGGCGTGGGGTATATTAGATTGCCTTCAAAAATTTAAAACAAAAGTTATTTTAAATACTGCAACTGTTTGCTTCTGTTGTACCTGTCTTACTCTAGTTGGCTAATGGCAGGCAGGAACGTGGCTTTTAGAAAAGGCGTCTTTGTAAAGTGAGCATGGTAACACAGAAATGCATGGACCCTTTGATAATTGTTTTTCTGTTACTCTTCTTCCTGTCAGTATCTCATGAGGCTTATTAAGTCCTGACAATTTAAGTTTTCTTTTCTTCTTTTTTTCAAGAACCAAAGCCTGTGTATGCTCAAGTTGGACAACCAGATGTGGATTTACCCGTCAGCCCTTCTGATGGTGTTCTGCCTAATTCAACTCATGAAGATGGAATTCTTAGGTAATGTAGTCTTCAAGCCACACTGACCTTTGTGTTTATCAGATGTTTCTTTCTTAACATGAGAATTGAATAGTCATGTTCCTATAGCATTGTATATAGAGTGCTTGTAGTACTATGATTAACAACAGCAAAGCAACCATTGTTTCTTTTATTACCATCTTTTCTTTGCTAGATCTTAGGTCACTAACTAAAGAGTAAAGATTGGTTCTCTACTAAGATGTCAGAATGTCCACAAGCTTTCTGTGCCCTAGCACTTAAAGATAAATACTTGCTAGTCTGCATTGACATTTTGAGCTAATGTCTCTTGATTATGGCCCTCCTATTCTGTGACATGGGCCAAGTCCCTAGCCATAGTGTCAGTAGCACACCTTCAGTTGTTTCAGCCAAGAGCATCTCAGTGTGCTGCCTAGAGGAACATGATTTCTGATTGAGAAAGCATTCCAGAATTAATTTGAAGAGTCCATACCATTTATTTACTACTTTATAGGTAGATTTCATAAAATTTTGTGAGCAAATTTTAAATCTTTATAGTCTTTAAATCTATAGCTTTTATCATAAAAAGGACATGATGCGAGAGTACTTGAAAAGAAGCACATTCCCTAAGGTGCAATAGATCGAGAACTCAGTAGTTTTTGTACAAATAAATAAGTAAATACAGTAATGCATGGGTTGTTTCCCAGTGCCTAGGCAGAAGCAGATAGCTTCAGAAATAGTGGAGTAGTCAAGTTTTAGTGTCAGTAATGGGTGACTAAATTACTCATTCTTGGGATTGCTTGAAATTATAGTAAGATGTCAGAAGGCTGCCCCCCACCCCCCAAAAAACAAAAAAAATCCCTGAAGAGCAGATGCCCAAGAGGACTTGAGTGTGTCCCCTGTATCAGTAGCTGAGTATCAGTAGCTGAGCTCTGATAGTCTTTCATTCAAATAGTGGGTTTGGAGGGAAAAAAGGGATGGGTTTTATTGTTGTACATAGTTGTTATAATGCAGATAGGGCAGAGTACAGACCCTGTCATTTTCCGGAAGCTGCTGCCCAGCATTGCTTTTCAAAAGTCAGATTTCTCTAAGTGCAGATCCACTCAGTCTCTTCTACTTTATCTGGCACTCTGGACTACTCAGGATTAGCCGAGGATTTCTGAGTACCTAGGATTTTCAAGAAAATATTTAAAGATCTCTCTGTGTATCCAGTTTTTGGGGGTGAGGAATCTGAGATACCTTTGACTTGGTTAGAAAACAGGATCAGGCAGATCTCTGAATTGGAGGTCAGCCTGGTCTACATAGGGAGTTCCAGGATGGCTAAGGCTATGTAGTGGGACCCTGTTTTGAAAAACCATAAAACAAAAAGCAAAGGAGAAAGCGAAGGAAAAAGAAACAGGAAGGAAGAAAGCAAGCCAGATCAATGGTGAATATTTTATACTTAACAATATTTTACACTTAGTAAAAGCTATTGGCAGTTTTTAACTAGTCAGTTCAAAAGTACCAGAATATCTTCCTCAATTCATTTATTCATGTATGTGACTTTATGATAGGTTCTAATAACTTGGCAATTAATTTATAAATTAAAGGCAAGGGACCTTTCTCTATTATTATTATTCAGAATAGTGGAAGTGGGGTACTCGTTCTTAGGACTGTGAGGACGACACTGAGAGCTTAGCAGTGTGGAGCACTTTAACCAGTGTCTTCTCTGCTCAGCTGTTTGCTCCCAACATAGTAGAGGGACATGCAAGCATCTGTTCCTTCACTTCTTCCTAGGGACATAAGGGACAGTGACAGATGTAGGCTTAATCGAGAATTGCTGAGTAACCATAAGTTCTTATCTCAAAGTTAAAAAGGGCTTCAGGTTAAGGGTACTCAAAAGAGCCAAGCACCAATGATGAAACTTAAATTCACTGTCTTGATTGTAGAGATTACAGCAAACGCTGCTTGTATACTTTCTCATAGTAAGATAAAGACTGCATATTTTCTTTTCTTTATATTAAATGAGACTTTTCATTTACTCAGTGGGGATGGTGTAGAAAAGTAGGTTTTGGTTTTATTTTTTAGCCATTATTCCCTATTATTCCAATAGGGAATTTACCATATATACTTGATTAAGAATAGGGAAAATATTGTTAATAAGAAAAGTTATAGGGTGGTCACAAAAAGTATCATTTCTCTATCAAATTTAGAGATTTCAAAACTTATTTTCTAATAAGAAATTAGAAGGTCTATTAAATCTGGTTTTGGATTCTAGTACTAAGTTTTACTTACTAACTAAGTGCAATGTAGGAGGCTTTAGAAATGATGGTCCTGTATTCTGTTCTGAATGTAGCTGTTGCTGTAGCAGCCTGCTGTGACTTTTAACTGTTTGAAATGAAATATCTGTTTTAACAGGCCCAGCATGAAACTGGTAAAATTCAGAAAAGGAGATAGTGTGGGTTTGCGACTAGCTGGTGGAAATGATGTCGGAATATTTGTAGCTGGCGTTCTAGAAGATAGCCCTGCAGCCAAAGAAGGCTTAGAGGAAGGTGATCAAATTCTCAGGGTATGTCAGTATATCATCTTACTTGGATTCAAAAGTCTTATATCATCAGATGCCAGGCATAACAGACCTACTTTTGTGATTATACTATAATTTATGTACAGTCTCTTGAACCACCTAAGTTTCAAATTAAGAACTGGTTAGATCTAGCTTGTGTTAGACTGGTCTCTTGTCATTCCACCTTTACTCTTGTTTGCTGTTTGGTTATCTTGTTAGTGATGTTTTACTGACGTCATTGCTGTTCAAAGACCCTATAATGAAAACGTGTTTTAGATCCCTCTTCCATGTACTAATTTGGACTGTCCAAGACTGCTAGCCACCACAACCTGCCAGCCAGCAATTTTGGGTATTATTTTGCCATAAGAGTGAGGAGGAGTCATAAGAATGCTGACCTTTCAGACTCCTTATTTCAGATAGTGTTCACATCCAAGAGGATGGATGGAGTTTATATCAGGCAAATCTGTAAGCTGCCTGGCTTTCAACCTTCAAACACCACAAGAAAGGTGATCATTGACAAAAGCCAGGAGAACTTAGGCTAGAAGTAATCTACAAATGGTGCTTTTCTCTCCTCTGCTTTTTCTCCATGGCAGTGTTGCTTACTAATGGTAGTGTCTTCATCTGTCTCTCACTCCTCTTTAGAGTCTGAACGTTTATATGTGTTTGGCTACTGGTAGGTAAGCTCTGTTCTAGTCTTTAAATAAGAACACCAGTCTATCCAGTGTGGGTTGTGTGCTTACTGTTTCCCTATCTCTTCTCTTTGGTTCCTCCATTCTGGTCTCTCTCTTTTTTTTTCAGCCTTCCTCCTCCCTGTGCTGTGCTAAGTCTCCCATCTGCTCTACAGTCTTGCAGCTTTGTGCATCTCTTCCTCTTTCCCTCCTTTCTGGTTCTTCATAGTCTCATTTCTCTCCTTTGCTGCTCTCTAGTTCAAGGAGCGATTGAGTTCCTTCCTTGCTTTCTTTTTCTTTCTTTTTAC
This sequence comes from Arvicanthis niloticus, assembly GCF_011762505.2. Lineage (NCBI taxonomy): Eukaryota > Metazoa > Chordata > Mammalia > Rodentia > Muridae > Arvicanthis > Arvicanthis niloticus. The sequence continues at coordinate 37,817,788 of NC_047658.1, read as the reverse complement.
AAACAAATACCCAGTGGCCTTACAACCTGGCTATTTATCCACAACCGAGTCTGAATTTTCACAGCTCTCACTGACCAGAGCCAAGTTCACCTCATAATTTCTATGATTTCTTAGCAGCATTTGCCTGTCAGTCCTCAAAGACTTTCTGGAGACTCTATCATGTGACTCCTGCTCCTGCTGCCTTGACCTGTAATTTTTTCATCTCAATGAGTAGCCCACAGTCAGACTCTTCTTTACCTTAAGCAGTTTCCTGTGCTTGGGCACTATCCTCCTTTCCCTTCAAACTTAAGCATATGAAAGTCAGGCACCATCTCTGACTTAGCAGTTTCCCTCTGACATTGTATTAGGTTCTTCCCGATAATATCGCATGCCCTTTGTGCAATTCTGTTGCATTTGAGCATAACATGGTGACAGTGCTGACTGTATTTGAAATTCTAGCACTTCTTGACTATCTCATGATCCTGTTTTGAAGGAATCAGGGAATATATCATCTAAAAGCAGCTTCTTAATAGTTCACTTTGGGTTTTCCATGAAAGTAATTAGAATATTTTGATTATTTGCCTTTTGGCCTTTTTGTTTAATGGAGAAAATTTTCCTAAAGGTATCAGGATTACACTTGCTTATAATTCTGCTCAGTTATTGATGACACTCAGGTAGATTTAATTTCAACCTCATTTTGAAACTTAGGGATTTTCTAATATAATTAGATACTGACTTGAGGACCAGATAGCATCTACTACAAAGTTGCTGTTATAGGGGCACCATAATGCATATCGTGTCTTTTTAACTGTTTTTGGTATATAGTTTACTTTTCAGCAATTAATAAAAAAAAGTTAGGCTATATTCTATATATGTAGAGTGAATATGGAATTTTAAATCTAGAGATAGTGAATATATATTGTCATTTTGAGTCTAAATTGCATAGATCTGTAATAGGTTATCTTAATATCAGGTAGTATTGTAGCTACTCTGAATTTACATTTTTGCTCACCTTATTTTGTTTGTGCTTATTTTAAATTAGAGAATTTTTATATTCTCCAAAGTTAAAAAAAAAAACCTTCCCTGTTAAATATAATATTGTCAAGTTAGACTCTAAAAATACTTGTTTTCTGAGTAAGTATTTATATTCCTAAAAGTAGCTAGTATACATTTATAAATTTTTTATTTTAATAGGTGAACAATGTAGATTTCACAAATATCATAAGAGAAGAGGCTGTCCTTTTCCTCCTCGACCTCCCCAAAGGTGAAGAAGTGACCATATTGGCTCAGAAGAAGAAGGATGGTGAGATACTGTTTGAAATGGAGAGAATTAACCTGGAGGAGTTGGAGGGATTGGTTCAGTTGTTCAAAGTAAATCAGAGTCAGGATGGTAGCAGCCCATAGTCCTAGCACTCAAGAGCCTGGCATAAGAGGACTGTGAGTTCAAAGCCAGGCATGATGACTTCCCTCAAACTAGAAGTTCACCTTGGCATGATAACCTAGGCATTTTGTCTCCCTACTTGCTAGGCAGAAGTAGGTGGTGCGAGGTAATTTAGAGATCTGTGATTTGAGTCCAACCTGATCTACATTCCAAGTTCCAGGACAGCCAGGGCAGCATGGTGAGACTGTCTTAACAAAACAAAGTGAACAATTAGAAAAATGTAGTTCAAAAGTAAATAATTTTAATTTGAGGATGATTGACTTTATTCTGTTAATTTTATTTAAGGTTCTATAGTCTTACACTATGCTCATTAACAGAGCAAGATAAATATGACCAGTATCTATGCCATTATGATTTAAGTCAAGTGCCAGCCAATCCTTTATAAGTCAGAAAAATATTTGTTTTATCAGCTATTGGAATTATATAAAAGGGTATGTGGATAGTGGTCAAGTTTTGTACTGCTATTTCCCAAGCAATATACAGAATCGTTAATATCATTTTAAAGAATATGTAACTTTTCTTTCTGTTTCTTTTTTTTCTTTTCTTTTTTTTTTTTTTTTTTTTTTTTTTTTAAGCTTTGGCACTATGAGCATTTTGGGCAAACACTCCATTTTTGGTTTGGTTTTGTGTTTTCTGTATGCTTTTGAGGTGGGTGCTTTGTGTGGCCCAGTTAGCTTGGAACTTACTCTGTTGAAGAGGTTGTTCTCGAACACCTGATCCTACTGTCTACTTCCTGAGTGCTGGAGTTGCAGGAATGAACCACCATACACAGTTTAGCATGCTCAGTTGGAACAATCAAAGTCTCCTGGAAGATTAGGGGAACAAAAATTGTTCTTTACAGCATTTGCAGATCAATTAGATGCTATAATAGGAAGCAGAAATGGAACAAATCCATCTTTTTCTGCATCATTTCATCATGAGCCCAATGGAGGTACCAAGATACCCTTTTAGGAGGTAGCACAAATGGTTGAAGAACAATGAGATGAAATAATTTCAGATACACAGTGAAAATTGAGGATTGCCTGGGTATTGTATGTTGATGTGGGCATTAGTAGGAGCATCTTTACAGAATATCTTTTCTGCAGATTATGTTTTTTTATTTTAATCCCAGTAAGTATTGATTAATCTGTTTCTTTTCCTTAGTTTATCGCCGCATTGTAGAATCAGATGTAGGAGATTCATTCTATATTAGAACGCATTTTGAATATGAAAAGGAATCTCCTTATGGACTTAGTTTTAACAAAGGAGAGGTGTTCCGAGTCGTGGATACCTTATACAACGGAAAGCTGGGCTCTTGGCTTGCCATTCGAATTGGTAAAAATCATAAGGAGGTAGAACGAGGCATCATCCCTAATAAGAACAGGTATGAACTCTGGGAAACTCATTATACTGTGAATTAAGTGATGATAGACAATTGAGAGATCCAAATTTGAAAGATTTGTATTGTTCAGTGTGTTTACTCGGTACTGTCATAACTGACTCAATCACTGTACAGACTACTTGATTAAACACTTTTGAAATGAAGGGTACATGTGAACCTCGGTCCTTAATCTTGGCATTCCACTTCATTTCATTGTGAATTTTTTTCTTGTTGCCTTTTAATACTCTGGTTTATGTTTTGTTTTGTTTTGTTTTGTTTTGTTTTGTTTTCAATAGAGCTGAGCAGTTAGCCAGTGTACAGTACACACTTCCAAAGACAGCAGGTGGCGATCGGGCAGACTTCTGGAGGTTCCGAGGTCTTCGAAGCTCCAAGAGAAATCTTCGAAAAAGCAGAGAGGACTTGTCAGCTCAGCCAGTTCAAACGAAGTTCCCAGCTTATGAAAGGGTTGTTCTTCGAGAAGGTAGTTTATTTCCTATAGCTTGGTGTATATTTCTTCATGGCAATATGTTTTAGGAAGTGGAAGTTTAAAAACTTACGTCATCATCATTATGTCTTTTTGTTTGTTTGTTTGTTTGTTTGTTTGTTTGTTTAATTTCTCTCCAGCTGGATTCCTAAGACCTGTAACCATCTTTGGACCAATAGCTGATGTTGCCAGAGAAAAGTTGGCAAGAGAGGAACCGGATATTTATCAGATTGCAAGTGAGTAGACATAGGCTCAGCACTGACCTTCACTGAGCTTCCTCAACAAGTACAGCTTTGTGAGACATTTGCACTTTATGTCATTTTCTTAATTTGAAAGGAAGGCAGAACGATTGTGTTCTGCCAGTTCCCTGTGCTAGGAAGAGTCACCATTTTTGAAAATTTTTGCTTCATGTGAAAGCTGCTTAGCTTCATGATCTTGTTGAACCTTCACAGTAACACTGTGAGGAGAGAATGAAAACCTGTTTTTAATGGTGAGCAGCCGAACCTCAGTGCACTGTGCTAACCATTGCTACACAGCTGTTAGGTTTAACATTTCCTTTTGATGATCACTAATGAGCATGGCCTTTATCTCAACCTTTTCTGACTGAGCCTTGGGACATTTAATAACTAAACTACAGAAATACGTAACAGGGTGATGAGTTGTGCCCGTGCTGGTAACTGTGGTATTGTAGCCTTCAGTCTGAGGCAGGGAACATGGAGGCGGCAGTGCTCTGTATACCTGTGCATGTAGCTTTAACCTCTGAGTATTGTGGTGGCGGGAATATACAACCTCAGTCATAGCCACCTAGTGTGCTTTAAATAATGCTTGAAAACTTATACTGAACTTTTCTCATACTTTACTCTCTTTGTGAAAGTTAAAATAATAATTTACATTATTATTTAAATTATATACATTATTATTATAAATAAATTACATTATTATGACACATGTAATCACCACACCCAGAAATTTTTTTATAACTTTCCAAGTTCATTTTTTGTGATATTATAAAGTTTTTTCTCGTTAATAAGTAATAAAATGTTTTTATTGTTTTTTTCTGAACCTTATGACTTCTTTGACGAACTTCTTTTTGTATATAGTTTCTGCCTTGTTTTTACTGGTTTATTTTTGTAAGAAGATAGCTTTTCCCATACTTACGATAGTTTTCTTATAGGAAGGAGGAAGTCATAGAATGTGAACACATTGTTTGTTTATTGTGTGGGTAGTATTGCTGTCTAGAGGATTATGCTCACAGGTTTTTGTTATTAGACTCATAGACTCATTTAACATTTTGAAATATATAGTCTGGGCTGGTGAGATGGCTCAGTGGTTAAGAGCACTGACTGCTCTTCCGGAGGTCATGAGTTCAAATCCCAGCAACCACATGGTGGCTCACAACCATCTGTAATGAAATCTGATGCCCTCTTATGGGGTGTCTGAAGACAGCAACAGTGTACTTACATATAATAAATAAATAGTTAAAAAAATAAAAAAATAGAAATATATAGTCTTAGAGTTAGCGCATTACTCTTTTTTATATTGCTTTTAATTTGATTTTGATGAAATTTAATAATGATATTTATTTTCTAAAAATCAGATTTTCACATACAAGTGATACTAAAGTTTGAGCAGATTTAAAAAAGTTTTTCCCCCTTCTACTGTTTTCAGACGTCTTTTGGTTATTATATATCAGGCAGCATTTCTCCTGAAGAACCAAGTTTGTAGGTTTTAAATGCAGGGAAAGCAAGTTTGAAGGTTTCCGAAACTTAGCTTTAGGGGATAGTACATTGGTTTACTCAGATTATGCCACAATCCTACATGAAACTTCAGATAGCACAGTTATAAATAGCCTTTTGAGTTAAGGGCCAGAAGAATTTCTTCTACTGAAAGCCCCAGCTGATTACTCTTCTTACTCATGTCTGTCAGATTTTGTGGTGTTGCCCTATCCTCCTGTGAAGCTTGTCTTCTGATAGTCTCAGTCTCTAGTGTTGCCTATTCATTGGTACTCCTGGTTATTTCAGCTCTCTGCCTTTTCTGACCTGAAACACCAGAGCTTCTTCCCTTCCCCACACACTTCCATTTGTGGCCAGAGTCACAAACATCAGTGTTCTCTTTAATGAAGAAGTGAAGTAGTGTATAGTTGGGCTGCATTAGACATGCTATGTATAAGGTAATAGGAGGCTGCCAAGATGATACCCAAGCTGCCTTACATGGCATCTCTAGCTCCTCAGCTTCAGTACTTTTGTGAATAGAAGTGAGGTGTCTGACTGGAAACCCCCAGACCGACCATCTGCAGCAGCATTGTGGATCTCAGCCCATCATGGCTGACCTGTGCCAGGCAGGAATAGCTTCCCTGTATCTGTGTGCCACATAAATGAGACTATATTTTTTTGTGTCACTGTGGATGAGGGTGGGAAACTAAACTTCAGATAAAGGACAAAAAGCATCCTTATGCCCATAACTGGAATTTTTAGGAATACTAATGAGAGTGAAGGAACATTGAAGAAAAGGTAAGCATATCAAAACTCAGATTAAAAAAAAAAAAAACACTTTTTTTTTTTTTTTGTAGCAAACAAGAATTTATTGTAATTTTACTTTCCTGGCCTTAATAAAAGCAAACTCATCAGTACAATTTTTAAAATCTTCATCTCATGTTAGGTGAGGTATTTATCACATTTAATCACATATAATTTTTTCTGGTGCACTGATTTTTTTCGTTGTGACCTTTTTTTAAGTAGCACATCATAATATTTATTTTCATTACTAAAGTTCTTGCCTCCTTAGCTTACTCTGAAAGCAAGTGCCTCACTTGCCTTCTGTTAATCCTGGTTCTCTTGGGAAACATTGTCTGACCTAATATAGGTGGGCCTTACCAGGGGTCAAGGGTCAGGGGTTAGGGAGTAGATAGCTACCTCCTTTAGTGATTTCCACCCCTTGTGATGGAAACATTTTTGCTTTTTACAATAAATGAACAGGGGGCTTTCCCTGATGACTTGCTACTGACCTCTAGTGGATAGAATCTTTAATGCTAAACATGCCACCACGTACAGCACAGCTCCATACCCGGGTATCACTCCAGCATGACTGTAGTACCCACTATTTGAGAAATTCTTATCTAACCAGTGGAAATACTGTTTTGTTTTTGTCCTGTCTTCATGAATAGAAAGTGAACCACGAGATGCTGGAACTGACCATCGTAGCTCTGGCATTATTCGCCTTCATACAATAAAGCAAATCATAGATCAAGTAAGTTATTTTAAGTTGACCTGTTCTTATAAACAATAGAGCTTATGGTTTTGATGAGGAGATTTAATATGTAACAAAGGGAGAATTTCCCAACACTATTGTTGGTGTATCCTGAGGAAGTTAAGCTATTACTGTATAAAAGCATTAACAGCAGTTTCAAGAAGATAGTTGTGATCAACATCAGAAGAACCTTCATTGCTATAAAAATACTGATGTGTGGATGTAATTAACACAGTGTTATAGTAGTGCAATTCAGAGTGTGTGTCTGAAAAGAGATGTCAGAAACATTAAGTTGCTATACTGACTTACAGAATGAGTACAGGTAATAATTGTTAGCTTACAAACTTGTGACTGAATCTTAAAAATAGCTGATAAAAAGTTTTTTAATTTGAGCTGGAAACTTTGATTACAAATGTTTAATAAGTGCTCCTGAGACATAGCAATTACAAGGTTAACATAACACCGAAGTATAGCAGAGCCTGTGGCGATTTTTAGAAAACAATTGATTTTTAATGGTGCTTTGTATCTTTGTATGTTTTTTCCTTCCTGTCTCTAGGATAAACATGCTTTATTAGATGTAACGCCAAATGCAGTCGATCGTCTTAATTATGCACAGTGGTATCCAATTGTTGTGTTTCTTAACCCTGACTCTAAGCAAGGTGTAAAAACAATGAGGATGAGGCTATGTCCAGAGTCCCGGAAAAGTGCCAGGAAGCTCTATGAGCGGTCTCACAAACTTCGTAAGAATAATCACCATCTTTTTACAAGTGAGTATAATATTAAAAGTTCTCTTTCAGCTTAAAATGATCAGGCAATGATATAGAAGTAAAAGGTTTTGTTGTTCAAATGCTAAAGCTTTTATGGTCTCTGCTTGGAGAGCTTACTATTGATGTAAAAGCAAAAATGTTTGGTTGAAAGGAAAAGTGTAATGAATGCCAAATAGAAATATGAAATACTTGTACTGTCCCCTCAGACTGATGATGGACAGGGTTAGATGGTTTCTCCTCACTTTTGGCAATGTTCTAACCACTAAATTACATTGTTCATTCATTTTCAGCTACAATTAACTTAAACTCAATGAATGATGGTTGGTATGGTGCCCTGAAAGAAGCGATTCAGCAGCAACAGAACCAGCTGGTGTGGGTCTCTGAGGGGAAGGTATGGAGCTTCCTACCACTTCATACACTTGCTAAGTTACATAACATGTCTTTTGGTTACCATTTTTTTTTCTTCCTAGATCAAGAGTTTAAAGAAATTTTGGAAAAGCTTTTATAATGCTTTTATCATTTGTGTGTGGTGGTTATAAAGTTGAAAGCTTATCTTTTTTTCCTCAACCAAATTAGTAGTCTATTGGGGTTCTCTGTTAAAAAATTCTCAGGTTACACTAAAAACCATTTTTGACTCTGTCCTTATGTGGCTGGGGAGGAACAGATTTGAACTTGGCTTCAGTTTCCTCCCCTAAGTGAAGGGGTTTATAGCCTGAGTAAGGAGGCCTTCCTAGAAAGACAAGTACTGTGTGGGGAACACCACCCTCCTGTGGCAGTCAGGAGTGTAGCAGGAGCCACTAGCCCACTGAAGCTCGAAGAAACATTCAAAGTAAACACAGTGCCCTCCTCACATTTTACCTTAGGAATTAATTCCCTCTACCTCCTTCAGTGGCACCTTGAACATCCTTAACAATCAACTGGAAAACAGTAACCAAACTAGTTTGGATTTTGGTTTTTATGAATACTTAACTAGCTAGTATTAAAGTAGCTGCTTTCTGGTGTCAGCTTGTTTTATAGTAGTATTTGATGGGAAAGATCTGTTTGTTTGGAGAGGTAATTGTTTCCTTAAGGTACACTGTTAAAGGAATCTTTGTTTTTAATGCCTTCTACCTTCGTCAGATCCATGTGGTTGTTAGGGAATATTGAGTCTCTCCGGGTTTATGCCTTGGTTTTGATTTAAGCTTTTATGTTGCCTTGTTTGTTTGAGTTTTGTGTTTTGCCCCTGCATGGACCCTCCCTTCCTCTGCCTGGCTATTGTGCAGATGCTCTGACAGTGCATGCTGCATGTTCAGTGAGTCCTATCCAGAAACATGTGACCTCTGCAAGGAAAGCTGTTAGGTGTTTATAGCTAGAGGTAGCACCACTGTTGTCAACTTTTACAAAGCATCAGAGTCATTCTCATTGTGTGTACCATCTTGGGTGATGGACTGTGCAGATGAGATAGTAGATTACCCTGAATAACTCACTATACCAATTTACAGCAACACACCAGAGTTTACTTTTGTGGCATTTGATAAAAGGATTGAGTCTTCTTCATGTTCATCATGTGCAACTACATAATTCTCCCAAGTAGAATGTTGATAGCCTTCACTTTTGAACTGAGTTCTTAAAATTAGTCTAAATTTATTCCCCAAATGTACAAAGTTATACATACTTGCCTGCAAGTTATTTTTTAATCCATAAAAATTAATTTTCTATGATTTCTCTTTGTATACTTGGTTTTATTTTAAAATAAAGGATTATTGCAACCTTTTATGTAAGGAAAAATAGAATATTTATTATTGCTTAGTTTGATGCAGTTTGTAAATCAGAAAAGTTATTATAACTTAAATCATACTTGGTTTCTCTTGCCACCCCTTCCATCCAAATATGTTTTTATCAGAATGGATAGATAGTTGGAGACAAGAAATTTTTCATTTTCACCAACTTTTCTGAATTTATCGTTTTGACTTAATTGCACAGAATTATTTTTTTGCAAGATCTGACACACTCTTATTTTCCCTGTGAAATCAAGAAATGTCATCCTGAGAGTTTCTTAACATTAAGACATAATATTTCCTACTTCAAAACAGCCCATGGCTCTTGCTCACTTCTGTATTTCAAGAAGCTAGATAGATTGCTGGATTCTATGATTCTTCTGCAAGCTTTAAATCGTTCCCATCAAGTTAAAGATTAAAGTAGATGGCAAGAAGACTTCTCTTTAACAGTAGCCATTATAGAAGTTAGTGGGAAAGATTTTCCTGTAACCAAGCACAGCCCTGGGATTTTCTGTCCCTAGCCTGGCACAGCCTCCCCTCACTCATCTTACCAGAAAGGCAGTGCTTGAGGTCAGCCTCTCAGTGAAGCAAGCGAGGACATGAAAAGCACTATTGAGGAGATCTGGCTCCCAAGTCCATGCTTGGCATAGGAGACTCAGAGCTGCACCACCCCTGCTGGTTACTGCTAGCACATCTGCCTAGAGAGTGAATCTCAACATTTCTCATGCAGTGTGGTCCATGCTGTAATGGAAGAAATCCTTGTGATTCCAGGATTCTAGTTCCATCACTTCTCATGCAGTATCTTCAGAGACTGCTCTGGTTAACCCAAGTACTAGTTTCAAACTGGTGTGCAGTGACAGTCTGTTGACTGCAACCTGTAGTTCCCTTTCCTCCTGTACTTCTCATTTTCTTTCTGAGCTCCTGTGAAGCTCATCACCTTAGACTGTTAGGAATTAACTCAAGTCTTAATTACTTGCAAAAGACAAACATAACAGCTTTCCCTTTTCATCCATTGGCTACTACATCTGTGAATAATCAGAAAGAATGTCTTCTTAATTGCAGGTGATGGCTTTCTGTTATTTTGTAAAAGCTTTAAGGGCCAAATTCCAATTCAAGAAAAAATTGTTTCCTAACTATAAATAGAGTATTTCTTACTCAGATTACTGTGGGGTTTATTTTTTCATAGTTGTTCTCACAAGTGCTGTTCTGTCAGTGTGCCCTTGTTTGTGTGAGCTTGGTTTAATAGCATTCTCTTCTTCGCCTTGCTTTTTGGATGAAAAGCTAGTGAATAGGTTTATATCTGTGTGTCATGCCAGAATTCTTTCCTGTTCTCTGTGGCTGGGCCCTAGCTTTGTCCTGGCTAGTCAGCCTCTGTTTGATTCATCCAAGCCCTTCCGATCTCAGGGGATGCTATGTGTATCTGCATGTGTGCTTGTACAATCTTCTTGACCTTTCCTCATCAGAAATTTCAAGAAATAGATATGATTTCTCCAAAGAAAAATATTCTTTTCAATCTCTCTTGTAAAATAAAGGCCATCTCTTAAAGAACTACTGAATAAAATTTTTAATTTACTTTTATTTGACCCAGGCGGATGGTGCTACAAGTGATGACCTTGATTTGCATGATGATCGTCTGTCCTACCTGTCAGCCCCAGGTAGTGAGTACTCAATGTATAGCACGGACAGTAGACACACTTCTGACTATGAAGACACAGATACAGAAGGCGGGGCCTACACTGATCAAGAACTAGATGAAACTCTTAATGATGAGGTGGGGACTCCACCGGAGTCTGCCATTACACGGTCCTCTGAGCCTGTAAGAGAGGATTCCTCTGGAATGCATCATGAAAACCAAACATATCCTCCTTACTCACCACAAGCGCAGCCACAAGCTATTCATAGAATAGACTCCCCTGGACTTAAGACAGCCTCTCAACAGGTAAGCAGCAAGCATTCGGCGCTTAGAGTTAGAGGTGCATTATGAAGTTTTGAGAGTGTGGTGATAAGTTAAAGAGTATACCTTTTCTTCCTCAGATTACAACTTAATCTTGAATTTCAGATTGAGAGTACCAAGGTCTTTATTCTGAGTTTTCTGCATTCATCTTACGCAGCATTATAATGAACTTTTTAACAGAAATACAGCCCTATGAGGTCATAGCTAACAGTGTTAATCAACAGACTTAATGTCTACCAATCACTATTAAGTTGAGCAGGAGGTTAGTAATAGACACAGACATTATATTTAAAATATAAATTATTTAAACACTTCACAGAAAGCAGAAGCCTCATCTCCAGTCCCTTACCTTTCGCCTGAAACAAACCCAGCATCATCAGCCTCTGCAGTTAATCATAATGTAAATTTAACTAATGTCAGCCTGGAGGAGCCCACCCCAGCTCCTCCCACCTCGCACGTATCACAAGCTGATTGTTTAGGAGCACCAAGTACCGAGGCAGCTCACATAGTGCTCAGAGCTGAAGGACCGCCATTGCCGTCGCATGTAGACCCAGCCAAGGTACCTGTGCTGCCGTGCTGCGCTGACTGCTGCTCTCATCAACCTGGCACATGATCACTACTGCTTCGCCCTTTACGTTTTCCTTCTGCTTTTTTTTTTTTTTTTTTTTTTAAACTGGGCTCATACACTCTAGTGCTTTCCAACAAGACAGATCATTTCAGTTTTGTAGTTTGCATGGCTTCCAATGGTATATTGATTATTTGTGTGACCAATCCTTTTAAAACTTGTGCTTCAATAATTTTTATTACTTTTAATTTTGATTTTAGTATCTTCTAGACTCCTTGAATGTATAGTTGAGATTCATCATAACATCTTTATGTTTATATAAATTATGGTGTTCATAATTTTCTTCATGATTTTTATCTTCAGTGTCAAAATCAAATAGAAGAGTCATTCTGTGAATTAATTTTCTGCTAAATGAATACTCATCCTTACCTGACTTTTGTTGGTATAAGCTAAAGCATAAACATGCCTACCTGTAGTGTAAATTGTGAGCTTTCACTTGAGCTAGCTCTCTCCACTAATCTGCTGTGTCCCCCTTACAAGTGGTAGAATATACCACTTTACTTTTAAAATTATAACTTAATGTTTGTCATTGCCTAATAAAATAGAATAGAATTAAAAACAAGCCTCTGTCCTCATTTATTTATTTTTTAAATGCAGGTGTATAGGAAGGAGCCATATCCTGAAGAAATGATGAGACAAAACCATATTTTAAAACAACCACCTCTTGGTCACCCAGGGCAGAGGCCAGATAAAGAGCCAAATCTAGCCTATGAACCCCAACTTCCATATGTAGAAAAACAAGCCAGCAGAGACCTTGAGCAGCCGTCATATAGGTATGAGTCCTCAAGCTACACAGACCAGTTTTCTCGGAACTATGACCATCGCCTACGATTTGAGGATCGAATCCCTACCTATGAAGACCAGTGGTCATATTATGATGACAAGCAGCCCTACCAACCTCGGCCTTTTGATAATCAGCATCCCCGAGACCTGGACTCTAGACAGCATCCTGAAGAGGCTTCAGAACGAGGTTATTTCCAGCGTTTTGAAGAGCCAGCCCCTCTGTCATACGACAGCAGAACACGCTACGAGCAGCTGCCTCGAACCTCTACTCTCCGACATGAAGAGCAGCCAACCCCTGGATATGAGGTGCACAATAGGTACAGGCCAGAGGCACAGCCCTATTCTTCAGCAGGTCCTAAGTCATCTGAGCCCAAGCAGTACTTTGACCAGTACCCACGAGGTTATGAGCAAGTACCACCACCAGGATTTACCTCCAAAACAGGCCATTATGAGCCTCTCCATGGTGCTGCAGTTGTTCCTCCTCTGATACCTTCCTCTCAGCATAAGCCAGAAGTTCTGCCCTCAGCTACCAAACCACAGCCTCCACCCTCAACCCTAACTGAAGAAGAGGAGGATCCAGCAATGAAACCACAGTCTGTGCTCACCAGAGTCAAAATGTTTGAAAACAAAAGATCTGCATCTTTGGAGAACAAGAAAGATGTGAATGACACTGCCAGCTTTAAGGTAAAGGCGATATGTCTTGACCCGAGTGTGTGATACAGTAGTAAGGGTCAGAGGTTTCTTAATTCCCACTTACTCCTAATGGCACCTTTATTGCTAACTATCTCTTTTTTTGTTTTCTGCAGCCTCCGGAAGTAGCATCTAAACCTCCAAGTGCTTCTCTTGCTGGCCCTAAACCTGTTCCTCAGAATCAGTTCAGTGAGCACGACAAAACCCTCTACAGGTGGGTGTGCTCCACAGCACGGCGTGAGTCCCAACAGGAAGGTTTGCTTTCTAGGGAGAAACTGATGACTATTCAGTGAAGGAGAAGTGTGAGGAGGAAGAGAGGACCTTACTCTCCACACCGAGCAGTCAGCTTTCCTGATGAACTCTGACCACGGGGAGAGAGTATTCATGTGTTCCTGTGACCAAGCTTTAGTAAACACATCTTTGGAAAAGTTGGGTTATTTATTGAGTTACACTTCTGATTGAGCATTACCAAACTTATAAAGCCCTTGATTAACATTTTTAAAAAATTGTATAAAAGCAAAAAGGAAAAGGGGTCATGGGATAGGGGTTTTCTAGGGAGGGGAATTGGGGAAAGGGGATGGTATCTGAAGTGTAAATGAAAGATCTAATAAAAAAATATATATAATTTAAAAAAAAGAAAGAAAGGGAAAAAAAAGTTTAAAAAAAAAAGTTTAAAAAAAAAAAAAACCAAATGGTTGAAACAAAAGTTTTAAAGCCATACTGTTGTCTCCATTTTAAGTACATTCACAATCCGACCTGTTCATTTGTTGGAGTGAAAACAAACTCAGGCTGATTTAAATCACTACAATTCTTCATTTAGGGAGCATGTGTAAAGTACTTGCTGTTGTTGTCTGTATTACAGGGTTGTCTGTATTACTAAGGTTGGGGCTTCCAGTTAAGTAGCACGTAGCATATGTTAGAGTAGGCAGAGAAGCCAGGCCTCCTGCTCTTGCCCCAGTGCTGTCAACTATGTCCCACAAGTAACAGACTGGGCCAACTCATTTGCTTCATTGGCTAATAGGAAGAAGGAACTACTGTCCACTATAGTCAGCTGTTTCATGAATTGTTTGTTTCCTTGCTCTACCCTCTAGGATTTTGGATAAGATTGTGTTATTTGCTTATAATGAGAATCATTTATTGGTCTTAGATTAAGGTTTGTTTGTTTTAAATCCTTTTTATTCCTTATTCTTAAAAGTCCCTTTGGCTGAAACTGATAACATTGCTGTGGTTCTCCACAGTCTTGATTTCTTTTCTCTTTAATTGCTCCTTGCCTGCTATGACACCCTTAACAAACAAGCAGTGAGTTTGCTAAATTGGACTTAGACACTCCTGAGACAAAGGGAGCCTTTGCATGTACAGCATGAATATGTGATTTTAGAATATACGTGCTGACTTTTTGACTATGTCAAAAATAGTCATAGCTGTCAGTAAAAAGATGAAAGTACAAAACTAAACAAGATGGACCACTCTGAAGAATACCACCCAACATTGGCCTGTGCACACAGACAAAAGGAGAAAATCAAGATAAGATTAGACATTTATGTTTGTTGTCTTTGTAAAATTAACACCTAAAAATCCATTTTACTTGTTCCTCATTATCAGGCTTCCAGAGCCTCAGAAACCTCAAGTAAAGCCTCCTGAAGATATTGTTCGGTCAAATCATTATGACCCTGAAGAGGATGAAGAGTATTACCGGAAACAGCTCTCTTACTTTGACCGAAGGAGTTTTGAAAGCAAGCCTCCCGCACATATTCCTGCTGGCCATCACTCAGAGCCTGCCAAGCCAGTTCATTCTCAGAGTCAGCCAAATTTCTCTAGTTATTCTTCAAAGTAAGTTATTTCACCTAAGATTCAACCTAAGATGAAACAAAAGTTTCAGTTGCATAATGTAGAGTTCAGGTTCTGAGGAAACTGGACACAGTGTGTCAGCACACACTTTGCTGCTGGGTTTTTAACTCTTAACCCTAACATCAGATACACAGAGTTTTGATGTAAGGAAAGTTGCTAAAAGCAAGAGTTTTGGTGAAAAGAGTGAGCTTCAGACTCTGAAGATGAATCTTCAGTCTCTCCATATAGGGATACACACTTAATGATAATCTATCTTTTTCCTGAGTTTTTGTCTTTTAAGACATACAACTAGGTAGGTGACGGGGTCATAGGGAATACTTAGGTATTTTTTGGTCTTGGTTTCACAGAGGTGAGAAGAGCTGTCTTTTTCTTTATTTTTCGAGCATGGCTGTTTGTAGAGTTTTGTGGTCTGGCTTTACAGATATCAGCTGAGATGAAATGACAGGTTTCTTGGTTCTCAGGTTTTTTCCCCTCTGTCTGCTTCTCTCTTCTTTTGTGACTTTATGTTGGTGCACTTTTTTTCTTGTGCCTGGTGGATTAGTGCTTCCTGCTGCTGGCACATCTGTGCTTGGATCCTCGCAGAGTTTGGGACTGAGAGTCGGGTATGTTCCAACACAGGCACCAGTGGCTTATACTCCAAAAAACAAGACCCATAGAAATAAAAACAGATGGGTTTGTCACAAAGAATTGGTTTCCAAAATTATGGGAGCTGCCCAGACAAATCCTAAAAGGCAGATGCTCTGTAAAGCATCTAAATTCAGGGAAGGACTGCATTCTTTACCTGGTAAGAGGCGAGAGGATTCCATTCCAGCTGAAAACCCATTTCTAGTGCACCATCCAGCTTAGTCATTAAGTGAATGGAACTGTGACTTAGGCATAAGACATGTGAGTTTTGTGCCCAAGATTAAAGGCATGCACATTTTACTGAACCTTAACTCTTAGGATTATGTGAAACTGTTATAAATTTAGTACTGAGTAAAATTCTTTCAGGTTATATTTTGAAACTTGTAATATTGAAGACTCAATTTAGTTACTTCTATTTTCTGAGATACCATTAGTAAAGATTTAGAAACATCTTAGTTTCTTTACATCTTTGTTTCTATTGAAGAGATCAGTTTGTGAGAAGTACAGATGCATACTTTGTACTGCAGTGGAGAATTGCATTAAAAATACATTTTTCTAGCACAACACTAGGTAGATGCCTGACTGTATCTAGATAAAATATCAAGTCATTTAAGCTCAGTTTTTGGTAAGGCAAAGAGTATATTCTATAGTAATCTTTTTCTCTTTAAAATTAGTGTATGATTCTTTTGCTCACATATATGTATATGCACCATACATGTGCCTGGTGCCTACAGAAACTGGAAGAGAGCATCAGATCCCCTGGAATTACAGCTAAATATGGTTATGAACCACTATATGACTTTTGGGAACTGAGTCAGAGCCTTCCTCAAGAGCAGCAAGTGCTTGTAACTGCTGAGCCATTTCTCTAGCTCCATGTAGTCATTTATCTTTAAGAGATGAAACAAAATACATTTATTTGTTTGGAAAAGGTGAGTTCACCACATTGTACCAATGAAGTTTATAGAACAACTTTTGGGAGTTGGTTCTTTTCTTCCACTGTGTGAGTCTAGGTATAGGGAAGATGGGAGGATTGACCTCAGGTGGTCGGGCTGCGAAGTAAGTGCCTTACTTGCTGAGATTTCTTCTTGGGCCCAGAGGTAATTCATTCATAAGTGTTCTGTGAAACTCATTCATTCCTGTTAGAAGAGAGCCAAGGGATTTAAAGAAATACTTTATCCTCTTACGTACCTGATAAATAGGATATAGCCTTAAAAATACATGTATGCCGGGGCTTGAAAGACTTGAAAGATGGCTCAGTGGTTAATAGTCCAGGCTGCTCTCCTGGAGGAATTGAGTTCCCAGCACTCACCAGGCAGCTCACAATTGTCTATAACTACAGTTTCAGGGGACCCAACATCCTCACACAGACAAAGCACCAATAAAATTTAAAAATATTTGTCTAAATTTGCCAGTGAATCAGATGAAAAGTTGTTAGTTTTTTGGCTTTTTGTTATTGTTGTTGGTTTGTTTTTTTTTTTGAGACAGAGTCTCACTATATATCCCTGGCTGTCATGGAACTTACTGTGTAGAACAGGCTGTCTTCAAACTCAGATATCTGCCTGCCTCTGCCTCCCAAGTGCTAGGATCAAATGCATGCACTATCAGGCCTGGCTAGAAAAGCATTTTTCATTTTATGTTAATTGAATTTTTTTAAGAGTGAAAACTTAGTTATTTGTGTTACATAACATTCAAATGGGGTCTTGAACACTGCCTAGAACCCAGGATTTATTGATTTAATGGAGGTCACTCAGTAAAGGGTACAGTGCTAATTGGATCAGTCATCTACCCCGCTGCTTATCGGAACAGGTCTGGGAGGAGCCTGTGCTAGTAATGGTTCTCACAGGTAAGCTTTGCCATTGAAAGAAATAGATAGTGTCTCTTTGCCATCTTGCTTTCTGAGAACCAAGTGTAGGAGATAGATTGATGGCAGGCAGTACTTTGTTGTTGTTCATGTATGAGCGTGTTGTGTGTGGCAGCTTTACAAGTAAGCATCCTCTCACCACAAGATTTAGCTTACTACTGGAAAGGCTTGCTAGAAAAGAACATCATTGATCGTGGCCATGTGTGAAAGGTCCACGTGGTTTCATTTGCCAATTCGTCTTTATTAAGGGATCAGTATACCTGTCATGTCAAAAGACATGTCTCATGTGTCCCTTTTCCTGTCTTTACTTATGCCGTTTCTTTTGCCCAACCTTTTAAAATTGCGCTTTACTTATTCATAATTTGTGATTATTATTTGATAATTGCTTATTGTCTTACTTCATTACTTTCTCCTTTTTTTTTTTTTTTTTTTTGTTACTCATGGCTGAGTTTCTCTATGTAGTCCAGGCTGGCCTCAAACTCAAAGAGCTATGCCCACCTCTGCTGGGATTAAAGGCATGTACCATCCAGCAACTCTTTTCTTTTCTTTTTCTTTTTGAGTGTTGCTGGGTGTTGAGCCCAGGACCTGAGGTGTGATAGGCAAGGGCCCTGCCGCTGCGCTGTACCTAATTCTGGCTCAATTCTGGCTCATTTCTTTGCTCCCCATTAGCTGCTGTCACATAGATGAGCAGAAGCCGAGGCTGAGGACATAGATATGTGGTGTGGGGGGAGGGTGTAACTAAGTTCATTATCTGTTACTATTATTGCTGATTCAGTTGGCTATGCGAGAGTGAGTAGTATGTTCTTTTATGAAGCAACCTTTGTTGAGATTGTGGATGTTGGTTAATATTTTAAATGACATTTGAGTTCTATTTGCTGTAAATCTTAGTTAGATTGACCGTTTTCTTTCATTTTTTTATTGCGCTTGCTTTGCCATCACCTAGATTTCTTGGCTCTTACACTAGCTATGACTACTTGAAAAGGAACATCAAGTGGTAAGACTGGCATTGATGTGAGGCTGTCCATGAGGTGTCCCTCACTGTGTCATTGGCATTATGTGCACTTTCAGATATTAATGTTCTAACATCTAGGTCTAAATATGCGTAAGCAAGGTACCAGCTAATTTTGATGCTGTTGATTAAAAACTAGATTATTTTCAACAAAAATATTGTATGAAAATGAATATACATTTCAAATACATGTTATTGTCTGTGCACATACTACCAGTGCAGCTTGGCACTCTGCAGTAAGGCTCAGGTGGCAGGGCTGCAATTATGGGTCTATTTAGATTCCATTGGCTTAAATTTTATGTGTTATTTATTAATAATTGGCAATTTGAAAAACTTAAGGATACACGGCACAATTTTTACTAGACAAGCCTTGTAAAATAAAGTAGTGTCTGCTACTCTAGCAATCATTAAACAGCAAAAGAGCAAGAAACCAGGGCAGATTTTAAAGATGCCCTGTTTTTCCAGTGTTACTGGAACACAACCCTGCCCATCTATTGACTGACTATGTCTAATTTTGCCTGATAACAGCTAAGTCAGATAGCTGTGTCAGAGACCCTATGGCTCACAAAGGCAAGTCCTTTACCTGGCTCTCTACTAGAAAGGCTTGGCAGCATTGGGTCTATGACGTCATGTTTTATGGTGCTTTGAGTATGCTTGACACCAAGACTTTGTACCTGAGATACAAAATTAGAAGTGAGTTTAAGGAAGGTTTGTGCTAAAATAACATTTCTCAAAATATTTGCAAAACTTCCTTAAATTTTTATAAGTATCACAAATATTAAAAGTATACCCAAAATTTCATCTGCCTTTTAATAGATATCTTCTGGATGTTTTACTAATATCCTTCAAGTATCTGTGCTGTCTTGACATTTTTTGTGCTGATGAATTTGTTTGTATATTTTGGTAGAGTTGCTATCTATACTCATGAGAATAAATTGTGAAATTGAACATTTCTAGATACTTTTTTTTTTTTTTAAAGAAACAGCAGCAGTTTTGTGATGGGGTTTATTTTCCAGCATTGAAATTTCTTTCTTTTTCTTTTAAATAGGGGAAAACCTGAAACTGATGCTGTGGATAGATCATTCAGTGAGAAACGTTATGATCCAACCCAGGCCACGCCTCCTCCTCCTCCATTGCCCTCACAGTACAGCCAACCAGCTCCACCTCCGTCCAGCTCTTCTCTCCACATACATTCCAAGGGCGCCCAGGGTGAAGGTAGGAAGTTAAGACATTGGTATATTACTGTAATAGAGTAATGGTTATGAAGTTGAATTCTTAGTTTTGAAGCTTAGGTGAGTTTGACATTTTTTTAAAGGTTAAAAAATGTTTGGGCTGGTAATAGTAAAAAGTAAAGATTTTTGTCAAAAATGTATGTCATTTGGTATGGTAGTTCGTGTCTTTAATCCTAGTGCAGAGGCAGATGGATTTGAGTTTGAGACTACCTTAGTCTGTATAATAAGTCCCAAGGCAGCCAGGACTACATACTAACTCTCAGAGAAAAGAAAGAAAATGAGTTGTGTGTTCTCTTCTGTTTATATAAGTGATCGTTATATTGGATGAGCCTTGTAGCTAAATGGATTTTTGTCGAGGCCCCCCTCCCCCACTCCTGGTATTTTTTTTAACAAAGCTTAATTTTATGCCAATCCCCACATCTTGAAACCATAGCTAGTAAGTGGTATGCCTCAGTTTAAATATTTAAGGGCCATTGAGATGGCTTAGCAGGTCAAATTGCTTCATAGGGCCTGATGTGAATTCCAACCCTGGAACCTGCATGGTAGAAGGAAAGAACTGATTCTAGCCAGTTCTCTTGCTGACCTCATATACTCAGTGGCACACACACACTCACACATGCTAAATAAGATGTAATTTTAAATATTTGAATAGTGTAAGACTATTCAAATGCCTTTTAAGACTTGTGCTCCATGTTAAAATGTGGACATAAGAAAGCCATAGTTTTACACAGAAAATATCTTTTCATCTTTCAATAAAATCTTAATGAATGTAGCTCACTCATTTGAATAGCTAGATAATATTCTACCCTAATATAATATTAGGTATCTCTCCTTGACATTTGTTAGTACCTGTCACATGGGAGTCAGATTGGAGGGTTGCATTCTTGAAACAAACCAATTATTATACACATAGCCCACTCATACTTAGAGATGCATGTGGTGGTATGTGCCTTTAGTTCTGACACTTTGGATACAAAGGCTAGCCTGGGCTGTACAGCAAAAATTGTTTCTTGGTTTTCGTTTTTCTTTTTCTTTTTTTTTTTCTGTTTCAAAAAAAAAAAAAAGACGAGTTTTTAATTGTTGTTGTTATTATTATTATTTTCCACCAGAGTCGAGGACCAAACCCAGGCCTTGCACTTTGTTAGGCAAGCGCTCTACCTCTGAGCTAAATCCCCAACCCCTGGTTTTGGTTTTTCAAGACAGGGTTTCTCTGTGTAACTGTCTTGGAACTCACTCTGTAGACCAGACTGGCCTTGAACTCAAGAGATCCATCTGCCTCTGCCTCCCAAGTGCTGGGTGGAATTAAAGGTGTGCGCCACTACTGCCTGGCTAGACAGCAAATTCTATGCACAATTAAGAGACCTACCCAAGGAAGAAAAACAAATGGTTTAAACAGTTAACTTTTCCTGGTTCCCCTCCTTAAGGAAGAAAGATTTGTTTTTCCCTAAGTGATGCTAGCTGTAAGGTTTTGTTGGTATTGATTTGTTTTAATAGATGCCTTTTATCACAGTTAGGAGCTGTCTCTGTTATTAGTTTGCTGAAAGTGTTTTGTTGAATGTTTTCCCTTGTGAGCTGGAGAGATGGCTCAGTGTTTAACAGCGCTTGCTGCTCTTACAGTCAGCTTGAATTTGGCTCCCAGCACCTCATCAGGCAGCCCTTGACTGACTATGACTCCGGATTCAGTGGTTCCAACATCATAATCTGGCCTACACAGGCACTGGGCACTGGTCACATATGTGGCAAACACACATACATGCGTTTGTACTCAAATATACATAAAATAAAAATCCAGCACTTGGGAGGCAGAGGCAGGCGGATCTCTGTGAGTTCAAGGCCAACCTGATCTATAGAGCAAGTTCCAGGACAACCAGGGATCCTCAGAAAAACCCTGTTTGGGGGAGGAGGAGTCTTTAAAATTAAAAATACTTATTTCTAAAATTAACAGGATCATCTGATTTTTTTTCTACCTTATTTAATGTAGTTACATTATTGTGTTCATGAAGAATTTGGATTAATAGTTTTCTTGAAATGGCTTTGATTTTGTTATCAGTATTGTACTAGTTCTGTAAAAGAGAGCATAGTTTTTTCTTTATCTTTTCTTTAAAACAAAACAAAAAACCTGACATTTTCCCATCAGTGTTCCTTTTCTGTGATTTCACAGAGGTTGGGTGGTTCTGTTCTCGGTTGCTCCAGCAGAGTGCAGCCATCTCTGCTGTTTCCACATCTCCATGGACACTTGATTTGTCCCATTTGTCAGCTTTGCACGTTTCCTGGTTGTGATGGGATCTTTAATGATCAGTTTGTTTTTATTTCATGTTTCCCTGATGGTTAGGTCAGTGTCTTACTACACAGTGCTTGGCATTTTACAGAGAGGCAAGTGTTCCATACTTCTGCATAGAATCATAATACTGATGACCACTTACAGAGTTTTAAAGTGTTTTCTACCAGTATGTGGCCGCTGCGTTTTTTTTTTTTTTTTAATGCTTTGGTTAAGGATGAGTTTTCAATACTGATGGGTTTCATATAATCAGATTTGTCATTCTGTTTCTAATTTTCAATAGATAGTAGGACAGAGTTACTCAAAACATCTGTTTTAGGAGGCCAGTGCTTTTGTAGCCTCTTGCTGAATCTGAGGCAACCAGCTGCATTCCAGCTTGTCTCCGTCAGCATTGCCCAGGACCCAGGGCTTTACTTAAGGACATGTTAATGCCAGTGAAGAAACCAAAGGTTGTTAAAGTGGTTTTCAGGGAGTTTTAATCTTAAGTATGTATATGTTTGTTTTTCAGGCAGTTCAGGATCGTTGGATTTTCAGAACTCATACATGTCCAAACCAGACCCACCCCCATCTCAGAACAAACCAGCAGCTTTCAGACCACCAGCCCGAGAAGACCCTCCTCAGACTTTCTATCCCCAGAAAAGTTTCCCAGACAAAGCTCCAGTTAATGGAGCTGAGCAGACTCAGAAAACCATCACTCCAGCATACAATCGATTCACACCAAAGCCGTACACAAGCTCTGCCCGGCCATTTGAGCGCAAATTTGAAAGTCCAAAGTTCAACCATAATCTTCTGCCAAGTGAAACTGTACATAAACCTGAATTGTCTTTAAAAACTCCCACTTCTCCAAAAACTCTTATGAAAGCTCATAGTTCAGCACAGCCTCCTGAGTTTGACAGTGGAGTCGAAACATTCTCTGTTCACACAGATAAGCCTAAATATCAAATAAATAATATCAGCACCATGCCTAAAGCTGTTCCTGTGAGGTAAGGTATTTACTTACCTTGGTTTAAAGTGTTGCTTGACATTGAACTGTTGTTGTTTGCTTGTTTGTTTAATTGGAAGGTAGAGTGGTCCCCCTGCCCCCCAGGTGCTGGGATTACAGCTTTATAGCTATAGTTTTTGAAGTACTTTATGTGATAAGACTTGAAATGATAAATTATCCTGTAAACTAAACTGTTACAGTGGATACCATTTTGTAGAATGTCCTCTAAGAGGCAAAGGACATTAATCAAATTATAGAGCTTATGAGCACATAGCGTCAGTAAGTATTGTCACTATCCCTATGTCACCAATAGCTCAGATGAAGGAACAGACACTAATTCGCCTAGCCAGCATCACATAGCTAGAGGGCGATAAGCCTGTGGTCATCTGATCTCAGAGCTCATATCTTTAGTAAACTGTGACTTGAAGTATGATGGACAGATATATCCCTTCCTCATTTACAGTTTAGTCAGCTAGGGTGCAGGAAAGAATAGAAGTGTAGTGACCTCAAATGGCTATTGAAGACGGTAGTAAGATGGCTGGTTGATTCTACCACAGCCTCACTCAGGCAGTTTTTTCTGTGTTTGTTACTTAGTGATTGATCAGAGCCATCTGACCACATATTTCTGACTCAGCTCAGCCCCTTTAGACATTTTCAGGTCATCCACGAAGGAGAAGCGCCCACAGGTAGAAACAGGGACCAGGAAGGCCACCTGAACTCTGCTTTTCAAGATGGTTCTGCCAGTCTGCCTTCCTGCAGTCAGTCAGTAGCAGGATCTGTCCTATTTAGGGCTACATGTTGTCACCACATCAGATGGTGGGCTCTGTCCCCATTCCATTGGCTTAAGGAGTCCATGCTGGGGAGAAACTGACTTTCCTTCATGTATTTCAAGTTGTTAGCCCATCTTTTCTTCTTTCTTTTACGCTCTCTCTCTCTCTCTCTTTTTTAAAAAGATTTATTTATTTTATATATGTGAGTACACTGTAGCTGTCTTCAGACACACCAGAAGAGGGCATCAGATCCCATTACAGATGGTTGTGAGTCACCATGTGGTTGCTGGGAATTGAACTCTGGAACTCTGGAAGAGCAGTCAGTGCTCTAACCACTGAGCCATCTCTCCAGCTCTAGTTCATCCTTTTCTATCACATTAAAAGTGTGGCTTAAAACTTGACTTCACAAAGTCTTGATTGTCTTGACTGAACAGGTCTGAAATGTTCGTTGGTAGCTTCATCCTCTGCCTTTGTCTTTCTTGGGTCTTTAAGGTGCACCATACCAGACCTTCTTACCTGGAACTTTCGGCAGCCTGGGTAGTGGGATCCAGGATGTACTAAGGAGGGGCAGTGTGCATGTGCACACTGAAATTCCAAAGTCTACTACAATCTTTATTATAAGCTCTTTTCTGTGCGGCACTGTTTTCTGTGTTGTCACCTGAGCTTCAGTGACTCTGTAATTTAGAGCACTCATTTCATGGATGTTCACTAAGATCCACAGTAGCTGTGAGACCAAAGAATCATGTTTGATACATTGAAATTACACTGGTAATTATAGCAGCCTCATTTTTTACTTTCAGAAAGGCAATTTTGATTTTTCCAGAAAGGGCATGCTCTTAGCCCTCTGAGTAAGGCCGCCTTTCACTAAAAACTTACCTTGTTTGAGTAAAGAATTCTAAATTGTTTGGAGAAATTAGGTTAAATCTACTGTAACAGTAATAAAATGGGAGCCTGTGTGTGTTAGGATTTTCATTTGCCATTTTGACCCCTCAGTCCTTCAGCGGTGGAAGAAGATGAAGATGAGGATGGTCATACTGTAGTGGCTACAGCCCGAGGCATCTTTAACAGCAATGGTGGTGTGTTGAGTTCCATAGAGACCGGTGTTAGTATAATCATCCCACAAGGAGCCATTCCTGAAGGAATCGAGCAAGAAATCTATTTTAAAGTCTGCAGAGACAATAGCATCCTCCCACCTTTAGATAAAGAGAAAGGTAAGTGTGCTTATTGTCTGCTTTACTGGAATTTTCTTGAGTGAACCTGTTTATGGCGGCCAGCCACTGGGATAAGCTGGAAGCCTCTCTGAATGTTTTAGGCAGAGCACAGCATTTTTTTCATACGACTGAGGGCCTCAAATGAGCCTGCTGCAGAGAAGTCGTGTCACTGGCATGTGGTGGGTGGGGCAGAGTGGAGGGAGGCACAGTGTTTTTCTTTCAGTGTGAGGAGGAGGGAATGACGTCAGGTGGCAGGCCATTGGCAGTCCTCTCACGTGACTGCCAGGCTGTTTGCCTGACCTAATCCAATCTGTTAGTCCTTCCATCTCAAGAAGATAGTTGGTATCATCCACTCAAGAAGGCTTTGCCCTTCCTGTCAGCTATTACCTCAGGAAGCAACACTGTTGAACACTCAGCCCAGTGAGTGGCATGTCCTTAGAAGGTGGGGAGCATATTTTTGAACAGTTTAAGGAAACCAAGCATGTTGTTATTTTCATAACCTTTTTGGATCCGTCAACATGCTGATGAATTGAGGTGTGATTACTTTTAGCAGATTTGACTTCACTAAACATGGTATAGTAATACACTTTCTAGAGGTACTCTGCCTTAAAAAAAGTAAGACTCATACTCTTGGCCCTGCTTGAATACCCGAACACATATATAGCAAACTTAAAAATGAAAAGCATAGGCTAGCAAGGTGGCTCAGTGGGCAAAGGTGCCTGCTACCAACCTTAGAGATAAGAATTTGATTCCTTGGGCCCATATAATCAAAGGAGAAAACTGATTTTCTGCAAGTTGCATTCTGACCTTGAGTAGCACACGCACACACATACCAAATAACCTCTCCCTCCCACCACCACCCCGGAATATATGTAACATTTTCAAAAGAGTACATGTGAATGTGTGGTAACAGACTTATATGCTGGAATTCAATAGCCCCTGGTTATATGAGGTTTTATAGCAATAGAAATGTAAAATAAGGACCTCAGAGTGTGTTGGTTATATGTTGAAATATTGTTTCAGCCACATTTAACTGGTTATATGTTGAAATATTGTTTCAGCCACATTAAGTGAGATAAAATATTAAAATGAATGTCACATTTCTTTTTACTCTAATATATCTATTAAAATCTTAGAAATTACTCTTGTTGCATCCACTGTATTTTTCTTAGCACTGCTATGGAGAACTGCGGTCATTTGGCTTTATCAAGTGTGTACTGGGAGGGACTGTATCTAGTGGGAAGACTTCATCTCAGTTGCTCCTTTCCCTTTGTGACTCCAGGTGAAACTCTGCTGAGCCCCCTAGTGATGTGTGGGCCCCATGGCCTCAAGTTCCTGAAGCCTGTGGAGCTGCGCCTGCCACACTGTGCGTCCATGACTCCTGACGGTTGGTCTTTTGCTCTAAAATCATCCGACTCCTCGTCGGGTATGCTGTCTTCACTCTGTCTCTGGGGCTTTGGGAACTGTCATTGATTAATGCCTGTGCTCTTGGTGCTTCCCATGCTGTGTGTGAACAGATCTTCCCTCTGTCCCTGTGGCCGTGTAAGCATTACTAGTAGTTTAAGTGTGGTTCATATGTTATAAATGCATATGGAACCCTGGAGACTTTTTTGCCTTTTAATAATTGGCAATTTGGCTAAAGATTGACTGTTCTTGGGGCTTAAAATTTTTATATAATCTATTAGATTTTTTTTTCAAGGTGCAAAGTATTTATACTAACCTTGGAGAAAGTTTCCACAGTGATGGTACCTGGCCAGGGGTTTGCTTTTTCTAGCCTGAACCTCTAAGTAACTCCTGTTATGCACTGTTCTAAGTGACGTTTGCTCATTGGCTCATGATTTCAAAGCTTGCATTGCATTTTCATATTTCTCAATTGAGTAACTTAGAAGTCAGTCTTTATACCCTAACAGGATCCATAGAAGAACAAAAATAGTATAAATCAGTGAATATTAGTTAAGTTTTAGTTTGGTCCAGTATGACATAAAGGTTATAGTACAAAGTTTACAGTAGGGTCATATTTAAATACTCCTTTGGAAGAAAGAAAGCCTTGTAGGCTAATTTTAAGTAGTGAAGGAAAAGTTAAGCAGTATTGAGAATGGGCGTTGAGAGGCTGGAGAAGGCTGCAGTTTTGAGGCCAGCTTTATATAAACTGCCTGCTGCAAGTGCCTTACATGATACACAGATGAGCTACACGTTTGTCCCTTCAGTGATGATGGGCTACAGTTGAGTTGTGCTGAGCCCACAACTTTGTACTTTCTGTGAGCATTGAAGTATGTTCACCCAGAAAATAGATGGACCTCTGTGTGATCCAGTAAAGCAGTAGACAGCATTGCCACTGCTGACCTACTGTTGAGTGGCTGTAGTGTTGGTGAGTACTGACTTCCTGCAGCAA
This sequence comes from Arvicanthis niloticus, assembly GCF_011762505.2. Classification (NCBI taxonomy): domain Eukaryota; kingdom Metazoa; phylum Chordata; class Mammalia; order Rodentia; family Muridae; genus Arvicanthis; species Arvicanthis niloticus. Next base: position 37,790,495 of record NC_047658.1, on the reverse strand, counting down.
AATGCTAGTATGTTGAAAAGAATCTTACAGCACAATAATGAGGAGGATGCCTTTGATTTCTAGAGTTGTCTGAATAGTTTTGTCAGCGACTCCTTATTAAAGCATATGATTCCTTATCAAATGTGATGCATACCTTACAGTACATAGAGCACACAACTGGTAGAGTTGATAGTCACCCATTTGTTAGAGGGGCTGCCTGGCATATCACAAGAGCGCTAGTAGCTTCTCTGCTCAGTTGTGTGGGTGTTGTTTGTGGCAGAAGCTTCTTCACACAGTTTCCCAGGCACAGAAGCACTCCTGGCCTAGGACTATTAGAAGGGGGAGGAGGGGAACAGTCAGCAGCTTTGATTCTCAACCCCCCTGGCTTGTACAGAGACAGTTTTCCATTGTTCACAGTTTATACCCACTGCCAGGTCTTCGTGCAGGGTATAAATCTGAAAATACCAAGAGTTTCTTCAAAACTCAAACACCAAGACCTATCTTGGGGCTACATAGCCAGTGGGTGTTTGAATTCCCATAAAGGCCACAAATGGTGTTATTGCACAGCTTTGGTGCTGTCTTGCTGGTTTGCCTTGGTAAGTGGGAGGAGTCTTTAGGAAGTAAGTGCTACAGAACTTGGCAGAATATCCTTTGTGTTCAGTTACTGAATGTGAGCAGTGTGTCCTCACATTCGGCTCAAATGGATTACCATCCAGTACTATCCAGCAGGAGGGTGTTAATAGTTGTACACTAAGGAGCACCTCGCAACTGTCTCAGCCATGGGATTGTCTGGGTCTTTTATTTTTGTATTAAAAAGGCCAACAAACTGGATAACAAAAGGGACATTTAAAACAGCTTTCAAATGCTCATAGCCAGCAAGGCTACTTAAAGCATTAAATTTGGATATAAGTATAATATTTGAAGAAATAGGAGAAAATTCTAATATGTATGTTTATATTTATTCCATAATAGCAAAACATTGTAGGTAGCAGTCTAGACAACCATAAGTGACATCAAAATCTTTTTTTTCTCATAGGTGACCCTAAAACCTGGCAAAACAAGTGTCTTCCTGGAGATCCGAATTACCTTGTTGGAGCCAACTGTGTTTCTGTCCTGATTGACCACTTTTAATTCTTAGCGTATAGGAACTTGACTAAGCAATGTGAACATGGATTGAATTTACTAAATCTAAATGGAACCACTCTAATGAGTATTATATTTTCTTAGAATTTATACTGCAATTAGTAGTATTAAGCATTTGTTGGAACTGATGAAGGTTAGTGAGCATGCCCCTGAACCATGGTCAGAAAACATGCTACAAGCTATGTGTTATTGAGTGAAGAACTGTCAGGCATTGGCTAGAGGTTCAAAGATATTTTGCTTTATAATGATTTTTGTACTTTTTTATGGTCACTGCTTAACTTCACATACTGATTTCCGTTAAAAATACCAGCCAGTAAATGGGGGTGCATTTGAGTTCTGTTCTTTCCAAAGTACACTCAAACTTTATTATGGCCTTGGCCTAGCATATACATTTTATTTTATTATGCATGAGGTAATGTGCACACATTTTTTACAAATGCACCTGGAATATATAACCAGTGTAGTGGATTTAACAGAAATGTACAGCAGGGGGCTTTATAACTTGGGGAGGGAGGGTCAAATGAAGACAATTACTCATTGTATATGAAAACACATTTCTCTTAGGGAAGGACACCAAAGCATGTAAGCCTGGTTCCGTGGCCTCTGAATCTATAAATTAACATATCACCACAGACATCTAACCAGCAGGAATGCCTTACCCTCATGGTTTAATTCTTGGATCATTTCGCTGTGTATTACTAAGTTTTTATGAGTTCTGTGCATATCTAGATACTGTGTCATGGAAAAGACTGAGCACATTGTGGACTTGATGGTTTCAGACATGTGTAAATCACCCGGAAGAAAATAATGGTGTGACTTAAAATATTTTTTTTTTTTTTTGACAAGGGGGAGTGGTGGTTTTCTGTTCTTTGGCTATGCATCTGAGATGTTTGATGTTTTCAGGACGCATGTACATAATGCGTGCATACCACTTTTGTTCTTGGTTTGTAAATTAACTTTTATAAACTTTACCTTTTTATACATAAACAGAACCAAGTTTCTAAGGCTACCTTTGTATTCTCTCCTGTACCTCTTGAGCCTTGAACTTTGACCTCTGCAGCAATAAAGCAGCATTTCTACACATACAAGGTCATTTTTTTAAGAAAAAGAATGCACAGAGTTGTTACATTTTTAAGTGCTGCATTTAAAAGATACAGTTACTCTAGTTTGATTAAATTCTTGCAAAGTATCCCTTCTGTAAAATTTGTGATACAATACTGTGCCCTAAAGTGTATTTTTTTACTAATAGACAGTTTATTATGGCACATCAGCACGATTTCTGTTTAGATAATACACCACTGCATTCTGTTAATAATCATTAGGTGTGAAAGGATTTCTTTTGTGGTTATTAAAAATCTCAAATTTCTAAATCTGCAAGAATAAAACTTTTTAAAATACAATATTTAGTTTGGTTTATTTGCTGTTTCCTATTCCAAACAACTTTATAATCCTGTTTTAAATTTGTGTGTGTGTGGTGTGTGTATGTGTAGGCCAGAGATGGATGTCAGCTATCTTCTTCTGTTGGTGTCCATCTTATTTTTGAGGCAGGAACTTGCCTTGAACCTAGAACTCTCAGATTGCTAGCCTGGCTGGCCAGCAGGATTCAAGGGTCCATTTGTATCTCCCAACTTGTCAGCATCACTGGGGTGCAGACATGGTCCATCTGCATACTCAGTTTCTGTGTTGGTGCTAGACATCTAGACTCAGGTCCTCCTGCTTGCATGACCAACGCTTTTTACTAAGCCATCTCCCCATCCCCTGTCATTCTTTTTAGAGCCTTTGCGCTAATCACCCATGCTACCTGTCATCCTAGTTAAATATTATACATGCCGAGTCCTGTTTCCCATAACCACTGTGCACTATGGATTGGGCATGCTAATCAAAAGTAGTAGGCAAACTGTAGGATGCTCTGCTCTCCACACCGTGTCTGTTACTTAGAACCAGTTTGTGTATGCCTGTCTTCCAAACAGTTTATAACGGGGGCCCGTTGTTATATTACTGCCTTGGAGAATAAAAAGGGTTTTAATGGCTGAAGATACCCACTATGCCCATCTTCCTTATGTACCACCTTCACTGACATCAAAGTCACTCCCGTACAGTTTTTGTGTATATACGTGTGCATGGTAGCCCACCTCTGTAGGTTTTGTTTTTTTCTGAAGATACAATTCATTCTCGTTACCCCTTTTTAGTTATGTAGTTCTCCAGATTTTGAGAAATACTTCCTTCTTGCCTAGGAAGCCGTCTGCCTATGAAAACTAAAACTGACTTGTTAAAGCATTACCATGGTTAATTCATAGAATGACTCCCTCATCCCTGTACCTTGTACCCTTGTAGACTCTACTCCCTTTCCAGGCCTTAGTAACTCACAATCTCTTTCCATTGCTATGGCTTTGCCTTTTTGAGGGTATCATAAAGGGGCCATACAGTATATGTGATCAGGAACCTGGCTTCTTTGACATCAGATGATACAGTTGAGACTCGTGTGATGTTACAGCTGTTAGCAGCTTTTGTTACAATAGTCATTCCAGAGTGTGGCTGTACCAGAGTTTATAGTTTATTCTCCTTGAGGAACTTTGGGGTTGTTTCCACATTTGAGAGATCACTAAAGACGCTATAAACATTTACATAAACATTTTTATAGGAGTATAACTTTGGTTTCACTTGACTAAATATCTAACAAAGTGATCACTGGCTCATACATTGTTTTTTAACAAAAGTCCTACTAGCTTGTTTCACAGTACCTGTATCACTTTCCATTGGGGTCACCAGTCTGTGAGGGTCCAACTGCTCCATTCTCTCTTGACAGTTGTCATGTATCTTGGCATTTCTGCTGAGCTGTCACTGGGGTTTGATGTACATCTATCATGTGACTCATGATATCTTTTGGTAAATACTGAAATCTTTTCTGTTCCTAAATTTAAGTCGTTGGAGCTGAGGAGATGGCTCAGCCATTAAAGTGCCTATTGCACAAACATAAGGACATGTTAGGAACCCCCACACACCCACGTAAAAGGCTCAGGTGTGGCATCGAGCACCTGTAATCTTGGCGCTGCGGAGGCCGAGATAAGATTCCTGGTGCTTGCTGGCCAGCCGCCTAGCAGAATTGCTGAGTTCCAGATTCATTGAGAGATGCTGTCTCAAAGAATAAAGTGGGGGAGCGGGAGAGGAAGACTGCCGGTATCAATGTCTGGTCTTCATGCACACGTTTACAGGAACCACTCCACATACACAAAAAGGGTTTGGAGAGTCATATGCTTCATTGCCTAATGTATAACTAAGACATGCTTAATGGTATCTTTCACAGGGGGAGTTACTTGATGAAATCTGGTTCTTTCTAAGTATGCTTTGGCTACATGCTTTGTTTAACCCGTGGCACAGAATTTTGTGTCTTTAAGTTTTTCTCCTTGACTTCTCTTTTGACTCTGTATATGATGCATTCCTGAGTTGGTTTTATATGTAGTATGAGCTGTGTGTGTGTTGAGACTTACTCTGTTCGGTTTTTGCATGTTTGTGACATTGGGCTTCCATAAATAAGTTATTGGATCATAACTCAGCAAGTCCGTTATTCATGCCTTTCTGGCCTTTATTACATGGTATAAACTCCAGGCAACACTTCTGTATCTTCTGTACCTCAATGTTGACAGGAATAAGGCCATTTCTGTTCCTCAAAACCATCTTTGCACAGTACTGAGCATGTTGGATGAAGTAATTCATATACTTTCATGCTAGAAACCTAACATTTCCCTTTTCTTATACCATTAGTACTGGTGGGAAATTTAGTTAATGTCTGGTGTGACTGGAGTCTATTTTCCTCTTTTTGGATTAGGGAAGTTTTCTTCTATAATTTTGTTGAAGATATTTATTAACCCTTTAAGTTGGGAATCTTCACTCTTATCTATACCTGTTATGCTTAGGTTTGGTCTCCTCATTGTTTCCTGGATTTCCTGGATATTTTGTGTTAAGAACTTTTTGCATTTTGCATTTTCTTCGACAGTTGTGTCAATATTTTCTATGGTGTCTCTTGCACCTGAGATTCTCTCTTCTATCTCTTGTATTCTGATGGTGATGCTTGCGTCTGTGACTCCTGATTTCTTTCCTAGGTTTTCTATCTCCAGCGTAGTCTCCCTTTGTGATTTCTTGATTGTTTCTACTTCCATTTTTATGTCCTGGATGGTTTTGTTCAATTCTTTCACCTGTTTGGTTGTGTTCTCTTGTAATTCTTTAAGGGATTTTTGTGTTTCCTCTTTAAGGTCTCCTATCTGTTTACCTGTGTTCTCCTCAAATTCTTTGCTAATGTTATTTATGTCCTTCTTAAAGTTCTCTATCATCATCATTAGAAGTGATTTTAAATCTGAATCTTGCTTTCCTGGTGATATGGGGAATTCAGGACTTTCTAGTGTGGGAGAACTAGGTTCTAATGATGCCAAGTACCCTGGGTTGCTGATGCTTATATTCTTGCACTTGCCTTTTGCCATCTGGATCTCCTTAGTGCTACCTGCCCTGTCTCTGACTAGAGCCTGTCTTTCCTATTATCTTGGTTGTGTCAGAACTGTGTGGGGTGGGTGTTACTAGTGGGTTAAGAGCTGGGTCCCAAAATCTGCCCAGTGCTCAGGCACAGACAGGAAAGTATCAGTGCTCCTGGCCAGGAGTGACTTCCTGGGTCCTAGTGGGTCCCAGTTACTCCCTGTTTGGGGCAGGCATGGCTATCTGCTTACCCAAGATACTGCCCAGGTTAGAGCTCTGGGAGCCCCGCTTCCTCTGGGTTCTGTGAGATTGGGAGCAGAGCTGCCACCCAGGATCTGCTCAGTGCTCAGGCCCAGACTGGAAGGAACTTATTTTCCCCCTTTTGAACTCTTAGCCAATGCATTCTTGGTATAGTACACAAGCAATGGTGCCCAGGTAAGAGAGATCTTGACACACCAGATATTTTGACTCTAGTTAGGCATGCAGAAGCCAGTAAAGGGGGTGTGTCTGCAAATTCAGCCGTGGCTGGCAAACAGGCAGGTTAAGTGAGTTTAGCTTGCCTTGATGCATGGTATGAAATCACTGAAAGTAGGAACCTAGTGGGGTGTTTTCTATATAGTTTGCAGGACGTACACCATAGGGCTTTGTATAGGTGCACCCCAAATCAAGTCACAGAAGCTCTGAGGGTGTTTGGCTCAAGAGGAAGGTGCTGTGGAGATCCTTTTAATGTGCTGCCATTCCCAGAGCCTGCCTGCCATCTCAGATTTGATCACAGTAAAAGCTCTTTTAGCTTTCTTAATTTTACTCCCCAGAGTGCTTTTCTTTAAAGCTACTTGGTGTCAAAGGAACCAGTACTCAAAAGGAGAGAGTTAATATTTTTTAGATCACAGAGATGGATAAAACTTTCTGCCACAAACATCATTCAGGTTACATGGAGAGCTTGTTTCCTCCAAGTTATCCGTGGTCACTAGGGGTGGGGGTGGGGGCAGGAAGGGGAGCTGATACAAACTGAAGGAAAACTGAAGGATACTACTTGGAAGGAAAATCTAAGCCCTTCCTTCTACAGGCTGACCCTCCATATGCTGTATAAAATGCCCTGAGTGAGTTGTGCTCATAGTTGCCAAAAAAAATTACATGTCTATGAAGATTAAAAATTAATTTTTGTTAGTCGGGTGTTTTGCTTACTCAGGCAGTACCAGACTGAGAAGATGTGTATACGGATCTTGACGTGACCTGAGATAAGGCAATTAGCAGGATATAGCAGACCCTTCACTAAGAACTGTCCTTTGCACGTGTCCATGGAGACATTACAGACTTAGGCACAGATACTGTGGTTGATATGTTTTAACCTAGGTTTAGTCGTCGATTGGCAGTTGGTAGAAGGCTTAGTTTCGCGTGCAAGAAGCCAATGGTGCAATTTCCAGTTCCACATGAAACTGGGTGTGACTTGCATACTTGTAATCCCATCACTCAAGAGTTTCAAGCCAGCCTAGGTTATATGAAGATTAAGAGAATAAAGAACTCTTTAATTCTTAAAACAAGGAAAAATCGTCATGTGACCAACATGCTTGCAAGTACTCTGGTTAGGAACCAGATATTCCATTGGCAATTAGCATGTGACTGAGCCCAGTTTGGAATGGGATCCTGGTATTGGATGTAGTACTTACCCTGTGCCATGATAATGTACACTAACAAAAGCAATTGAAGGAAGAGAAGAAGGGTGTGTGCAGCTAATAGTTTGTGGGTACAATCTGCCATGGCAGCAGGAACTTGAGGCAGCTGGTCACATACCACTGATGAGGTGACAAAATGAGTGCTGTTGTTCTTCTGTTTCCTTTCTCCTCTTCAGTCCAGGACCCAGCTCTGGACAGCTGCTGGGTCATTTAGAGTGAGTGACCTTCCCATCTCAGTTAACAGAATCCCTCGTCTGCCCAGAGGTAATCCATTCAGCCCTCACAGATAGGCCTGGAATCTCGCCTCCTAGGTGATTCTAGTTCTTGTCAAATTGCAGTTAAATATTAACCATCATATTGGGGCTTCCATGAGCAAGCTTTAAACATATCTTAACAATTGGGTTTCTGGGGAAGGGTTAGCTACACTTAGGGAAGTTTGTAAAAGACATAGAAAACTATAAAAGAGTTGAAGCTACCTCTCATTCCTTTTCCTATTGCTGTGATATGACACCATGGTTAAGGAAACATTTAGGAAAGTTTATTTGGGGCTTACAGTGTCAGAGGTGAGTCTGTGACTCTCATGGCAGCAGGCAGGTAGACACAGTAGCTGAGAGCTCATGAGAGAGACAGAGAATGGAATACCACATGTCTTTTGAAACCTCAGAGTCCACTCCCAGTGACACAACTTTCCCAAAAAGGTCACACCTTCTAATCCTTAAAACAATTTAACTAGAGACCACAAGTGTTCCAGTATATGCGCCAAAGGGGGCCATTCCCATTCAAACCTTATACCGGGATTAATGATCCTTCCAGAAGCCACAAGTCACCAAAATGAAAAACCCAGTTCTAGGTGTGGGTACCCTCTCCAGGTGTTAATCAAGGCTGTCCCAAGACTCTTGCCCATTGCTCTTATTACCTACCAGAACTTGATGGTACGTCCACTCTTTACATTACATTGGTCCTGGCTGGCCAGGGCCCTCCCTCCTGGCTACTTTTCATGGTGTTAGACAGTTGTCATGTAGGCTGTTGGTTGGGGGTTCATCAACAGTATTACACAACTACAACCATGTGAGCTATGACCAAGATTGGCAAGACGTGCCCATCAGTGCCGTAATGGCACAGATATTAGGGGCTAGCAAAATGCTTTCTGTTTGGATTTAAGGCCCACTCCACAGAGGAATCATACCCAGTATGGAAATCTGACCACGAGCTCATGATTGGGGAGCTCATAGGCTCCAGGAGTGAATCCACTACTCTTACTTTGCTAAATGGACAGTATCAAACCACCGTCTCAATTAGTATCCTACACCCATCAATTAGTGCAGCTCTGAGTTCATCAAAGACTTGCGAGTAATGAACAGTGGTTAGTGAAACAACTGGCCAACATACAAAGAGTATCTGTGGAGTGTTTAGACACAAATGGGTTATCTGTGTCTTACATTTGCACCAACCAAAGCCCAGGAGCCATCCATCATGGGAGAGGGGGTGGAAGATTGTAAAAGCCAGTGATCATGGAAGAATGAAGCATAATGGTGATTTCTGGACATGACAGGATCACTGCAGTCATGAATATAAACAGCCATAATGATTTGTACAAGACCAGGGAAATAATCACTCTGCATGCACTGTAGTGTGAAGGAGAGCGGGAATTACAGGACACACACAGTGAGAGAGAGAGAGAGAGAGAGAGAGAGAGAGAGAGAGAGAGAGAGCGCCTCTGTTGATCCTTGGTGGCTTCTGAGAAAGAGTTATCCTTTTAGATGTGTGGCTCCTGGAATGTCCACATGCCACTGGATGGCCTAACATGGAAGTGTATGGGCAACAGAACTTAGACTCAATGGGCAATTGAAAAAGGAAAAGGTTGGGGAAGGATGGGGGTGGGAATGGATCAGTGAGTAAGGGAGGCTTGATGTTGATCAAAATACACTGAATGCATATATGAGGTTCTCAAAAAAATTAACAAAAATATATTGTCTAAAGACAATGTATAGGATGGGGCAGGGAGGGGCTGGTCAGATAGAAAACAAAGCTTGAGACCCGAGGAGGCCTGGACTGGGACCCACCAGAATGGAACACAACAAAGGGTTAAGAGGGCATTCAAAAGCAAGAGAATTTAAACCAGAATTGAATCTCTTAGCAGTAACTTTTTTTTTTTTTTTTTTTTGGCTCACAGTGACTGTTTATTGAACATCACAACACAGCTGAGACTGTCCAAAACTAGTTGGATACAGTCTGCCACAAAATACATTTCACTGTCAATTGTGAAGGTTAGAAAGATGAACAAGTTCTGGTCGCGGTTTTCATAAATACATTGATTTCTGAAAAATATTGTTAATACTATATTATATGAAAATCTGAAAAAATATGATTAGAAGGAAAAAATTACATTGATTATACATATAAGAATTTAAAATCATGAGTTTGTGTTAAGTTCTTGAACTCAAGTGTTTGAAGCTGGGAAACTTCCTGGAGTTACTGGCAGGCAGAATAATCAGGAAAAAGAGATCACTTATTCTTTTTTAAAAGAAATACTGTTTGTATAATAGTTATAGTCCTCCAAAATACTGTTTCCAGAGTCAGAGGTCTATTGATTGCCCATTAAAATAAGTATTAAATATCCATCTGAGGAACTCCAGCCAAGCACAGTGGTATTGCACTGCTGTCACTAACAGCAAAGGGGAATGAAAGGTGCTGGTTCTGAGAGAGAACCAGGAAAGAAGAAAACTACTGGTTTACAGAAAAACATAAATATGTAGATAAAAAAGAAAAGGTGAATGACTTTGACATTACACACAGGGCACTGGATTAAACACTATCAGAGAACCTGGATGGGTTCCACAGAGGTCTTGGTTACCCCTTCCCAGTGTCAAAGTGAAATGAACTGGCAATTTGGCAATTTCTACATGGCGTCCCTTAAAGAGTTTACCTGTGAGTCAAAGTGATGATGATGATTAGAACAAACAAAAACCAAACAGTCTGTAAACAACAGAAACATGTGAGGACAGTCCTGACTAAAGACAAGAGGCCTCGAGCCTTAGCCTGTGGAAGGAGCCCAGGCACGCCACAGAACACATCTTCAGGTCTCAGTATGTCCTATAGGCTGACTGATGTGTGCTCACCAGCCTATACAAGGGTCTGGGCAATCTCGAAGGTAACTTTCAAATTGATCTTTGGTAACATCCATCAAGGTTGTGAATACAGTCAGCTTGTTGAGGACAGGTTTTGTTGATAGGACATCATAGATGGTGGCAAATGAGAGATTCTTCTGTGTCGTATGATTTAGACACTTCTTTGCCGGTGTTCTGCAGTCATCAAGAAATAAGGTGTTTTTCCACCGGTCATAATTGGTTTGTACCACATACCATCTGCCATGCTTAGGATCAAGTTCATAGACATCCAAGGCCTCTTTTCTGTCTCGTGTAATCACACAGCCCTCTCCGGACCAGTTGCCTCCCAGGATAAAATACGCTGGGGCCGTTATCTTGCTCTTGGTCAGTGTGTTCTTGGCTTCTTCATAACTTGTACTGTTTTCCAGAACTGATCTAGTGATAAACCCTACCCACTGGGCATTTTTTTTTCCGAACATCCATTCTAGGATACCTAGATAACCACCATTTATACTGAAACGTTCATTAAGTGTAAGACTAAACAGTCCTGGTTTGATTCCTGTCAACATGCCCACATATCCAGCAAAACTTGTAGCCTTGAAAACAGTCTTATTAAACAGTCTTTGGAAGTTCAAATTCACTGTTAAGGCCTTTAAATCTTCTGTGACAACCCAAGTGTTATTATTTATATTCCACCCAAGAAATATTCCAAAATCCATGTTTCTTCCATGTAGTAAATGGCCTTTCTCATCTTCAGTTATGATTGATGTACACATGGTAAACAATTCATAGAAAATGTTGAATGAAATAATCTCTCCTAGAGGAATTCCAGTGACATCTGCAATTCCCTTCATTTCCTCTCCAAAAGGGCCAGGGAGGCTGCCAATCAGACCAGGCAACTTTTGATCCACCATCTGCATTATTTTTCCACTTGGCACAAATGCATTCACTAAGTCCGTTATGGAATTCACTAAAGTCCTCAAGTTGGTCCAGAAGGAGGATAAGTTGATTTTCTGCAGTCTTCTGTCCACGGTGGCACTTCCTGTGCCTGGGCGCAGGTGACAGCCGCAGCCAGGACCCAGGTGAGGAGACTTTGACCCAGCATCTTCCCAGCTGCAAGCGCCGCTCTGAGGGACTCCAGGAGCAGTTGCAGCAGGGACCATCTCCACCCGGAGCAGGCCCTTAGCAGTAACTTTTAACTGTGTGTATATGTAACATATACGGTGTGTATATATAACATATACTGTGGGTATATGTAACATGTATTGTGGGTATATGTAACATATACTGTGGGTATATATAACATACTGTGGGTATATATAACATACTGTGGGTATATATAACATATACTGTGGGTATATGTAACATGTATTGTGGGTATATGTAACATATACTGTGGGTATATATAACATACTGTGGGTATATATAACATACTGTGGGTATATATAACATACTGTGGGTATATATAACATATAATGTGGGTATATATAACATATAATGTGGGTATATGTAACATACACTGTAGGTATATATAACACAGCAATCACAAGGGTTCACTGGTTATTGATAGGTCCAGCAGAGTCCAGGGCACCTGCTGTCCCTAAGGACAAACCTTTATTATGTTTTAGAGCACTAGAGTAAGCATAGTTGAACGTCCCTACTAAGGCTTTGTTACTTGCCTCCCGATGTCTACAAGTAGTAACACCACATACAGTACATAAACTGCAATTGTCACAAATAGATAGGTCCCCTGGAAATATTATTTTGTACTCCCAGGGTCAGAGAACTCAGGATGTGGACCATGCCACAAGAAAACAGAAGGTAGTCTGTGTCCACTGTCTTGATGGCCTTCTGGGGATGTAGGGAGGAGCCATGACAAGAAGCTGTCACTAGTTTAGGAAACACTAGCTCACAGCTCAGCATCACAATGCCCACTACTTGATCAGGACCATTAAGGGGAGTACCTTTGTTTTGCATCATTTCCACAGGGTTCTAAGAGTAACAGAGCATTTTGTAAGAGTAGACACAAAATGTCTGCCCAGACTTCCTAAGTGTTATTTTTGCTGTATGTACATGCAAGATAGATAGACAACTGAGAATTCCCCAGTAAAATGTCACATAGTGGGTGGCTTAAACAGCAAGCATTCCTGGCAGTTGTAGAGGTTTGTATTCTTGTGTGGCCCACACCTGCAATCCTAACACTGCAGCTGGAACAGGAGGACGGGGTTTGAAGACAGGCTGGGCAACATAACAAGACCCTGACTTACGGGACACTTGGAGGCTGGCAATCTAGATAAGACTGACAACCTGATCATCTTCTGATGAGGATTTCCTTCCTGAGTCAAAGGTGATGACTTTCTTCATGTGCCTTTGAAGACCCCCTCTCTGAGGAGACCCTCACTCAAGTCTCGGGAAGTCACGGCCACCCAAAACCTCACAAGAATCTGGATGCAAACAGCAGAGGCTTTATTCGGGAGAGTTAGCGGCTAACAGTCAATTCGTTTGCCCACACAGGAGCTGAATTGACAAAGACCGGCTGGCTGAGGGGCTTTTTAAAAGGGGAAAACCACAAGCCAGGGGAGTAAGGAGGGGGTGAGGGGTTGCTAAGGAGATATAACATAAAAATAGTGGAAAACTCCAGAGGAACCCAACCTAAGTGAGTCAGGGTCATGTGGAAACACTCTGTATACTCATTCTCAAAAATGTGGTCTTGCCATGTCACTGTGGCCTTGCCCTGTCATTGTGGCCTTGCCCTGTCACTTGTTCAACTATTTCTCAGTTGCTCCAGACACAGCCCTGCCCTGTCATCATGGTTACTAGTTTCTCAGCACCACCTAGATGACTTGCATTCCTCTCTTCCAGTTCCTGAAACTGGCCAGTCTACATTTTTATCTTGCTTCAGAGAAAATTTTCCATGTCCTTTAAAGTGAGGCTTAGAGAAAAGCCTATATATATATTTTATAAAATGATTTTTATAATTTTTCACTCTATATCTTTATGTTTCTTATGTGTTTTTTCTTAACATCCTTAATGTCTTTATGCTTCTTATCTATCAACTCTAGCTTCATCAGAACACACAAGTAGAGCAAGGTTATTCACACTGTTGAACCATGGCCCCAGGCTTACGACTTCAACTTTGCTTAGAAGCCTAGTATGTAAATTCAAGTGTATTAGTTACTTTCTCCTTGGCTGTGACCAACTCTCGACAAGAAGCAACAAGAAAGGAGGGCTTGCTTGGCTTGCAGTTTCAGGGAATATGGTCCATCATGGAGGGGATGTCATGGTGGCAGGGGCATGCAGCTGGTCATGTTTTGGAGTCAGGAGACACAGAGGGATGAATGCTTCTGTCCTAGTTTTGTGTCTGTTGCTGCTGTAGAGATGGTCTTAGTTACTGTTTCACTATTGCTGTGTAGAGGCATCATAACCAAGGCTATTTACAGAAAAAAGCATTTAATTAGGGGCTTGCTTATGGTTTCAGAGGGTGAGTTCATGACCTGAGTCATGGTGTGAAGTTCGGTAGCAGGCACAGGTATGGCCCTGGAGCAGCAGCTGAGAGCTTACATCTATTTTGAAAGAGGCAGAGAGAGCTCTAATCTCGAAGGTGACACACCTTCTCCAGCAAGGCCACACCCTTTAATCCTATCAAATATCTAAGCCTGGGAGAGCCATTCACATACAAAGACCACGACGGAAAACAACTCAGGGAAGAAACTTTTTATTTGGCTTACAACTTACAGTCTATCCAGGGAAGCCAAGGCAGGAACTTGAAGCAGAAATGGAAGCAGAGACCATGGAAGATCACTGTTTACTGGCTTGCTCCCTATGGCTTTCTTAGCTGGTGTGTGTGTGTGTGTGTGTGTGTGTGTGTGTGTGTGTGTGTATGTGTGTGTATCCTAGGACCACCTTTCCAGGGGCAGTATTACCCACAGCTCACACCAATCATTCATATAATCATCCATATACATATATCAATGTGTGTGTGTGTGTGTGTGTGTGTGTGTGTGTGTGTGTGTGTGTGTAGACATCCTGACAGGCCAGTCTGATGGAAGCAGTTCTTCATCTGGGAAGCTGTCATCCCAAGAGACTCTTGTCAAGATGATAAAATACAAGTGTTACACTGCCAGTCTGCTTCCTCTCTCCTTTGTATTCTGTCTAGAACTTCAGCCCATGGAACAATGCCACCGACATTTGGGGTAAGTCTTCTTACCTCAGTTTACCTAACTAGGTAATCCCTTAGACACATGTCCAGAGGTTTTTTCCACTGTGGAGATTCTAGAACCCAACTGTTGTTCTGTGTTCTGTTCCTGGGAAGAGACATCATGACCGTGGCAACTCCTGTAAAGAAAAGCACTTGATTAGGGCTGGCTTACAGTTCAGAGGGTTAGTCATCACGGCAAGGCACATAGCAGCTGAGAGTTCTAAATCCAGACCTGAAGGAAGAGAGAGACTCTGGGCTTGGCATGCATGGGCTTCTGAAACCTCAGAGCCCACCCCTGGTGACACACCTCCTCCAACAAGGCTGCACCTCCTAATCCTTTCAAACAGTGCCACTCCCTGGTGAGCAAGCACTCAGTGAGCCTCTGAGGCGCTGGGAGCAGTTCTCAGGCAGCAGCAGCCTGGTCAGGGTGTCCACACAAGTTTTGAGGAACAGCCATTCAGCTCATAACACAAGTTTTGAAGAATTTGAATATAAATTTCAGATAACATGAGGTTTTCCCAATAACACTGATGGTCTACAACAATAGTACACTTAGGCTCGGAAATCCTGTAGAAGATTGACTTTGTTTATTTTATTGGCATCTTATTTTTGGCTGTTTAGAGTTCTGTTCCAGTCTTTTATTATTTTCCTTTTGTTTGTATCGGGCATAGTTTGCTTATTTTTATATTTTTGGAAGTGGACTATCTCATTGATCTGAGATCTTCTGTTTCTTAATAGTCATTTTAAACCGGTGACATCTTCCAAAAGAGTGCTTTGGCTGCAGTTGTTTTTAAATTGTTACCTTTTTATTTCAAAATATATTTCCCTGTTTTCCTTTTGATTTCTTAACCCAGAATTGATGTATTTTCCAAATACTTCAGGGCTTCTCCGAATCTCTTCCTATTGATTTTTAATTCCTTTCTGATAAGAAAATATACTTCTTTGTGTGACTTAGTGTAGTGGTAAATTTGTTATCCAACCTCCTGCGCTTCCACATTCACCCCCCCCCCCAAGAGCTTTCTGGATTCTCGAATGAAAGACACACACACACACACACACACACACACACACACACACACACACCAGTTAATTTTGTTGTCCTGGCTAGCTCACTTTGAGCTGGCAAACACCTGGGGCTAGCAAACACTCTCCTCCCGTATCCCAGAGTTAACATCCTTAAAATTTATACTTCATCTCTGCTACCCCAGACCCAATTGGAGAAGTGGCCACCAGGGCCACTTACCTAAATTCTTACATGGCTGGTCCATATTATGCCCCTCATGGAAATTTTCCTCCTTCCTTGCCTCTCTTCCAAGCCCAGGAATCCTAAAAGTCCCGCCTCTGTCTGTCCTGCTCAGCCATTGGCTGCTGGAATCTTTATTTACCAATCGGAGCCAACTGGGGACAGGGTCCCTGGGTGTCTTGCTTGCAGACACTTGTGTAAGCAGTTTTGGGGACCAAAATTAACATTGTAACACAAGCAGCATTAGGTCAAACACACTTCAACTTAGATTCTCCTCCTCTCCTCTCCCCTCCCCTCCCCTCCCCTCCCCTCCCCTCTCCTCTCCTCTCCTCTCCTTTTTTCTTTTCTTCTTCTCTCCTCCTTGTGACAAGGTTTCACTTTATAGCCCATGTTGACCCTAGTCTATGCTGACATCAAACTCTTGCTCCCCACCTTCCAACTCCACCTCAACCTGAGTGCTGGGGTTACTACCACACCAAACTTCTGTTACCCTAACTTCTTTGTTTGTTTTTGTTTTTATGAGCCCCTGCCTCAAACTTTCTCTGTTGCTGAGGATGGCCTCAAATTCCTGCACATTATTTACCATCTTTAATTACATGAGGCTTTTTACAGGGTCTAAAATTAGGACTACCTGGGAGGAGGGGGAGGAGGAGGAGGGAAGGAAAAAGGGAGGGAGTAAGGAAGGAAAGAGGACGAAAAAAAGAAAGAAAGAAAGAAAAAAGAAAAAGAGGGGGAAGTAGTAAGGGAAGAAGGAGAAGGAAAGGGAAGGGAAGAGAAGAGAAGAAAGAAAGAAAGAAAGAAAGAAAGAAAGAAAGAAAGAAAGAAAGAAAAGAAAGAAAAGAAAGAAAAGATAAGAAAAGAAAAGAAAAGAAAAGAAACCTCTGCATGGGTTAGAGAAATGGCTCAGCAGTTAAGCACACTAGCTGCTCTTCCAGAGGACCTGGGTTCAATTTTCAGCACCCACATGGCAGTTCACAGCTCCCTGTAACTCCACCTCCAGGGGATCCAACACCTCACACAGGTGTACATGCTAACAGAACATCAGTGCATATGAAATAAATTCCCCTCCCCAAAGAAACCCCTGAAACCCTAAGAGAATGGATCTGTGTGGGACAAGTTGTACAGACATGGAGGAGTCGGGTTGTTGGTAAGCCATGTGGTCCCAGGTCTCCTGCACCCTTATTTTGTCTAGCTCTTCTCAGCGGTCGGCAGAGCACTACAGGTTCTGACTGCTGCTGTCCTCCTGCCTGATTCCTCCTCCCATTGTCAGTATTTGCTTTATGTATTCAGTGGTCCATTGTTGGGAACACAAATACTGCTGTTTCCTTGCGGCCATTATGGTATTAACATGTTCCTCTTCGTGGCGTTTTTTCCTCTGTCTATTTGGACTATGAGGGTGGTTCTTCCATCTTTGTTAAGGTCACTGTTTATATGGTATGTCTTTTCCTGTTCTTTGCTTTCTGGCTGCCTTTGGCTCTAAACTGTCTCTCTACCAAGCGTGTAGTTTAATCTTATCTTATGAGTTAGTCTATTTCGAGTGCAATTTGAACTTTCTTATGGCCCTTGGTTTGCAGACTAGACCTTCTGCATTCCTGGTTTTCTGTCTGTGTCTTTGAATCTAAAGTGCACCGAGTCCCATGCAAAGCATTTAGTTTGATCTTTTGTGACTTAGTCTGTGTGGCAGTTAATCTCAACTGTCAACACGACAGGATTCAGAATCACCTTGGAAGCAAATCTCTGGGCATGTTGTGAAGAATTTTCTGAATTAGGTTAATGGAGGTGGAAAACCCTACTGTAAATGTGGGTGGCACCACTGCATGGGCTGGGGACCTGGACTGAATACAAAGAGAAGAAAGAGAAATGCGTGTGAGCTCCTTGTCTGCTGCCTGACAGAGCACCAAGTCCGTCAAACCCAGCCTCACCAGTGATGTGCGCCGACTCCTGTCAACTATTTCTTGATTTATTAGTTTTAAGCTTTTTGTTGTTCCTAATGTGTCATTTATCCTTTTTATGTAAAATAAATATTTCCTAGTATAATTCTTTTAATCCCCTCATTTGCCAGGCATGATGGCTCATGACTGTAAACCAAGCACTCGGGAAGCTGAGGAATGGTTGTCAGGGCAGTCTGGGCTAGAGAGTAAAACCTCTACCCCAAATACCTAAGTAAACGCATTCACTTTTCCTACTGTTGTATTTTTAACATTTCATATATATTGCAGTATGAATGTTCACTCATTCCTGTCAACCTTGGGGACTCTCACTAAATGCATGAAATGCAGAAACCGTACTTCTGTGTGTGTGCGTGTTTGCATGCACGTGTGTGTACATAGGTGTGGTATTTCTGTGTGTTCAGGTGCCAAGCACACGTGAGGAGGTCAGTCATCAGCTTTCCAGTGTTAGTCCTTGGAGACCAGCAGGCCTTCGAGCTTCTGGAGGTTTTCCTGTCTCTGCCTTTCATTTCCCATGGGTGATGCTATGGTCACAGACACGTGTACTGCTCTGTCCAGTTTTCACTTGAGTTATGAGGAGCCAAACTTTGGTTGTCAGTGTGTGCCAGAAGGAGTTTTGCCACCTCCCCAACCCCTCACATGGATCTCAGTTACCTCTGGTGTCACTTGTTTTTGGCCAGAGGACTCCCTTTAGGGTAGTTTGGAAGGATTTACTTGAGATGAACCTTCTTACACTTTGTTTCAAAATGTTTCTCTGTTCTGCCTCCGGGTAGAAGGCTCTGCTAGGCTTGCTGGGTGTGTCCTTCCTTTAGCACCTTTCTTCTCTCAGCTTCCTGCCCCTCTTCCGATGCTGCTGCAGCAAAGCCAACAGTTCTTTTGCTTGAACTTGACAAGGTTTGCTGCTGTAGAGAGGCTGGTCTTTGTCTCTCAAATGTTTGACGGTGCTTGTGCCTAGCTATGGATCTCATGTTTATGCCACTTAGAGTTCATTGTGTTTTGCTGATGTGTAAATTAGTGTCTTTTCTCACATGGGGGTGGGGTGGGGGTGGGGGTTTTTCTCTTTCTTGTTTCTATTTTTATTCAGTTACCTCTCCTCCCTCCCTTCCTCTCTCACCTGAATCTGCTATAATACAATCTTTCTTCCCTTTTTTTAAGACAGATATCCTGCTGGGTAGACTAGGTTAGAGTTGAACCCATGATCCTAGATCCTCTCTCCTTAGCCTCCTGAGTGCCAGGAATGCACATGGCTCAGGCTGGATGGTTTTTATTCATCTGTTTTTAAGTTTTTATGCCAAGTCCGTGCTGTTGAACTCCTCTAGTAAACACGTGTGCACACACACACACACACACACACACACACACACACACGTACACATACCGTTTCTATTTGTTGCTAGGCTGGATTCTGTCCTGTTTTTGTTATAACCTTTCTTCAGCTCCCTAGCCATGATTTCCCTTAGGTCTTTGAACACACTTACAATGCCTGCTTTGAAGTCTTTGTCTAAAGTCAGCACCAGAGCCCATATCACCTTCTGCTGGCTGCTACCCCAGCCTGCAAGTGAGGGTCCCATTTTATTTGTATATCTCTAATTTTTGAAAACCGAACACTTACAAAGTAATATTGTAGCAACTCTGAATTCTCTCCCCACCCCCTCTTTCTCTTACATACACACTATGTGAGGATTGTTGCTAAATGTATTCACTTGATCTCACTGAACAAACCTTCCAGTCTCTGAATCTTGGTGCTGACACTGAGGTCTGGCCTTGTCTGTTTCGTCCGTTTTTCTTGTTTTTTTTTTTTTTTTTTCACTGGGTGCCTCAGGATCAGCATATCTGCTCAGCCAACGCACTAAAAAGGCCTTGTAGCCACCCAGGCTCCCACTGCTCTACATGGACTTGTCACACTCCTCTGCCTCAAGGACGAGCTCCATTTAGGTCCAGGCAGTGGACCATGCTCTCCTTTCTTCCTCTGTCACCCCAGTGCAGAGATGCAGCCTGCCTTCCAGAGTGTGGTGCCTTACCCTGTCCCCCCCCCACTCCCCCCACCCCCGTGCTTCCAGACAAGAGGTGGATGGGGAACATACTAAGGGTACCAAGGCCTAGGGCTCCCATTCTCTCCGCCTCTGGTTGAGTTTCTGGCTAGTCTGTAGCTCTGATATTTGCATAGCTAAATCATAATCTCCGGCTTGCCACAGCGTTGCTCTGTGGATGATTGTGTCAGATGGTTGTGCAGGGGTTGCCTGCTCTTGGTTTGTTTATGATATTCTGTCACCTACCCAGCAGCTAATGCTGTGTTGATGGGCATGCATCTCTGACAGGGGACACGGCCCAGGGCCCAGGGCCTCCAGGCCAGCACCTTTGTGATTCTTAGTGGGGCTGGGTGATCGATCCACCCTGACTTTATCTGTCAAAGTTCCAGAAAGGCCTCCCACAGACCCCTGATTCTCCCTCCTCAGCAACCCCCACCCCTTCCCAGGAACGAGACTGCAATGGGCAAGAAGCACATTAGTCTAATCCGTTCACACCAGGTCATCCTCTATCCAGCAGTGGCTAGGACAGAGATTTGCAGAAGATGCAGTCACCTGGAAGGAAATGCTCTCCCAGCAAGTGCCGCTCAGCAGCAGCCCAGAGCCCTGGTAACCCTTGGCCAAATGGAATCCCTCCCCTGGGGAAACTGGCAAGGATGTGGCAACGGTGGAAACTCAAAGCTCTGTGCTACAGGTGCCAGAGAATTTGAGTGGCCAAGAGTGCGAGTCATGGTCCAAGTCACCGTGAAAGCGACTAACAACCCCAGAGGGAAGCCAGTTCCTGTGTCCACGGGCACAGAGGCTCCAAGACATGACACCCTAATTTGCTATACTTTGATTAAGTCCCCCCACAGGCATCCCATTGTTTTTTAGCCTATGAATGAAAAAAAAAAAAAAAAAAAAAAGGAACCCGTTTTTGGCTTTTGTGTGCAAAGAATGACATATAGGTTTTTAGAGCCAAAACTCTGGATTTAGGGCCATTGTCCAGTGGTCACTTGGTAGTGGCATTTCCTGTGTGCCTTTGTTAGGGAGGCTCCAAGGTTCTTTACCTCCAGACACCAGGACACTCCTCACCATGAACCTGAGATTAAACACTGGGCTTCAGGCCCAGGTAGGCCAATTTTGGAATTACCCAGAGTATGACTGGCAGTCCTTTTAAAAATTAATTTTTAATTTATTCGCTTTATATCCCAATCTCCTCTCAATACCCCCTCAGGCAGAACCTCTCCTTATTCCTCTCTTCCCTTCTTTGAGAAGGAGAGCCCCCTTCTAGGTATCACCCCCAGCCCCAGCCCCCACCCTCAGTACATCAGGTCGATGCAAGACTAAGTACATCCTCTCCCACCGAGGGCCGACAAGGCAGTCCATTTAGGGCAACGAGATTCATAGGCAGGCAGGAAACAGATTCAGGGACAGCCCCACTCCTGTTGTTGGGGACCAAGCTGCTCATGTGCTACATATGTGCAGGGGGCCTAGGTCCAGCCCATGCTTGCTCTTTGGTTGGCAGCCCTTTTTAGACAAGCTGATTTGAGAAGACATGAAGGGCCCCTGAGGAGAGTTTCCTTCCTGACAGTCATCTGGACAGTCAAGGAGAGAGTCCATCCATGTGGCTCATTCTCCAAGGATGAGTTATTTGTGGGGAGACTCTCTCTCTTTCCCTCTCCCTCTCCCTCTTCTTCTCCCTCTCCCTCTTCTTTTCCCTCTCCCTCTTCTTCTCCTTCTACCTCCCTCCCCAGCCCCTTCCTCACATCTCTATGTTCATAGTTTTATTTTTTAAGAGGCAGCCCCAGAGCAGGCTACCCTAGTCAGGTATCCGGGAGGGGAGAGTGGGCCCAGGCAGGCCCTGCCACTGTAAAACTGCAGCATCATCTCTGGGGGTCAGGCTTCAGCACCACGCCACCTCATCAGCTTCCTAGACGAGCCTTTCAACGACATCATCATTCTTGTCTGCAGTTTGAATCGCACCACAGTGCTACATCCCACGCTAAAATCCTCCATCTTCCCCAGGGCGGCAGGATGATGGATTCTGTACAGATGGCAGCTGCTCCCCATCTGCAAGCAGCCACTAGCAGGGAGAGGAGGAACGCCAAACCCTGCTTCCCTGCTTAACAGTTCTGGAGCTTTCTTCCAGAAGCCTGGTATTACTGGGGCTCAGAAGACGATGTCTCCAAATGAAGGCTTCAAAGGCTCACGTTCTGTCTCCTGATCGGCATCGTCTTTTGAGGCAAGCTAGAAACTAGAAAGTCTCTTTCCTGAGGCAACCTCTTTCCAAGGAGCCAACCATAAAGCCCCAGCATAGTCCCCTGGAGCTGGGAGTGTAGCTCCCGTCAAAGCCTCTGCCCAGTGCACACTAGTTCTTGAGTTCAATCCCACACCTCAAGTCAAACTCCTGTTACTGCCACTGTCCTGTTACTGTGAGAATTGTCATAAAGCAATCCCCCTGGGTTAGACTATTTGATTGATGATCTTAAGACCCACCCCCCACCCCCCACCCCCATTCCAGAATGATCCTGACAATTCTTGGGTACATGCCTCTGTCTCTCTGCTGTCTCTCTGTCTCTTCTTTTTTCATCACCATGAGTTAAACAGTGCCCTCCACATACTTCTGCATATGGAGCCAGGCAGCCACCAACAGAACTCTAACACCATGAATGAAGAAAACCGCTCTCCTTCAGGTTGTTTTTGTCAAGTAACATGGTCACCATGGTTTGTAAAAATGTGACTCAGAAGAGGCAGGACGTGTCGGCTGTGGTAGTTCGGATGAGAAATGTCCCGTACAGTTTTGAGCCTTTGAACACTTGGTTCCAGGCTTAGGAGGCACAGCCTTGCAGAGGAAATATGCCACTGGGGACCGGCTTTGAAAACTTAAGGCATCTCCCTACTTCCGGTTTGCTCTCTCTGCCTTCAAGATGGGAGCTCTCAGCTCCTGTCCCTGCTGCTGTCTCCTGCTGTGCCTCACAGCCATGATGGTGACTCTTACTCTCTGGGATGGTAAGCCCAAAGAAACTATTTCCTCTATAAATTGCCTTGGACATGGCATTTTATCACAGTGACAGTAAAGTAACTGCCACATAGGCCTTTCTGGGTCCCCTCTCTGTCTTTTATATTAGATCACAACCTGTACATGGTTTGTATCTAACCTTGTATCTACATGGTCGTCCATGCTAAAGTTGCGTGATCTTACCATAAAATGAGTAGATAGTTTTTCCTGGGTCTTTCCCCCACCCTCAATCCCATGTTATATAAAACCTCTGACCAAGTTAATTGTGTTTTCCTTTTATTGGCCTGTTTCCTGAGAGGAGTGTTGGTCATGACATTCTACGAAGGGCATCTCTTTTCTTATTCCTACTAAATGTACCGTGAAGGTTATTACTCAGTTCTTTGGGGGCAGGGGAGCAGGGTGCACTGTGGGGACAGAGGCACGGTGAACTGCCAGGGTCTCAGAGCCCCCAGTCTTCCTCCTGCTCTTTCCCCACCCCAGCTACCCTGCTTGCTCCTGTTACCCTCCCTCCCTTCTCTGTCTTCTCCTCACTTTCTATCCTTCCTTCTGCCATTCTCCATAGTAGGCTTTCTGAGGAGAGAAGCAAGTAACTGTGGGGACTCAACAAATGAACTATCTTTGACCATCACTGTTC
The DNA here is from genome assembly GCF_011762505.2 of Arvicanthis niloticus. Taxonomy (NCBI): domain Eukaryota; kingdom Metazoa; phylum Chordata; class Mammalia; order Rodentia; family Muridae; genus Arvicanthis; species Arvicanthis niloticus. Next base: position 37,767,077 of record NC_047658.1, on the reverse strand, counting down.
CCTGTCTTCCGAGCCCTTGGCTGGCCTGATTAGAAGACCAAGTTCTGTGAGTCAAGGTGCTTGGCCTTGTAGGGCAGGGTGGCTCAGGTGGGCGCCATGGTTCTCCAACACCACCGGCGTACAGCACAACCTGCTTAGACCCTTCTGCCGTACAGCTGGGTCTAACACACAAAGGCCACAGGATGTGTGGGGCCTAGGGATCAACTCCACCCTTTACATTGCTCTGTGGAAGGGACTTGCCTAGCGACACACAAACACACACACACACACACACACACACACACACACACACACTGCTGCCAGCATGCTTCCATTTTTTCTATTTCCTGGGGATTCACCACCCAGGGGTCACTGGGTTAGGAAGGTCACTCCCGACTACGGGCTTGCTCCAAACCACAGTGGAACCTCAACTTTAATCTTGGGGTGTGTCTCTAACACAGTGGCCGACTGCCACCCCGAATACTACACATGCTAACCTGGAAGGGTGCTGGGACAGTGCCCAACTCCCTCATCTGTCACTCATAAATGTTGGTGCCCAGTGGACCTCAGTATAGTCTTTCTCTCATAGTTGTTTCCATCACTGGTGCCTTGGGGGGGGGGGCAGGTCTTCTTGTGTAGGCAGCATATCTGTGGACACCTGTCCTCACTCTGGATCACACCCCTTACCAGCTCTGCAGGTAAGGTGGCCCTCTGCTTCCTTCTTCAGGGTTACCACATGTCTAGTGCTTAAGAGCCGGGTCCTGGGCATGAAAGAACAAATCATGTTCCCTCCATCTCTTTCTCCCACCTAGGTCAATCCCATCAGTCCTTGACAGGTCTTGTCTGTCTTCCCCAGCAGCACCCTCTCTAGCTGGGGACTGAATTTCAGAGGAATTCTCACTTCCTCCAGAAAGCCTTCCCTGATTGCTCCCCACAGCTGATCTATGATGGTAACCTTAGGCCTCTGTGTGCCCCTGGTGTCTACTACGACCCAGCTGTCTGCGTTTCCTGCCTGCCCTCCACACAGAGGCTGCTCAACAATGCTCAAGAACAGGCCTTCATTCGTCTACGTGCTAAGTCAGAAAATACAGCCAAGGGCAGCTGAGCTGATTTTAGACATGGATATCATGAGCTGTCAACTTAACGGGGAGACACACATTTCAGAGGTTAAAGAGTCAAGCCAGAAAACATGACCACCTACCAAACTCATCATTAGGGGGATGAGGGCTTAGCAGTTCAGTACTTACCTAGCTTGAACAAGACCCTGGGTTCTACCTTAGGGACCATAGAAGAACCAGTTGACTTGTCTTTATCTAGAAGCAATGGTGTCCTGGCCACTAGTACCATTTAAAGATGTGCCTCTGAAAGGCGGTGCTAGCCTGTTTCCCTGAGGCTGAGTACTGATGGGGCCTCGCTGGCTTTCACAACAGGCATTAAGAAGCGATTTTGGGGGTGCTCCTGGAGGCAACTGCAATGATACTGAGCTTCCAGGTGTACCCTTAAAATCTCTGAGTGTTTTGCTTGACGACCCTTGGTCTCCTTTCTGTCCTGAGCTGACAACAGCTATAACACATGCTGTTGATTAGGAAGGCACTAGAGTCCTGGCCTGGGTACCCCATGCCCTGGAACCTAGTGAGAGACTTGATGTAATTGCTTGAGGTATTCTTATCGAGTTTGTCCCTCCCCCGCCTCTAGCACTAAGAGGGTAGTCACCGAAGGCATGCTCCAGCAATCAACCAAAGCTGCTCGGCTGCATGAGGGTCACCTGTGTCACTGCCCCTGAGCCACTGTTCCTCAGCCTCTGCACCTGTGTCACCTCCTTGCTTAGCTGCATCTGTGTTACTACACTGGAGTCACTATCCCTGTGTCACTGTGCTTGGGACTATTTGTGACTCTGGAGGGGAGTGGAGGAAACAATCTTCTTAGTGATGAACAGAGATTGGCATTTATGGACATTACTGTGGAGAGGGGAGGCTTCCCAGCGGGCTCACTGTGAGGACTCCGAAATCTGGCATTTACAGACTACATTGCTCGGTAGCAGAAGCTAGCCCAGTGATGACAAGGGGTTACACCACCATCTCTCTTGCTGCTGTGGTTGAAGTCAGGGCTGGGATAGCCCTGTATATCTCCTGAGACAAGAGGGCTCAACTCTCATCAAGACCTTCAAATGTCCCATGACCACCACAGGTGACTGCCCTTACGCAGCTGCCTCAGACATCCCTAAGGTGGTCCACAAAGAGCCCATTACTGTACAACAGCCGGACCTGGAGGACCTCCTTCCCCTGTGCAGGCTGCCAGGGCTTTGTTAAAAGTCTGAAGTTGGCCGCGGGACACTGGGTATATGTGTGAGCCCACTGCTGTTGTGAGGTGTATCAGATGGTGCACGCTCCCCTTCTGCCTGCTACCCATGGCTTTTGTTTTTCTCACACGAGGATTGCTCACAGTTGAGGGAGTGTTCAGCAATGTCCTTGGAACCACCCAACACTGGCAGGCCATTCATGTTGGGAATCAAATATGGAGAAGTCACTTGAGGCAGCCAGAGAAGACAGGGCAAGGCCCACCTCTGGGTGAACTCAACCCCAGGTGACAGGAGGCCATTCCAGGCTAGACCCCTCCCCTCAGAGAGAGGAGCAGAAGTAGGAGGCATGGAGAATGATGTAAGGTGTGTCCATAACAGGAGAGAAGTCTCTAGGCAGGGATACCAAGAAACCCAGAGCCTCTGGAGACCCACCTGGATCCCCTGTGGATGTTCAGGGGGGTTGCAGGGGGAGAGAAGAGTGTGCTAGTGTGCAGTGCTGGGGAGGGCACAGAGCTGCAGGGTAAGCTAAACAGAGGAGCCAGGCAGGCCAGGAGTGAGGATGAGGTGTGGGCATCTTCCCTGGCCAACTAGCAGTGAGGATGCTAGTCTGGAAAGGTAGGGAGGCCACGGTTGACAAGAACGGAGGCCAGGACCATCAGGGGTCAGGGAGGAGGCCTCTGGAGAGAAGCAGGGGGCGGGTAGAGTAGCTGAGGAAGATCTGGGGCACAGATGTGGTAGAGGAGATACAGACATGGAGGGGGATGGGCAACAGGGAAGGAGGAGAAGCCTTGTGTGGGAGGGGCTTGCTCCAGCTGGGCTTCCTCATCCCCTCTCCCTATGTGGAGCACTACCCCATTCCTCAGGGCCTCCCTCCTCCTCCTCTTCCTCCTTATCTTCTTCTTCCTCCTCCTCCTCTTCCTCTCCTCCCCTCCTCCTCTTCCTCCTCTTCCTTCTCCTCCTCTTCCTCTCCTCCTCCTCCTCATCTTCTTCCTCATCTTCTTCCTCTCCTCCCCTCCTCCTCCTCCTCTTCTCCTCCCCTCCTCCTCTTCTTCTTCCTCCTCTTCCTCCTCTTCTTCTTTCTCTTCCTCCTCTTCCTCCTCCTCTTCTTTCTCTTCCTCCTCTTCCTCATCTTCCTCCTCTTTCTCTGTCACTCTTTCTCTGTTTGTTTAAAAAGTTACATATATTCTTATGCTGATCAGTCTCCTGTCATACCTAGAAATTTTTAAGCCCACAAGGCAGTTGGTCTCATCGGTGATTAAAAAGAAAGAAAAATCTGCCTACAACCCCACTAGGCCCTTGCTGGGTCTGGATGCATGGGTCTGGCAGAGCTGCCTAGCTCCTTGGAACAGATGCCTGGCCCCTGGCTCAGGTCTCAGGCCAGGCAGCCCTGGGACACGCCCTCTGTGGGATGGGGGCAGGGGTGAGTTCTGATAAGAAGGCAAGAAACCTAAAACACCATTTCCTACACATAGAATGCAGCAGATATAAGGGGGTCAGCAGAGGGAGGGGTCAGCCGAGGGTGGGGTCAGCCGAGGGAGGGGGCAGGAGAGGATGGGGGCGGCCGAAGGTGGGGGCAATTGCCCTCTACCTCCAGCCCCTGCATAGCGACTGTGGTGGCATACTCCAACCCAAACTCTGTCAAAAAAAAAAGCCTGTGATAAGATGTGTCTTATCAAGTCAACAACCGTCCCGTGTGACACTGTGTTCAAGTTAGAAAACTTGTCGGTTGGTCTATTAATGTTAAGTTACTGGAATTTCTCTCTATTGTTTGACTTTCATGACCCCAAACCAGGACATAGCAGTCTTGTTTTTTTGATTTTTTCACTTCAACGACTTTAAACCTTTGGATTGATGAGGGCTTCTGAAAAAAAAGATGACCAATTTACTTGATAAAGCAGTAAAAGAATATATTTGATAAACAAGTCATAAAAACTTAACAATTAATAAAAACTGTTGGGGCCAGAGAGGTGGCTCAGCAGTTAAGAGTGCACAGTGCTCTTCCAGAGGACCTGAGGTTGAATCCAAGCACCCAAGTTGTGAGGGTCTCAACTACCTGTAACTCCAGCTCCAGGGGATCCAATACCTCTAGCCTCTGGACATCCACAACCAAGTGTTGGCAATTAAGAATCAATCCTATAAAAGAAATTGTGTATGCCAGCTGAGACTCCATAGGCCCTCAGAGAAGAAGCCGGTTGTGTCACCTATGTGTCCCTGTGGGTAGGACACGAAGAAACTGAAGGAGTATAAACTACAACAACAAAGCAAAATATGTTTCTTTTGGAATGATGACTCTGAGATTAATTATTCATTATTAAATGTCTAGGCCATAAGCTTTGGCTCATTCCCTGACTAGCTCGTAACTTATTTAACCGTTTAAACTATTCAACGTCTACCACTTGGTTAGCTACCTCTCCTTCAGCCCCGCCCACTTCTTCCTTCAATCTCCTCAGTGTCTCAGCATCTCGCTCCAACCTCTCTATTCTAACCTGAGTTCAGCTGCCTGCTGGTTTACGGCTGTCTCCTCACATCTTTCCAGGCAGTTCTCTTGAATCGCTCTTTCATACTCTCAGAATTTCCCAGAATCCTCTCTCTTCCTGCCAGTGTCCCACCTCCTATTTCCTGCCTCAGCTCATTGGCCAACTCTATGATCTGTCCTATCTTGGTGAGTTAGGGTTCTGTTCTTAAACCATTTTCTGTCATAATTTATTTTTCTGAATTCTTCTGAACATTCTTCTGAACATTTTTTTCTGAATTCTTGCAATTTAAGCTTAATTGTGAGACTATCTAGTCTTCAACCTCATCAGAGCCCTGAGAAGGGATATCACTGGAGTATGCAGGAAGTGCAGAGCAAGCAGCTTCCAAAACCATCGAAATGACAGAGGCTTCTGGCTGCCTGGGCAGTTGTAGCAACAAATCGTCTCTATAACATTGGAGCATCCATCTTCAGCCTTTTGGCCCAGTATATGACAGATGTCTTTGTGAAGCAGAAATTATGAAGGACTTACCTACCTTGTCATTGCAAAGCTTGGCAGTTGTCTCCCTGCACCTTATTTGTCCGGTTTGGACAGTATTCTGTCTGCAATTGATGCAAGGACATTCTCTTGCTGAGTGGTTAGCTTGTCCCATACAAATCAAACTCCGTATGGAGGTTCTTGATGCTCATCCTCTTCTTTGAAGTGGGATGAGGGTGCCAGGAGCAGACTGGTCTCCTTGTCAAAAAAGATCTTTAAATAATAAAACACTTTTAAGTGCCATATTCTGTAGATCTCTGAGGTTTTTGAAGACTATCTATATTTACTGTATCTTAATTGTTTCTAGCTATTTACTACCTGTTTAATTTTGAAAAAATATTTCTATAATAAACTTGGCTAGTATCTAACATGACCATGAGTTTGAATGATTAACTACAACTTACATTTCTTCCTCATCTTAAACACCTTGTAATAGCAGATTTTAAATGGACTAGAACTTAATATTGCATTTTAAGAATTACATAGGTACAATACCTTAAACAGAGTTGATACATAGTATGTAACCTTAATTTTGTATCGATACACAAAGAACTATACTAATGTAAGATTTTTTTTGTCTTCTTAATTTTTTTTTCTTTCTTAGACTCCTTGGTCTAAGAGTAGATTCAATAATCTACCCTTTTTTTTGTATTATTTCTATATCATTCCCATATTCCCTATTTTTCTTTTCATCCCATCCCTGCCCCCCTCCCCACCTTTCCCCCTAACACTAGATAGCCCCTCCCCACCTTTCCCCCTAACACTAGATAGGAGAGAAAGAAGGACAGAGGAAAGAAAAAGAAAGAGAGAAAATCCTGAGTCTAATCTTCTTTATTTTTATCTTTCCTTTCCAAGACCATTATAATTTGTCACCACCCCATAAATGGTGACAAGCATTCATTATCCATGGAATAACCAAAAACCACCCACCCCACCTCTTAGGAATGGAATATGGTTCTCTTAATATTGATCCCTGCTAATTAGAGGTATCATTTTTCTTTTTTTGGGGGGGGGGCAAGAAAATTGGGAAAATGGTCAAGTCTTAAGAAAGCTAGCTGTAATAGTTGTTGTCCAGACTCTACATGCTGATAAAGTTCAGGTTTATGTGAAGTCCTGACTGGATCAGTCTGTAAGGCTGGATGAATTGAGGTCATCTGGGCTCCACAGCTTTCTTTGAAACTGTCTTAGAAGCAAATTCTGATGAAACAGCTATTAAATTAAAATGGTATAAAAGCATAAATGAGGAAGGGGGATGGAATAGGGGATTCCGGGGAGGGGAAATGGGGAAAGGAGATAACATCTGTATTGTAAATAAATAAAATAACCAATAAAAATTTTTTTTAAAAATGAAGTAGTCTGAGGTAGCGTCAGTCAGGATGCTGGAACAATATCCTCAGTATCTCAGCATCCCAAGGGCGAATCTTGTCAGGGTTGCTTGCCTGATTGTTTTTGTTTGTTTGTTATTGTTTTTTGTTTGTTTCTAGAAGAAATTCGAGGGAGACAGTTGTAAACCAGCAGGTAGCTGAACTCAGGATAGAATAGAGAGATTTGAGGAGCTGCTGAGACACTGAGGGGATGTGAAGGAAGAAGTGGGCGGGGCTGAAGGAGAGGTAGCTCACCAAGTGTTGGACATAGAATAATTTGAATGGGTTGAGTAAGTTAAGAGCTAGTCAGGGAATGAGCCAAAACTCATGGCCTAGGTGTTCAATAGTAAATAATTAGTCTCAGAATCATCATTCTGGGAGTCAGGGCCGGGAAAGGAAAAACAGATTTAATTTTGTTAAACAGAAAGTCTTTGGGGGAACTATAGCATATAGTTCTAACCTCATAGTCCCTCCAGCCGTTAGCCTGATTAGGCTCCAGTCCAAACAGGGCTTGCAAGGACCCCAGAGAACAAATGAGTCAGATGTGCATCCAGGAAGCCCACTGGAGCCCGGAAGAAATGTTGGAACAGCAAATGAAACAAAAGGCTAAGGTAGTGAAGGAAAAGTGGGCGTTACCTGCATGGTGACAGTTGTTCCCATTGGTCTGCAGCTAGACCACAGTTCCATAGCAGAAGTGAGTTCTGTTTCTTTATGGCCCAGTAGGATGAACACAGACAGTGCACTGTCTACCTCAAGCTGTGAGAAGAGGTGTGTGTATGTGTGTGTGTTTATATGTATATGTGTGTGTGGTATGTGTGTATGTGTGGTGTATATGTGTTTGTATGTGTGTATGTGTGTGTATGTGTGTTGTGTACGTGTCTGCATGTGTATGTGTATTGTGTGTGTGTATGTTGTATGTGTGTGTATATGTGTTGTGTATGTGTGTGGGGGTTGGGTATCAACATGCCTTCCTTAACCATAACCCACATCATGTTTTGAAGCCTATATTTTGGCTGGACTGGCTGGCCACCTGAGACCTGGGATCATCTATCTACCATCCTAAAACCTTGCTGGGGTTATAGATGTGTGAGTGGTTTTCCTGTGCGCTGTGGAGATCCCATCTCATGTTTGGAGAGCAAGCACTTTACACACTGGGCCATTTCTCCAGTCTCTAGAAGGGAAGATTTTGAACCTTGACCATCCCTGCCAGGCCCATCATACCTGATGCCGTTTCCAGTTCGTAAGCACACACTATCATATCCAAGGCTGTCCTCTGTGTACAAAGTCCTGCAAAGACTGTAACTCAGCCCCTTCCTTGATCTCAGGGAGACTACAGCTCTTCTCTACAAGCCAGTGCCTGGGAACCAGAGCTGCAACTGTCTTTCTGACCTACTCTAGGCTAGACCCTCCATATATCCAATGCCACCCTGCTTCTTAGGACTGGAACTCTCTTTGAGGACATGGGCACTGTTCTCTGTCACTCTTGTTCCCTCTCCCCTGCCTGCCACAGGAGCCACTTTCCTTTCCCCTGAGTTTCCCCACCCCTGCTGTGGCTCTTGCACAGAAGGAGTAGGAACTTTGACAGGCTACATTTAACGTAGATTAAAATTGCTTCAAAATAAGACATTTGAAATTTACATGCCAATCGAGTTTATCACAAATACAAGGTGCAATCAGCTGCTTTGTGTTGACAGCCAGGCTGACAAGCCGATGCGGCTGCAGGCGCTCAGCCTCTCAAAGCCCCGACTCAATGTGATGAAGGCCCGTGTTGATCGATGCAGCAGGCTTAGGGTGTCGTGTGTGAGCACAGTCATGGTGCTTCGTGGCCAAGCATTCCCAATAGTCACTTCCTGGCTCAGCTAGAACTTCAGCACTTATGGTAATGAGGGAACAGGGATACCACAGACAGTCCGGACCCAGTACCACCATTAAAGAAATAAACCACGGCCAGAAAGTAATCCAACTTCCTCTCTCCCTGCAACTTGTAAAATCGAGTTAGAAAGGCCACTGGCTCCTTTCTGACCCCTCCTCCCTCGATGTGGGATGAGCCCATTCCTTCCCTTCCTGGAGGAGCTGGGGAAGAACCAGGTAAGAGTGGCCCCTGGGTAAGCTTTAGGGGCAGTGAGCAAGTGCTCAAGGGCCAGCAATCAAAGCAAAGGCTTCTCCCTCCGGAAGCTGGTCTGTAAGAAGTACCCTCCAGCTTCAGGCTTCAGCTCAAGTCCTGCAAACACTGCTGAAGGATCAGGAGAGACCCACCTGCCAGGAGGAACGTAACACTGTGAGTTTATGTGCATAAGAGACTGTGTCTGTGTAAATTGTGAGTGCACATGGGTGGATTGAAAATTGTGGATGTGAGTTATGAGAGAAAAATGTGTGTGTAATTGTGAGGCTACCAAGAGTTGAAAACATGTGAGTTTAAAAAATGCATATAAACGATCAATGGTTCATCATCAGGTAACCAGGGAGAAACAGAAAGAGCACATCTGGGCATGTCTGGTGTTCTGGCCTCTCAGGATTAACCCCTTGAGAGCTTCATAAAATGATAACCTTCTTGGGAGAGGATCAAAGGTAGCAGCACATAGGGTATAGCTAGAAGAAGCTGGACACCGAGTATGTGTCCTTGAGGGTTCTATGTTACCCTGACTCCTTCCTGTGTTTCATCTTTCTCTGCCTTTTTGTTTCCATGGTGTGAAGTGTTCTGCTCCTCTACCCAGTGATACACTGAACTGTAAACTCAAACCTTCCCTTCATCAGTGGGGATACTAGTGCGGCATGTGTGAATGTGAGTTGTGTAAGAATCTCTATATGAATAAGAGAAACAGTGTGGTTGGTTTAGAGTGTCAAAGCCCATGCAAGGGCGTCTATATGAGATATAACAGGCGCGTGCTTGTGCATGTGTGAGTGCATGTACACGTGCATGTGTGAACGTATATGTGTTTCGTGTGTATGTGTGTGCATGTGTGTGTGTGCTTGTGTGTATACATGTGTGCATGTGCGAGTATGCATGTGCATGTGTATGTGTGTGCTTGTGTGTATACATGTGTGCATATGTGAATATGAGTGTGTGTGCATGTATACACGTGTGCATGTGTGTGCGTATACAAATGTACTTGGGTATATAAAGCCATTTACTTTATATATACTAGGTATATAAAAGCCTGTAAGGCCTATAGTAGAGTCTTACAGCTGGAAGCAGTTATCAGTTTGCACTGCCAAACTGGGAGGACAGAAATCCACATAAGTACTGTCAGTTACATTTTTACCTGTTCTTTGCCCTAAGAAAAACAAAACAAAGAAATATCACATTAAACTTTCTGGCTACTAAATATCAACACTTTAATGCAGTGGTCCTCAATCTGTGGATTGTGATCCCTTTGAGGGGTCAAACAACTCTTTCATAGCATATCAGATATACTGACTATCAGATATTTACATTATGATTCATAACATAGCAGAATCACAAATATGAAGTAGCAACTAAAATAATTTTATGGTTGGCGTCACCACAAAATGAAGAACTGTATTAAATGGTAGCAGCATTAAGAAGGTTGAGAACCACTGCTTTAATGGAATAAAAGCACAAGCAAGGGTCTCTCTGTTCCCCAGACCCAATCCTCCAGCCTCACCCTAGCGCTGCCACAGCACACAGACTGCAGTCCGTCCTCCCTGCTGCTCACATCTCCTGTGGATCCCACAGACCATCCCCTCCTAACTTCTCCCCACACCACTTGTTGCTTTGTCCCAGATCCCAACTCCAACAGGCACCCCCTGCTATTCCAAAATCTGTTCCTCCAGGGTGACAAGTAGGCTAAAAGCAGACCCACATGTCTCTAACTGCTTTGTTTTCAACAAAATCATAGAAGAAAAATGTCCTAACCTAAAGAAGGGGATGCCTATAAAGATACAAGCAGTACATAGAACACTGAATAGATTGGACCAGAAAGAAAGTCCCCTTGCCACATAATAATTAAAGCATTAAACAAACAGAACAAAGCTGAATGGAAAAAAGTATCATATAAAGGCAGTCCTATTAGAATTATACCCAACTTTTCAGTGGAGACTCTTAACTCCAGAAGGGCCTTGGAAGATGCTAAGAGACCAAAAATCCCAGTGCAGATTACTATACCCAGAAAAACTTTCAATTGCTATAAATGGAGAAAAGAAGATATTCCGTGCTTAAGTCAAATGTAAGCACTATCTATTTACAAATCCATCCCTACAGAAAGTGATAGAAGAAAAATTCCAAACAAAGGAGGCTAAGTACACCCATGAAAACACTGGGAATAAATAATCTCATACCAGCAAAATCAAAAGAAGGAAAGCATACATGCTCACACACACATGCATGCACACATGCACATACATACATGGACACACACACACAGGCATGCACCACCACCACCAGAACCACCACCAGAATAACAGGAAACAACAATCATTTATTATTGATATCTCTCAATACTGAAGATGTCAATTCCCCAATAAAAAGACAGAGATGAACAGAATAGATGTGAAAACAGGATCCATCCTTCTGCTGTATCTAAGGAATACATCTCAACATCAAGAATAGATATTACCTCAGAATATAGGGTTTAAAACGGTATTCCAAGCAAATGCACCTAAGAAGCCAGCTGGTATAGCTCTTCTAATATCTAACAAAATAGACCTAGAACTCAAACTAATCAAAAGAAATGGGGAAGGACACTCACTGAAAGAAAAACTCATGAACATGACCTTTCAGTTCTTAACATGTATGACCTGAGTGCAAGGGCACCGACATTTGTAAAAAAAAAAAAAATTAGTAAAACTTAAGTCACACTTTGACCCTCACACACGGATAGTGGGAGGCTTCAATACCCCCATTCGCTAAGTCATCCAGACAAAAAACTAAACAGAAAAATACTGGAGCTAACAGATACTATAACCCAAACAGACCTAACAGATAGCTACAAAACATTTCACCCAAACACAAAAGAATAAATCTCAGCATCTCAAAGAACTTTCTCTAAAACTGACTACATACTTGATCAAAAAGCTAGTTACAACAGATACAAAAAAAAATTGAAGGGACCCTCTGCATCCTATCAAACCACCATAGATTAAAGCTGGATTTCAAAAACAAAGAAACAGAAAACCTACAAGCTCATGGAAACAAAACAACTCTCTACTGATTGAAAACTGGGTCAAGACAGAAATAAGGTAAGATATTAAGGACTTCCAAGCTTTCAATGAAAATTAATGCACAGCATACCCAAACTCATGGGACACTGAAAGCAGTGCTAAGAGGAAAGTTCATAGCACTAAGTGCCTACATAAACAAAATAATTTTTGAGAAGACCCCATAATAGCAACTTAACAGCACACCTAAAAGGCTCTAGAACAAAAAGAAGAAATCACACACAGGAAGAGAAGATAGAAAGAAATAATTAAATGAGTGCTGAAATCAATAAAGTAAAGTACAAAGAATCAAAGAGACAAAGAGTTGGTTCTTTGAGAAAATCAACAAGATAGACAAACCATTAGCCAAACTAACTAAAAAGCAGAAAGGGAGAACATCCAAATTAACAAAATCAGAATTTAAAAGGGGGAAATAACAGACACCAAGGAAATCCAGAGTATTATAAGGACATACTTTAAAAACCTGTACTCCACCAAATTGGAAAACCTAAAAAAAAATTGATAATTGTCTTCATAGATAACACTTACTGAAGTTAAATTAAGATCAGTTAAACAATTTAAATAGACATATGACACCCAAGGAAATAGAAGCAGTCATTACAGTCTCACAACCAAAAAATAAAGCCCAGGGACAGGCACTTTTAGTGGAGAAATCTACCTAGCTTTCAAAGAAGAGCTAATGTCAATACTCCTCAAATTATTCCACAAGATAGAAACAAAAAAACTTGCCAAATTCATTTTATGAGACCATAGTCACACTGATAACCATAGCATACAAAGGTTCAACAAAGAAAGAGAATTTCAGATCAATTTCCCTCATGAATATTGATGCAAAAATACTCAACAAAATACTTGCAAACCAAATCCAAGGACATGTAAAAAACATCATCCACCTTGACCAAGTAGGCTTCATCCCAGAGATGCAGGGGTGGTTCGACATATGAAAATCTGACAATGTAATGCACCATATTAACAAACTGAAAGAAAAAAAAACCCACATGATCATCTCATTAGATGCTGAAAAAGCCTTTGACAAACTCAAATACCAGTTCATGTTAAAGGTGTTAGAGAGAGATTAGGGATACAAGTCCCATACCTAAACATAATAAAGACAATTTATAGCAAGCCTATAGTCAACATCAAATTAAATGGAGAGAAATTCAAAGCAATTCTACTAAAATCAGGGACAAGACAAGGCTGCCCACTCTCTCCATATCTAGTCAATATAGCACTTGAAGTTCTAGCTAGAGCAGTAACACAACTAAAGGAGATCAAGGGGATACAAATTGGAAAAGAAGAAGTAAAAGTATCAATATTCACCGATGATAAGATAATATACCTAAGTGACCCCGAAATTTTTACCAGAGAACTCCTGCTACAGCTGATAAACAGCTTCAGCAAAGTGCCTGGATATGAAATTAACTAAACAAACCAAAAAAAATCAGTAGCTCTCCAATATACAGATGACAAATGAACTGAGAAAGAAACCAGAGAAATAACACCCTTCACAATAGCTACAAATAGCATAAAAGATCTCGGAGTAACCCTAACAAAGTATGTGAAAGACTTGTGTGACAAAACTTGATTTGAAGAAAGAAACGGAAGATATGAGAAGATGAAAAGATCTCCTCCCATGCTCATGGGTCAGTAGGATTAACATAGCAAAAATGACCATCCTACCGAAAGCAGTTACAGATTCAATGCTATTCCCAACAAACTTCCAGCACAGTTCTTTACAGACCTTGAAAGGACAATTCTCAACTTTTTATGGAAAAACAAAAAACTCAGGATAGCTCAAACAATTCTGTACAATAACAGAACTTCCAGAGGCATCAACATCCCTGACTTCAAGCTGTACTACAGAGCAACAGTAATAAAAAACACATGGTATTGCCATAAAACAGACCTGTTGATCAATGGAATCAAATCAAAGACCCAGACATAAATCCACATACTTACGCACATTTGACTTTTTAATAAAGAAGCCAGAAATACACAATGGAAAAAGGAAGGCATCTTCAACAAATGGTGCTGGTCTAACTGGATGTCTGCATGTAGAAGAATGAAAATAGTTTCATATTCATCACCATGTCCAAGTAGATCAAAGACTTCAACATAAAACCAGATACACTGAGTCTCATAGAAGAGAAAGTGAGGAACAGCCTTGAAAATCTTGGCATAGGAGACAACTTCCTGAACAGAACATATATATCACAGGCATTAAGATGAACACTTAATAAATGGGACCTCAGGAAACTGAAAAACTTCTGTAAGGCCAAGAACACTGTCAATAGGAAAAAATAGCAGCCTGCAGAGTGGAAAAAGGGCTGTCTTAGTTGGGGTTTCTACTTTTGTGAAGAAACACTATGACCACGGCAACTCTTTTAAAAGAAAACATTTAATTGGAACTGGCTTAAGGTTCAGAGGTTCAGTCCATTATTATCTTGGGGGAAGCATGGCAGCATGCAGGCAGACATGGTGCTAGAGAAGGAGCTGAGACTTCCACATCTGGATGCAAAAGCAGCAGGGAACTGGCTTGAGCTCATTTCCTGGTCATGTACCTCCTCCAACAAAGCTGTAGCTACCCCTAACAAGGCCAGCCCTCTTAACAGTGCCACTTCCTGTGTGTCTATGGCGGCCATTTTCATTCAAATCACTAAAGGCTAATATCTAAAATAAATAAAGAACTCAAGAAACTAGACATCACAAACCAAAAAAATCTAATTAAATAATTGGGGTACAGATCTTAAACAGAGAATTCCCAATAGAAGAATGTCAAATGGATGAGAAACACTTAAAAGAAGTGTTCAACATCTTTAGCCAAATGCAAATTAAAACTTTGAGATTCCATTTAACATCCATCAGAATGGCTAAGATCAAGAAAACAAATGACAGCACATGCTACTGAGGATGTTGAGCAAGGGGAACACTCCTCCATCCATCAGAATGGCTAAGATCAAGAAAACAAATGACAGCACATGCTACTGAGGATGTTGAGCAAGGGGAACACTCCTCCATTGCTGGTAGGAGTGCAAACTTGCACAGGCATTACAGAAATCAATACAGTGGTTCCTCAGAAAATTGTGGTTGATCTCAAGATCCAGATGGACCACTCTTGGGCATATTCCCAAAGCATGCTTTATCCTTCCACAAGGACACTTGTTCAGCTATGTTCGTTGTGGGTTTATTCATAATAGCTAGAAACTGGAAACACACTAGATGTCCCTCAACAGAAGAATGGGTAAAGAAGATGTACATTTACACAATAGAGTATTCTTTGCTGTTAAAAAAAAATAATATCATGAAAATTTCAGGCAAATGGATGGAACTAGAAAAAAATCATCCATAGTGAGGTAACCCAGACTCAGAAAGATAAATATGGTATTTATTCACTTATAAGGGTATATTAGCCATTAAGTAAATGTTAACAAAGGCCCATAGACCCAGAGAGGTTAGGTAAAGAAAAGAGGTCTAGCAGGAACATGAAGATCTTCCTGGGAGGGGGAAATAGAATAGATTTTATAGGCAGACTAGGGGGGCAGGATGGGCAATCAGCTGCAGGGTTTGGGGAGAGATGGGATGGAGGGATGGTGTGTGGGGAAAGTTAGAATTGGGAGAGAGCTTGGGGATGGTGTGGGAACTTAATGCAGTGGAAACTTCTGGCAATATACAAAGGTGACTAATGAGGACTCCTCATAATGGGGGATATGGACTCTCAAGTGGCCGCCTCTTGTAGCCAGGCCAGGATTCCAGTGTTGGGACTATGGTGCATTCAGTTGAGATGTTGGGCAAGGGGTCCAATGGAAAATTTCAAACAACCCAGGCTATTGCTAAAACAAAAAGCTGTTCTCTGTAACTTTATAGCAGGGGTGGGATTGGGGGTGGCTTGTTGCCAAGGACAATACTCGCACAATGCATTAAACATGAAGAAGTCAATCTGGTGCCCACATGGAGCCCTCATCCCTATGTTCTAGTCTCTTTGGTGGGTAAAGGTACCCTGCTGTGTACAAAAGAAGGAAATGTGGATGCCAACCCAGCCATAAAACCTTTGACTTACAAAGTCCACTCCACGAGAAGGAACCACACCCAACCAACACTGCTAGGGTAACCAAGAACCAGAAACTAGATGCCACAGGGATCTAGGGTAAAACCAAACACTAGTGGTCTAAAATTTTAAAAAAAGTTAATAAAATGATTCTTAGTGATGTTTTGCTATAGTCATAGATCAGTGTCTTATCAGAAGCCAGGTCCCATCAGCAGCAGATGGGAATGGGTGCAGAGACTCACAACCAGTCTTTATGTGGGGAGAGAGACTTTAGACTGGGGGTCTCCATTTAATCCCTCCCTTCATGTGTTATTAAGGAAGAAGAGACAGAAGAGTGCAAGAACCAGAGGAGATGGAGGACACCAAGAGACCAAGGCCCTCTGAATCAAGTGAGCAAGGCACATGTGAGCTCACTGAGACTGAAGCAGCAAGCACAGGGCCTACATGGGTCTGTACCAAGTCCTTTTCATTAGCTTAGTATTTTTACAGGAACCAGTGGGTGTCTTACTCTTGTTCTTGCTCTTGAGTCTCTTTTTCTCCTGTTGGGTTGCCATGTCCAACTTCAATATGATAGTTTTGCTCCTTGTATTTTATTTTGTCATGTTTGGTTATTATCTCTTAGAAGCCTGTTCTTTTCTAACAAGAGACAAAAAGGGAGTGACTCTGGAGGAGAGGGAAGGTAAGGGAGGGAAAACTATACTCAGGATACAGTGTACAAGGAAAGTACCTATTTTCAATAAAAGAAAAGGGGGAAGCACAAGTAAGGAAAATTACTGTGTACAAAGCCATTTCTCACCTGAGGATAACATAGTTAATATCTTAGAATGCTTCCTTAGAGTCTTTTCTGTACCTCCTTTTATGACATGGGAACATGCTGACATCATTACTAGTGTGCCCCATTTCACACTTTGTGTCTCCACCACTTCCTTTACTGCACTTCCACCCCAGATCTCCACATGAGATTCCAGGTAGATCCTGAGTCAACTAATGTCAGGCATAAAGCAATTTAAGTCAGTCAGGTGTTTCGTGTGTGGTGTGTGTGCTTGTGGGGAGTCCAGGGCCAATGTGTCTTCCTCAGTGATACTCCATTTGATTTTTAAAAAAATATTTATCTTTTATTTATATGTGTATGTGTGTGTGGTTATGTGAGATTACGTGCCCTACATGCATACAGGATCCCTGTGGAGCAGAAGAGGTCATGGGACCCTCTGAAACCGGAGTTACACTCGGTCATGAGTTACCATTGTTGGGAGCTGAACCTTGTAGTGAGATATTTTTTCCGATACATTTGCAATAAAGCTCAGTGATTGGGCAGTATGGAAGGTAGGCAGAGTGAGGAGTTGAAGTGAAGGAGAAGAAGGGGAGGGGAGAAAGAGGCCATAAACCATGGAGGAAGATGGATGGGTCAAACATAGTCCTGGGTAGCAATTTCTATCAAAAGGTTAGATATCGGTAACAATTCTAATTATGTGGGCCTCTTGTTATTTAAGCATTTCCAAATATATAAATCCATTGAATAATCTTTATTAAGCATTAAGAATCTCATTTCTACCGGGTACCGCAGGCACAGCAGGAATGGTCTGGCCTCAGCCAAGCATTGTGGGGACAGCATGGTGGATTGACAGAGCCAGCCACCCACCATGCTGGCATCTCGTGGGTCTAGTGGCGCGCTTGGCCTCTGGTCACTTCTAGCTGTGGCATGCTTGGCTTCTGGACGATTCTAGTTCGGAACATGGCAGCAGGAGCTAAACAGAGCCACCCCTTCGGTTAGATAGACGCCCCCTCCCCCACCCCGTCCTCCCCCATTGTGCTTCAGCATTTCTAAAGATCTCCTGTTACAAACCTGGGTCCAGCCGGGGCGGTGGTGGCGCATGCCTTTAATCCCAGCACTTGGGAGGCAGAGGCAGGCGGATTTCTGAGTTCGAGGCCAGCCTGGTCTACTGAGTTAGTTCCAGGACAGCCAAGACTATACAGAGAAACCCTGTCTCAAAAAAACAAACAAAAAAAAAACACAAAACAAAACAAACAAACAAACAAACAAAAAACCCCAAAAAACAAAACAAAACAAAAAAAACCAAAAAAACAAAAAAACAACCTGGGTCCTTTGGAAGAGTAGGGTTCCCTTAAACTATCTCTCCAGCCCTGCCACTTGATTTTTAAGGACAAGGTTTCTCACCAATTTGGCTAGACTGTCAGGTCAGCAAGCCCCAGGGATGTCCTGTCTTTGCCTCCCCCGTGCTTGGGATTACAGGCCTGTGCTCCAGGCCCAGCTTTTATAGGCCCTGGGATCTAAGTTCAGTTCTTCATACCAGTTTGGCAAAAGTTTACCAACTGAGCTACTTCCTCAGCCCCTTTCCTTTTAACCTGGCATTATAGAGTGTCTTCCATATATTTTGGGGGTAATTTCCTAGAAATTAGATTATTGGGACAAACGTATAAATAGTGGATTCTTGGAAATGTGGGGAAAACTGTTACTGGAATAAGTATATGACCCATTGTACAATCTCTTTTTTGTTTTTAAGTTGGCATGGAGAGCTGAGACAGTCTGATTGTATTGCCCTGCCTAAGTTGGAACTGGTGGCAAGTCTCCTGCCTCCACTGTCTTAAGTGCTGGTATGATAGGAGTGTAATGTATACTCAGCCCCTCCCTCCCCCCCATGCAGAAACTACAACTCAATAGTTTTTTTATTGCATGTGTCTAGAAAAACAGAATTTTATCAGAAATGGTGTGAGGAGCCATCCTAGAGTGGAAGGACTAGCCCCTCCATGACTAGCTCAGAGTCATGCTTATTTTGGATCTTTTTTTTTTTCTGTCTGCCTTCAAGGTTTCCATCCCACCCTACTGTTAGTTTATGTATTAATTTTAAAGGCAGAGTCACCCTGTGCAGTTCAGCTGCCTTTCATCTCACTTTGCAGCCCAGACCAGATGAGCTAACAAGTCTGCCTTGGCATCTGCAGTGCTGGGATTAGAGGCATCCTACCATAGCCAACATCTCACTTGTTGTTTTAGTTGAAATAGAATTCACAAAAATCCACTCTTCTCATGCCTACTGGTCAGTGGTTTTTATGTATTTGCAGTTGGGCTAGTCAAAGCATCATCTGACTTCCAAGTATTTCTGCCAAGAACCAGCCTTGACTTGGAGAGGGGGTTCCTGAGGAAGGGGTGTTTGGGAGAGACAGAAGAAACAATTTGAAGTCAGTGATGGATGTAAACTGACAGCTCTGTCTTCTGCTTGAAACAGCTCTCTCTTGCTAGAAAAAAATTCTCAAAGCTCTCTGGATAACTCATGGGTTTTCTGGCCAAAGCCAGAAAAGCTGCTAGAAAAATTTTTGGGCTTACCACCAACAAAGTCAGAAAGCCTGACAAACAAAATTCTAAAAAAAGAAAGGCAATAGCTCTCAGGACAGCTCTTTTCGTTCAGACCAAAACCCGTCTTTAATTTACATATCAATTTAGTCACTTACCCTAGGTTCACTTTTGATTATCCCACAAATCAGCATTTTATGACCTTAGCTCCTTGATTCTCAGAAAAAGACAGCAAGCACTTTTTTGTGTGTGTGTGTAACAAATGAATTCAGAAATCTACCTGCCTTTGTAAGCACGAACAATAAGCTTATCTGGGTGGGATCTTGCCCTGTGATCACCACTCCCCAAATCTCTTTATCTCTTTCCTTAATACCTTTCTGACAAGCTGGCTCATTAGTACAGCTGCCTCTGTTCTTTTAGGTCCATGAAGCCCCTCATACAACTCACATTGCATCTGTTTATTCTACACAGTTGAGAGATCATGTAAAGGACAGCTCTTACACTGATTTATGTATTGTGGAATTCATGTTTTCAGAGTTCCTTCCCATAGCCTTAAGGGCTGTCCTGAAGGTCTCAGCATTTACCATTTTGCCAAGGAACACCAGATACATCCTCAGCTCCCAGATTCATGCTACTTTTAATTACCATGGAGTCATTAACCTTGGGAAAGAGAATATTTCCAGAAGGAACAAACATAAAGCAAATTACATACTTGTTTGTAATTATTATACAAACAAGTCCCACACCCACAGCAACTGTCAACACTCATGGAGACCCACATCCTGCTGGCTGTGCTCCAGGGGCAGGAAAGTGTGCCATGCTGTCTCTTCCATGGACACACAGGACTTGGCACATTTCCATCACCCCTCAAGTGTGGGCTCACACCCCACAAGAAATCACTCCACAGGGCTTCTGCTTTCCAGACTCTGGCAGCCACTAACCAACTTCCTACCTGGCTTTACCTGTTCCACACATCTCCTTTCCCTGGGACCACACAGTCTAAGTGTAAGACTCCCCCCTCCCCCACGAAGGGAGGACCTCCCTCAAGCCTCAGAAATTCGAGGCCACCCAAAAACTCACAAGACACCATTCTTGATGCAACAGCATGAGGTATATTTCAGGATCAGTCAACTGATGGTCAATTCGTATCCCATGCAGGGGCAGAGGAATTGACAAAAAAATGGCTGGGAGTGGAGGGCTTATATAGAAGAAAACCACAAACCAAGTGGGCGGGGAGTGAGGGGGTTAACAAGGAAACTTAACATAAAAACAGTAGAAAGTCTTAAACAGTCCCAACCCAAATTTAGTCAGAGTCATGCGGGAAAACATCTTATACACTTATCTTTTGTAAGGATGTAACTTTGCCCAACCATTCATCTTGTGGTCAGCCAGTTCCTGTGACCACCCAGATGACTTGCATCTTTCTTTGTAGTCAGGAATGTGTCTTTCTGCTTTGGGCCTTCCCCACCCACAGGTGGGTTCTTTTCCCTGAGGCTTGAGGAATGTTAATCCAGCAAGTGTCCTCTGACTCAGGGATAATGTACTCTTCCCCGAATGTATCCGGGGCAGTGAAGGCCTGAAATCTTACATTCAGTTCCACTTCCTTCAGACTAGTGAACCTGCATTCTTTTGCTCAGGTCTAGGGGTCATAAAAACTTTCTATATTTTTCATAAGTTTTCTATATCTTTCATGAGCAGTGTCCATTTTTCCTGTCTGATCACACTCCCTTGCTTCAGTTGGGCTCTTGGTTTTCCAGCTGCTTTTCCCCTATATATACAATGCCCATGAGCTGTGAGCAGTGGTATCTTGTCTTTTTGATCATCTGCAGAGTTGTAAGAAGGAGGGAAGATAATTTTCCAAGGTAGGCAGCTAGTTAGTGTCTTTATCTTTTGGGAGAGTCAAATGCTTATATTCAGGTAGTAAGAAGTGTCAGGGGGAGAAAACTCAGGGCAAGGTGACACAGCAAAAGATTACATGCATAGGATGCTATCATGGGCTGATTTGCATTCTCTGATAAGCCACGTTGAAATCCCAGCCCCAAATATCAGCAAGTGTAACCTTGTTTAGAAACAGAGTCTCTAAAAGTGAAACTGTGTGGGAAACAAAGGCCTTGTGAAACCCTGTATAATTAATAGAAAGAAAGGGGGGGGAATGAAGGGAGGGAGGAAGAGGGAGAAGAAAGTAGGGAGGGAGGAGGGAAGGAAAGAAGGAAGGAAGAAAGAAAGGAAGAGAGGAAGGGAGGAAGGGAGGAAGGGAGGAAGGGAGGGAAGGAGGAAAGGAGGGAAGGAGGGAGGGGAGGAGGGAGGAAGGGAAAAAGGGAGGAAGGGAGGAAGGAAGGAAAAAAGTAAGAAAGTCTCTACAGGCAATCAAATTAATGTGAGCTCCGACTGGGTTAGTGTGGCCCAGAACTGGGTGGAAAATGCTGCTCTTATAGGAAGAGGAGAGCAGATACACAGGGAGAATGCCAGGCAACATGGACACATGGATTGAAACAACAGATCTGTAGTCACAGGACATCAAGACCCAATAGAAATAAGCAGTCAAAAAACTGCAGAACGGTTTTCCCCTTAAGTGCCTTTAGTGGGTACATGCCTGTGGACACCTGGAGTTTGGGTTTGTGGGTATCATAGAGACTGCATCTGCTGCTAAAAGCAACAGGACACATGGTGGTACCAGCCTTGGGGCACCAACATGAGTACTGAGGATTTCCTTGGTAGCTCAGAGGCTGTAACATGGACAAACCTTTTGGACAGGACTGTCTGGCAGGCTTGGGAAGCAGCATGGAACAGGCAGGCAGTTTTAAGGGTTAGACTCTGTCTTAGTTAGGGTTTCTATAGCTGTAATGAAACACCATGACCGAAAAGCTAGTTGGAGAGGAAACTGTTTATTAGACTTATGCCTCCAAGTCACAGTTCATCACTAATGGATGTCAGGACAGGAACTCAAGTAAGGCAGGAACCTGGAGGCAGGAGATGATGCAGAGGCCATGGCGGGGGTGCTGCTTATTTACTTACATAAGAGAGTGTCTTGCTTCCCCTGGCTTGCTCAGCCTGCTTTCTTATAGAACCCAGGACCACATGCCCAGGAGTGGCCCCATTCACAATGGGCTGGGCCCTCCCAATTAATTACTAATTATGAACATATTATACAGGCATGCATATAGCCTGATCTCATTGAGGGATTTTCTCAATTGAGGCTCCCTTCTCTGCAGTGACTCTAGCTTGTGTCAAGTTGTCATAAAACTATCCACCACAGACCCACTCACATAAACACAGTGAAGCCTTCAGTTTGATCTAATATGGGTTAGGAAATTGTTTAACACAGACGGAGAACAGCGGGCCTAACACCATCAGCTTCCTTGTAGAAAACAGAATTGGGGTGCAAATGTTAAGAGGCTGTGATGGCTACTCTTTGTTTTCAGCTTGACTACATCTGGAATTGACTAGTACCCAAGTGGTTGGGTACACCTATATGGGATTCTTTCTTAATTAAGTCATTTGAAGTGGGAAGACCCACTTTTAATCCAGATCTTTTGAGGTGAGAAGAACCACGTTTTTAATCTGTGCCACACCTTCTGCTGGTAGCCTATAGAAAGGTCATGGAAGAAGGAAACCAGCTCTCTTTGTCTGCTTGCTCTCACTCTCAATGGCAAGTCACTGGCATTAAAGACTAATTCTCCAAGATTGCTGTGTATACTGAAGACTAGCTAAGACATTTGGCTTTGTGGTCTGAACAACTACTGAACTCTTGGACCTTCTGTTGGTAGACAGCCATTGTTGGACTAGCTGAACCTGTAAGCCATTCTACTAAATCATAGACACACACACACACACACACACACACACACACACACACACACGGTCAGTTCTGTTACTCTAGAGAACCCTGACTAATACAGAGGCCATTGCTAACAATTTACAAATGAATAAAGATGCCCAGTATGTATTTTAAAAGTGTTCAACAATATCCTTGGCTATCAGGGAAATGCAACTTAAAATAACTTTGAGATTCCATCTTACTCTAGTCAGAGTGGCTAAGATTTAAAAAAAAAAAAAAGACAGTAAACATCGGCAAGGATTTGGGGAAGAGGAACTCTACTGTAACAGGCACAACTCACACCATGGTAGAGGCACCAAGACACCATTCTGACCTAGGAGCCCTGCACCTAGACCCCGACACCTACCAAAAATGAGAGCAAAGACTTAGTCCATCATTATAGGAAAGTTCCTAAATGTGCTAACTTCGGTTTTTGGCTTCTGTAGCTCTGCTAACTGTTCTCACTAATTGAAGTGTGTCAATCAGGATATGGTTTTTGTGTATAAAAGCCAAGAATGGTAAGGCTTGAGGCTGTATGACTTAGGCAAGTTCCCTGTGTAGCCTGTCAGCCAACGAATACAGACTTGGCTTTAAGAGTCCATGTGTTCTCTGAGGGAGTCACCTTTTAACACTGCTCATTGCTGGTAGAAGTGTAGACTAGTGCAGCTGCTATGGAAATCAGTGTGGCAATTCCTCAAAACAATAAAATAGACTCAGCGATTCCAGTCTTGGGCATGTACTCAAAGGATTCAATATCCCACTACAGAGACACTTGCTCATCCATACTCACTGCTGCCCTATCCACAACAGCCCAGATGTCTGTCAACACACGAATGGATAAAAAAAAATGAGATACATATGCACGATGGAATTACTTACAGCCATAAATCAAAATAAGTTATGAAACATCAGGGGGACAGAACTAGAAAAATCAATTTCATTGATATAAGCCAGTCTCAGAAAGACAAACGCTGCGTGTCCACTCTCATATGTAGGTGGTTAGCATCTCCATTTTATACGTGTCAGCGAGAGCATACAGAAACCAAGAAACTGGAAAAGAGCCTTTGAGAGGAGAAAAACAAACAAACCAAAAACCCAAGGCTTCTGAGGAGAGGGGTGTGGAGAGATCACATGAAAATAGAAGGGGTGGGTAGTAGGGGTGGAATGTTTAAATGGGGACAGGAACAGGAAGGTGGGGGAGAGGAGAGGCTGGGGGCGGGGGCATAAACCATATAGAAATGTCAGAAGGAAACTTTTTTAGTTGAAACTTTCTATAAGCTTGTGTTACAGCATGCAATCAAGGCTGAGGCAGGGACATCAGACAGAGAGCAAGAGTGGTTTTAAAGGCACCAGAGCATAGCTCTTGTCTTCACAGGCAGCAAGAACCACCGGGAAATGCTGTGTAGCGTTGTGTTGGGTGAAAAGGTGTCCAGGTTCAGCCATCAGTGTCCTCTGATGCAAGGAAGCGTGAGCTGTGACAGGGAGACGAGAGTCCTCTGTGGGGTTAGAAAAAGAATTCCTTTCCATCCCAGAAAGCTACATAGAGCTCAAAAACCAACCTTGAGTGCCGGCCAGATCCACTGGGAGACTACGTCTGCATTGGTGCAGTAAAACGTAAAGAGACTGAGAAGCTCTGGCAGATGAAAAAAGTACATTCCTAGGACCACAGCTCTTGGAAGTCAGCCCATGACCCTTCCTACATCTGAGATGGGGCACAGCCAAGCGGGCACTGGTGGGGCTGTGCGTACTCATGACCATGTTCTGAAAGTAAGAGAGCACAGTGTTGAGAAAGTGCAGCAGTTTTTACACTACAGAATTCTTCAGTTTCTGATACACTTAGGTAGCAAGAGGAATTAATCTGTAATGAGTCTGCCTCGCTCTGATGCTATTGCTAAGGATGATTCTAAGAAAGCCGTCTCTCTCTTTATGGTGACAGGTCAAACTCAGGGCCTTGTGCATGCCAGGTAAGTGCTCTAGCACTGGGTTATACCTCCAGGCATACATGTGCCTCCCTCTCTATGTCTTTGAAGGCCCTACAGCTTGTAGTTGATCAACCGGGCCTGAGCAGTCACCACAGAGATCAAGCACCCAGTTAGGATATGAATTTGTTGGGCTGGCCACTGGGTGAGAAACTGCTAGTGCAGGCTAGCTCAGAAATATGTCCTAAGGATAGAGGGAGAGCAGAGAGCAAGCAGGGAGAGAAAGGTGCTCCAGCACATCCAAGTTTCAGAGCAGCAGCCACCCTGTCTGGGGTTAGGTGGCCCCAGTCATTGAAACAGTGGAGGTGTGAAGAATACCACACAAATGAGTGGATAGATGGGATATTTCATGGATCTCACCCTTTGGGACATATATTGATTATAAAAATTATTTCCATCACAGACAAAATCCTCAGAGGTCTGAATTTTGACAAGCAAGAGCAACAATACAGCACTAAAACCCTATACGGTGTCATTTCCTTTTTGGACAGCTCCACCCCCTCTCTGAGACTCTCCGTTTCCCTGTAGCATGCCCATGGGAGAGGCTTTGTGAGCATTCCCTCAAACTTCTGCAGGTTAAAGGAAGAGCGCTCCGACCTCTTAGGCAGATGTGGATATGGACCGTGGCAGTATCCCAAGGGTTAATATTTGTATCCCAATGGACAAGAGCACTTATTCCATTGCTCTGATAGCGAGTAGGGAGAGTCAACATGACGGGTTCTGGGATCACTGGAGAAACAAGCCTTTGGGCTTGTCTGTGAGGAAGCATCTGGATGAGGTTGACTGAGGTGGGTGGACCCATCCAGAGTGTGGGCAGCCTCACTTCTCCAGCTATGGTCCTGGACCAAACACAAGAAGTAAGGCTGGGCAGCATGATGCACACTTTAATCTTAGTGTTGTGAGACAGAGACAGGTGGATTTCTGTGCGTTTAAAGGCCAGCCTGGTCTACATAGAAAGTTCTGGGACAACCAGGCCTACACAATAGGGGGACTGCCTCAAAAACAAAACCAACCAAATCAAACAAAAATCAACCAAAACAACAAAACAAAAACAGCACCAAAACAAAGGAGAAATAATCATCTCTCCTTGACTGCTAGCTGCTACAGTGTGTCCAACTGCCTCACCTTCCGGCCCCCATGATTTCCCCAGTGATGAGGAATCTGGGGTAGGAGCTGAAGCACAAGCCATGGAAGAGTGTTGCTTATTGGCTTCTTGCAGTTTGCTCAGCCTGCTTTCTGCTGTGCCTCAGGACCACCTGCCCAGGAGTGGCATGGCCCACAAAGGGCTGCGCCCTCCCACTTCAATCAGTTATCAAGAAAATGCCCACAGACTTGCCAGCAGGCCAATCTGTTGGAGGCATTTTCTCAGTCAGCTCTTCTTCCTAGATAATGCTAGGTTTGTGTCAAGTTGACACAACCCAAACAGCACAGCGACCTCTGCATTCTTCCAAATGGACTTTGAGTTTCCTTCCTCCACCCAAACACTGAAGGGCATCGTTGACTGTGTCTGCTAGTTTTCATTACATAAACAGTTCATGACAGATCAGCAAAAGTGCTGTAATTGGAATCACGCTCTTAATTCATGCGACCAACATTAACGCCTTAGAATAGTTATTTGATTCTAATTGGAAAAGATGACAATATTCCATAAACCTATTTTACACACAGGGTATTTTGCTATGGCTTGTCAGCATGAAACCCCAAGTTGGCTGCGTTTTCACAGGACTCATCATTTTTAATTTAATTGGTTTGAGAGAAGGAATACATTCTTATTGGGTCAACCTGAATGATATGTATCTGGAAGGCATATGAAAGAACGTTATGGTTAGCACTATTTGTAATAAATAACTCCAGCCAGAAACAACCCAAATCATCTGTGCTAACAGGTAGATCAATGACACAGAGCAATCATGCTAAAAAGTACCATAAAGCAATAAAAAAGGAACAGTATTATGTGGGGGCCAAGGTTGATGCCAGGTGTCTTCCTTGGTGACTCTCCACCCGTTTTTTTTTAAAGACAAGGTCTCTCACTGAACTTGGCTATCCTGGCTGTCCACTGAGCTTCAGGCACCTATCGGTCTCTGCCTTCCTTGTACTGGGCTTATATATGTGTGCCACTATGCTTGGCTTTTTATGTGGGCACTGGGGATAGAACTCAGATCATTATGCTTGCATGACAGCCACTTTAAAGACTGAACTATCTCCCCAGTCCCCATACAACTATTTTTTGGGCATAAAGTTATTTAGACGATGTGATTTGATTTATATAAAGTTCTAAGTAAGAAAAGACTGCTCTACGGAGTTAGAAGTTTAACTGGTTTCCTTCTCAGAGGGACAGAAACGCTTTGTGGAAGGGCACGAGTAGATGAGAACCACTCAGCAACCAGCGATGTGGACACTGCACTTACGTATTCCATTGAGTTAGTTGCAGAAGGACAACCTAGAGATTTAAAGAGCTCCAGGAACCTTGAGGGCCTTTGTGGCTTTGTCTGTTAAGAATTGCACCTTGACCCCGGGCAGGGTGGCATGGGATATGCCATGAGTCTCCTGCTGCAGTTAGGAACGAATTTTCATGAAGCTTGCTATGATCTGGCAAGCCACATACTCTTGCTTGCCTATCATCTTTGTTATCGTTGTTCAAAGTTACTTTTACGTTTCAGCTTTGGCTGTTTAGAGCAGTGTTTGGCGCTGATAAGCATGGTCAGGTGTTGGTGTAATTAGTTTTGCAGGCCTTTCTCAATAGTCCTAACTTATTCAAGATACAAGGTGACCCGGAAAGCCAGCTTGGTGGCCTCATTGCTGGGTGCTGCAACAAGGGCTCTTTTGTTGATTTTCTTCTGATCTGACAAGGGAATGCTTTACACGTTACAACTTGTTTTTTTTTTCCCTCCAACGTAATATTTTTTATTAATTATCTGGGAATTTTATACAATGCACCCGATCACACTCACTTCCCATTCCTCCCCCCCACCCTTGCTTTCCTCCCTGCAAAAAGGAAAAAAAAATACACCAAGTCCAATTTGTGTTGTCCATATACTTATTGGAGCATGGTCACACTCCCAGTGGTCAGACCCTTCATGAAAACTGAGTCCTTCCCCACCCTACAACCCTCCCAGAAGCCATCAACTGTGAAAAGCTACCCTTAAGCGTCTTTCTCAAAACGTTTGGCAGACTCTCTTCAATAGCTTCTGGTTTAGATGTTTTTTTTTTTTTATTTTTAAATTTTAATTTTTATATTTTGAGAGAGGATGTCACAGAAACCTTTACTGTCTCTCATTCTCAATTATGAGTCTGCAAGTATCCAAACCACTACAAAAGAAGCTTCCTTGCCCATAACAGCCAGCAGCAGCACCAATCGTGGAGTTTACATGGTTTCCGGCAGCAGCACAGATCACAGACATCAACATGGTCTCCTGCAGCAGCCCTGATCAGGGACAGCAACACAGTCTCCAGCGGTAGCAGGAATCACAGACGAACGTGGCCTCCAGCAGCAGAGCGGACCGTGGAGGTCTGGGCAAAGCCTTTGGGGGCAGAACTTGCGAGAGGTCCAGGCGGTGCATCACCCTGCCGGCCCTACATACCTGCTGCTTCCGCTGTTGTATCTCTAATTGGGTTTCTCTTTGTGAGGCGTGCAGTTCCATTCCACCATCTTTCTAAACAATTGTATGCATCTTTCCATGAGACCTTCTTTGTTTGTTTGTGTGGTTTGGCTTTTTTATTTTGGTTGTTCCAGAGATCTGAACGCTCTGTGGACTTAACCTCCCCTGAGCGGTGTCTCCCCTAGAATCCTCTATGGCTCTCAGGCTCCTAAAAGTGGATGTCAGCCGCCTCTGCCATCTTGGCTTTTTCTCGTCAATCTACACGTTACAATTTTATTTCCACTTTTATTTACTTAATGTTTTGAGGCTAGCCTTGGACTCACTATGTTGCTGAGGATAACACTGAACTGATCTCCTGCCTCCACCTCCTGAGTCCTGGGATTATAGACATGCACCATCAGGCCCAGTTTATGCTGTCCTGGATCAGTCGCTTACGTCTTCCTGTGGCTCAGCAGCAGTCCAACATATATAAGTGGTGGTTTTAAAATCACCAGCTAATGGACGTTGGGACTGATTTCAGAGTTGTATGATTATGAATAAAGTTGATTTGAATACCTACATATAGATTCGTGTGTGTTCTTGTGTGTATATGTGCGTGTGTGGAAGTGTGTGTGCGTGCAAATGGGTGTAAATGTGCATGTGAGAGCATGAACTCAACATTGGGCATCTTCATCACTTGTCCGGTTTGTGTTTTGAGACAGGGTCACTCATTGAACCTCCCAGGAGCTCACTGATAAGGGAAGACCAGCTGGCTAGTAAGCCATAGGGATGTTATTGTTTCTGCTTCCTCAGAGCTGGAATCATAGGTGTCTGCCACCATGCCTGGCTTCTCAATGTAGGTGCTGACGATGTGAATCCAGTTGTGATGGCTAATCGTGGCTGTCACCTTGACTGCATCTAGAATCAACTAAAGCCCAATTATCTGGCCATGCCTGTGAGGAATAATTCAGGTGACCTACGGATATAAAAATATCACTGTATTTACATGTAATAGTACAAACTATTTTCTTTTTATTTATTATTTATTTTATGTGTGTGGGTATTTTGCCTGCATGCATGTCTGTGCACCACTTGTGCCTGGGACCCATAGAGGCCAGAAGAGGGCATCAGATGCCCCTGGAACTGGGATTACAGACAACCAGGAACCATCAGTCCTTGGGAACTGAACTAGAGTCCCCTGGAGGAGCAGCCAGTGCTCTTAGCCACTGGGACATCTCTCCAGCCCTGAGAAATTATTTTCTAAGTTTTCTATATCCATTTGTTTTATCCCTAGCAAGAAGTCTTTCAGGGATTAATTTAAGATCCTCAGTGATTTGGACTCCTGGTCATCTGCTAGGAAACCACTGTTTTTGGCCTTTTTTTTTTTTTTTTTCAAAGAGGATCCACAAATCCAAGCACCCACTCTCAGTGGCTTTGCTATATTATTAGTTGGTAAGCACCTCTGAAAAGGACACCTTCGGCGTGCTTCAAGAGAATACTTCCAGTCAGTATCTTTTCCAGGACACCTAATATTTAGGTTAAAGGGGTTCAAAAGGACAAGTTTTAAAAGCCAAGATTTTCCTTTGGAAAGTAAGAAGAGTATGTTAAGTACTCTTTGATAGTATTGAGCTTGGTCTGCCTAAAGTAAGGGCAGACCTTTCTTAGTTTTGTGAGTCTTCTAGTTATTAATTCATGAGGTTATAGTCTATGAGTCCTAGAGTAGGCTACCCTAATGGCTCCTGGGTGCAGACTCTCAGCCAGGTCCTCCAAGGGTTCCAGAGAATGTACTCTATTTGAATTTTACTACATCTAATTTTCTTAGAAGCTGGAGAGTAGGGCAATATAAGTTTTTATTAAAGGACGATAGTTTGCCAAGTTTCTTAATGCTTGTGCGTTTTCAGCACTGGGGACCAGTGGCAGTTTGCCCTGATGGCAGAAATGTTGTCTCAGTTGTTTTCCTTTTCATTTTACCTGGTTATTGCAGTGGCTTTTTTCTTCTGAGATGGCCTCACCACCCAGACAATTGACAAGCAGTCTCCAGCATTTGCTCATAGTCTTGTAACTTGACCAAGTGGATAAATCCCATCTTTAAGTGTTAAAAGTCTGCTGGGATATGTCTTGCCTTCATAGCTTTTCATTCTGGGTCATGACAGTACAGATGAACTATAAACCTTCCCCATCTCCAGCTTCCGGGAAGAAGAAGTTTCCCCACAAGCTTTCTCATTATGGAGGTGGCACTGTACGTCTCAGCTGGCATTTGTACCCATTTGTGGTGCGGATAGCAGCAATCTCAGGTGTGTTAGAGAACATGGAGGTAAGTATTCTTTGAAAGAGCAAAAGTATAACACGGTCTGAGTCTAGCTGCTCTTTCTATCCTCTGCATCTGTGACTAAACACCGCGAAACAGATCACATGGGAGAGCCCATTTGTTTTTCTCGTTGCTCCCTTCACGATTAAGTCAACTATGCTGACTTATTAATTTTCTTGTATCTGTTGAGGCCTGTTTTGTGAGTGATTATATGGTCAACTTTAGAGAAGATACATTGAGGTGCTGAGAAGAAGGTATATTCTTTTGTTTTGGAATGAAATGTTCTGTAGACCTGTTAATCTATTTGGTTCATAACTTCTCTTAGTTTCACAGTGTCTCTGTTTAGTTTCTATTTCCATGATCTGTCCATTGCTAAGAGTGGGATCTTGATGTCTCCCACTATTATTGTGTGAGGTTTTAGGGTCTGCCGATACCTTCTGTACCGTTGCCCCTACTCTGTTTGACTTTTAATGTAGACACGCCTCTTGAAAGCACAGAATAAGAAAGCCCCCAAGTGTGTGGCTGATACTCTAATACAGTAAAAAATCAGCAAGAGCCTTATATGCCTTGCTGGCATTCAATGACTCCTTTTGTGACTGTAGAAGTTTCCATATAATTTTAATACTGTGTCACCTTATTTTTAAAAGTCCTTACTGAAAGGAGGACACTGAGGCATAGGAGTGAAGGGTGCAGTCTTGTGAGGGTTTCCTTGGGTGATCACAGCTCTTCTGATTCAAGACGGCAATGATTGTGTCCAACCCGGAGGCAACAGCTCCCCACACCTAATAGAACACCAAGTGGGTCTCTTTGAATATGCTCAGCTTTCCAGTTGCTGTTAAAACTTCCTGGGGCTTTTGTGTGTCAGGTGGTGGAAGGGCCACTACAAAACTGACACTGTCATGTTGACAGCAGTTTTAAATGGTGCATGAGAAATGACGGTAGGGGTCTTTAATTTTCCTCATCCATTGGCTTGCTGTGCACCTGCCTGCGGATAAGAAGGTTCCAGCCACAGTGGACCCTGAGGTCCACAGTGGTTCCTGACCTCTGTCATTCTTAAACTGAAGGTGGTGCCTGTGGCAGAGTCTCTGGTCAGCACCCCTGCACCTCTTTGGCTTCAGTTACAGGAAGTCTGCTCAAGGGGCATGTATTATTTAATATTATATGTGCTCCACATGTCCCCCAGAGCCAGTGGAAGCCAGAGAAGGGCATCAGATATCCTGTAACTGGAGATATAGGCGTTTGTGAGCCACCATGTGGGCACTGGGAAACCAATCTAGGTCCTCTGCAAGAGTAACAAGAGCTACAGACTGCTGAGCCATCATCCTAGCCCTGATTTTAATTCTTAAGATCCTTAAATATCAGCTACTTCTTCTTCTCATTATATTATTATTATTATTATTATTATTATTATTATTATTATTATTATTATTATTACTTGGTTTTTCAAGACAGGGTTTCTCTGTGTAGCCCTAGCTGTCCCGGAACTCACTCTGTAGACCAGGCTGGCCTCAAACTCAGAAATCTGTCTGCCTCTGCCTCCCAAGTACTGGGATTAAAGGTGTGTACCACCACTGCCCAGCCCGGTTTCTTATTTTTGATATTTTCTTCAGAATGGTCTCATGGAAACTCTTGGCTAAAGTGATCCCCCTGCCTCAGCTTCCTGAGTAGCTGAGATTACAGTTGTGTGCTGCTTCACTCAGCCCCACGACATCAGTCTAGGCCCTTGAGCAGAGACAGGAGTTGCTTAAGTCTACACTGCCTTCTTGGTTAAATGGTGAGTTTTCTTTCTGATGTTTTTGTCCTATTCTGCCATTTGTACTTTAAGAGTGGGTTGGATCCTCTCAAAGGTTTATCCAGGGGAAGTGACCACAAGGAGGGCTGCTAGAGTGAATGGTATTTCCTGTTGAGAATGTTGTCCCTTTGTTTGTATAATAAGTCATCTTTATTTCATTTGAATATGAATCACCCAGCCAACTGCAATATTAGAGTGATTAGTGACAACCATTAACCAACAGAAACTTCTGAAGAGTTTGGAGATTTAGCCACATTACTAACTACATTAGCCACGTGTGGCTACTGACCATCTTTCCATCTCACTAAACATTACAAAGTGTTTCAATACTTGTGCTTACTTGCGAGGAGTGTGCTAGCTCTGTGCAGCTATACCACATGTAATGAGCAAACCAGGGCACGGGGCTGCCTCAGAGACATTCGGACAGAAATGCAGTGTTTGTTGGTCCAAACAAAGGGAGACAATGAACAGTGTGTTTGAGGAGATGGAACAAAGGCTGAGAGCCGTCTATAGCAGCCGGATGTTTACTGCAAATGAAATTAAAGGTTGAGTGTTATCAGAACAGGATGCTACTGGCAACCTGGGAACAGCTTGATGAATGGTTACTAAGTCTTTCACAGGCCAAGCCTGTCTATATATGTGATATGATAGGGACTCCCTAGGGGGGCTGTCTCATGCCCTTATAGAGGCTCAGAATCCATAACAGGCCTGCAAACCAGAGATACTGTGATGTGTCTTTGGCTTAGTTCCGATTTGAATACCCAAGGGACTGGAGACCCATGGTGTGAGCCCTGGAGGCCAAAGGCCAGAGAGTCGCCCTGGGTTTGAATATGTGCCTTCTGTATCTATCTATCTATCTATCTATCTATCTATCTATCTATCTATCTATCTTCTATCTATCCATTTATATATATACTGAAGCTGGTTCAAAATAGGACATACACACTAGATGACAAATAGTTTTTATTTTTTTTTCCAGAACAGATTTGTTTTTTCAGAATGCAAAAGTCACCTGGCCCAAAGGACACAGGATCAATGTTAGGAGCTGATGCTTTAGGTAAAACTTCTTGTTCCATGAGAGACTGTGTCCTGATTTCTCAGGGATAGAGCAAATCCACAGTCAAAGTTCATAGTTGCACCAACGAGGCAGTCGCTCCTTTTCTCTTAAAATATTATCTATATCTATACCTATGTATCTATATGTATGTATAAATGTATTTATGTATCTATAAGTATGTCCGAATGTATCTATGTATCTATCTATATATCTATGCATGTATCTAAGTATGTATGTATGTATGTATGTATGTATGTATCTATCTATCTATCTATCTATCTGTCTATCTGTCTATCTATTTTATGGTGTATATATCTGTATGTATATACACAAGCACATGCACACATGTACCACTTTGCATGAGTGGAGAAGCAAAAACTTTTTGGAATAAACTCTCTCCTTCTACCTGGGTCCCAGGAATCCAATTCAACTCATCAGGCTTGTGGGCAAGAGCCTTTACTGGCACAGTCATCTTGCTGGCCAAGTCTTCTTGTCTGATTCCTTACCATGTAAGAGCTCACCTTTTCAAAAGCAGCTGGCCATTGTCAAATGACCAGGGAGGATGGCCAGATTCAATAAGAGGCAGTGCTGTGTGACAGGATCACACTGGGGGTGGGGCTGCACTCACGGTTTTCCTCCCGCAGAGTCCATATGCTGTGCTTGACTCTACCCTCTAGGACCACCTCCTCCTTGTTATTGCCTGGCAGGAGGATGAGTAAATATGGCACAGCCCTGTAGCACTTCAGTCCCATGTAGGGGGCACACACCCTGCCCTATGGAACAAAAACTCCTGTGCATGCTGTAAATGAGGCAGTGTTCCTGGCTCATAGGTCCTGTGTTAGTCAATTTTCTGTCACTTTGACAAAACTTATAAGGGAGCTGCCTTTTAATTAAAGTTTTATTGCTGTGAAGAGACACCGTGACCAAGGCAACTCTTATAAAGGCAAACATTTAAATGAGACTGGCTTATACTTTCAGAGGTTCGGTCCATTATTGTCATCAAACATGGCCACAGGCAGGCAGGCAGACAGCATGCTGGAGTTGCTGGAACTTTTACATCTTCATCCAAAGGCAGGCAGAAGGAGTCTTTCTTCCACACTGGGTGGAGCTTGAACACAGGAGACCTCAAAGCCCATCTGCACAGTGACACTCTTCTTCCAACAAGGCCACACCTCCTAATAGTGCTACTCTGTATGGCCAACCATTCAAACACATGAATCTATGGAAGCCAGACCTATTCAAACCACAACAGAAGGAAACTCAGAAACAATTGTAAGGAGGGAAGGTTTCCTTGGCTCACAGTCGTGGTGGCTCCAGTCAGTGTGCAATTGAACTGGGACTGTGCTAAGGAGTGTGCCATGGAAGCATGGTGGAGGAGGCTTCTTACCTTGTAACTTTTAAGCAAGCAGAGAGATGGGAAGGGGCTCCATTCCTGGTGTCTTATTTAAGGGTACATCCCCAGGAAACTAACTTCCTTCCATTAGGGCTCACCTACTTGGAGCGCCACCATGCCCAGCAGTATTCCACAAGGCTGCAACTGAGCATTTAACACACAGGCTGTCTCAAGCAGCATTCAAGAGCCAAAGTACATAAGAACTGTAGGTGGCTTAAAAAGAGAGGAAGTGGGCAGAGTCAGCTACAAATTGCAGGTGGTGCTTGCAGTACTGAGAGGGCCATGTTTGGGGTGATCTCTTGTCTGAGAGCAAGAAGGGAACAGAAGTCTGACATACTCATAGATCCAAAGCCTGTACAAGGTCTGCACAGCTTGAACTTCTTAACATGCTGGGCAAGGATGGGTGTCTTGCCTTGTAACCCATCAGTCCTTTGTTCTGGCCCTCGGAGCCTCTCTTCTTCACTGTGAACATTTGGGCACTGAGGCCCTCACAAAACCCTCACCCATTTGTCAAGACTTCTGTGAATAGGATATTAAAATAGCTAACTTCTGCAATGTCTGATTGCAAAACCATGCACACACTTACTGAGGCTAAGTGTTCCCCTACCCACTCAGCTATTTTTGTTCTTTGCTTTCCTGCTTTAATTGAGTGTTGTATAAAACACTGCTTACTCCCATCCCAGTGTTATAATAAATACATTCAACTTTCCCTAACTCCAAACTTAAATGCGGTTTTTGTATTACTATGTATAAATTGACTTACTGATTTGGCATAAAAATATATCTTCGGGAGGGACAGTTTATAGCTCAATGGTGGAACACAGGCCCTGTATACTTGAGGCCCTGAATTCAATTCTTATCACCAAAAATAATTTCAAGTCTTATAGATCACTAACGAGATACAAATAATATTTGAAGCACTGGAATCAATGCTTCTCCTACCTCAAGCTTCAAAGCCACTGGAAAGCTAGTGTACATGTCTTCTCACCTCAGAGAAAGATGAGAGTTGGAGGTTCTAACCTCTGCACAGAATTCTGGGGTTCCTAGCAGGTAGTCTCCAAGAGAACTTACTCTTACTAGAGCTAAAATATCCAACAGCAAGTTGACTCAATCAGCAACCAGAATTCATTCCAACAGGGTGCAGGACTAAAGGCAATCTCTGCTCCAATCTCAACATTTGCAAACCAGGCCAGATGTGGGAAGTCTCATGTTCTTGCAGCTTCCCTCAGGATGGCTGGGTGAAGAATGTCTGGTTTCCTCTTACCATTTCTTTCGTTTGTGTCCCCTCAAGATTAGACTTCTCTATATGGGCAGCAAAGAAGTGGAAGCCTCAGGTAGAGGTGGTTCACGAAGGACCCAAGCCAAGTGACAGAATTGTCAGGGGCTTCTCAGCCTCTGTTGGAGTCTGCCCCCAAGGCCTCATCTGCTGGGGGTCTGAAGACAAAGTCTGTGTACCAGGCCTGTGTTCTGGAGTCTCTTCCCTACAACTGAACGGGCAGGGGCAGAGGACTTCAAGCCCTTAAAGACAAGGGCAGTTGTAGCACTTCTGTGGCAGCATTAAACTACATGTAGGGTGACCAACAAAAGCAGCTGGTTAAACTCTAAGCTTCACTACTGACCACTGGGAAACAGCAATACTTATATTCAGGGGATTGTGGGAAATGGTGCCTGTATTTAAGGGAGGAAAAGACTGCTTCCTTCTCCTCTCAGTCTCCCTGTGGGAGGGCTTGAGTCTTGGGCTTGTTCCTCTGTGAAGGTGGATTTGTGACAGGCTGTCTGGCTAACAGCAGGCACTTGAGGACTTCTGTGTCTCAGTGTCATTTGTCATTCTTAAGTGTGGGGGAAGTAGACTTCCATTTGAGGTGACAGTACCTGCAGAGGGGCTTGTGTCAGGGACAACCCACACTGCTCATTTCAAAACCAGAGCAGTGAGGAGCTAAGCAGAGAAACCTTCCTTCCAAAGGCTGCAATAGATGCACAGGCCTTCTTCCTCTGCAAGATGCAATGTACTTTCAGCTAAATTAAAAAAAAAAAAGTTAGTCCAATTCTTCACCACATTTTACTATGGAGCACTTGTGGATGGGAAAATTAAACAAAAAAAAAAGCTGAGCAACTTTCCAGTCCCAAAGCAATGGTAGAGAAAGATCTGGCTCGAAAAAGCAGTCAGGTTCTCAGGTCTAGGCAAGCACGTACAGATGCAGGCCTCCTAGCTCTGTTTCGGTGCTACAGCTAAAATCCCTGGAAATATTTCAATAGGGGACCGAATGGGAACTCAACATGGGGAGCAGAAGGAAGGCTGGCCAGAAAGACCACGGGTGGAATCTGAGGCTGCGAGTTCCTCCAGGGCTTTCTGTCTCCCATGTATTCTTGTCTGCATTCTGAAGAAGTTGCAATCCAGACACAAGCAACACAAGCAAAGATGGGCTCTGGAGGACCATAAACACTCCGATTGAGAAGCTTCCAGCAGCCTTTATAATACAGACTGCTGGGATGGGGCAGGGTATTATGCAGTCCCAGGAGGAGGTCTTAGTAGGGGGGTAGTCTCCAGGGGCAGTAATCCTGCATGAGGAAGCTGTGGTTGATAACCTTCTGCACACACTGTTGCCATCCTTATTCTGGCCAGAGGAAAGCTTTGCCATTCTCTTGGGTCTAAGGCATTGGTGTCTGGGACAAGGCTGTCATCATGTCAATGACGTGTATTCACCGAAGGCCTCATCCACTTTCCACACAGACCTACCTGAAGGCTCAGATACATAAATCTGTAAGAAAGCTTCTTTCTTCTAGCAGAAAGGCTGGGAAATGGCAGCTTGTAAGACAGAACACCTTTTAATCATACCCCCTTAACTCCTAGCTGAACACTATCAACTCTCTGGCACCACAGCTGTAGAGAAATGTGTACAGAAAGTCTTAATTCCCACCCCTGCCCAGCAGCAGCAGCAGCAGCAGCAGCAGCAGCAGCAGCAGCAGCAGCAGGCAGCCTGGATAAGCATTTTTCTTTTGCTAGAGGACCAAGCGAAAACCAGGCAGGGAATGCAGATTCCATTCTCACCTCTCAGCACCTTGCAACTATGGAAAGACTCATTTATCTTTGTTTAGTGATGAAGTGTTTTTATTTATATTTAGTCTTTTTAAAGTTATGTGCCAACTTAAAACTGACATCCTAACCAGGCATCAGCATTGTTGAGCAAGACTGGCCTTGATGCACATGCTGTAGATTTGGTTTCAGAATATAAAATTAAATGGTGACGTAAGCAATACTACTGTTTCTATATTTATCATCAATTACTAGCAGTACAACTCCCAGAAGGAAGTAGATGGATCCAGCAGTGATGTAAGCAATTCCCAAAAATGGATTCTTTTCTCCCATCCATGAACTAGTACTCAAGATGATCCGTTTCCGTCCATCAAAAGAATGCACACGGTAATTGTAGGTGACGTTCAAATAGTACTGCCCGGCTGGTAATGTCGGGTGTAAATCATCTCTCCGCTCTATGAGACAATACAGCTTACAAAAAGTAGGAAATGCTGCCACACGCATCCAAACAATAAAGTCTTCATTTATGAATCCATTATTACTTTCATCATCAGGGTCTAGCTCATATACTGGTTTATGCCAGCTTACTGGCTTTGTTGTATCTTTAAACTTTTCTTGGAGGCTGTCTCTCCCAGGTGGATTTCTGAATTTCACATTTTTATCTGACCACCAAGCAATACCTTTTTTTTTTTCAAAGGAATTGGAATAGGCTTGGGGTCAGATTCATTGGCAACCAGAAACAATTCTAATGTATCATTAAACATGCTGTTGGCAATAGCTCCACATGGAGCAATCGGTTTGTCTTCATTTCTTCGATAAGGTTCACATTCCTTACTCGGATTAAGCAAAGCACTAGAGTCTCCATTTAACTGGCTATCATCTCGAGATTTCACATAATGACGATGATTTTGGTAGAAATTAGGCAGTCCATAAAACATAAGCATATTGCCCTCAAACGACTGTTCCAGTGTGAACTTAATGAGACAAGCACAAGATGTCACATTTGGAGATAAACATTTATTGCAGGGGCTGGAAGGTTCCGTTCCAGTGTAATCAATCTCGATCTCACGGATGTTGTTGGAGGTGACGAACATGCCGATGCCGATGGGGATGAAGATGAGGCCGATGATGAAGAAGGTGGGCAGCACCGTGCCGGCCATCAGGATGGGCTGCCAGTCGGGCAGCCATTGATGTTTGAAAGTCGTGTTATACAGCCTCCAGGTCTTGGCAGCGCCCCCAGGAGGGCCCGTGGGCCA
This sequence comes from Arvicanthis niloticus, assembly GCF_011762505.2. Classification (NCBI taxonomy): domain Eukaryota; kingdom Metazoa; phylum Chordata; class Mammalia; order Rodentia; family Muridae; genus Arvicanthis; species Arvicanthis niloticus. Next base: position 37,727,680 of record NC_047658.1, on the reverse strand, counting down.
GCCGTCCACCTCATCCCTCGCGCTATAGTTCATCATCGCCGTCGCCCCTGGGCTTCGGCTCGGCCACGTCCAGTTGGGCCGCCCAGGGGACTTGCCTGCCAACGATGACAGGAGGTGCACAGTAGCTGCTGCCGCTACTGTCTACTGCCTCCACCACCGGAGCCGCCACCGGGGAGGTAGGAGAGACGGGACACGCTTCTGAGGACAGCGGTTGACCGGAAGCGAGAGTCTTCAGGAGACACTCCAGGGAGGGAGAGAGAAGAAATAGGGAGAAGACTGAGGGACGAGGGGAGGAGAGAAGGATGGAAGGGGGAGGAAAAAGGAGGACTCACCCTGATCAACTGACTTGTGACGACAAAGTGAGGGGTTTAGGCCAGGCACGCGGCTACGTGAGCAGCGCATGCCAGAAAGACTCATTTTGTCCTCTGGCATGATGACAGCAGGATAGCCAGGGCCATCTGGACATCTTCCCTGTCGGAAAGTAGGAAGAAGGTCTTAGAGAGGCAGGACCTGGAAGAGGGCAGCCGTCAGACCTATACAAACATCCAGCTAGACTCAAAACACCCAAAAAGGTTTTAACTAAAGTGCTATAAGGTATTTATGCACATGAACACACACACACACACACACACACACTCTGCCATCAGAGTTTAGAGGAAACTGTGGGAGCACACAAACAAGCCAGATGTTAACATCACTGCAGGAGATCTGAACAGAAGTAAGCTGATCCCTGCCTTCTGCATCTAAACAGGGAGACAGCTCCTCACAACCTAGAGTCCCCTCACAACAGCCAAAGATCCCGGACCCAGTCAAAGACCCCTCATGTAATCCTATAGTGTTTTCAAACTTCTGATGTGCTACTCTTTGTCATTCAGGGCAATAAACCAGTATTCCCAGGCATTCTCAGAGTTTGCAAAATGGTGGCATTTAACTCAGGCTTCTAACAATCTTCACAGTCTCTAACTGTAATAGTTACATTATCTTTAAAGAGTAAAAAGCTCTATGTTTAGCAGTACTTACAAAGAGTAACACCTTATGGGAATATCCAGTGAAAATACAATGTAAAAATTCAGGTTTTTCAGTAAGGTAATAGACCCTTTTGTACTCATGTGTGGATTCTGCCCTTTTAAGGATTCATTTGATTTGACAATAGCTTGAGACAGCACTCAGAAGATTTGCACAAATATGTGAATTTGTTTGCTACATCCCAAGAGCCAGTAGCAAGGGTCCCAGTGGGAGTGCTGAAAGCTGCCTTGAGGTAAGCCTGTTAGGATCCAGTTTGCTTTCTGTTGCTGTGACAAACTACTCAAGACAAACAGGTTAACAGGAGGAAAGGTTCATCTTGGTTTATAGTGCTGGAGGTTTCTGTCCCTGGTCATTTGGCCCCAACACTTTGGGCTGTGGCGAAGCAGAACAAGACAGAAAGTGGGAGAGGTGCTCACCACGCAGTGTTCAGGAAGTAGAGAGAACCGGGAAGGGTCAGGATCCTAACATCCTCTTCAGTGGTGTTCTCCTAATGAGTTACCTCTAGATCATGTCTCCTAAGACCCTTACCATCTACCAACAGCACTGTTAAACTGGGAACTACACAAGAGTTTGCTGTGCAAGCTGGGGTGAGGTGGGGGTGTTTGGCATTTAAGAGGCATATCATAGCAGGTTCTAACCTTGGCACATCCTAACTTGAGTTCTCATGTGTAGCTAGTGGAAACACAAAAGCAGGACAGTCACTCTGACAATTGGTGTGACAGTTATTTTAAAAACTAAACATGCAGTAGGAATATAACTGAATATGCAGAATCTTGTGTATGGAATCTCCTAGCGGTTTTATTTATAATAATCAAGATGTGGAATCAACCCAAATGTTCTTCAAAGAGCAAGCGGTTGATTAAATTCTGGAATAGTCACAAAGGAAATTTTACCGAATAATAAGAGGAACAGGCCATTGGCATCAGTACGAAACAGCTTGAATCTGTCTTAGAGATATTAGACTTAAGGAACCTGTCTTAGAAGGTTCTGTGTGAGTTCACCGACAATTTTCTCAGAGTGAACAAAGCACAGGAAAGTACAGGCTGGGCGTTTCCAGGGGACCGGCTAGGCGTGTGGATGCTGAGACTATAGAGAGTGGGGATATGAAGAACCTCGGGGATGATGGAAGGTGAGAGCCACCTTCCTGTCACCATAACACTTGCTGGGATAGTTTACTTGGGAAGAGAAGTTTATGTTAGTTCACAGCTTTGAGAGTTTCAGCTCACAACTGATTGTGCCACTTGCTTGGGGACGAGTCATCAAGGAGGAAGCCTGTAATGGAGCAAAAGTGCTGACTCCTGCTGGGACGCAGTGTGAAGAAGGATGTGGCGGGGTACATCCCTGTGAGCTAAGGACTGTCCATTAGGCCCAGCTCTTAATGTTTCTACTACCTCCCAGCAGTGCCACCTGGACGCCAAGCCTTGAAGGGCACATCCCAGCCTTTGAAGGGCACTGCTTTTCTCTGCGTGTCTCCTCTGTTCTATCTCTTCATATTCAGCAATCTTTTTACTTTGGCTTATCAGACCTTTAAAGTATGCTTAGATTTCTATTCCCCCTTTTAAATTTTACCTAAATTTTAGGACTTTTTTTTAATACTGGGAAATTTTGTTTTGTTTTCCTTTTCTTCCTTAAACAATTTAACCTCTTGCTCTTCTCTTCTCTGAAGCTTTCTCCTCCACCCCATCTTTATTTTCCATCCATCTATCAAACCTCACATTCCCTCTTCTGCCCTCTGCCTATCTCCTTTCCTATTTATTTCCTGTTCTCCATGCTCACCCTAAACAATTTGTAGCACATTCTACAACAGTTTGGGCCTTTTCAGTTCTGTGCTCACTGGTGATGCATTAGCAGACTGTAATTACTTTAGCTGTGTGGCTGGTTCTTGCATAGTGTGGTGTCATCCTGCTACTGTGGTTCTTGTATAGTGTGATGTCATCCTGCTACTGTGGTTCTTGTATAGTGTGGTGTCATCCTGCTACTGTGGTTCTTGCATAGTGTGATGTCGCTCTACTAAGGTGCTTTGTTTCCGCCCTGCTGAGTGGTATAGTAAGGATTGTGCCTTCAAGGCTTAGGCTTCCCAGTAGGAAGGCCCCTGCCCCACTCCAGATCCCGAAGAGATGTCCAAACTGATAGATGCACACATTACAACACAAAAAGCCAAGGAGAGTGAAGAGCAGAGGAGTGTGACTCTGAAGGATCACCAGGGCTTCTTAGCTGTTGAACTCAGATTCTCAAACAGCAATATGTCAGAGGAAGACTCAAGTTTTGTGGCAAAAATGATGAACGACCTAAAAGAAGTTACAAACAAGCATATTGATCCAATTCAGGCCCCAGAGACAGAAGTCAGCACCACAGGGGGGAGGAGTCAGCAGAGTGTATAAGAAAATCAGCAACAATGCCTATGAAAAAGTCAACAACCTGGAAGAAAAAGTCGGCAAGAGATTTTGGATTTGAAAAATAATAATAATAGAAACGTTGGAAACGGCAAACTCAGTGAGTCACATAGAAACACAGTGGGAAACATCAAGGACAGACTCGACAGAGCAGAAGAAACATACCAGAGGCTGGAGAGCTGAGGAGATGCTGTGTTCAGACTTGGCAAGGAGGCGAGGGCACAGGGTATGACCAGGGCATCTGAGAACACTTGGATATGGATAAGATACCAAATGCGAGAGTCTAGAATGAGAAGGAACTGAGACAGACACCAAAGACACAGAGAACACACACTCATACGTACCTCAGTGGAGATACTGCAGAAACATTCACAAATCTGAGAAAGAAATAGGCACTCGGACCCAAGGAGGCATCTGGTGCCTCAGATAGATACTGCCGGAGGAGAACACCCTGTGACACAGGATAGTGAAGATGTCAAAGCTACACAGCAAAGACACATGTTAAAAGCTGCAGAGAGAAAATGCCAACTCTCCTACAGAGGCAGAAACATCAGCACAGCACCAGCAACCCTCAAAGTTACGAAACCATGGAAACCAGAGGAACACCAGACACTCCCTTGAGTCAGGCTTTCTTGTTGACGTGGAGCTCACCATATAGGCTAAGTTGTCTGGTCACGGAGGTCCAGGGATCTACTTGACTCTGCCTCTCCCAGACTGGGACCTTCTGCATGCAAGGCAAATCTTTATAGACTGAGCTCTGGGTCCCCCAACCAGCCCAGAAAGGAAAAGATCTCAAGGGAAGTGGGAAGTGGAAAGGGAAACATGAGATAGGAAAGCAGAAAGGAGACTCTCAGGGAAGGGAAGCAGCTGGGGAGAGGAGGCAGACGAGAGAGTCGGGGACTGAATGAGAACAAAGCCCGTAATACTTGAGTATGAGCAGGATGGAACCCGCTACTTTGTATGCAAACATAAAAAAAATTACAAAGCAGAAAGAAACAAAACATTTGCCGCTATTTCCAGATCTCCTTCCGGGAGCTGGCCTTTCCACACATTCTGTATTTGTTGGTGGTGGTGTTATCTCATCCAAGGAAGCCTTGCTACCTGCTGGTGGGGTCTTCAGCTTGTACAGCTAGACAAACTAGGTTTCGGTCTTCTCGCCTCTATTTAGTGCCTGTGTGTCTTTACAAAACCTGCCCCTTGTGTCTCTCAGCCTCAGCAATCCTGCTGGAAAACAGAGGGAATCATTTCAGCCTAACCTCGTTAGCACTGTCAGTGGGAAGCAAATAGGATCACAGCAAACCATTGCATTGTGCTAGTGTCAGCAGCCTGTAGCATGGGCCCTGTGACCTTAGAGTCTCACATTGGAATCCACACTCAAACCCACTGAGGACATGGCTGCCAGACTTCCTCTCGCTGAGATGTTGAGTCTACAAAGAAGCTTTCTCAGGGGAGATACCACAGCGCTCTTAATGAACGTTGATGTGTTTTCAATGCGTCAGAAATGGACCCTTCACTATCTTTTTAAGTTTCTTGTTCACTTAAAACCAGCAATAGAAATAAAATTCAGTTGCTTCAAGAGGACCTCCAACATTGTCGGAAAGTCATGGACTGTGTGTGGCATTTAGGGTGGGGATGCTCACAGCCTGTCACGTAGATGTCCAACAGAAACTCCCAGCCTCCAGCTCAGGGATGTTTTCCCTGACTGTGATAAGTCACAGCCTTACACTGTCCTCATCTCCATGGACACTTTGTCAACCTCTGATGCTCACCTGGCAGAACTAATCATGTCAGGAAATGTATCTGTCTGTCTCTGTCTCTCTGTCTCTGCCACTCTCTGTTTCTCACTGACACACACACACATACAAGCACCAATAGGGTAGTAGGTTAACATTGTGCAAAACAAGTTTAACAACTTCCGTAACAATCTTTCAAAGAGACATTGTGTGAACATCAGTGACTCCTAGAGTAGGGGCATGAAGAGAAAATGTAGCATCCAGGTATAGTCTCCCAACTCCCAGCAGCCTCATTTGGCCCATCACAGCCTTTTATATGGTACTGCAAGCTTGCTTCTGCCCCATCTTAGCAAAAAGAAGTCTGCCCTCAGGGTTAGGTGCTGCTAGTCTGTCAAAGGCATGCAATAGCAAGGAGCCTTTTGTGATGGACAAGGGGCTGCCCAGCCGGAAAGGCTTTATTCCAGAATGAAGGTTACACATCAAAAAGGACTTGTCTGCTCTGAAGTTTGCAAGCCGCAGCATATTCCCATTGTCAGAGGTGCATAAGTACTGACACTTGTGTAACCCTGCCACAGAAGAACCCCCGATGTCCAGGCCACTTCAAGTGATATGTGAACCACAGTGAAAGCTAACTTTCTGAGCACCTGTTTCTCAAGTATCTAGGCCATCAACACATGTGCTTTTGAACAGGGTTTGTATCTCTGAGAAAGAATATCTTCACACTGCAACGCTGAGACAATACCAGCTCAGAACCAGACCTGCATTCTCTCCTCTGCATCTCATACACCAGCATGAGATTTCTCCCTGTTGAACAGCTTCAGAGAGACTTCAAGGGGTTCCAGTACAGATGGGAAACCTACGAAGCGTTCCTACAGCAGAGTTCCAAATACGTAATTAACATGGAAAGATGGAGTCGTATTTTAGGACTGTTAAGTATTTGTAGAAAAAGTAGCAAAAATATCAGAAATCCAAGATAGGATCAAAAACCAAAGGGAAAGTCATGCCACCTGACTCTCAAGAAGAAAGACCTTGGATATGCAGAGAATCCAGCAGGCGATCAAAGAATTACACGGCATAGCAAAATAGGAACAAAATCATATATATATATATATATATATATATATATACATATACACATACACACACACTATATATATATATATATATATATATATATATATATATATATATATATATATATATGGAATTTTCCCAGATTAAACCAGAGAATAGAAGGTTAGGGACACAGGTACAGCCACAGGAAATAAAATACCCTGGTAGAAACAGCCAGACTGCTTGGAGTAAAAGGTAAGCTAAGAAGACCTTTGATAGTGGCTCAAAGACATTTTCTGAATGAGATTTCTGTGCCAGAGAAAGAGGAGGCTGGGGCGAGTTATCTTTTCATTCAGTGAAGATTAGTGAGCACCAAGAGCATTTGGCAAGAGCAACGAAATTCCAGGAAACTCTGGGATGTGGTTTGAGTGAACCTTGTTAACTCGTGGTTTACACTTAAAATTCCAGTATATGTGCTGACAGCTTGGTCCCCAGTGCAGCAACATTCAGAGTTGGGGCTTTGGAGTCATGTGGATCAAGGGGGTTTTAAGTTCATCAGTGGATTCTCCAGTTGTGGGTTCATAGCTTAATGGGCTTTTAGAAGGCGGACAAAACTTTACCAGATGAGACACAGTAGAAAGGTTAGGTCACCGGTGGGGAGAGGGCTTGGAGGAGATGTTTGTTCCTATCATTGTCATCTTTATTTCTGCTCCAGAGCTGCTATGAGATGAATCCTCATGCTCCAGGATATGCCCCTGCTACAATGCCCTGCCTCTCCAAAACAGACTCCCAAACAATGGAGACAAGTGACCTTGTAATGAAACCATAGGACAAACAAATCATTCTTTCTTTTAAATTGATCTCCCTCAAATATTTCATCATGAAATACTGACATGAAAGCTGACTGACACACCATGTAACCAACATCATAAAAGAACCAGGATGTGGGCAGAGACCTGAATGAATACTTAGCTACAGGAAACCTGGGCATGTGTTAATAAAGAGGCTGCAATTTTTAATGAGATTAGCATGATTAAGGAAAGGCATGTTCTGTACTGGACAAAGGGAAGGGTGCCCCTTAGGGTGTGATTCAATCCAAGAAAGCCTAAAGTGTTTTCTGCTCCCAGACAGTAATTCAATACAAGTGTTTCAGTTAATGTGATTCAAGGGATTCTGTCCCAAGCTGACACCTAGTCTTGGCACTGCCATCTGTGTGGTCATTCACTTTAGCACGTCTGTTGCTGTGGTTCTTGTTCAGCTCATGTTGAGGCAGTCGAATTAGTGAGACTTTATGAGTACAGCTTCTGACATTCCTCGGAGACACAATCTCACAGAATTCCCTGTTCCTCTGGCTCTTAGAATCTTCTTGTTCCCACTTTGTCAATGGTCTCCCAGTCTTATATGCAGGAGTTGTGTATGTGTATACGTATGCATATGTGTATGTATGTATGTATACATATGTGTATATGTGTGTATGTGTGTATGTATATGTGTATATATAAATACATATGTGTATATGTGTGTATCCGTGTGTATGCATGTGTGTATGTATGTATGTATGTGTATGCATGTGCATATGTGTGTATGTATGTATGTGTATGTATAGGTATGCATATGTGTATGTGTGTGTATGTATGTATATGTGTGTATGTGTGACTGTGTATGTGTATACATATATATCTATTGGGATTGAGCTCTGCATTTTGACTGGTAATTGTCTCCTTCTGTTGCAAAGAAACGTTTCCTTGATTTGGAGTGGGGACTACACTTATCTCTGGTTATAAGGACAAAGGTTTAGAACATAGTGAAACAGTGGTTTTTGGTTCTCTTCCAAGGTGCACGACTTCAATAGCCATGGGAAATTGGCTAAGTTTATAATACCAGGCATGATTTCCCTCTTTTGGGGCAGATCTAAAGGCAATGAGGGAAGTGCTGGTTGCTGCCGAGCAATGCATAGCACCGCTGCATCCTTAGGTTGTCATGTGATGTTGGTCATTCTTGTGGCTCGTAGGCATCATAGCTGGGTAGGACGGTTGGACACCTCTTTCCTTTGGATGCTTGCATGGTGTCTTCTGGTTTCATGAAAGACTTCAGGGAGGGGGCCCTCAGATAAGCTCCAGCTCAGTAGCCTCTGGGCTCTGTGTCTGAAGTACATGGTGTGTTCAAATAAAGGCAATAATAACAATAATAGCAATAGCCTGAAATATTTCAGGGGCCTTTTTGATGACCCTGATGAACAACTGGAGAAAGGACTTCTCATGCTTGGTGTTAGGGTTTTTGTTAGGTGGTCTTTAGCTTTTAGAGGGACCATAGTCATCCAGATGATAAAATTTCACTTAAACGTTTTGTGTATGTTTTTTCACAGACTTACATGCATTGTAAATATCTTTAGATAGGTAGAAAATATTATGATTCCTTGTGATTATCACAATCATCCTCGCTGTAACTGTACTCTTCGTCTTCTGGACTTCTCTCTTCCCAATTTGAGCCGCCACTTGTCCCATTAGACCATGTATACCCTGTTAACCCCCTTATTACTGATTTATACCCGGAGACGGTCTCTTTTTAATCTCATGTTTTCTTCAGTTACTCTAGGATGTATATACTTCATGTGAAGATATGGAGCTAGGAGTCTCATTCGAGAAAGAATATGCAGTATTATCTTGTGGGCATGGGCTAGCCCTCTCAATATGATCTTTTCTAATTTCCTTCATTTGCCTGTAAAGTTCATGATTTCATTTTTCTTCACATTTGAGTAGTATTCCATAGCGTGCATACGCTGTATTATCCACTCATCAGTCAGGACATTCAGGTTGCTTCCATTTCCTAGATATCGTGAATGGAGCAGCAGTGAGCACGGCTAAGAAGGTGTCTCTGGAGTAGGATATTGAGTCCTTTGGAGCACATGTCCAAGCGTGATATAGCTGGCTCATAGTGCAGATTTATTTTTAGCTTTTTGAAAAGTATTCACACTAATTTCCAGAGTGGCTACACAAGTTTGCAATACCATCAACAGTGAACAGGTTAGGGTTAGGGTTACAATTAGGGGCATATTCTCCTTTTTTAGTTCCTTATGTATTATAGGTATCAATCCTCTCTCAGGTGTATAGTTGTCATATGTGTGTGTGTGTGTGTGTGTGTGTGTACATGGCACGGATTTTCTCCCATTCTGTGGACCCTTTCTTCACCCACTTGATAGTGTCTTTAGTTGTGCAGAACCTCTTTGGTTTTATGAAGTCCTATTTGTCTCTCGCTAGCTCGCTGCACTCCCTTTAGCATTTGCTGTCAGTCGCTTTGTTGACCTTAACCGTTCTGATGGAGTAAGATAAAACCTCAGTTGTTTTGATTTGCATTTCACTAATTGCTAGGGACAAATAGATTTGGAGATTTTTTTTAGCCATTTTTCTTTTCTATTTTCTCCTCTTCCTCCTTCTTCTTCCTCCTCTGCTTCCTCCTCCTTCTTCTTTTGGATAATTCTCTATTCAGATATAAGGCCAATTTTTGAATAAGTCACATTTTTTGACTGTTTTGTGTTTTGAGTTCCTTATATATTCTGGATATTAATCCTCTGCTAGATGTATATTTTGTATATACACACATATACATATATACATACACACATACATATATGCATACAATATACACACATATATGTACATACATACACACATACAGACATACACATATGCATATATGTATACCTATACACATATATACACACACTCATGCACGCACACACACACATAACAAAGGTAAATTCTCTCCCATTCTGTGGGCTTCTTTTTCATCCAGTTTATTATGTCTTCAGCTGTGCTGAGTCTCTTGGTTTCCTAAAGTCCCATTTGTCAGCTGTCAGCCTTAATTCTTGGGCAAATGGAGTCCTATCGGAGAGTTCTTTCCTGAATCTACATCACGTAGGTCCAGCTTTCTTTCTTCTAGTCGTTTTAGTGTTTCAGATGTCATGTTTAGGTCAATGATCACTTGGAGTTAGGTTCTGTGCAAGGTGGCGTGGATCTCATTTCGTTGTTTTGCATGTGGATGGCCATTTTCCTGGTGCCGTTTGCGGAAGATGTTTTCTTTCCTCCCATGTGCATTCCTGCCACTTTTGTTGAGTGTTAAATGGTTGTGGTGACGTGTGCTAGTATTAGGGCCTTTGATTCTGTTCCATTGACCTCATAGGCCTGTCTTTGAGCCAGTGCCACATTATTGTCAGTAGTATGGCTCTGTAATACGTCTTACAAGTTGGAATTATAACCCCTCCAGCATCACTCTTTTTGTTCAGGTATGTTTCATATGAATTTTGTTTTTTTTTTCTATTTCTATAAAGAATGAGACAGGGATTTTAATTGAGATTGCATTGGATCTGTAATTAGCTTTTTGTAAAATGGTCATTTTCACAATGTTAACTCTACCAGATCGCGAACATGGAATTTCTAATTTTTAGTGTTTTCACTATCTCTTTCTTCAGAGATTTAGTTTCCATTGTTGTGACCCCCTCACTTCTTTGGTCAGGTTTGTTCCTACATATTTTATTTTCATTGAGACTGAAGTGGAAACTTAAGAGTTATTTGGAAAGTTGGTGGGATGGTGTTTTGGTGGAGCAAACTTGTGAAGGATTGGTTTTTTTAAAGTGGACACAGGTGTGAAAGACTAAGGCCGACTCATGAAGGAAAGTTTCGCCGAAGCAGACACAGGAGAGAGGATGTTCTGCTAAAGCAAGCACGTGAAAGGACACGTGATGAAGGATTCTTTGCTAACAACACGAATGTATTGGTCTGCCTTACATTGTATAGTTGAGCTGCATTTGTCGGGACTTCATAGAGAGAAATGCACCAAAAAAACTTCTGGTAGTGTGCTGCCACCAAGGACTTGTTGCCACTTCCAAGGACTTGGGTTGATTGGATGCACATGCTAAGACAAGACCTGTGCTGAAGCAAAGCACATGGAGGACACATGATGTCTGGAGAATATAAACAGGACTCCACTGAGTGACAGAGACAGAGCTTGTCTTGCTGGTACAACTAGCTGTGCAACACTTGTGAGTCTTGGGCCTTCTCTGATTTTTCACTTCCCTGAGAGATGCACAGTAGAGAACTTCTGGTGTTCCTGTTGGTTCTTTTGCTGACTCGAGCTGAGGCTGAGGCCTGGCTGTCTCTGCTAGATCATGTCACCGCTGTTGCTAACCTGACTGCTGGTGTATCCATGAGGTGTTAGTAAGTAGATGGAGCTGCCTTGATGCCTGCTAACCTGTGAATTGAACTGCTGATTTCCAGACAACAGACAGACAGGAATTGCTCCAAAGAACCTTTCTAAACAGGTCTACTTCCCCCAGTATCCTTTCTTTTCCACTACCTCTGGGTGGTCGGCTACAAGGAAGGCTAAAGCATTTAAGAACCATAATTAAAAATAGGATTTGAAAAAATTAAAGTTACAGAGGCTATTGTGAATGGGAGTGTGCCCATGATCCCCCCCCCTCTCTCTAGGCTTGCTGTTGGTGTATAGAAAAGCTATTTGTGCAAGGTGATTCTGTATCCTGCCATATTGCTGAGTTTTAAAAAACCATTTCTAGAAGTTTTCTTGTGGACATTTTGGGATCTCTAATGTATAATATTATGTCATCTGCAAATAGGGATTTGGACTGTTCTTTTTCTATTTGTATCCCTTTAATTTCTTTCTTCTTGTCTTATTGCTCCAGCTAGTGTTCTGAACATAAATTGAAAAAGAGTGAGGATAGTGGATGCCACATATCATTCCTGATTTCAGTAGAACTGCTTTGAGTATTTCTTCATTTACAATGATGTTGACTGTGTGTTCCTTGTATATATAGCTCTTATATGTTGAGGTATGTTCTCTCTTGTCTTAAACCCTGTAAGACTTTTATGACATGCTGGGTTTTGTCAAAGGCTTTTTCTGCACCCATTCAGATAAACATATGCTTCTTATCTTTAAGTCCATTTATTTAGTCATTACATTTATTGACTTTGTATGTTGAATTATCTCTACAGTTCATCGATTAATCCAACTTGGTCCTGGCAGATAATCTTTTTGATGGATGTCTGTGTTCGGTTTTCAACTTTTTTTGAGCATTTTAAAATCTATGTTCATCGGGGATATTGGTCTGAAGTTTTCTTTTTTTGTTGTCTCTTTAACTGGTTTTGCTATTAAAGTGATTCCTCTGCAAGTAAGAAGTTTTAGAATGCTCAACCTCTTTCTATTATTATTTTTTGTCTGTATTTTATTTGTAGATATCTGTCAGGAGCAGCCTTGCTTATACACTAAAGGCCTAAAACCAGCCATGGGCCTGAGTCAGACATACATGCCCGCTCACAAAGTCTTGGTCTCTGTGGAAAAACACTGACCCTAGAACAGATAGGTATAGATCTTGTAAACAGGCAGCCTTGGTGCAAAACTACCAGCCTGGATAGTCATAGACCTTGTGGATAGGTAGCCTTGGTGGAAAGTACCACCTTAGATAAGAACAAATGAATCATAGACAGAGTCCTAGTGACCTGTCCCCTGCTTCTCACCCAGCTGATACCCTGTTCTGGAAAATATCTGTACTCCCCCAGAGAACACCTATGCTCCTGTGTCATCCCCTTCCCCACATCCTGCCTCTATGTATACATAACCCCTGTGCGAAAAAGTTAAAATCAGTGGTTTGATCAGACTATAGACAAACTTGCTCGTTCTTTGCTCCCCCTGTCCTCCAGTTCTCTCTTCCAGGTCTTCTGATCCCAGTTCAATGCCCCGTGGGACTGGGACAGATACTTTGTTAAGCATGTTTTTAATCCATGTATATTTGCAGTTTTCTTTATTGTGTGTCTTTGCTGGTTTTGATATTAGAATGTGTCTTAGTTAATTTTCCATTGCTGTGAAGAGACACCATGACAATGTCAACTTATAAAAAGAGGTGGTTAATTGAGGGCTTGCTTACACTTTCAGAGGGTGAAACCATGACCATTATCGCAGTGAGAAAGGCAGCAGGCAGGCATGGTGCTGGAGCAGCAGCTGAGAGCTCCTATCTCATTAGAATAGCCTGTCTGACATGTGGGCTTTTGAAATTTCAGATCCCACTCCTAGAAACACACCTCCTCCAAGGCCGCATCTCCTAAACGTTCCCAAAACAGTTTTACCAACTAGGGACCAAGCATACAAATACATGGGCCTGCAGAGGCCATTCTTATTTAAACCACTGCAGAGTAATGCTGACTTCATAGAAGGGGTTTTCTGTGTTCTTTTGAGTTGTCTAAGAAGAACTGGCTGTAGATCTTCTTTGAATGTCTGTTAGAATTCTGTTTTAAATGCATCTGGCCCTGAACTTAAAAAAAAATTACACTGGGAGAATTTTAGGTTATTTAATTCTTCTTGGTTTAATTTTGATAGCTTGTATAAATCTAGAAATCCACCCATTTCTTTTAGGTTTTCCAGCTTAATGGAGTACAGTTTTTTTTTTTTTTTAAATCTATTCCCTTATAATATTCAGAGTTTACTTGGTGTTTGTTGTAACATTTCCTTATTCATTTATGATTCTGTTAATTTTGTTTGGCATTTTCTTTCTTTTGGTTAGTCAGGCCAAGACTCTGTCAATCTTGTTGATTTTCTCAAAGAACTAACTTTTAGATTCACTGGTTCTTTGTATTCTTGTTTGTTTCTATTACATTAGTTTCTGCTCTGATTTTTACTTCTTATTCTCACATGGATTTGGATTTCTTTGTTTTTTCAAAGTTCCAAGTTGCATCATTAATTCATTTATCTGTGTTCTTTCCGAAGTTTTAATGTAGGCAATTAGAGGTCAGGATTTCTCCTATATCACTGCTTTTAGTGAGCCCCAGGGGGTTTCTTATGTTATATTTTCATTTAGTTCAGGGCAACTTCTATCTCTTTCTTGATTTCTTCTTTGACTCATTCAATAATGAGTTGTTTAATAGTTTGTGTATTTACTAGAGGGTTTTTTTTTTGCCATCAATTTTAAATTTTATTGCATTGTGTTCAAATAGGATACACTGAGTTACTTTAATCTTTTTGAACTTGTAAAGATTTATCTTGAATCTCAGAAGTAGTCTATTCTAGAGAGATTTCAATGTGCTGCTAAGTAGAACGTGTATTATTTGTTGTTTGGGTCTATAGAACTCTATCAGGTCTATTTGGTGTATGATGTCAATGAATGCAGTTTTTGTCCAGTTGATTTGTCTAGAGTAAACTGTACTGAAATCACCTTTTAGTTGATTGATATTAATTTGTGTCTTTAAATCTAATAGTACATTTTTAATGAAACTGAGTGCACCAGAGTTTGGTGCATATATGTTTATGATATTAATGTTTTTTTGGCTAACTGTTTCCTTGATTAGAACAAAATATCCCTCTTCATCTCTTCTGATCTGTTTTAGTTTGAAGTCTGTGCTTTCAGATATTCGGATAATATACCCCGTTTTGTTTCTTGACCAATTCAGTCTGCCTATGTTTCTTGATTGGACAATTGAGGTCACTAAAATTTCAAGTTATTACTTTGCGTGTTAATTGAGGTAATCATGTTCTTGATTTTGGGTGCTGCTGTTTGTGTTCTCAGTGGTACTTGATGTTTTAGTTGGTTTTGTATCCCTTTCCAATGTCTCTTAGCTATGCTTTCCTCTTTTCAGCCAAAAATATTTCTTCCCATGTTTTCTTTAGTTTTGGTCTGGTAGATATAAAACTTTAAAAGCTGTTTATATGATAGAAAGTTTTTCTTTTCTTCCAACTATGGTAGGTAGTTTTGCTGGGTATATTAGTCTAGTTTAGCCATTATGGTCTTTTAGGACTTGTAATGCATTGATCTTCTGGCTTTCACAGTTTCCAGAAACTAAGAAATCAGCTGTTATTATAATGGGTTTTCCTATATGTTAGACTTACGCCTTTTCTTTAACAAATTTCAACATTCTGTTTTCTATATAACTTACTGTTTTAGCTATGATATGCCATCGGACTTTCTTTTCTGGTCTTGTCTATTTGGTCTTCTGTGTGCTTCTTGTATGAGTATTACTTTCCCCCCACCCCTTTGGGAAGTTCTCGTCTATGATCTTGATGAAAGTATGTTTTATGCCATTGAATTAGAATTCTCTCTCATCTATGGGTATAAGTTTTGGCCTTTTCATGGTTTTCTACATTTCCAATATGTTCTTTTCTTGTGCTTAAATTTTCTTTTCTATTCCTTGATTATTTGATTTAGATATTCTACATTATCTTTGAGTCCTGATAAACATTTTCTGCTTGTTCCATTCTTCTTGTAAGACTTTCCTTTGAGTTTTCTAACTGGGCTATCAGGTTTTTCAGTTTCATCCTCATTTCAGCCTGAATCCTTTTCCATGTTTCTATTTCTTTGTTAAATTCTATTCCCAAGTTCTGGCTTGCCTTCATTATTTCCATCAGCTTTATGTTTGTGTTTTCTTGGGTATCTGTCATGCATTTATCCCCTTAACTCTTTTTTTTTCTTAATTTCATTGAGATTTTTTCTCTTTTCATGTTTTTCTTTCTTTCTTCTTGTTCTTCTTCTTGTTTTTTGTTTTGTTGTTGTTGTTCTTGTTCTTCCTCCACTTCCTCCTCCTTCTCCTCCTCCTCTTCTTCTTCTTGTTTTTCTTGTTGTTGTTGTTGTTGTTCTTCTTCTTCTTCTTTGTCTTCTTCTTCTTCTTCTTCTTCTTCTTCTTCTTCTTCTTCTTCTTCTTCTTCTTCCTCTTCCTCTTCCTCTTCCTCTTCCTCTTCCTCTTGTTCTTCCTCTTCATCTTCTTTTAGTTGTTGTTCTTCTTCTTGTTCTTTTTCATCTTCTTCTTGTTCTTTTTCTTGTTCTTCTTCATCTCCTCTTCCTCTTCTTCATCTTCTTTTTCTTCTTCATCTCTTCCTCCTCTTCCTCTTCCTCTTCTTCTTCTTTTTCTTCTCCTCCTCTTCTTCCTCCTTTTCCTCCTCCTCCTCCTCCTCCTCCTCCTCCTCCTCCTCCTCCTCCTCTTCCTCCTCCTCCTCCTTCTTTTTTTTCTTCTGTTCTTGGCCCTTTCTAAACTTTTAAAATTCTTTGATGAAATTTATATTGTTCTTCTGAGTTCTGTGTCCATTTATGTGGGTTCATCTAGGTATTTCTCATTGGCAAATATTTTATAGGACTGCTAGATTTTGGAGAGGACAGACTGACCTGATCTTTTATATTGTTTGTCCTTTTGCAGTGAGATTTAAGTATGTGGACTTCTTTTGTTCTATGTCTGATACAAACAAAGTAGGTTGGGGCAGAATAGAGGGTGTGAGGGCATATTTGGTCTAGAAGTTAGAAGTAGTTTAGGTAGCATGAAGCCAAGTGGACAGAGCAGGCTGTCCTGATGTCAAGATGTGCAACATGGTCCAAGTCTGGAGTGTGGTAGTGGATCTGGCTGGGTGGAAAGGAGGAATTTGGCATAGGAGAAATCTATGGGTCAGAGAGTAGGCAGGACAGGTTCTGATAGGAGTTTAAGTGTTGGTTGTAATGCAGGCAGGGGTTGCCAGATAGGCCAAAACACTTGATGTGGGACCCAAGCTAAATCTAGAGGTTTGGGCAGTGTGTGCTACAGGGGAGAGTCAGGTTGACTCACAGGGCTACGTACTAGAGAAACTGCAATGGGATTTTTACTAGAGCTGAGCCAACATAGGTACCGAGTCCATGAGCCTCCAAAACTGTGGGCCAAATAGCCTCTGTAAGTAGCTAGCTTTTTTTTTTTTTTTTTTTTTTTTTTTTTTTTTTTTTTTTTCCAATCAGCAGAGGTTTATTGGGGAGAGTTGACTAGCCAAGGTCAAAACTGCTCGTCCATGCAGGAACAGAATTTTGACAAAAGGCCAGCAAGCTGAGGGGCTTTTCTTATAGCACAGGGTGGGGAAAGGGAGGAATTTTCCTGCAGTTACACATGATTGGCTGCATTTTCACGCGGCTACACATGATTGGTTGTTTTACAAATTTTGAACATCAGCAGGCTGTAACAGTGGGAAAACCTGGGGGGGGGGGTGTAACCAAGAACAGTGGAAAGTTAGCTACTTCTTGGAACCACCCAGATGACTTGCATCCCTTTCTGTGGTCAGGAATGTGTCCTCCTGCCCTGGCCTTCCCCACCCAGAGGCAGGTCCCCCTCCCTGAGTAGCTAGCTTTCCTTGTGATAAAAGAAAATGAAAACAGGCCAAGACAATGAGTTCAGGGTCTCTTTCTCTGTGTCAAAAAAATGTTTTCTGGGGCTGTAGAGATAGCTCAGTCAGTAAAGTGCTTGCCATGTAAAGAAGAGGACCTGAGTTAAATAACCAAAACTCAAGTAAAGTAAAACAAAGGGGAGGGAGCGTGGGGGCATGTAATCTTAGACTGGGTAGACACAGGTACAAAGATCCAGGAGATTTATTGGACTGAAACTAATTGGTAATCTCCAGGTCCTAGTAAAAGACACTGCCTCAAAAAAAAAAAAAAAATCAGGTAAATGGCTCCTGAATAAAGACATGGGGAGGGGTTGACCTCTGGGACACATACATACACACACACACACACACACACTCACACACAAACACATACAAACATGCACATACATACCACACTTACCAACACACACAGACACACACCACACCTACACACACACATGCATACTCTGTCACTTCTTGTCTTTTCTTTTTCCAGAACTCCAAAGAGGGAGGTTATTATAGTGGTTTGAATATCCTTGGCCTAAGGAGTGGCACTATTAGGAGTGTGGCCTTGTTGGATTAGGTGTGGCCTTGTTGGAGGAAGTGTGTCACTGTGAGCATGGGCTTTAAGATCCTCCTCCTAGCTTCCTGGAAGCCAGCCTTCTTCTAAAGGCTGTCAAATAAAGATGAGAACTCTCAGCTCCTCCTGTACCATGCCTGCCTGGATGCTGCCATGTTCCTGCCTTGATGATGGACTAAACCTCTGAACCTGTAAGCCAGCCCCAATTAAATGTTGTCCTTATAAGAGTTGCCTTGGTCATGGTGTCTGTTCATAGCAGTAAAACCCTAACTGAGATGGTCATTTCTGGGCTGACGCTGAACTTTTGTAATTCAAAGTCCCCAAAAGGAGGAGTTGCTGAGTTTTAAGCTGACTTTACTACCAGCTGGGAAAGTCTGGAAGAGCAAGTAGAGGAGAAGTCTCATGCAGAGACAGAAGTGAGGACAAATGAGGAGGGTTTGTTTGCCAGCAGTATGTTTATGGCAGTGATCCCCTGTATGACACTAAGAAAACATAAAGAACCTGAGACAATTTGAACATGTAAGTGGATACCTGCGTGCATTCTTTTGAACAAGACATCACTCCGACAGATAAACTCACACTTGCACAGTGGTACAGATATGTCCACATTTGTCAGTTGTGCAGGTATGCCCACACTTGTGCACTGTGTATTGACTGTGATGACAAAGTTCTGAATCAACCTATTTGGTTGTTAACCAAGGTCTGTTACAGTGAATATGGAAGACCCTGTGCAAGTGATACAGCTATTCCTTAAATAGAAGGATATTGTTTTCATTTTATCTGTATGGAATTTTCTTCCATATGTGTAAGGGTATGTACCACACATGTGTCTAGTGCCTATAGAAGGTAGAAGAGGCCATCAGATGCCCTGGAACTGAACTGAAGTAATAGACAGTCATGAGCTGTCATGTGGGTGCTGCGAATCAATATTAGGTCCCCTGGAATAACTGTACATGCTCATTTCTGTTGTGGATTTGGTTAATGCTGCTTCTATTATGTTAATTTGGTCCTCAAAATTGCATGAGATTCTGCGCATCCACACATAAGACACTGAAGGACCCTGCTCCCAGTTGGTTTTGATTGGTAAATAAAGTTGCTGGCAGCCAGTGGCTGGGCAGGGAGACAGAGGTGGGACTTTAGGATTCCCTGGCAAGGGACTGAGGAAGAGCAGGAAGAAGACAGTCAACATTCCAGGGATGGAGAGGAGACATCATGCCTGAGAGGTGCAGGACAGAGAGACAGCCAGCCTGTAGGAACTGGGGAAGAGCAGCCCCAGGGAGCCCCTGACTGGGTCTAGGGTAACAATGATGGGCTATAGATTTTAGTAAGTAGTAACTTAGGAATATCAGAGGGGTTTGGAAGTGGCCCAGCTATTTAAGGCGTATTAAAATATAAGGCTGTGTGTGTGTGTGTGTGTGTGTGTGTGTAGGTTCATAAGTGAATGAATGCATGTTCATGCATGTGTGAGTGTGTGCATGTGTGCATGCATGTTCATTCACGGTGTGTGTGTGTGTGTGTGTGTGTGTGTGTGTGTGTGTAGGCAAATCCCCTCCTCAGAACACATGGACATTGGGAATGTGCAACAAAGGTAAAAACCCAACAGACTTTCACTATGCACCCATTGAACTTTCACTGCTCCTGGTTATTTCTCCCCCTCAACAACAACAACAACAACAAAATTAGTTAATATGTTGTAGCTTTCTTCCTTTTAAAAGCAGAATAACATTCTCAAAGAATCACACGCTCTATTCCCTCTAATTTTCTGTTTGCCACGAAAGGGGCTGACAGCTGTGGAGGTGGGGGCAGAGGCGGGGGCGGGGGCAGGGGCAGGGGCACGGGGCCACCCCTTCAGTGCCTTTTGAGGCTACACAAGCCATAAGGCTTTCTCTCATTTCAGCCTCCTTTCTCTGCCTGTTTATTGGCTGGGTGTGGTTGAAGTTAGCCTGCGTTTGGATGTCCCCAGGAACACCACTGAATGTGTGTTAGCTTTCTGTCATGGGAGCAGATATCTGAAATCATCCTCTTTGAAACGTTTGTTTTGCCTGGTTCTTGAGGCTGCAGTTCATGGTCAGTTAGGTGTTGCTTTGATCACAGTGAAAGAAATTCCTCACTTCATGGCCAGCAAGTAAAGGAGAGGCAGAGGGAGGGTTTGGGCTCCACTATCCCAATCAAGGGCATGCTTAAAATACTCCTGAAGTATTTCTCTTACCAGGCTCTACTTCTTAAAGGCCCCACCACCTGCTAACGGCACCATTCTGGGAACCAAAATGCGTCAACACTGGACCTTCATGGAATTAGAGGTCCGAACTCTAGCAATGTGGTCCTTACAGTATTCACTGTGGGGCAACCACAGCAGCGCTGGCTTGTCCAGAGGCCCTCCTTCCTGTGGCTGGTAAAGGCTGTTCTACCTAACATTAAGCCAGCTCTCTTTACTCATCTGCTTTAGAATGTATGGGACTTAACACAGCCCCCTTTCTCCTAGAGAAATAGCTTGGCACTGAGGTATTTAACTTAGGTTGCATTTCACATAGAACTTCAATATTCAAAGTGGTTTGGGTAGATTGCTTCTTTAATATGTCCCATTATTTCTCAACACTGTGCGTTCTTGGGTGACATGTACAATGACTTCAGGGGTTTATAATATCTGAAAAGAAAATTGAGAATTACTTGGTACAGTGTGTTCTGAATAAGAGGATGTCTACACAGAAGTTAAACTGTCTTAAAGTTTATTTTGCTTTTTTCAAAAAATATTGTGGCCTGTGCTTCACAGAGTTTCTTTTTCCTGGGTCATACAAATGAACATCTTTACATTTATTCTCTCTCTCTCTCTCTCTCTCTCTCTCTCTCTCTCTCTCTCTCTCTGATTTGTATGTAGCCCAGGCTGACCTCCCCCACCTAATCTTATAGATGCTGGAATTATGAGCTGTGTATCACCATTCAAAGTCTGGCCGCTTTTTAAGACATAATACAGTTTCATTGTCAGTTACATGTGTGTGTATACATGATGAGTGTGTGTGAATGTGGGGACATGTGTGTGGAGGTCAGAGAATGGCTTTCAGGAGTTGGCTCTCTCTTTCCACCATGGGTTCAGGTGATGATGACCACACTTGTGCTGTGCATCTTGCTGGCTCCAGAAGAGTCAGAGCTGGAGAATGTGCGATATAATCCAACCATTCTTAGAATTTGCAAGGCTTTGGATTAGGTCCCCAGCACCACAAACAGACAGACAAAGGACCGTCAGTTGCTGTTGTCAAAGATTGTACCAATGCATAATCTCAACCACAAGACAAAACACATCCATGGGCCCCCCTCCTGAGACTCTCCCTCAGTACTGCGCAAAGTACTTTGTAAAGAGGTTCCTGTGAGAATCCATGTGGCATGTTGACTTACATCCCTTCAGGTTTCCACCAAAGATCCCAGCAGCTGGCTCACTTGGTGATTTTATTTTTATCTTTTGAGGAAATGCCATATGGATTTCTATAGTGGCCACAGCAGTTTTACACGCCCATCAGCAGTGTATACGTGTTCCTCTTTCTCTACATCCCTGCCAACATTTCTGTTCATTCACTTTCTTGTTAATGACAGTAGATGGGGTGATAATGATGGAGTCTTTTTATGTAATTTTAGTTTAAATTTCCCTTCTAGTTCAGGATATTGACCAGCTTTTGAATATTTATTGGCTATTTGTATTTCTCCTTTTGAGAATGGTCTCATTCATTTGGCCATTTATTTTATTTTTATTGGATATTTTATTTATATATCAGATGTTATCCCCTTACCCCATCCCCCCCCCACCAGAAACTTCCTATCCCATCCCCCCTCCTCCTGCTTCTATGAAGATGTGCCTCCATCTACCACCCCACTGACCTCCCCAACCTCAAATACCCCCAACTGGGTGTCCAGCCTTCATGGAACCAAGGATCTCCTTTCCCACCCACAAGGCCATCCTCCCCTACATATACAGCTGGAGCCATGAGGCCCTCCCTATGTGCTCCCAGGCTGACGGTTTAGACCCTGGGAGCTCTGGTGGGTTGGTATTGTTGCTCTCCTCATGGGGTCACAAACACTTTCAGCTCCTTCAGTCTTCACTCTAAGTCCTCCACTGGGAACTCCTTGATCAGTTCAATGGTTAGCTGTGAGCATCTGCCTCTGAATATGTCAGACTCTGGTAGACCTCTAAGGAGACAGCTATATCAGGCTCCTGTCAGCATGCACTTCCTGACATCCACATCAGTGTCTACCTTTGGTGACTGCACATGGGATGGATATCCAGGTGGAATGGTCTCCAGATGGCCCCTTCTTCAGTTTCTGTCCCACACTTTGTCTCCATATTTGCTCCCTTGAGTATTTTGTTACTCCTTCTAAGAAGGACTGAAGCACCCACACTTGGTCTTCCTTCTTCATAAGCTTCATGTGCTCTGTGAGTTGAATCTTGGGTATTTCAAGCTTCTGGGCTAATATCCAATTATCAGTGAGTGAATACCATGTGTGTTCTTTTGTGATTGGGTTACCTCACTCAGGATGATATTTTCTAGTTCCATCCATTTACCTAAGAATTTCTTGAATTCATTGTTTTTAATAGCTGAGTAATACTCCATTGTGTAAATGTACCACATATTTTGTATCCACTCCTCTGTTGAAGGACATATGGGTTCTTTCCAGCTTCTGGCTATTATAAATAAGGCTGCTATGGACATAGTGGAGCATATGTCCTTGTTATATGTTGGAGCACCTTCTGGGTATATGCCCAGGAGTGGTATAGCTGGATCCTCAGGTAATGCTATGTCCAATTTTCTGAGGAACTGCCAGACTGATTTCCAGAGTGGTTGTACCATCTTGCAATCCCACCAACCATGGAGGAGTGTTCCTCTTTCTCCGCATCCTTGACAGCATCTACTATCACCTGAGTTTTTGATGTTAGCCATTCTGACTGGTGTGAGGTGGAATCTCGGGGTTGTTTTGATTTGCATTTCTCTGCTGACTAAGGATGTTGAACATTTCTTTAGGTGCTTCTCGGCCATTCAAGTTTCCTCAGTTGAGAATTCTTTGTTTAGCTCTATACCCCATTTTTAATAGGGTTATTTGGTTGTCTGGAGTCTAATTTCTTGAGTTCTTTGTATATATTGGATATTAGCCCTCTATTGGATCTAGGATTGGTAATGATCTTTTCCCAATCTGTTGGTTGCCGTTTTGTCCTATTGACAGTGTCCTTTGCCTTACAGAAACTTTGCAATTTGATGAGGCCCCATTTGTCAATTCTTGATCTTAGAGCATAAGCCATTGGTGTTCTGTTCAGGAACTTTTCTCCTGTGCCAAAATATTCAAGGTTTTTCCCCACCTTCTCTTCTATTAGTTTCAGTGTATCTGGTTTTATGTGAAGGTCCTTTGTCCACTTGGACTTGAGCTTTGTACAAGGAGATAAGAAGGGGTTGATTTGCATTCTTCTACAGGTTGTCCTACAGTTGAACCAGCACCATTTGTAGAAAATGCTATCCTTTATCCACTGGACAGTTTTAGCTCCTTTGTGAAAGATCAAGTGACCATAGGTGTGTGGGTTCATTTCTGGGTCTTCAGTTTTATTCCATTGATCTTCCTGCCTGTCTCTGTACCAATACCATGCAATTTTTTATCACTATTTCTCTGTAGTACAGTTTGAGGTCAGGGATGGTGATTCCCCCAGAAGTTCTTTTATTGTTGAGAATAGTTCTTGCTATCCTGGTTTTTTTGTTATTCCAAATGAATTTGAGAATTTCTCTTTCTAACTCTTTGAAGAATTGAGTTGGGATTTTAATTGGGATTGCATTGAATCTGTAGATTGCTTTTGGCAAGATGGTCATTTTTACTATATTAATCCTGCCAATCCATGAGCATGGGAGATCTTTTCATCTTCTGAGATCTTCTTTGATTTCTTTCTTCAGAGACTTGAAGTTTTTGTCATATAGATCTTTCATTTGCTTGGTTAGATTCACACCAAGGTATTTTATATTATTTGTGACTCTTGTGAAGGGTGTCATTTCCCTAATTTTTTTCTCAGTCTGTTTATCTTTCGAGTAGTGGAAGGCTACTAATTTGTTTGAGTTGATTTTATATCCAGCCACTTTGCTGAAGTTGTTTATCAGGTTTAGGAGTTCTCTGGTGGAAGTTTTAGGGTCACTTAAGTATACTATCATATCATCTGCAAATAGTGAAATTTTGACTTTTTCCTTTCCTATCTGTATCCCTTTGACTTCTATTTGTTGTCTAATTGCTCTGGCTAGGACTTCCAGTACTGTATTGAATAGGTAGGGAGAGAGTGGGCAGCCTTGTCTAGTCCTTGATCTTAGTGGGATTGCTTCAAGTTTCTCTCCATTTAGTTTGATGTTGGCTACTGGCTTGCTGTATACTGCTTTTACTATGTTGAGGTATGGGCCTTGAATTCCTGATCTTTTCAAGACTTTTACCATGAAGGAATGTTGAATTTTGTCAAATGCTTTCTCAGCATCTAGTGAGATGATCATGTGGTTTTTTCTTTGAGTTTGTTTATATATTGCATTACATTGATGGATTTCCAAATATTGAACCATCCCTGCATTCCTGGGATAAAGCCTACTTGATCATGATGGATGATTGTTTTGATGTGTTCTTGGATTCGGTTTGTGAGAATTTTATTGAGTATTTTTGCATCAATATTCATAAGGGAGATTGGTCTGAAGTTCTCTTCCTTTGTTGGGTCTTTATGAGGCTTAGGTATGAGTGTGGTTGTAGCTTCATAGAATGAATTAATTGGATAGTGTTCCTTCTGTTTCTATTCTGTGGAATAGTTTGAAGAGAATTGGTATTAGGTCTTCCTAGAATGTCTGACAGAATTCTGCACTAAAATCATCTGGTCCTGGGCTTTTTTTTTTTTTGGTGGGGAGACTCTTAATGATTGCTGCTATTTCTTTAGGGGTTATGGGACTATTTATTTGCTTCTGATTTAACTTTGGTACCTGGTATCTGTCTAGAAAATTGTCCATTTCAAACAGATTTTCCAGTTTTGTTGAGTATAAGCCTTGTAGTAGGATCTGATTTTTTTAAAAATTTCCTCAGTTTCTGTTGTTATGTCTCCCTTTTCAGTTCTGATTTTATTAATTTGGATACTGTCTCTGTGCCCTCTGGTTAGTCTGGCTAAGGGTTTATCTATCTTGTTGATTTTCTTAAAGAACCAGCTCCTGGTTTTGTTGATACTTTGAATAGTTCTTTCTATTTCTACTTGGTTGATTTCATCCCTGAGTTTGATTATTTCTTGCCATCTACTCCTCTTGGGTGTATTTGCCTCTTTTTATTCTGGAGCTTTCAGGTGTGTTGTCAAGTTGTTAGTGCATGCTTTCTCCAGTTTCTTTTTGTGAGCACTTAGAGCTATGAGTTTTTCTCATAGTACTGCTTTCATGGAGTCCCACAAGTTTTGGTATGATGTGTCCTCATTTTCATTAAATTCTAAAAAGTCTTTAATTTCTTTTTTTAATTCTCCCTTGACCAAGTCATCATTGAGTAGAGCTTTGTTCAGTTTCCACGTGTATGTGGGCTTTCCATTGTTTTTGTCATTATCAAAAACCAGCCTTAGTCCGTGGTGATCTGATAGGATGCAAGGGATTATTTTAATCTTTTTGTATCTGTTGAGGCCTGTTTTGTGACCAATTATATGGTCTATTTTGGAGAAGGTACCATGAGGTGCTGATAAAAAGGTACTTTCTTTTGTTTTAGGATAAAATGTTCTATAGATATCTGTTAAATCCATTTGGTTCATAACTTTTGTTAATTTCACTGTGTCTCTGTTTAGTTTCTGTTTCCATGATCTGTTCATTGCTGAGAGTGAGGTGTTGAAATCCCCCACTATTATTGTGTGAGGTGCAATGTGTGCTTTGAGCTTTAGTAAAATTTCTTTTATGTATGTGGGTGCCCTTGCATTTGGAGCATAGATGTTCAGAATTGAAAGTTCACCTTGATAGATTTTTCCTTTGATAAGTATGAAGTATCCTTCCTTATCTTTTTGGATTACTTTTGGTTGAAAGTCGATTTTATTTTATACTAGAATGGCTACTCCAGCTTGTTTCTTGGGGCCATTTGCTTTGAAAATTTTTGTCCATCTTTTTACTCTGATGTAGTGTCTGTCTTTGTTACTGAGGTGCATTTCCTGTATGCAGCAAAATTCTGGGTCCTGTTTATGTATCCAGTCTGATAGTCTATGTTTTTTTATTGGAGAGTTGAGTCCATTGATGTTAAGGGATATTAAGGAAAATGATTGTTGCTTCCTGTTATTTTTGTTATGAGGTGGAATTATGTTTGTGTAGCTATCTTCTTTTGGGGTTGTTGGAAGATTACTTCCTTGCTTTTTCTAGGTTGTAGTTTCCCTCCTTGTGTTAGAGTTTTTTCATCAATTATCCTTTGAAGTGCTGGATTTGTGAAAAGATAGTGTGCAAATTTGGTTTTGTCATAGAATATCTTGGTTTCTCCATCAATAGTGATTGAGAGTTTTGCTGGGTATAGTAGTCTGGGCTGGAATTTGTGTTCTCTTAGGGTCTGTATGATATCAGTCCAGGATCTTCTGGCTTTTATAGTCTCTGGTGAGAAGTCTGGTGTAATTCTTATAGGTCTGCCTTTATATGTTACTTGACCTTTTTCCCTTACTGCATTTAATATTCTTTCTTTGTTTAAAAAACACTTGGTGTTTTGATTATTATGTGACAGGAGGAATTTCTTTTCTGGTCTAGTCTATTTGGAGTTCTGTAGGCTTCTTGTATGTTCACGGACATCTCTTTCTTTAGGTTAGGGAAGTTTTTCTCTATACTTTTGTTGAAGATATTTACTGGCCCTTAATTTGGGAATCTTTACTCTTATCTATACCTATTATCCTTAGGTTTGGTCTTTTCACTGTGTCCTGGGTTTCCTAGATGTTTTGGGTTAGGAGCTTTTTGCGTTTTGCATTTTTACTTCCATTTTTAGATGGTTTTCCTGGATGGTTTTGTTTAATTCCTTCACCTGTTTGGTTGTGTTTTCTTGCAGTTCTTTAAGGGATTTTTATGTTTCCTCTTAAAAAAAAAAAAAACACAAAACTTCTACCTGTTTACCTGTGTTCTCCTGTACTTCTTTAAGGGAGTTATTTATGTCCTTCTTAAAGTCGTCTATCATTGTCATGAGAAGTGATTTTAATTCCAAATCCTGCTTTTCCGGTGTGATGGGGTGTCCAGGGCTTGCTATGGTGGGAGAATTGGGTTCTCATGATGCCAAATAACTTTGGTTCTGATGCTTATGTTCTTGCACTTGCCTTTTGCCATCTGGTTAACTCTAGTGCTACCTGCACTCATTGTCTCTGTCTGGAGCCTATCTTTCCAGTTATCTTGCTTGTGTCAGAACTCCTCAGAGTCCAGATGTCTCTGTGATCCTGTGATCCTGAGCTCCTGGTTGGAAGAACTCCTGGGACTCAGGCCGCCTCTGGGATCCTGAAATCCTGCTGCTTCGAGTGCAGTGGTTCCTCTAGGATGGCTCAGAATATGGTATCTTCATGGAAGCAGACCAATTAGGTGTTCCCTGCCCTGAGTAGAGTGGGTCCTCTAGAATGTCTCAGGATATGGTGTCTTCACAGGAGCAAGACCAGCTAGGTGTCTGCCCCAGCCACAAGGACCAAGCGAGGGGCTTGGCCATTTATTGGTTGGATGATTTGTTTGATAATTTTTGTGGTGATGGTATTTAATTCAGAGTAGTATCCATCAATTCTGGGTGTCAACCCCCCTTCAATGTACAGTTGCAGATCTCTGGTTTTATAGACTCCCACTTTACCCTGGTGACTCTTGGCATTGTGGTGCAGAAACTTTTAAATTTTAGACGATCTTGTTCATTAGTTCTCAAGATTATTTCCTGAACTTCGGGAGTTGTTCCCAGGAAAACCTCTTCTACTCTTAGCAGAATCTCAAGGGTCCCCCAAGTTTTCCTGTGGCAGTTTCTGAATTTGGGGTCTTCCGTTAAAGTCTTTATCCATTTTGACTCAATATTTGTACAGATGAAGAAATGGGGGTTCTATTTCTATGTGTGAATATCTAGAATGAATGAAAGAGGATGGGGGGGGTTGTGAAGAGTGAGAGAGAACATACATTTGATTGGACAATCAATAAAATGCCTCTCTTCCCACCCCCTAAGAGTCAAAGTTTGTAAAAGTGTAGCATAAAGAAACAAGAGAAACATAGGGGGCAAAGAAAAATGAATTTTGGAGCGTTTGTTTCTGGGTCTTCTAAAATCCCATCCTCCAGGTAGACAGACAGAGACGTGGTCAGTTGCCCTTGTGAACTGTCTTTCCTATGCCCTGGCTGCTGAGCCTGTTCTGCAGTGTCCACCAGCACTGTCTTCACTTCAGGAGGTTCTCTTTTTGGCACAGCAGAGGCCTCTGCTGGACACACTTGGCTTTTCAGTCTGCTGGATGAAGCAGGTTCTTCCTCCCTCCCGAGAAGCCAGTTTGCTATCCTTTGTACTGGCTAAGGTTCTAACGAGTGTTCTAATTCCAGCATGCTTCGAAGGTATAGAGAAAGACAGTGCTGGACAGGCAGACCTGTTTGTGCACTTCTAAACCCCAGAAGCGTTTAGACAGCCTGCTGGAGAGATGGGCCTTCTTGTCACCTGACCAGCCTCAGAGTTCTTAAACTCGATGTCGAAAACCCCATGGCTCCAACGGTTGATCCACCTGCTGATCTCAAGATGGGGCTTTCTGAACTGTGAAGTCAGCTCTGAGAGCTATGCACTCACTGCCCAAGCTGAACCTCCCACTGCCTGGACGTTTTTGACTTGTCAGCATCTGGCCCATCCTACTCTGTGACTGCTTGAGGTGGCCATGTCTTGCTCTGGGGCTGTCACAGGTTAGATCACAGACCTGCCATCTTAAAATCAGTCATTCTGAAAAGTCATAGGCAGCAGCTGGGGACAGGCTGGGCCTCACTGCAGTCTGTTCCATGTGACAGAGCTCAATGGAAAAATAAGCCCAGCCGCTCCCCTCTAAGTTTGTAGTCCCACCTACTGCCTGCTGCTCCGTTGGCTTCTAAGTCACGTGGTGTGGAACTTCCTGCTACCCCTCTGTAAATCTGAGTCAGAAACCCCCTCGGTTTGTGGGATTTGAGGCTCTTTCCTTCAGGCTCCCTGCCACGTTAAATGTGGCCGCTGTCTCGCAGATTCTCTGGACTCTCTCCCTTCAGGAAAGCATCACGATATCTGGTATGATCCTCTTCTCCAGAGCTGTCCAGCCTCTCGTCTCCAGCATGCCCTGCCCCATCTCCAAAATCTCTCTTTCCAATAAAGCTTACTCTGAAAGGTAATCCAGGGTCAACTCCTTTCCTAAACTGTGTGATTGATTATTCCTTGTTCCCAGGCCTCTTCTGACACCCCCGACCCCTCGTTTCCCAGGAGAGCTCAGTTTTAAACAATATTGTGTCTAGATAGTCCCTAGTCACAGCCGCTCACATAGGGTGTCACTATGTAGTCCTGGCTGGTCTGAAACTCTATGTAGACCAAATGGGCCTCGAACTCACAGAGATCCAGTTGCCTTGCTTCTACTAGTGCTAGAATCAAAAGCGTGTGCCACCACACCCAGCAGTTCCCAGTTCTATTTACATTTCCTTGGTGGCCATTGTGACTAGCTTTCCACTTCTGTCCCTTCCCTTTTCTTTTTGTGAACCTTGTCCTTTTTGTGTACAAGCCTTTCATCCAGTTTTCTACTGTTTTTTTTATTGACTTATTTGCATATTATGAGTAGTTTGCATTTTTAAATTCCTGTTAAACGGAGAGTAACAACTATTATCACCACCTCTGCTGTGTTTTGAAATTTTTGCTGAGAAATCTTACCACATAGAAAGATTAAGGTTTTATGTTATCAAATACATCCTTCGAGAGAAAAATAGGAAGTTCAAGTCTTGTTCCTGGATGGCTTTTGTGTTATGTTGCTCAGTAATTGACAGCGCTTTCTCTCTGGCTCTGGGAGAGCCTTAGTCAGAGCGGGCCCCTGAGCTTAGAGACCCTTGTTTACCTTCCGGTCTTATCGTCTCTGTGGTCAACTGCTCCAGAGCGTCCCATGGTTTTTTTGCTTTTGATAGCTGCTGTGGGTTTATTTTTCTGCTTTGTGCAAGACACAGTTATGGGGTCAGGAAAGTTCAGTGCTGTGAACCAAGAGGGGGCTCTCTCCAGCTCCTGCTGGTGTCTCTTCAGTCTGCATCTTCATGGTTTCAGGAGTCAGGCTTCAGGTGATCGGGCTTCTGGAGGCCTGAGGGGATTCTGCTGAGTGCTCAGGAGACTCCAACACTGTGGCCATGAATGGGAGAGTGGATTTCTCAAAAAAGAAGCTAGCCCACCCATGGCCCAGGTCAGTCTTGGGAAGATTCTGAGGAATGGGCCACGGCATCCCCCGGGTACTCTGCACTTCCGCTGGAGCTGTTGTTGGACAAGGAGCCCAGACGTCTCTAACAGTAGTCATGGGTAGCCACAGTGAGCAGCTAGAAGGGATGGCTACCATGCTTCAGGGCTGAGGCACTTGGAGAAGACCAGTTCTTGAAGGCTTCGGTGAAAGGTTATGGTTGGCAACTCCTGGGGCACTAGGCTGTGGAGCCAATTTGCAAGGATAACCCACGACACACCGCTACTCAAGGACCCACGCAGGCTATGCACAGGCATGTACTTAGTTGCTTTCCTACATGGCAACAGACTCACACCTGTCCCGTGTTTTGTTGTTGTTTGTTTGTTTGTTTTTATACTGAGAACTGAACCCAGGCTTTCTTTGGTTGATTGCTTTACCACAGGTCTATAAGCCCAGCGCTGGCGCATCACCCTCTGAATCAGACTGCCCTGAGAGCTGCAGAAACCGAAGCATAAGAGTCAGCATGCCGCCGGGCGGTGGTGGCACGCCTTTAATCCCAGCACTTGGGAGGCAGAGGCAGGCGGATTTCTGAGTTCGAGGCCAGCCTGGTCTACAGAGTGAGTTCCAGGACAGCCAGGGTTACACAGAGAAACCCTGTCTCGAAAAAAAAAACAAAACAAACAAACAAACAAAAGAGTCAGCATGCCTAGGCAGATCACCAGCTAATTCTCACAAGTTCCCAGTGGACATTGGTGCAGCTGTTTGGAGGCTACACTTGGAGAACTGCTTCTCTGAACGTGGGTTTGGAGGTTCCTGGAGTCTATCTGACCTTGTCCTAGGTATTTCACTTAGAACTAAACCCTACTATCTCCTGTCTGGGCACCTTCTCTCACTCCCATGCCAAGAGCTCAAAACAGATCTCTGCCTGCTTTCCCCTTCTGCATGCTTTCCCCTCCACTCTTCCCTTGTGGCCTCGGGACCACCTTGTGATGCTCTGTACATTGTTCAGCACCTGTGATATGCCTCTAATCACTAGGAAGAGCTGTGTTGTCTCTCACCTCAGGTATTTTGCATCTGCTCTTTGCCACCTTGAAGTCTCTATTCCTGGTGGCAGCATTTGGTCAGTGTGGCAAGCTGTCAAGTTGGAGATCATTTCCTGGGAGGTTTGGGTATATATATATATATATATATATCAGATAACTCTGCTCAGACTAACGCTACTGATTGCCAACATCTCATGACTAAGCAGCTTTACATTTGGGGTTCATTAGGTGGCCTCCAGGAGTACCCTAAGGAGCAGTACATAATTCTTTTGAGAAAAAATGTCCTTTAAAGAAAACAGACGTTGATGGTGAAGGTGCCATACATTTTGTTATGAATATGATCATATCTACTCCTCTCCCCGCTCCAGCTCTCCTCATGTCCACACAGACTGCCCCTTCCCAATGTCGTATTTGTTTGATGACCCACTAGGTTCAGTTGCTGCTGCCCATCCATGCATGGATGAGGGTCTGTCCTTTGGGGAAACCTACACGTGGCTACATCCTCAAAAAGATTTTTTTCTTCTCCAGCCCCTATTAACTACCAATAGCTCCCAAGCAATGCCTGTAACCTGAGCCCTAACCCATGTATTCTAGGATTTTATCTGGCTGATCTTATTCAGGCCTTTTGCAGAGTCAATGAGTGCAAAAAGCACGTCATATCCAGAATATAGCGTTTCTTAGAACTGGTTCCCTTCCTCCAGCTCTTAGATTCTCTCCGCCTCCTTTCTGATGCTGTTCTTTGAGCCACGACGCTGCAGGCTGATGATCTTTTAGAGCTAGGGACATGGCCCCTCATCATCCTCACCCATCACACATCCTTCCATTGACTGGATGCCTACTTCGAGGTGACGCCTCTGGGTAGGGACGAGAGCTGCCTAGGGCTGTGGGCATGAAACTCTGAGTTCTTTTCCCTCAGCCTCCTCAATTCTGGGATTACAGGTCTGGGCCACCTTAGATGACATTTCAAAAATTATTCCTTGTATTAATTGGGATTAGGATATTGAAATTTTTATTGGTTCACTGAAATTATTCATAATGTGTTTGGTTTATATTCCCTCCCAACTCTTCTTAGATCTCCTTTACCATCCCTACCCCCCAACTCTGTGTACTTTTATTTAAATCCTTCAAGACAAATGTGTGATTTCTATTGTGTTTTTATTTATTTATTTTAAAAATTTATTATTATTATTATTATTATTATTATTATTACTTATTCAGCTTATGTCCTGCTCACTGCCTACCTTCTGGTCACACCCATCCACAATCCTTCTCCCCATCCTCCCTTCCCTTCTTCTCTGAGCAAGTGGGGCATCCACTCCCACTGAGGCCAGACAAGTGATCCCAGCCAGAAAAACATACTCTTACATAGTAGGCAACAGCTTTTGGGATCGCCCCGATCCAGTTGTTTGGGACACACATGGAGACAAGCTGCACATCTGCTACGTCTGTGCAGGCAGGCTTCATATATATATATATATTTTTTTGTTTTGTTTTTTTTTTTTGTTGTTGTTGTTGTTTTGTTTTGTTTTGTTTTGTTTTTCGAGACAGGGTTTCTCTGTGTAGTCCTGGCTGTCCTGGAACTCACTCTGTAGACCAGGCTGGCCTTGAACTCAGAAATCCACCTGTCTCTGCCTCCCAAGTGCTGGGATTAAAGGCGTGCGCCACCACCGCCCAGCCAGGCTTTATATTTTAAGATTATATTATATCACTTCCTCCTTCCTTTTTTTTTCCTCTCCAAACTGTCTCTTATAACCTCCTTTGTCTTTTCCAAATTCATTGTCTCTTTTATCATTGTTGACAAATATATATGTATATTCTTTAAGACATGCATATAGCCTGCTCAGTGTATGTCATGTTACTTACATGTTGTCAGGGCTGGCTGGCTGGTACTGGATAATTGATCGAGGTGCTCTTTGCTAAGGAAGACGTTTTTCTCCCATCCCCTGCATTTCTTCAGTGCATTCAGTTCTCTCATAGAGTTGAGGACTCGTGGTCTTCCCTCTCATTACATTAGCATGCCTGCTGACAGCATCCTCTCTCTGGTCCTGTTTAGGCAGCCATGTTGGTGAGGCTTTACAGGTATAGTTTCTGACACTAGCTTAAAATTAGCTTAAAATAAAAATTATTAAATTAATACATTAAACAGAAAATCTTTATCAGTAGCCATAAGTAGAAATTAATATAGGTAAACAAGATAAAATAAAGTAATATGAAGTTCTCCACTCTGTTTACTTATGTCAAAGGTCATTCTAACCCCAAGGGGGGATGGATCTCAGGCTACGACAACTTCTTTCATTGGTTCAGTTTCTCTGTTGTAACCTCTAAGAGGGTTTCTTTAAGTTTTCCAATACCCTGGAGATCTTCAAAAGCTTAATTTTAAACACTCAGTGCCATGCCTTTGCATGGAATGTGGCCATTTTACCTTCAGCACAGATCACAGATGACATTATAGAGATCTTGCAGAACAAATTTACAATACTTCCTCTACTAGGAAATTCAGAAATTGCAGAAAGCTAATGAACCATTTTCCAAAACTCATGTATGAGAACCAGCATTTGAGTCTAACATATGAACAGCAGTGAGATGAACACCATATATGCCTATTTTGTCAGTGGATTTGTGTCATTTTAACAGCTAAGTTTTTGGACAAATACAGATGTGGCACAAATGAGGCACATGGAGTTTAACCAATTAACGGAGATGCGTGTCAATCACATGCATTAATGGTATTAAAGGAGAGTTAATGGGATTATATGAAAAGCAATAGAAGGTGGGCCATCTCTTTTAAAGAAAATCTCTTTGAAAGTATATTGATATTTTCTTTTTTCATTGTTGGTTTAAGCTTTTTCATCCTTTTATTAGAGATAGGTTATTTTCTCATACAATATATCCTGATTATAGTTTCCCCTCTGCCACTCCTTCCAGTTCCTCCCCCTCCCCCTCATTTCTCATTGGGATCCATTCCTCTTCTGTCTCTCATTAGAAAGGAACAGGCTTCTACAAGATGACAACCAAACATGACAAAATAAAGTATAACAAAGATGGAGAAAAAATTTTATAATATAAAAATTGGATACTGGGATATTTAGGTTGTTTCCAGTTCCTGGCTATTATGAATAAAGCAGCAATGAACATGGTTGAGCAAGTGTCCTTGTGTAGGATGGAGCATCCTTTGGGTGTATGCCCAAGAGTGGTATAACTGGGTCTTGAGGTAGATCAATCCCCAACTTTCTGAGGAACCACTGCATTGATATCCATAGTGGCTGTACAGGTTAGGATTCCCACCAGCAATGAAGGGGGCTTCCCTCTCGTCCTCACTGGCATGAGCTGTCATTTGTGTCTGCCGTAATTTTTACATGGCTCAGCCTTTCATGAAACGACTAAACCTACTGCATCCACATGCTTTGTGGGAAAATGCGAAGGCGGCATCATTTCAATAGCTTCATTTCAGCAGTTGGAAGAACTCATAATTAATATCACTCAGGGGTGCTACAGTTGGGCTTTAATTAGCTTTATAAATCATAAAAGACTTCATTCCAACATTTATGTACTAGCTTCAGATCTAAAAGTCCCCAGAAAGTTCCAGGTGTCATTTTAGCCTTAGGGGAAATGTACAAGTGTTAGCGCCGCTTGGGGGCGCTACTTTGGAGCTCTACAAGATTTTGGGCTCTGGGCCTCATGAATGTCGAGGCTCCGGACTGCATTTCGAGCAGATCTTTTCTTCTGTCAGTACTAGGGGCAGCAGCGTGACATACTGCATGCATTAAGTACATGGAGACTTAGGCGAGTGGACCAGCCTTAGTGGAGAATGGAAACTGGCCAAGTGGTGCCTTTTTTGGTAGAGCAGGCTCACTGAGTATAAGCAGGATTCTTCTAGGTTAGGCAGGGCTAACCCCTGAGCTGTGTTGTTCACACTTCTGACAGAAGCAACTAGGGGACAGTGTTAGCAATCGGGCAGCTCCACAGCCAGCCCTGAAGGACCTGGCAACAAAAAGGCATGTCACTCATTAGCTGCACAGAAGTGACAACATTTCCATTGCTGCCGCGGTCGTATATCCTCCTACGCATGCACCACACCCGATAAAAAGCCATGTTTTTCCTCCCTCGACCCCTTCTTCCCTTCCCCCACCCAGAGGCAGCCTCTGTGCCCTGTTACCCCTCCTAATAAACCTCCGATGTGATTTTATCAGAATTCGCTGCTTAATTCCACCAGCCGGGGCGTTACTTCTCCATTTTGAAGTGACTAAGAGACTATAATTGCTAGGGTTCTGAACACATCCGTAGGTACTACATAAAGACTAGGTGCGTACTCTGTCATTTTTGAGATGGAGAGCCTGAAAGCGATACAGAATCCATGCCAGATCCTGTGGGAGAACTGAGGCCTCCTGGCTTCTGATGCTATGCTACATCTGTACAGTCCTTTTTCTGACGAAGGAAGTAGCAGTAATCTTATGGAGTGGGGTTTTTGTTTGGTTTGGTTGTTTTTGGTACTATGGTAGGTGTTTGGAAGTCAGGGTGGGAGGCGTGTGCAGATTACATGTCAGGTCAAGGGTCTTGCTGGCTTCGGGCTCATACTGGATCTGTAAAGGCAAAACGCAAACACTGACAGTCTTTGCTTTTCATGGTTCTGATACGCATGAAATTCGGTTATTATGGTTTAGTTCAGTAACTCCAGTTTCCCAAAACCTTGGCTCCGGTTTCAGTTGCTGTGACATACTAGCTGAGAATACAAGCTGCAGAGTACAAACCAACTCTGAAAGTGCAGGGTCCACAAGTCCACGGACTGAGATCACAGTCAGTGGCGGACCACACCATATCCTCCGACAGTTTTTGCAGAGCGGTCTCCGCACACAGAGTATGCTGTTCATTTGTTGTGGGCATTGGGCAGTTCTGATCCCTTGTTACTCTCAGGAATGAGTGAGTCTACATAACGTGTTAGAAGAATGGGTAACCAAAGGGAAGAGTTGGCTGATCAAAGCATATATGTTAAAAAGTAAGGAAGACATAGGTGAAATTTGAGCTGCTTACGGTCATATAGGTCAGGAACTTTGGCCATTTCCTCATAAACGTTCCCAGGTTCCTTGAGGAGAAGAAACTCAGTCGGCTTCCTTGACGGTGTTAGGGTGCTGTGTTAGTGGCTTTTCTGTTGCTCTGATAAACTGTCATGAGCAAAGGCAACTTAAGGAAGAGAGAGTTTATTTTGGTTCTTGGTTCCAGAGGCAGAAGCCCATCACACTAGGCAGCAAGGGGCAAGTGTGGTGAACCAGAAGCAGTGAGAATGCCCTCAACCGCAGACACAAAGCAGAGAGCGCAAACTGGTAGAGGGTCAAGGTTAACTACTGCCAAAGCCTGCCCCTGGGGACATACTTCCTTCATCAAGGTCACACCTCTTGAACAGCACCACCAAACTGGGAACCAAGGGTTCAAATACCCAAGTCAGTGGAGGGGTATTCCTCATTCAAACCACCTCAGCCAGCCTGGGTGTGTAGACTCCCGAGAGGGATCCAGGTCAAACCTTGGGGAGGAGTTTATCATGTGCCCACTGGTTTTGGGAACATGCATGTCATATTGGGTGTTGGCAAATGTGAACTGTATAGTTTGGGTGGGCTGAAACACTGATGTCATTGCCCCGTTGGGGAGGAGGCTGCTTCTTACCTGTGTTGGCCTTTTAAGTGTCCCTTGGAGCCTATGCTAGTTAGGTGATAAGCTTGCGGAAATGACAGGCTTAAGAGAAATAGCTGTTCCACTGGGACCCGTGGGATTTCTCTGACACTTCAATAATCCTGCCACCTCTGGAGAACCCTAGGGATGAATACAGAAGGGATTTACTGATGTCCAACTGACATAAAAGCAGAGGGAAGATGTGACAAGGGGGGGTGTGTGTTCCAGAGAAAGGAAGGTCAGCAAATTCCAAATGCAAGCAAAAGGGCTATTTACAGGAAAGGAGTCTGTCCATACACTCCAGTGACACTCAAACCACAGGGGAGAGCAGGCGGGATCCTCACTTAGGAGGGTGTGCCAGCTCACTGAGGCCCTTAGGTCACCTGCTCTGCCCTGTCACCCTTTTAAGTGAGTAGGTAGGCTGTGCTCGTCCAGTCTGTCTTGTCAAATTTCTAACAAAGAAATGAAGAACTTCAGGTTTCAAATTCCATTGTTTAAATTTATAATGTGTTGAAACAAATGTTCGTATTCTATTTGTCTTACTGATTTGTTCATTTTTGTGGTGCTTAGATCCAGCCCAGAGCCTCAGGCATGCTGGGCAAGCACTCTGTCATTGGGCCACACTCCTAACCCAATTTCTCAATACATTTCCTAAACTGCTGGTAAGATAGATTTTTAATGTTCTGACAAGCATTTTTCAATGTCATTGAAAAGCCTTGCTTTTCCTATTGATTAATAATATTTCTTTGTGTGGTTTCAGATTTCATGGCCATTATTATAGTTCTGTGCTACCATTATAGTCTATAATTTAACTCTTTGTCTACATGTGAACTTGTTCTTACTTCTTTTCTAGCTGGATCAGGTGCTCACCTTCATGTGAAGAGTTAAATTATAGACTATACAATAAGACATTATACAACAGGCATCAAAGAAACCTAGGATTGATGGCTAATTAATTAAATAACTTTTAAAAATAGAGACTGGCAATGTGGCCCAGGTATGTCACATTTGAACTTTCTTTCCACAGCCTCCCAAGTACTGGTATTAAAAGTTTGTGCCACTGTTTCTGACACAAAATAATTGTTATAAATATGAATTTCCTTGTGAACTCATAGCAGGGAGAAATCAGCTGACCGAGAGAAGATGAAGGTGGTGATGATGGTGGTGATGGTGGTGGTGATGATGATGGTGATGATGGTCATGATGGTGATGATGGTGGTAGTGATGATGATGGTGATGATGGTGTTGATGGTGGCAATGATGATACAAGATTTGGGATTTCCAATTTGAACAGAACAGTGAAAGAAGGGTGGCAATGGAAGAGAGCAGCAAAGTGACAGAAGAAAGCAACAGAGCTCACAGCAACTCTTCAATGTCGGAGGAGACACTGTTTGACTTTGACATTTTCACCCTTAAGAAATTTTGTTGACAAATTTCTTGATGTCAGAGTGCAGGACTAGAAAGCAGTTTTCTAACTGAGCATGCTCAGATCACAAAGGCCATAGATGACTGAGGATGAATCAGATGTTTAGTCAACAGAATTATGCACAGGTGTCTTCTCTTACTCTGAAGCAATGGTCCTCAACCTCCTTAATCCTGGGACCCTTTAATACAGTTCCTTGAGTTGTGGTGACCCCCAACCATAACATTATTTTCATTGCTACTTCATAAGTAAGTTTGCTACAGTGGGTTTATTTTTTTTAACTTACTTGAATTAGTGTACCTAAATGTGTTAACCTCTCTTCTAGCCCACCACCCACCAGAGGTAGTGGAAAGGAATGGTTAATAGGGCAAAGGAGGATGTGGACCTGTTTAGAAATAGTCTTTTGGGGGGCTAATTCAATCTACATTGTCAGGATACTAGCAGTATAGTTCACAGGAATCAGCAGCAACGGCTCAATCAACTCACAAATATCATTTGTGAATCAGCAGCGGCAGTTTGATCCAAACAAAAACAAAAACAAACAAACAAAAAAAGAACACCTCAAGGATCTTCCAATATAGAGTCTGTAGAAATAGCAAGAAGCTTCCAGAACACCACCAGAAGTTCTTTGATGCATTTCTTTTTACAAAGTCACAACAAATGGTGATCAGTAAAAAATGACAAGGAGAACCAATGCCACTCAGCATTGTCAGCAAAGACTAGAGTCAGTCAAGCAAGCCCTGCAATGACCAGCAAAGAGCAGCAAGGCAAACCAATACCACACAGTGTCATCCACTGTCGGGTTATATTTATACCCTTTCCAAACACCACGTGTTCTCTCAAGCATCTGCTCCAGCAAAACGTCACATGCCCCTTTTCCAGGTAGCTTCCAAAAGAACATTGTGTCTGTTCTCAGCAAAACATCCCCCCACATGTCTGCTTCAGCAAAAAGATCCTCTCATAAGACAGTTTCCAGAAAAACATCATATCACACAACCGAGTTTCCAAAAAAATAGAAAATTTTACTTTATGATACTGTTATAAATTTTAATATAAATATATGATATGTAAGATATCTGATAGGTAACTCTGTAGGAGGAGCTAAGGTGGGAGGAGCAAAGAGAGGAAGAGGAGGAGGAAGGAGAGGAAGAGGAGAAGGAAGAGGAGGAGCTAAGGGAGAGACAGAGACAAGAAAGAGGGGGACATGGAGGCTGATGTTCGCTTGTCTGTAGCAGTCAAAGGTAGTTGGTATATCTAGGTTGGGTAATGGGTTACACCTCTGATTGTAAGGGCATCTTGTTATTGATCATTACTAAATATATAAGCCTTTGGATAATCTAAGCTTTAGAGTCTCATTTTCTTACTGGGCCCACGTGGTTGGCAGGGTGGTCTGGGCAATGCCCAGCCTTGCAGAGACAGCGTGGAAGATCTCGTGGGTGGCAGGGCTGGTGTTTATGGTTGGCCGTTTCTCGCTGCAACGTGCATGTGGCCTCTGGCCATGCAACATGGCAGCTGAGCTAGGCAAAGACGCTGCAGCTTAAATAGTCGGATTGACTGGCGGCCGTTTTTAAATTAATTACTACAACATAACCCTGTGAAAGGGTTGTTCAACCCCAGAGGGGGTCTCAACCCCCAGGTTGAGGAACACTGCACTAGAGGGTTGGTCCCCTCAGCCCTACTCGGAATAACATGTAGCTTCTGCTCAGGCTTTAAGAAGTCCTCTCTAACCAAGTCCCCTTTAACATGGTTCAGTTATGATTTTATAACAAAACAGAGACAGCTGGGAAGGTTCAGATTTATGGTATCCTGGAGAGCTATGTGGCTCTTGGATGCATAGACCCAGAAGTATACGACTCATTAATTCCTTTATTTTTAAAACTAGACTCCTTGGCTTTCTATGAAACTTCCTAACTTGAAAAGTTTGACTGAAACTTAAAAAAAAAAATGGGTCACTGGGCACAGAAAACACAGTACAGTCTTGTGCTGGTTC
Source organism: Arvicanthis niloticus (assembly GCF_011762505.2). Lineage (NCBI taxonomy): Eukaryota > Metazoa > Chordata > Mammalia > Rodentia > Muridae > Arvicanthis > Arvicanthis niloticus. Next base: position 37,687,287 of record NC_047658.1, on the reverse strand, counting down.
AGGCTGCCAGTGGCAACTGCTCTGCCAGATGCTGGTGCTGTTTTATACACAGCATTTATCTGGTCTTGATAAAGCCGAGGTTGCAACAGGTATGAAGGTACAGGCTTGGCAAGCTGAAGTAGCTTACCCAGGAAGGACAGAGGTTAGGATCCAGTCATTTAATGCCTCATATGATGGTTTGTTCTCTACTCCATGCACCGCTGTTTGCTCATCAACCATGAAAGTAAAAGAGAACCTCAGCTATCAGCCTGCAATAGATGTGGCCCAGCGTGATTATGGGTATGTGGAAAGCAGGACTTCATGGCGTTCCTCTCCAGGGCTTCATTACTGGGAATGAGTTGAAACCATCTTTTCTTATTAGTCTAATCAAGTGGATGATCAATACTGCCTTCAGTTATCCCTACTTACGCTTTCTGCCTGTGTTGAGAGAGAACATGCTGCCGGTTAACTTCAGTGATATAATTTAACGACTATGGCTAACTAGACACTTAAGTAAAATAATGGATTTGTTATTAGCATGTTACAAAAAGATAAACGTTTCTGCATGTATATCAGTTCAGGATGTATTACCAGATTGGGTCAAGATTTTAGGTCAATTCAGAATGGAAGAATAGATGGAGGGATATGGACTCTTCAAAACCCGCCCCCCACACACAAATAGTTTTGTTTGAGAATACTAAATCTAATCTTGGTGATAAGAATTTCTTAGCAATGTAAGTATAAAACTTTTCCTCCTCAAAAGATATTACTTTAGTTTAATTGTAAAGAAAACACACCCAGATTTCCAATGGAAAGTATAGAAAACAACTAGTTCTAAATTCTTAAAATATAAAGGCCTTAAAAAAATACAAAATGGCCGGTCTGGGCCAGAGCACTGAGCAGATCTTGGGTGGCAGCTCTGCCCCCAACCTCCAAGAACCCAGAGGAAGTGGGGATCCCAGGCGCTCTAATTCGGGCAGTATCTTAGAATACACAGCCTTGGTGTATCTACTCATCAAGCATACTGAGCAGACCTGCCCAAACCTCCGATGTCCTGGAATTCCATCTGGATTCAGTGAAGACACAGCATCAGAGGCTTATCAACTTACTCTTCCCCCCACTCCTGTTCTAAAATCTCAACGCCCTTAGTCAGCTTGAAGAAGTTAAAGAAGAGTCAGCGCCCCTATTCCCTGAGCTTGGGGACTAAGGTGGTTAATAATGGTCTGTCTTTCTAGGGAAAAGTAGTGGTTTTGTTGGAACAGGGGGGATTAGCTAGGACTTATTGCATAGCCATAACCTATTGGTAGAAATCTGTATAATTATTATCAAGATGAAGTTATAATTTCTTAAATGGTACAAAATTTACTTTGATTTCAAATTTAAGGTTTTCATTGGTATGAGCCCCTTATTAATATAAAAATGAGATGAATATTGATACTCTCATGGGCATTGTGCCTGTATAACACATTTAGGAATACAAGGCCTAGACCCAGCCCCCCCCCCCCCTTTTTTTTTTAACTTTTTAAACTGATTTGGGACGGTTAACTTATGAGTTAAGGGACTATAGCAAATTCATGGTTTTGAGTTTATTGTTAGGGTGTTTTCCATATTTTATTTAGAAATAGCTGAGAGGAGTGAACAGACAACAGTCCAGGTTACCTTACATGGATAGTTGGTTTTCAAAACATCAGAAGTCCATAGAACTGATGCTACAAATATTTATATATTAATGTTCATTTTGATTAGAGATCTGTCTGCTCCTGATAGCTTCCTGTTGTGGATTCTAAGAAGAAATTGAGCATCCTTGGAGTTACTCCAGTTGTGTGGTGACAGCCACTAGGCAAGAATTGCCTCTCTCCATCTACAGACAAATTACTGTCCAGAAAAGGACACACATGCAGAATAGTCGACTGATTATATCTGCCTAGACAGAGTAATCAGCCCTTAATAATCCTGCATCACTAAGGTCTGTCAGATGATTCTGGGCCAGAAGGCTGAAGATTTGATGCTTGAACGTTTGGTAGTATAGGGGCTTTTCAGGTGTTCAGCGGTCTCTATAAAGTGGCTAAGTTTAGAAGCTATGTTTAGTGCTTCCCATAACTTCAGTTAACTCAGTCATTCTGGATTTCTGATGGGGTTGAAGACCTATAGTCTCATAGCCAATCCTGGCTATTTACTTTGAGAGAAAAGATCTGAGTAGATGGTTTTCAGCTGACATTCATTCTAAAGCCAAAAAAGCCAGGATCAAAAGTAAGTGTTTTAGTTAGAACAGATAACAGAGGTTCTGGTTAGTCAACAAAATGATGGACTGGGTATTAGGACTATCTTGTACCTCACTGGTACAATTAGAAATAAGTATGTTCTAATTGTATGTTGAGAGAAAAGTTTTACTTTAACAGGAAGAGTGATATGTAGGAGGAGCTAAGTGGGAAGGAGTACTGAGAGGAAGAGATGGAACAAGGAGAGAAGATGAAGAAGAGGAGAAGCTAGGTGATGAGAGAGAGAAAGAGAGAGGATGGCAGATGTTCGCATGTCTCCACCAGTCAAAGATAGTTTTTATATCTAGGCTGGGTATTGGGTTACGCTTCTGATTGAGCATTACCAAACTCATAAATCCTTTGATTAACATTTAAAAAAAAATCGTATAAAAGCAAAAAGGAAAGTGGGGGCATGGGACAGGGTGTTCTAGGGAGAGGAAATGTGGAAAGGGGGTGGCATCTTAAATGTAAATAAAACATAAAATAAAATTTTAAAATAATAAATAAAAAATAAAAAATAAAAAAAATACAAAATGCCTGATAAATTGTCACACCTGTAAAAAGTCAAAGGAGACATGACAAGTAGATACAATGTATCTATGGGCTAACCTTGGGAGAAAACTTGAATGAATGAAGTATGAACTCATTTCATCATAATATGTCAATACCAGTTCAGTAATTGTGAGGAGTCTATCACATTGAAGTAAGATGTTCATAATGAGGAAACAGGAGCACTGCTCTATTCTTGTATTTATTCTGTAATGAGTTCTAAAACAAGTCTATTTTTAAAACAGCAAGCCTAACTGTTGCCCTTCTTAAAGCCTTTCTAGTCATTCACCCATTCATAAAAAAAAAAAAAAAAAAAAAAAAAAAAAAAATCATACTGGATGCTTCCTAGGTTCTAGTTCCATCACAAGATGCTTAGGATTTAAACATGATTAAAGACAACTTTGAGTCTGTCATGTAATAAGGAAGATGAGATTTTTGTTGTTGTTCCTCAGGAGAAAAAAAAATTCAAGAAGCAAGGAGAGCATGGTCAGGGACCCTACCATGTCAGAATCCATCAGGGGCTTCTCAGGGGTGAGCAAGATGGAAACTGTCCTGGAAGGAAGGCTGCTGCACTCCAGTGTGATTGGTGAAGAGTGAGTGGTGACAAGAGAGACAGGTTGGCGGAGCCTATTGTGGAGCCTGTGGTCTTAGGATCTGTTTTACTCCAAGAGAGATGGAAGCCATGACTGGTCTCATTGTTTCCTCTCATCAACATGAAGATGAGAAATACAGTAGGCTCTGGGCTGCAGAGTCAACACTGGTCACAGTCAGGGAATGAAACTTGAATACTTGAATAACACCCTTTTGGAAATGATTATAGAATCACTAGAAAAATGGAGAGAGAGAGAGAGAGAGAGAGAGAGAGAGAGAGAGAGAGAGAGAGAGAGAGAGAGAGAACACACTTAGGAAAGCCCCATGCACTCTTCACCCAGTTTCTCCAGTGTGTCATCTTGTAACTATCGTATAACCTCAAGCCTAAACATAACAGTGATATGATCCACAAACCTTGCTCAAACAAACGTCAGTAATTGTATACACATTTTGTGTGCATGTGCGTGTGGGGTGTGTGTGTGTGTGTGTGTGTGTGTGTGTGTATGTGTGTGTTCCTATGCAGTCTGATCATGTGCACACAGACTCATGTAACCCATGGAAAGGATGCTATCTATACCTGCATCATTACTGAATCACACACTCTTCACAGTCACCACTTGATGGTGGTTTTGCAGCTGTCCTTTATTTATCAACACCATGATTAGAGTGACCTGGGCAAAGGTGATGAACATGCTGTGGTGGAACTGAGGTGAGAAAGAGGAAGTTTGAACACTCCCATTCAGAGTGGAAATGCCAGCGAAGGGTAGATGCTGTGTGGTGGGCAGACTGCAGGTTGAGACAGGGATGGGTTTCATGGATTCTGGATTTTGGAATTTGAATTGCTTCTGATGAACAGAAGATTCTACGGGAGGGGGGCAGCTAGAATGAGGTGGAGAAGGACATGGGGATGAAGCCTCCAGGGAGTTAGGAGACCATGGCTAACAGGGCTGGCCTATAGGCCAGTTCCTCAATTAAGAATCTCTCTCCCCATATGACTCTAGTTTGTGTCAAGTTGACAAAAGCTCACCAGAATATTCACTCAACTTGATTGCTTCTGCAAAGATCTTATTTCTAGATAAAGGTACACCCACAAGACGAGGGGGTTTAAAACTTCAGGCATATGACCCAGCCCATAGCAGATTAGATGGTGCATGGATGTCCTATAGAAAATCTATCTGATCATAGATCAGGTAAATTGTCATCCTTTTGGTGTAGTGAAGTGTGTGTGTGTGTGTGTGTATGTGTGTGTGTGTGTGTGTGTGTAAGAGAGAGAGAGAGAGAGAGGGAGAGGGAGAGGGAGAGGGAGAGAGAGAGAGAGAGAGAGAGAGAGAGAGAGAGAGAGAGGGAGGGAGGAGGGAGGGAGGGAGGGAGGGTGAGAGAAAGAGAGAGAGGGTAAGAGAAAGAGAGAGAAGGAGGGAGGGAGGGAGGGAGGGGGGGATGTGCTTTGATAATTCCCTTTCTGGGTTGTGAAGACGAGAAAGTTTCCTCTCGTCAAGAGTTTCCTAAATTGAATGATTTTGTTAAAAGAGGATTGAGAAACTACATAGGCATCCATCTTGAGAACATTCATTATTGAGAAAGGACTCATTTACCACAGCCTTATTTAGCAAAGAAAGATAATCTCCTGTGTTTTGGTGTGTTAGGGTGTGGTGTTTTTGTTGTTGTTGTTTTGTTTTGTTTTCAAGACTTTAGGGAGAAAGATAAATGTTTTCAGAAAGATAGGAAGGCAAAAGTGTACTTACTGCTATCTGTTGGGAGACTGGACTGTAATTAATGTATAAGATGAATGTTGAAAGTATTACTAGTTACCGCCTTGCACAGCAGTTTGCTGAGCTGAGGAGAATCTCATCCCAGGTCTCCTGGGCATTATTTGCATACCAACAGGAAATTGTGTCGGGACACTTCTAAAGCATTCTTATTATTGGCATGAACGACCATTTGGAGTCCTTTAAAATCTACTATTATATCAACCATGCAAAATTCCCTTCCTTCTCACTCTCAAGGTTGTTTTTCTGAAAGTGTCAGAGCTGCTCAGTCCTTTGCATCTTCTGCCCTGGAGACAGTTAGACAGTATGTCTGTGGTGGTTTGAGATCAGTCTTCCTTAGAGAAGAGAGGGGGCACTCTGTGGCCTCCGAAAGATGCTTGGTCTTTCTCTTCTCCACAGATTTTAATTAACCTGGATGTTTTCTCCAATAGGAATGCCTCCTTTGTGTGGACCACTTAGAAGAGCATTGAGGATCACAGGTCACGAGGATGCCACTCAGCTGCATGCATTAAGTGAGCCCACTGCCTTGAAGCACTAATTTGCCCAAGAGTAGGCTTCTCTCACTAAATTACAATGGTAATTTACACTGTTTTACAGAGGAAGTCATTTCCTTAATGGCACCCTAGTGGCCTGCACTGGCTATTACAGTTTCCAGTCCTACTTAACTTGGAAGCCACGCTTATTCAAACAAACAAACAAACAACAAAAACCTCAAAACCATAAAACAGATTGGCGTCATCTCAAACTCACTGTGTCCTATTCCTGGGAGTTAGCATGCTGGCAGGCTGAATTGGGAACTCTCTGAAAGCGTCAGAAGAAAGAAGCAGGACTTCAGCACTCTGCATTGGTCATGCTGGAGACATGGCTGTGGCTAGCTGATATAGAATCCTTATGCTAATTGGAAAGTGCAAAGGGACCAGCCCTAGGCAAGGATGCTTGGCCTGGGGGGGTGAAGGTGAGCTAAATCTGCCTTCATTCACGGTCATTGCTTCTTTGACTTAGAAGACTTTGATGTGGCTTCTCGCTCCTGTTGGCCAGTGACTGGTTTCATTTCTAGTCATAAGGTGGAGACAAAGCCTTGAGGCACCGTAGAGAGGGAGTTGGTGGAGAAGTTCCTAGCATGGAACACATTGTAGTTACTGGCCTAAATAGCACTAATGTACGGCCTTTGCCTGTTCTAGGTCTCAATTCTCAGATGTAAAACAGGAATTAGAACACTTACCTTCTGTTGTTGTTTTATGCCCCACTCAATCTAGAAACATGGACTCTTAGGTGTGTCATATAGAAACAGATTGGATGAGCTAGGCGTGTGGTGCATATGTGTAGTTTTATGCCCAAGAGGCTGAGGCAGGTGGACTGTGAGTTTGAGGTCAGCCTAGGCTACACAATAAGACTCTGCACAAACAAACAGACAGAGAACCCTAACCGACAACCTCCCCCCAAACCCTACAAACAAAGAAACCAATTAGATGACACATAGCTAGTTCAGCCAAAGCAGAAGTAGAGGGTTGGCATAGTGCCTGCCTCTTTCTTGATCCATCAGTGGTTCTTGATGCTGGCCAGGAAGCGCCAGGATCATCAGAAGAAACGTTTCACACATTTCAAAAGAATTGTGACACTCAGGGCAGGATGATTGTGAGATATTCTGAGGTCTTGCCTCCCTTATCTTCAGCTTCTAAATTTGACACAGTCTTAGGGCAGTAATGTATTGTCTTTATTTTGTGTGGTATCTGGTGGGGAGGTGTTAAAATCTACCCATGACTGTAGAAAATGACACCAAGAAAGAAACTCACCATGCTGATGTTATCTCACAGTGGCAGCCTGTATCAAGCTGCCTTTCCATCTATTCTGTCCTTTAAGCCACCCGGCAACCCTAGGCCTCACCACCACATCCACAGAAGAAAAGGGATGCAGGGGTATTGAATTGTTTGCCCCTGGTTACACTGCTGGATGAAGTTGCCAGGGCAGCCAATGTTTAGATTTTGAGCCTACTGTTTCAGCCCAGTCTGTATGGCTGTGATTGTCGATCAATCTGTAGATTAAAACTGGGAAGGCTAGAGAGGTGACATTATAATAGCTATAAATCTACGGTAGACAGACGGCGTGTTAGCATCTCAAAGGCTGCAGAGGTGCCAGAGCTCCGGAGAGCCGAAGGAGGTGTTCATAGCCCCTGGTTTCCTTTCATTACATAAAGGGTTCACTTGTCAAGCACCATCTGCGAGATGATATGCAGCCACTTTTCCATGAAGAATGAAGACACACAGAGGCAGATTCCAGGGGAATAGCACATATATCTTTGTTCAGTGATGTCAGACACAAAATTGAGTTGTTTAAAAACATGTTTTCCAACACAAGCACAAAAGTCATCACATAGGAAGGTCACGTTGAACAAGCCAAGAATATAAATGCTGAACAAACAGCGTTTGGAGAGATTTCACAAACCTTTTAATCATGTAATTTCTGTCCTTAAGTTTATTTATGTGCTATATTACACACAATATGTTATGCATATGTTATATGTTGAAATCAACTTTGAGTCCTTGAAGTAAAACCAAGATGATTCTGGAGTATAATCTTCATCAGGCCCTCATGAATTCAATTCGTAAGTATTTTATTGAGAATTTCTGTGGCCTTATTTATCATTAGAATTAATCTATAGTTTTGTTTTTGTTCGGTTGTGCCTTTATCAAGTTTTAGTACTAGGGTAATACTGGTTTGCAGAATTAATCTGGCAGTATTTTATTTTTACCATTTTTTGTAGAGCAGTTTAAGAAGTATTGATGTGAGTTCTCTTTTTTAAGTGTTGGATAGAATTTATTTGTTAATAAATATGTCTGGTCCCAAACTTTTATTTTTATCTTTACTTTTACTATTTGTTTAATGTGGATGCTAAAGATCAAGGTCAAGTGTCTTTGTCTCTCCTCACTCTCCATCTTGTTTGTTTGTTTTGGAGACAGTACCCTCAACCCTAGCCCACCGAATACCAGAATTTCCGCTGCACAGTGCTGTGCCTGACTTTTATGTGGGTGTTGGAGAACTGAGCTCTCGAAAGCTCTTTACCAGTGAAACCAACTTCCTGTTGGGCTTTTCTTTCTGTGGAGACTTTAGTATTGCCTCAACACCCATTGTTTGTTGTTGATCTTTTAGTGTTTTCATATCTTCTTGACAAGATTTCAGGTCAGAGTTGTCTAGGAATCTATTCATTACTTCTGTATTTCCCAGGCTTAACAATATGTAAGCTTTGAAAGTATTTGCTAATCAACTTTTGAGTTTCCTAGGGATCTGTCATGACAGCCTTATTTATTTCTGATTTTTTATTAATGTGGATCTTTGTTTTGGATAGTTTGGCTAAGAGTTTATTGATATTGTGTATTTTTTTCAAAGAACCACCTTAGCACTTGATTGATTCTATATATGTTGATTCTACATATTGATGCTGGATTTCGGCTTATTCTGTTGTTTTTTCCAAGACTGTAATGTGCATCATTAGGTTATTTGAGATGCCTCTGCTTTTTTAATGTAAGCATTTATGGCTGTTAACCCCCCCCCCCCACTGAGATTAAATATTTAGCACATTAACTTTCTTCTTAGAACTGCCTTAGTTGTATCTCAAAGTCTCTGATAAGTTGTGTTCTCATTAGCAGCTGATTCTATGAATCTTTAAGTTTCTTCCTCAGTTTCTTAACAGACCTACGGGTCCTTCAAGTGTGTATTGCTCAGGCTCCATTATTGGCTCAGTTTTTGTTGATTTCTAGTTTTATTCACGTCAGTGTGATCAGATACAATATTTATTTTTATTCTTGTGCAATTGTTTAGACTCTTTTAGTAGTCTGAAGTGTGGTCAGTTTTTGAGAAGGTGCCATGGGCTGCTCTGAAGAAAGCATATTTTGTGTCTGTTATATAGAATAGTCAATATACACTTGTTAAAAAATTTGATCTATTGTATAGTTTAACTGAGGTTTCTTTATTGATTTTTAATTTAGATGACCATGTAGGGCTAAGAGTCAGGCACTGAGATAGCCCATTCCTATTATATCAGGTTCTAGCTAACCTTTTGTGTTCTCTAGTGTCATTTTTTATAATAGAAGCCTCAATGCTTGGAGCATATATATTCACAGATATAGTAACTTCTTTAAAAAATATATTTTACACACACACAAACACATACAGAGTATTCTGTACTCTGTACTGCAGAACAGTTGACTCAGAAGCTTTCAGATTATTTTCCTGTCTCTGTCTCTGATCTTGCTGCAAAATGTTAAGATTACAGAACATCTGTAATCCCAGCATCCCCATGGTGAGATAGTAGGTGGAGTCAAGATAATTGATGGAAGTCCACAGACCAGTTAGCTTAAAGTATGCAGCATAGAAACAAAAGGGACCCTGCCTCAGAAACAAAGTAGAAGGAGAGAACTAACCCCTGAAAGTTATCCTCTGACCGCCACACTCATGGCATACCCCTTACCCTCATGGGAATGCTGAGATTACAGATGTTCCCCATTGATTTCAGCCTTATGTGGATTCTGAGATGAAACTCAGGTCATTCGGTTGCTTAGCAAGCATTTTTATCTGCTGAGTTATCTCCCCGGTCCTTTATATTGTGTGTGTGTGTGTGTGTGTGTGTGTGTGTGTGTGTGTGTGTGTGTGTTTTCATGTGCTTGTGAAGTTGCATGAGAGTGTGTGTGCATAGGCTAGAAATTGATGTTGCATGTCTTTCAACTACTCTCCACTTTATTTTTTGAGACAGGGTCTCTCATTGAATCTATGGTTCATCGATTTGGCTAGGCCAGCTGGACAGTGAGTGGCAAGAATCTGTCTGTCTTGTCTTTTCTAGCTTGTCTTTCTCAGCTTCCCAGTGCTAAGGTTACTCGTAGCAATCAGGGAACCTATAGAGGTCTGACCTAGTCTTCTGCACATATGTTATGGCTGAGTAGCTTGGTGTTCTTGTGGGAATCCTAACAGTTCGAGTGGGGCTGTCTCTGACTCTTGTGTTTACTTGTGGGACCCTTTCCTTCTACTGGGTTGTCCATCCCAGACAAGATATGCATGTCTGTACCCACTTTTAAAAAATTCTACCATTTATTACATCCCAACTGCAGTTTTTCTCCCTCCCTTTTCCCCAGTGGAAACCCCACCTCCCCTATATCCACCCCTCCCCTCCGAAAAGAGTCTGTCTCCCAGGGACATCAACCAAACATAACATAACAAGGTACTATAAGACCAGGGACATACCATAACATCAAGACTGGCAGGGAGATGTGAGGGCAAAGTCATATTTAGAAACTTCTAAAAAACCCCAAAACTTCATACACACACACACACACACACACAAATGAAAGGAATTTAAGTGGAGTTATCATGTAACCCATTTTCATTATATCAGAATCCTTCCCATATGTCTACCCACCCCACTTCATGTTTTTCTCTCTCTCTGTGTTTCTAAAAAAAAACAAACAAACCAACACCACCAAAACAAACAAAACCCAAGAAAACTAGCAACCCTCCAAAACCCCCAAAATCAAAGCAACAGTCTAAAAAAAGAAAAATCAATAAGACAAAACAAGAACCAAACCAAACCAATCCAATCCAAAACAACAACAACAAAAAAACAAACCTGAAATAAAATCAAACCAAACAAATTGTTTTGTGTCAGTCAACTGCTGCTGGCATGTGTCCCCCCTAAGCTGTGGTGATACACCCACTGGCACTCCACTGCAGAAACTGACTTTCCCTTCTCAGCAGGCCTCAGTTGCAGATCGTTTCTTGGTGTTTAGGGTGTGGGTCTGTGACCACTTCCTCCTCTCAATGCTGGGATTTTTTATGGTTTGAACTTGTGTAGGTTTTCTGTGGCTTACACAATCTCTGTGAGTTCATATATATATTAGTGTTGTTATGTCTGGAAGGCATAGTTTCCTTGGAGTCATCCACCACCTCTGGCTCGTAAAATATTTCTACTTCTTACACACAGACCTCTGAGCCTTGAGCATCTTTGATGAAAACATCCCATGAGCGCTGAGTGCTTCTGTCTGCTCATCATCCAGGTGTTGATCTCTTTGTTAGTTACCGTCTACTGCAAGATGATGCTTCTCTGATGTGAGCTGAGCGAGGCACGGATCTGTGGATGTTAGAGTATGTCATCACAAGGCATAATTCTATTGCTATATTCCCAGGTTTGCCTCTGGGCCCATGACCTGTCAAGTCTCTGGTTCTTGGCCACTTTAGCATTGTCAGATATGGGTTCAACCTCATGGAGTGAGCCTTAAATCCGATCAAAAAGTGATCGTTTATTTTTGTAACGTCTGTGCCACTAATGCAACGGTATATCTTGCAGGCAGGTCACTACAGGTTGCAGGGGTTGTATCTGGGTGATAATGATGATCATTGTTTTTCTTTGGTGGTGTGCAGAGTAACTTCCAGAACCACGGATGCTAGTCAGTAGGGGTAAAGCTCTCAGCTGGACACCAGATTGACTTCTTTGTGTCTGATAATAGAAGTAAATGATGTCTTAAGAAATAGGGCTTTACCATCAGGTTATAAAGAGTAACCAATGAGTAGCCTATGATGTGTGGGGTGGGCTCTACGAGACCCTTTTAGTCAATCACTCAACAAGATGGGACTTATTTTTGGCACTGGGGGTTTTACTTTGTGACATAGAATGTCTAGGTAGGGCATTATGTCACTCATATGGCAACCCACTTAAATTCCTTTCATATATATCTTCCCTTCCATCTTCCTGCCACTTAATCATCCTTCTATCTTTTTATAGCAGTAAGCTCCAGTTCCTCTTCCTTTGAAGATCCATCCCCATCTCCCGTCTTAAGCCTCTTCCTGTCCTCCTAACCTTTATAGTTATTGGATTGAAACATACATATCTAAATCTAAAAGCTAATATCTACCCATAAGAGAAAACATGAAATATTTGTTCTGTTGAGTCTGGGTTAGCTCACTCAGGATGGCTTTAGAAAAAGTTTCCATATATTTACCTGTAAATTTCATCCTCCTTAACAGATGACTAATGTTCCATTAAGTACATACATATGACACATGATCATTAGCTATTCCTCAGCTGATTGACCTCTAGGCTGTTTCCAATGTCTGGCTATGTTGAATACAGCAACAGTGAGTGTGGACGAGCCAGTGTCTATGTAGTAAGATGTAGAGTCCTTTGGGTACATGCCCAAGCGTGGTGTAGTTGAATTTTGTGGTAGATCAATTTTCAGCTTTTTGAGGAATCCTCATGCTGATTTTCACAGTGTCTGTACCAGTTTGCACTCTCACTAGTGATGGATAGCCATTTCCCTTTCTCTGCATCCTCACTTGCGTGCGCTGTTATTCATTATATTGATCTTGGCAGGTCTCACTGACATAAACTGAAATTTCAAAGTCATTTTAATTTGCATTATCTGATGACTAAGGGTGTTGAACTTTTCTTTGTTTCTCAGGTGCTTGTATTTCATTCTCTGCTTAGGTCTGAATCCCATTTTTAAAGTGGATTATTTGTTTTCTTATTTAGGTTTCTTTTTAAATTCTTTATATAGTCTAGATACTAACTCTTTATCAGATGGATAATTGGTAAGGATCTTCTTCCCTTCTGAAGTCTGTTGCTTTGTCCATGTGGCAGTACCCTCTGCTACCTGGAATTTCTTCAGCTGCCTGATGTCCGGTGTTGGTCTTAGTGCCTGTGCTTAGTCACCTGTTCAGAAAGCCCACGCCTCACATTGTCAGATGCAGGGTACCTGGCTTTGTGTTCTTGATCCATCTAGCGCTGAGTTAGGCAGGGTGGTGGATGCAGATCTATTTTCATTCTACACGCAGCTATTCAGCTTGACCAGTGCCATTTGTTGAAAATGCTGCATTTTTTTTCCAGTGTGGATTTTGGCTCCTCTCTCAAAAATCAAGTGTCCATAGGTGTGTGGAATTATGTCTGGGGTTTCAGTTTGTTTCCATCGATCAACATGACTATTTTTATACCCATACCATGCCGTTTCTATTATACTGGCTTAGTAATTCAACTTGAAATGTGGGGTAGTGCTATTTCCAACAGTTCTTTTATTATTCAGGATTGTTTTACTTCACTTGTTTTTGGTTTTAGATTTTGCTTTGGCTTTTTTTTTTTTTTTTTTTTTTTTTTTTTTTTTTTTTTTGTATTTCAATATAGAATTGAAGATTACTTTTCCAATCTCTGTAAGGAACTGAGTTGAAATTTGGTGGGGATTATGTTGAATCTGTAGATTGTTGTTGGTAAGATGGGGCCATTGCATAATAATCCCACTGATCCATAAGCATGGGAAATCTTTCCATCTTTTAGAATATTCAATTTCTTTCTTCAATGTCTGAAAGACTTTCTTATACAAGTCTTTCTCGACACTGGGGTGTGGGGACTCCACCAAGGAAGACAAAATGCTGAACGCTAGACTGCCTTTACCCAACACAGTCACTGGGTGCTGGGTTTGTGGGAAGTGCCAATGCACTGCACTGCTCCAGGGGTGGGAGAATGCATCTTGTGGGCTGAGAATGAGCCCTTGACTGAGGAATGGGCAATTCCAGCTTAGCTAAGCAGCAATGAGGCCTGGAAAGTGGAGGGGCCTTCTGCTGGATACTGAGGCAGTGTGGCTTCATGCTCCCCATGGCAGTTCTTAATAAGAGAGACAGTCCATGCTTACCCATACTGTTTATTAACTGTTCATTGTGAAAAATGGGTACATACCACCTTCTTACAATGGACCAGAGACTAAATACCTTTTAGTATTAGCAGGGAGGAATGCCTGGGAAGGGAAGCTTATTTATGGAAAATTCTGTTTTGGGTTACATGACCATTGGTCAAGTCCCTATGGGAGGAGTGTAGTCACATGTTCTGGGCCAGGAATTTTGGTAGGGAGCAGGGAGATGCCTACCATCCTCAGATGGGTGCCTGGGTGCCAGGGTATCCAAACCCACTCAACCTTATCAAGTTTCCTGGCACAGTCCACTACTTCACAGAGGGTGGATTTTGTTGTTGTTTTCTTTTTTCTTTTTGAGGTTATTATAAAAAGTTTTCCTGATTTTTTTCTCCTCTGTCCCTTTGTCCTTTGTGTATAGAGAGACTATTGACTTTTTGAGTTAGTTTTGTATACTGCTACTTTGCTGGAAGTGTTTATCTATTGTAGAAGTTTCCTGGTGGAGTTTTAAGGGTCTTTTATGTATAAAATAATATCATTTGCAAATAAGGATATTTTGATATCTTCCTTCTCTATTTGTATCCCCTTGATCTCCTTCAGTTGTCTTATTGCTCTAGCTAAGACTTCAATTCCTATGTTGAATAGGTATGGAGAGAGTGGACATCCTTATCTCAGTCCTGGTTTTACTGAAAATACTTTGAGTTTCTTTCTGTGTAGGATGGTGTTGAGTGTAGGTTTCCTGTAAACCACCTTTATCATATTGTCATATGTCCTTTGTATCCATAGTCTCTCCAGAAATTTTGCCAAGAATGGATATTGGATTTTGTCAAGTGCCTTTCCTTATAAAACGATAATGTGACATTTTTTGTCTTCTAGTCAATTTAATAAAGTGGATTACATTTATCAATTTATGCATGTTGAGCCATCCCTGAACCTCTGGGATAAAGTCAACTTGTTCATGGTGGATAATTTTTTATGTGTTCTTCAATTTGGTTTGCAAGAATTTTAATGAGAATTGTTGCATCTGTGTTCATATGAGATAGTATATTGGTCTGTAATTTTCTTTTATTCTTTGCTCTTTCTCATTGTGTTGTTTTGGTATCAGGGTAATCATGGCTTCGTAAAAAGAATTAGAAAATTCTCCTTCATTTTCTATTTTGCATAGTTATTTGAGGAGTAAGGATTGGTGTTAGTATTTTGAAGAACTGGTGGAATTTTGGTCTGCCTCCATCTGCTCCTGAGCTTTTAATGGTTGGGATATTTTAAATTACTGTTTCTCTTTCACTAGGGTTTCTGGGTCTGTTTAAATAGTTTATTTCAACTTTATTTAACTTTGGTAGGTTGTATATATCAAGAAATTGCATTTATTTCTTTTAGGCTTTCCATTTTGGTAGATTATTTTTTTTAAATACATCCTTATAATTCTTCTGAATCTCCTCTGTATCTGTTGTAATTTCCTCTTTTTGTTTTTAGTCTCACTAATTTGGATTCTCATTCTGTGAGTCTTTTGCTTAATTAGTCTAAAGGTCATCAATTTTGTTAATTTTTTATTAAAAAAACCAACTCTTCATTTCATTGATTCTTTGTATTGTTTGTTTGTTTGTATTTCATTGATTTCAGCACTGAGATTGATTATTTCTTCTCTGCTCTCATGGGGCAGTATTTCTTCTTGATTTTCTACAGCTTTCAAGTGTTTCATTAAGTTATTGGTGTGAGGTTTCTCCAGATTATTCTTTTTATGTAGGTATTTAGTGCTGTGTGGCATTTTCCTTTAGGACTGAATTCATTGTGTCACAAAGAGTTGTAATATGTTGTGTTTTCAATTCCATCCATTCCAAAAAGTTTTAAATTTTCTTCTTGATTTCTGTCTTATCCCAGTGTTCATTAAGCCTCTATAAGTTTGTATATTCTCTGAAATTTCTGTTGTTAATATTCAGCTTTAATTCACGGTGGTCAGTTAGGCTGCAGAGTTTTATTTCAAGTTTTAAAAAAATATTTGTTGAAACCTGATTTGTGTAGTAGTATGTAGTCAGTTTTAGAGGAATTTCCATGGAATACTGAGAAGGAAGAACATAGTTTTGAGCTTACTGATTCTTTGTGAGTTTCACATCATGCACCCCAATCCCATTCACCTCCCTGTCCCTCTCCTATCCACCCTCTGCCCTGCAATCTCTTTCTCAAAAGAAAGGAACAAACAAACAACAAAAAAGCATAGAAAACATCTTGTCATGAAAGCTGTTGTCTGTCACAGTGTGTTCCACAGTATACCATTTTGTCCACACATCTTTTCTTGCAAGTGTTTATTGCAATGAGCCATTGGTCTGGTCCGAGGCCTCTGGCTTCTGCTACAACATTGATACTGGCTCTCATCCAAGACTCCTCTCAGTTACCCTGTTGTTGCCCTGTGTCATGGAGATCCTGCAGCTTTGGATCTGTAGGACTGGCCCTTTCACCTGCTCCAGTAGTTTGCAGATGAGGTAGATTTTGGGATGGGCTAATTCAAAACCCTGTATCTGAGCCTGG
The DNA here is from genome assembly GCF_011762505.2 of Arvicanthis niloticus. Lineage (NCBI taxonomy): Eukaryota > Metazoa > Chordata > Mammalia > Rodentia > Muridae > Arvicanthis > Arvicanthis niloticus. Next base: position 37,670,964 of record NC_047658.1, on the reverse strand, counting down.
GAGATGGCTGAGTTGGTGAGCTTGCCAGCTTTCCCATATTGGCACCACCAGGGTGAGCTCTCCAGCACTGTCCCAGCTAGCTCACCCAATGCTGCAGCTGGCAAGGTCAATTCTTCTGCTCTCGTGCAGAAGAATTGGGGTTGGCTGACCTTGGAGTCTGGTCCACCACCAGAGCCAGCTCTACTGTGCTGCCCAGTTGACGTTTGGGTCCCACTCCTGAGTGCTGCAGCTGGTGAAGGGTAAGGGACCCACACTGTCAAATGTCAAATCTCAAATGTCAGATGGGGCCAGCTCTCCTGTGCTCACACAGGCTCATCTGTACCCCTACCACCAGGGTCAGCTCTAGTGTGCTGCCCAGGTGGGATGCAGAGACCATTCTCTCAAGTGCTGCAGCTGTGAAAGGTGGGGCCACCTCTCCAGAATGCCAAGGCCGGTGAGGGGCAGGGCCCGTTCTGCACAGCCTTTGAACATCCATCCACCTGGTCCCAGGAAGCAGCCCAGACCAGAGATGTCCACATGGTCTTTAGTCATAAACATCAACACAGACCCCTGCAGCTTCATGGTCTTGGACCCAGACAGAGCTCTCAGCAGCAGCATGGGCTGGGACTTTACCATGGCCTCAAGTGACAGGCCTGGCTGCTCACAACATGTTTATTTCTCCCCACCCTTGTGTCTCTGGTTCCACCTCTTTTCATAATACTCACACTGTTCTGCTTCTCTTTCTCTTTTATCTGTCCACCACATATTTGCATATTTTAGTAGTAGCTCCTGCTGTTGTGGGGAGACCACAAGGTTGGTGGGCTTCTGGGTGTTCTCTACCTGCCTGTACCATACGGCATGCCTTTGGGCGAGCTACTGTGTGTCTGCACAGGCATGGTGGCTAATGGATCTCTGGCTGTTGTTCTCTGCCTGTGCTGTGTTTGTGGTGGAAGACAGGACTGTGGGTGTCCTCCATGCACTCAGACCTTTGGTGTGGCTGCTGGCGGATCTTTGTGTGTCTACAGGTGGCCTGGCCTCTGAGTGTCCTCTGCTCATCGGCACCGCTACATAGTGTGAAGGCAGGCAGGCCTCTGGCATCAAGCAGGTGGATGTTGTCTTCATGAAAGTATAATCTTTATTGTTTGTATAAGTATATTCTATACATATTCTATAAGTATGTAAAGCATACCCTTTAGTAGAATGTTCTGTAGGTGTCTGTTAGGTCTATTTTATTTATGATATTATTTGATTCCAGCATTTCTCTGTTAGATTTTGTCTGGATGTCTTAGTCACTGTTCCATTGCAATGAAGAGACACCATGACCATGACAGCTATTACCAGAGAAAGCACTTAATTGGGGACTTGCTATCATTTCAGAAGATTAGTCCTTTGTCATCTTGGTAGGGGGCATGGCAGCATACCTGCAGACTAGAGCAAAAACTAAGAGCTACAGCCTTATCTGTAGACAGAGAGAGCAACTCTGAGTTTAGTATGGGGTTTTGAAACCTCAAAGCTGACACCCAGTGACACACCCCCCTCAAACAAGGCCATGCCCCCAATCCTTCTAATCATTTCAAATAGTGCTACTTCCTGGTGACTAAGCTTTCAAATGTATGGAGCTATGGGGGCAATTCTTATTGAAACTAACACTCTGGATAACCTGTCTATTGCCTACAGTGGGGTATTGAAGCCACCCACTATCACTGTATGAAGGTCATCTGATGTATGTAATTTTTAGCTGTAGTAGTGGGGTTTTGTTTCTTAATCACCTTGGGTGCTTTTGAGATTAGTGAATAAATGTCTAGAACTGATTTTTTCTTTAATAAGTGTGTAGTGTCCTTCCTATCTCTTCTGATTAGTTTTAAGTCTGTTTTGCAGATACGAAAATGGCTACACATGCTTGCTTCTTTGTTCCATTTGCTTGGAATACCCTTTTCCATCTTTTTATCATAAAGCGATTATCTGTCCTTAGTGGTGAGGTGTCATCTTTGGATAGAGCAGAAAGATAGATACTGTTTTCTAATATAATCTGTTAATCTATGTCTTTTTTATTGGGAGGATCGAGACCATTGATATTGAGATCTACTAATGAGAAGTCTCCATTGATCCCTGTCATTTTGTTGTGGTGTTTGCTCCCACCGTCCTCTGACGAGCTCTTCTGGGATGGCTTGCTGTGTTTGCCATCTTTTCTATAATAAAACTTTCTTCCACACTCAGGCTTTCTATAGAGTGCCCTTTTCAGAGCTGGCTGAATTGGTGGTCATAAATTGCCTTTTTAAAAATTAAAAACTACTTTTATCCTGAGATGTTTTTCTCTATCTGTTGATTGCAATTGATACTTTTGCTGGGTATAGTAGTCTGGTGTTTCTCAGAGCTTTGGGATTATCCACCCAGGCTATTCTGACTTTCAGAGTCTTTATTGAAAACTCAGGTGTTGTTCTAATGGGCCCACCCTGATATGTGACTTGGTCTTTTTCTCTTGCAAATTTCAATATTCTTTCTTTGTTCTGTAAATTTTATGGTTTGACTATTATGTGTTGTGGGAGTATTCTTTTTGGCCCTGTCATGTCCCATATACCTCTTATGTCTTCTTAGGCACCTCTTTCTCATGAACGTATTCTTTCCTAGTCTCTCTGGTTGAGACTGTCTTTCTTATTTGTGTATAGCATTCTTGTACTTTCTCCAATGCTGGTTTTGTGGTTATGACCTGTGACTAACGTTTGTGCCTGTATTTAAAATTTCTTTTTTTAACATTAATTTAAAAAGACAGTCTTTCTGGGCCTTTCTAGATACAGAAATCTTTGTTACCAGTTGTTTACTTTCAGGGCTTGAAAAATCTATCATTCCATTCCTCCTGGCTTTAGGGTCTCTTGTGGTATTCTGCTGTGTTTGTGGGTGAGCTGGCCTTTTTCCCTTATAGCTTTTAATACTTTTATAATCTGTAGTTTGACGTTGTGACTGTGACATGCCATCTAGAGAGTCACCTGTGATTATGCTGCTGTGCAATTCTATTTGCCTTATACAAGTTAAAAGTCAACATGACATTGCCTCTATTTATTTTATAAGTTTGGTAAACATCACAAAATCTAGCAAGATTTTAAGCATATAAAAAATGTCAAATGTTAAACAGTACTGAGTATAGTTTTAAAACAATAGAAACAATGAGTGCACAGTTAAGATTCTGCAAGCTATCAGAGGAAGAGTGCACAGCTTCTGAACATGGACCATACAACACATCTTCAAAGCAACAGCATAATGTATCTTTATAAAATCACAGCCAGGCAACAGAGAAGCACATTAATGATGAAGCTATCAACATGTGTTCACTATGAGTGTGTTACACATAGAAATGCTATAACTCCTACCCTAAAATGCCATGTGCACAGAAGAGAGCCAAGGAGAAAAACATTGAGACTTGTTGCTGAGGTGAACAATTATCGAGAATAATAATATTAGTAATGGAGTAAAACTTTCTATATAGCAATTGCTGGATTACAATAATGTATTGATTCCACTGTGTATCTGAGAAGCTGAGACTTCATTGTTACCACTATAAAATTTCTGACTCGTATCAAAATTTGGGTGAAATACACACTGAAGGCATTTGCTATTGTAGGCAGATGGTACAGGGATCTACAAGTGGGGAAGAAAACCTCAGATTTCACAATAAGTTTCTGCTGAGCTTTGTCAAACCAAACAGCCAGACTCTTGGGCAGAATAAAATGACTGGTACAGAAGAAGTGGATCCTCCCAGGTAACGATGGAAATTTCATCTTTGGAAGATTTCCTACATGAAAAGATCTGGAACAGTTGGGGATGAGAGGATCGTGGAAATAAACTAACATCCCGACATTCAGTTATTGGTTCAGAAGTGTGACAATCCATTGTTATATCTTATTAAATGTTCTGGAATCAGCACTGGTCACCCCAAACTTAATTTATAATATTTAGTCTTCATCACAATATATCATTTTGTATTATATGAACACAACTATACTTAGGTTAAAGAAAGCTGACTTATTCAATTTACTATACTTTTTTTTTTTTTTTGTATGTTAGGTAGCAACTGAATGTCTTTTGACTTGTGCTTCTGTTTTGGGGTATCTGAAGATAAAGTCACCTCACAGGATTACATCTTGCTGAAGCATTCCCTGGCATTGGTACAAACTGGGATTCCCCTTTTGCGTGTGTTGATCTGCATGTCCTCATAGTTGATGAGGAGTTCCCACAGGTCCTGGCTCTTTTGTTCCGTGAAGCATTTGGTATTAGCCCATGCTTCTACCACAAGTTCTCTGCCTTCCAGAGTTTTAGACTTCAGTTGCTGTTCTCCTTCACTTATCAATTCTTCTAGCACCTTTAATTTGGCTTCTCTCTGCTCTAGAGCTCCTCAACCAAAGAGTTTGATAGTCACTCCCTTCCACAATAGTGTTCTCACATTCCCCAGTGGTTGGAAGCCAAGTCCCGAGCAGCCATCTCCAAGTCACACTGCGTAAGCTCATGCTTCCTGCTGCAGGCAGCCTGAGGCGCTTCTGTGAAAACAGAAACTCCTTTTGCTGACCTGTGTGATGTTCTTCATCTCCAAAAACATCATCAGTAGAAGATGCATACATGCCCCTGTGATGCCCAGCTCTCTACTGCCCATCGACCATTTTTTTCCTGATGGTGCTCCATTCACTAAAAACTGTTCCATAATTCCCATGCATTTTTATACATACCATAGAGTACATCTGCTTCAGCTCTTACTCAAAGGGGATGTGAGATCACAGACTGTAACTTAGGACTGTAGTGTGTCAGCTCAGTGACTCTGTCTGGGTTTTCACTCTGAATGTTGCATTAAGTGCTTTAAACCTGGAGTCACCCTTCAGCTGAAATGCCATCTCATTCCATCTCCCTCCAGTTACAGTCCTGCACTAAAAACAAATAGAAGATTTTGTCTCTACAAAGGGCCAAATGTGAAAAGACCCTTAAGAGAAAGTTTTCTAATCTTCTCTGTCATCATCTCTCCACAGGTCTGGATGCATGATGTCAGCAGAGACTTTATACCACAGGAACTCTGCTTGCTTTTCTGGAGGAGGTGGCACAACATGTGTGGGCAGCACACTAAAGGGAAGCTGGAAGTTACTGTACTGCTGCCACAGTACCTCTGTGAGAACCTACTGACTGTCAGCATGTCAGCCGACCAAGTCTTGATGACATAAGCACAAATGTTAATTTTATGTTCACAGCATTTTATTTATTTATTTATTTATTTATTTATTTTTTTTTTTTTGGTTTTTCGACAGAGTTTCTCTGTGTAGCCCTGGCTGTCCTGGAATTCACTCTGTAGACCAGGCTGGCCTCGAACTCAGTAATCCGCCTGCATCTGCCTCCCAAGTGCTGGGATTAAAGGCGTGCGCCACCACCACCCGGCGTTCACAGCATTTCTTGCAGATCCTCCGTTCTGCTTCTGCAATACTGATTTCTATTTTCTTCAACCAAACATTATTTCCTACCATCTTGTAGATCCCAGAGCCATTTTTTTCTGGTCTTCCCAGTCTCCTCATCTATTGGGTCTTCCAGCGCATTGCCCAGGGCTCCCAGCTGCTCCAGGGATGAAGGGCACGTTTTGTCAAGGTCAGCTAAGCTCTACATGCCGCTTGTGTAGCTAGACTATGACTACTTCGTGGGTCCTTATTCCTTCCACCCTTCTCCACCTTTTTCCACCCTCTCAACCCCCTAACACTAGATAGGAGAGAAAGAAGGGTAGAGGGGGTGAGGAAAGAGATCCCAGAATAAAGTCAGGGGTCACAAAAGGGGCAATGGTATCATTAGACCACTTTCTGCTGATTAGGGGCAGGTTTGACCTTTGCCATAAGGATATCCAATTTCTTCTTGTTGTTGTTTTTCTGTTGCACACAGCTATTTAACAAACTGTGACCACCACCAACACCAACAACCAACAACCAACAACCAACAACCAACAATCAACAACCAACAACCAACAACCCACCAACACCAGTCAACCTCTGGGACCCTAGCATTTATACACCCTCTGAAAAGTCTTAAGAATTTTCAGTGTTATGCAGTTGTGGAAAGCATCTGCAGCTGGCCAAATTATGTACCTGCTAGAGATGAGGCAACTGCTGTGGACAATCTGAAGCAGCCCATGTCCCCAGACTTTGGACTAAAACAAAAGCACATTCATATTTCTGTGCTTTGTCCTCTCTTCCTTTCTTCCTTTCTTCCTTTCTTTTTTTCTTTCTTTCTTTCTTTCTTTCTTTCTTTCTTTCTTTCTTTCTTTCTTTCTTCCTCTCTCTCTTTCTCTCTCTCTCTTTCCTCCTTTCTTTCTTTAAGAAACCAAAACTCCAGAATTCTCGCTATATTTCTCCCCCCCTTTAAAGCCATTAATTGTGCCAAGCAATGGGAAATCATAAACAAAGACATTTTAGATGAAATAAGTATTTTTTGGTTCAGTGGCCAAGGTTTCCAGGAGAACTTTCCTGCTCAGTTCATTATCGGTTTTGATGGTATTCATAGCTTTATAAACAAATCTGCATTCACAATGCAAAACTTTCATGGGCTTCCATTCTGATTTCCATGGACTTCCATTTATAGTATATAGTATAGAGTCTGATTTCACTCCTTGGCTGAAACAGCATGCATTTTTAATTTGGGGCCTCAAGCCAGGCCTCCAAGGCTGTTTCCTGACACTAAGAAATCACCTTGGATATCTCTCTTGAATCTACACTTGTTGGTCCAGTGGTAACCCTTGCCACATGGACTACACACCCCTAGAAACCTAGGTCTTCTTTCTGATATAAATTTAGAAAAAACATTACTCTTAGGGATACCTTGTTCACAATTTTGTTGCAAATGACCATATTTTCCACAATTAAAGCACTGGGCATTTTGAGATCTGAGACCTTTATATATAGCTTGATCTATGATATTAGCACAGTACTTATGAGAACCAATATCCACTGTATCCCTTATCCACTCGCCTATAGGTGCTGCTCACACCTTTAATGGTCTAATAACTTTTGCATATTCAGTATTCCCATGTTCATATGCCAACTTTTCTATCAACACCTATCTTGTGTCAGGGTCTGATAGAGCTTTGTTCACAGCTAAGACTAATATTTGATTTAAAAAAAAATCAGTGAAGACTTCTCCAGAGCCTTGTAAAATCTCTGGAGGTCAGGTAGACCTTTTGCCAGACTCCTCAACTTTGCCCTAAGGTCTTAAAGCCACTAAACAACATTGCTCTGTAGCAGTGCCATCCAACTGAATCTGTTCTTGTACATCAGGGTACCACCCCTCACCCAGTAGCTGATCCTTTACTATATTCATCCCCCTTGCTCTATTTAGCTGTTCAATATTCAAGGCTTCTTCTCTCCACCATAAAAACCATTGCAAGTAAGGACTGGCTTCTAGTACAGCTGTATCAATCCCATCCAGACGTGCAGAACAATTCTATTTTGAGTAGCCCAGTTACTTAGAATTTGTTTTCCATAGGTGAGTGCATCCCATATGAAATCATGGCCTCTTTAAAACAGCTCAGATCTGTCGTTTCTATAGGACACCATCCTATCTCATTGTAACCTTGTTAGCAGGCATTTGCTGTATGGCTACTGGGAAGACTGATGGTGATTTTATACCCCCCCGGGCCTCCCTTTCTCCCTATCTGGCAGTGTGGTTGGATTGAGATTAACACTTTCTCTCAAAATGTCCTCCTGCCTTTTCAGCTTTTGAACTGAGATAGAAAGTAGAAAAAGAAAAAAGGAAGGAAGGAAGGAAGGAAGGAAGGAAGGAAGGAAGGAAGGAAGGAAGGAAAAACCCCTCTGGGAGAGAAGTGGGGGATAACCCAGAGGTAACAGCTGCAATAAACTTTTTACAGGCCTCTTGATTAAAAAAAAAATCCATCCCTTTGTCCCCTGTAATTTCCGCTACGACATTTAAAATTAAATTTCCTATTCTGCCTAGGTCCATATCTAGGCTACCATTTATGGCTTGTCTTTTGCTACCTTGTGGGTTCTTCTTTCTTCTACCCTTTCTAACCCTTTCAGCCCCTAACACTAGATTGAAGAGAGAAAAAAGTCAAGGTGAGATGAAAAAGATCCCTGAATAAAGTCAGGGGTTGGACAGGGGCAATGTTATTGTTAGACTACTTCCTGTTGGTTAGGGCATAGAGTTCCTTGGGGCAAGTTTGATTTCACTGTCAGGATATCTAATTTCTTCTTGTTTCTTCTTTGCATACGACTACTTAACAAACCATGACCACGTACAACCAACAACCAACAACCCGCAACAACCAACCTCTGGGGCCCTAGCATTTATATGTGCTCTGAAAAAGTCCCCAGAATTCCAAATGTCACACAGTCGCAGAAACTATCTGTAGCTGGCAAAAATCACACCCCTGCTAGAGTATTAGGCAAATCCTAGTCAGCTACCATGGACAATCTGAAGAGGCCCCATGCTCTCACAGCTGGGATTAAAGCAGAAGTACGTTCCTATTTCTTTGTTTTTTTAAAAAAACAAAAATTCCAGAATTCTCACTATATTCTTGTTCTTAAATGTTCATTTCTTTTCTTAGATTTGGGGAGTTTTCTGCTATAGTTTCATTGAATACATATTCTATGCCTTTAGATTTTATTTCAGAATTCTATTTTTCTTTTTGATTTCTTGATATTCCAAAGTTCTTGGACATCGTGGTCATACTTGTCTTATTTTTTTTTCTATTGACATTTGAAACTTAAATTTTCCTCAGTCTTGTCTTCTATCCCTGATATTTTTTCTTTTCCTTGTTCAAGTCTATGTTGATGTATTTTTCATGTTTTTTTTTTCTTCATTGAGTTTTCCTTTATGTTTCCTCCCTGGGTTTTTTTCTTCAGGCTGTTAAACTTTTCATCTGTTGTTGACTTCTTTATCCATGCTGGTGACCTTTTCCTCTGTGTTGGCTTCTTCTCCCGTTTCTGCATTTAATTGATGTGTTAGTTCGTATCCTCTCTGAGGCCAACTGATAATTCTTAGTAATAACTTTTGAAGCCTTTGAGCAAGATTTTACTCATTTCATTATTCTTGAGTTTAGGAGGTGAGGAGTTCTGACACTTTTGAGGATCATGCTGGGTTGTTTTTGGGGAATCATGTTGGGTTGCTTTTTCTTGTTTATTGTGTTTTTCTGTTGCAAGTGTTGGTCTGGATATCTCTCCTAGTCTTGTTTGAGGAACATCTGAGTGAGCAGCATTTTTTGTTTCCAAAAACACATCTTATAATACAATATATTCGGATTAAAATTTCCCTCCCTCTACTCCTCCCAGTTCCTCCCTGCCTCCCTTCCAATCTGGATCCACTCTCTTTCTGTTTACAAAACAACCAAACAGGAAAAAGGAGCATAGGAAAATACAAAATCTACCCATAGATACGCACACACACACACACACACACACACACCTTTGGACACTCAGGAATCCCATTTTAAAAAAAAACAGAAGCCATAATATATATGCAAAGATCCTGTAGGCTAGAAAACAAACAAACAAGCAAACAAACAAGCAGCATCTTGATTTAACATTAAGAGACAAAGAACCTCCCGAACCTCCCAAGATGCCATGGAGTTCATTTTGTGTTGGGCATGGGGCCTACCCTTAAGTCCCCAGTGAGACTCCCTTGGAGACAAGTAACTTTTGATTGGCAAATGGTTATCATTTGGAGACAGCTTCTGGGTTAGAAGTGGGGTCATGTGTCCGCTTCTTCTTTCAACTCTGGGACCCTATGGTACAGACCTGTGCAGGCCCTGTGCATGCTTCCTCAGTCTCTGTGACTTCATATTTGTTCCAACCGTGTTGTATCTTGATGGCCTTGTTTTCTTGGTGTCTTCCATCCCCTCTGGCTCTTTCTGCCTCCTCTTCCACAGAGTTCCCTGAGCCCTGCATGTAAAGAATGGTATTGGTCAGGACGCCCAACAACAAGTTCTCAGCACACAAAAGATTTATTTACCCCAGAGGGATAGAGGACAGGGAATAAGAGACAAAGACAGGAGATAGAGGATGAGAGAGAAAGGGAAAGGAACAAGAGAGAAGGGGAGGAATATTTGTCCTGGAGGGGAACAGGACAGAGGACTGACTCTGGATAGAGAGGAGATGGTCATGGCACATAGAAAAAAAATGGCTGTTTATAAAGACAAAAGGGGAAAGCCTGTGTTAGGATGAGGTGTTTAATTTTAATTGGGCATGTTAACTAGGTGAGCCAAAGGGGGCTTTTGATTGCTGGACTTCAGTACGTTGATAGCTGGACCTTGGGAGTCAGCCTCAGGAGGAGGAAGTGGCCAAGGGAATGGACCTTGGTGGCTAGTTTTAGGAATGTAATCTAATGGATTTTAGCAAGGCAGAGGGAATGTGGTCAAGGCCTGCCGGAGCCGTGATGCCATGCTTCACTGAGGGGGAGGGATTTGGTGGAGACATCCCCTTTAGGACTGAATGTTCTAGATCTTTCAGGTGTGCTGTTAAATTACTAGTATGAGATCACTCCAATGTCTTTTTTGGAGGCACTTAGTGCTATGACTTGCCTCTTAAACTTTCTTCATTGTGTCAATAAGTCTGGGTGTGTTTTATCTTTATTTTTATTCAATTTTAGAAAGTTAAATTTTCCCCCCACTCTCTCTCTTGACCCATTTTTTACTCAGTGAGGATTGCTCAGTTTCCCTGGGTTTGTAAGCTTTCTGTTCTTTCTGTTGTTGATGTCCAACTTTAATCTGTGGAGGTCTGATAGGATACAGGGAGTTATTTCAATTTTCTTATACCTGTGGAGATTTGCTTAGGTATGTGGTCAGTTCTGGAGAAACGTCGTGAGATTCTGAAAAGAACGCATTCCTTTGTATTTTGGGTAAAATATTCTGTAAATATCTGTTAGGTCCATCTGGTTTATGATGTCAGTTAGTTCCCACATTCTGTTTAGTTTTTGCCTGGATAACCTGTCCGTTGGTGAGAGTGTGGTATTGAAGTCACCCACTGTCAGTATGTGAGGGTGGATGTGAGGCTTAAACTATAGCACTATTTCTTCTCATTTCCACTTGTAGCAGATTCAAAGTTCCCTTTTGCGCACCCCCCCCTTAATTTTTTTTTTTTTTTTTTTTTTTTTTTTTTTTTTTTTTTTGTGAGAAGCTGGAGCTCAGAGAGGTAAATTTAGGGATGAGTAATAATAGAAACACAACAAAAAGATGGTTGGCTCTCAGGGTGTGCCATAAGCCAGGTGCTGCTTTAAGGATTCGACACTCACATCATTTAATTTCACAGGGACTCAAGAGGTGGGTACCATCAGTGCTTTCCAAGGGATGTCGAATTATGCCAAGGCAATGAAGCAGAGTGGCTCCAACTTCTGCCCGGCCTCTTTTGTTATCCTAACTTTCACAAACAAGATAAGCCCCAACGCTTGGACAAAGGTCACATAGGGGTCAAAGAAACCCATCCTCTGCAAGAATGACCCACTGATTTCTGGAAGCATAAAAGGAAAGGCTGGCATGTTTTTGAGCAGTGAGCTGGGGAAACCTCTTGGAGAGTAGGGAGAGAAGCTGCTTCCACTAAGCTCCGAGATTAGGTGAATGGAAAGGCCAAATGTTCTCTGCTGATTAGGTCTCAGGCTTTCTGTCATCTCACCATTGCTATACGGAAACATGAAGGACAGTATAGTGAATCCCAGTGACTGTTTTCTGGAGACTTTCTGTTTATCCACAAGCAAAGTGTTTTCCTTATTTTAAAAATTGTTAGTGGAAGAGTTCTGGTTGAAGGTGACTCTCATGCTTCAACTCCAAATGATAAATGTCACTTCATTATTTTCTGTTCAGTTGATGGATGAGAATCACCAAGTCTCATGTGGCTTGCTTCATAATTTTGATAGTTTTCCTAAAGGCAAAACATTTCCTTCATGTATAATTTTGTCAGAATCAGCGTGTATGAATATGAATAGCTTCTTATTCTAATGAAATCATTAGAATACATAGATTTCTAATAACCCTATTTAATAATGCGGGTTGAATTAACTTAACTGGAACTTCCTTCTTAGCCTCATTACCCTCTCCGGATAATCCAGCATCAGTTATTTCTCGGGGGATTTTCAGAAAACTCTAGTCAATAGCAGGTTGGAAGTGATAAGAATTTCCATTTCAACACAGAGCTTAGGGTACAAGGTTAATTTAATAAATAGAAGTGACTAACATTATCTGTGAAGGGCTGTGCCAGGTACATTAGGATGGCATGCATGACTGGACTGGGCTCAAGATTAGTGGACAAGTGCTGCTCGTCATCCGGCTCCCAGTGTTTCCTCTCCTACTCATGGTGAATTAAAGTCATCACAGAGCTTGTGAAGTAATAATATCTCAGGGTCTGTCAGGATGAGTGCTCTCCTTTCAGTTATTTTTTCCTTCTATTTAAAATAAACTTTTTCCTCTCATAATATATTCTGATTATCCTCCTTCAAGCCCCCCCCAAATCTAGACCCACTTCCTGTCTATCTCTCATTAGGAAAACAAACAAGCATCTAAGAGATGATAATAAAGTATAAGATAAAATAAAAGCTAGCACACTGGGGCCGGGTAAAACAAACATAAGGAAAAGAGCCCAAGAGGAGACACAAGAATCAGAGACTCCCAGGAATCCCATAAAAACACTGGCTCAGAAACCATGGTATTTATGCAGAGGATACGGTGCAGACCCATTCAGGTACTGAGCCTGCTGCCTCAGTGTCTGTGAGTTCATATACGCTTTGTTTATATTGATTTTGCTTAATTGAAATTGTCCGTCCCCCTGGCTCTTCCACTCTTTCTTCCTTCTCTTTCACGGGATTCTCTTAGCCCTGAGGGAATGGATTGGATGGATACATCCCTTTTAGGGTTGAGTATTCTAAGGTCTCTCACTCTCTACATGTCTGACTGTGGTTCTCTGTATTTGTCCCTACCTGCTGCAGGAGGAAGCATCTCTGATGATGGCTGAGCGAGGCAGCAATCTGTGAGTATACAGTGTCATTAGGAGTTATTTTATTGCTATATTTCTTTTGAGAACAGTAGCAGTCGGTTTCCCCCTAGGTCTCTGGCTTATCTAATCTCAGGTTCATGGTCATCCAAACAATGTCAGACATGGTGGGTTCCATCTCAAAGAGTAGACCTTCAGTCAAATCAGATATTGGCTGGTTACTCCTACGAGGTTTGTGCCAGCATCGGCCTGGCATACCTTGGAGGCAGGACGGCATTGTAGACCAGAGGATTTGTGGCTAGCTTAGTGTTTGTGTTTCTCTTTCTATAGCCTACAGAGTACATTCCCGTACTAAAGACTGGAACGTAGGGGTGAAGGCCCTATGTAGACACCAGCTCAACTTCTTCGTGTTCAATGAGTTGTGTAGGTATTGTCTTCAGCATTGGGGCATTGACAACAAGACTGGGTTGTCTGAGGATTCCCATGGGACTCCTTTGGGCAAAAACTCAATTAGACATAATCCAATTCTGGAACTCGTGAAGCGTGAAATATTAAAAAAAAAAAAAAAAATCACCCACTCTACCCCTGGCAAGGCACCGGCAGACCCTCTGTCTCAAAGCCCCCAAATCCCTCCACCCGGCTTGCTAAGTTCCCACGGTGAGCCACTGCCATGCCAGCCCTATGCTTCCAAATTCCTGTGGCTGGCTAGGGTGCCCCACCACTGTACCTTTTCTCTTGAACTCAGTTGAGTCGCTCCGTGAAGGAAAATACCGCACAATCTTAGTTTAGAATCAAAAGGCAACATAATCAGTGGGCCTGGCAACTAGCATCCTAATGTTGTAAGCTATTTTAAGTTACAAATGCTCTGGTATTGAATCCTGGTGGATCTGTCATCTGAACGGGGGTGTGGGGTGGGTTGTGGGGTGTGGGGCATTCTGCTACCTACATTTTTTAAAAAAAATTTTATTGGATATTTTGTTTACATTTCAAATGTAATCCTCTTTCCCCATTTCCTCCCCACCCAAGAACCCCCTATCCCATCACCCCTCCTCCTGCTTCTATGTGGACATACCCCCCCCACACTCCCACCTCCCCACCCATGATTTCCCCCACACTGGGGCATCCAGCCTTCACTGGACCAAGAGTTTCCTCACCCACCTATGCCTGACACTATTCTCCCCTGTGTATACAACTGGGGCCATGGGTCCCTTCCCTATGTGCTCCCAGGCTGGTGGTTTATACACTGGGGGCTCTGTTTGGTTGGTATTGTTGCTCTCCCCATGGGGCTGCAAACCCTTTCAGCTCCTTCAGTCTTCTCTCTCACTCCTCCATTGGGAACCCCATGATCAGTTCAATGGTTAGCTGTGAGCATCAGGCTCTGTATATTTCAGACTCTGGCAGACCTCTAAGGAGATAGCTATATCAGGCTCCCGTCAGCATGCACTTCCTGGCATTCACATCAGTGTCTGCCTTTGGTGACTGCACAAGGGATGGATACCCAGGTGGAGCAGTCTCTGGACAGCCCTTCCTTCAGTTTCTGTCCCATGCTTTGTCTCCATATTTGCTCCCATAAGTATTTTGTTACCCCTTCTAAGAAGGGCCAAAGCACCCACACTTTGGTCTTCCTTGTTTATGAGCTTCATGTGGTCTGTGAGTTGTATCTTGGGTATTGCAAGCTGCATTTCTGTCTCCATCATCTCCAGCAAAGTCTCCTCTCCTCTTCTGCAGTCCCTTTCTCTGACCTGGAAGTCCTGTCTACTTGCCCAGTGATTGGTCCCTTGAAATCTATTCATTAGGGGAAGGTTCACATGAAATCATCTGAGTATGTCCCAGGCAGCCCCTCTTGGGGAAGTAGAATTAACATCAAAATACAAACAGCACCAGGGGTATCTACAACATTTCCCCCTTTTTGTCCAACTAAAAGGCTCTTTTATCTCAAATATATATTGAGCACAACTATTACCATTTTGTAATTTATAAAATATAAGATACACTTAACAACCAGTCCATCAATTTTGTGATTAAATAAAGCATCCCACCATCTATCCTAACTATAAAAAGGCTTATAATTCCATATCTGTATGTCCTGGTTTAGCTTGCATACTATTGAAAAACTATCCTCTTACATATACACCAGAGCTATCCAGAACAAACTCAAGGCTTCATCTGGTGACAAGAGATGGCTCTATCTCCCCCATTATTTGGCAATTTTATTTAGATTGGCCTCATATGTTTTCAGGAGCTTCTACTGTATTAGATTTCAATACTACCCCTCAGATGGCCCTTAATTTTAGCTGTCTCTCCATGTATTCTATTCCTTCTCATTCTCTTCTTCCCTCCTGCTCCTCACTTGATCCTCTCATTCCAGCCCCCTCATCCATCCATAATGATCTATTCTGAGTCCCTTTCCCAACAAGATTTGTCTCCCCTAGTCAATTACTCTATACCTAACCCCTGTGGTTCGACATATTGTACATTGACTTGGCTGCCTTTCAGTTATTTTGGCAGCAAATGGATAGACATTTTTTTTTTTTTTTAAAAAGACACGAACAGAAACTAGCCACGTTCATACTAACTCTCTTCTCCATCAGTGCCCTGGGACTCTCATGCGTCTAACTCCCTGACAGTGACTCTAGAGTTGGTGGTGAAAAGCAGGGGATGCTCGAGGTCCATCTCAGCCCCTGTAGGCACATACCTAGGAAGGGGCAAACATCCACACTGTTTTCAGCTGCACTATAGCAATGAGCTTCAATTTTTCCACTTCCTACCCAACAATTATTTCCTGTTTTTTTTTTTCTAAATTATAGCCATTCTAGTGCATAGGAAATGGCATTTCAGCCTGTCCTTTTCTTACCGTGGTAAAGTACATTTAACACAATGCTTACCATTTTAATAATTTATAAGCGAACAATTCTGTGGCATACAGTATAATAAAGTATTGTATGACCATCATATATGGTATAAGTTTTTAGCTTTTCCAAGTAAAATCCTGGTACCCATTCAACACCAGCTTTCCATTGTCCCCTCCTCCAGAGAGCAGAACAGCTTATGCTTTTCTCTGAGTCTGACTATTTTGGACTCTTCTTATAAACAAAACAATTGTTTATTCTTCTATGGCTGGCTTGTTTCACTTAGCATAATCTGATGAAGGCTTCTTGCCCATAATACAATGTGCATCAGAATTTCCCACTTTTTAATGCTGAATGTTGTTCTTCTATCTGTATATATTACATTTTGTTGACTCATTTATTGTGTGTGTGTGTGTGTGTGTGTGTGTGTGTTTACGCATGCATATGCCATGGCGTGTATGTTGAGATCAGAGTGCAACCTTGGGTGACAGTTCTCATCTTCAACCTTGTTTGGAATGGGGGTCTCTTTTGATAGCTACTTCCAGTAATTCTCCTGTCTCAATTCTCCCATCTCCTCACAGGTGCGCGTCCACATATGTACAGACACTTGTACACTGTTCTGGCTTTTACATGGGTTTTTGGCTATCTGCACTCAGGTCATGAAGCATGCATGGCAAGTGTTTCCCACACTGATCTACCTCCTAGACTCCCCTAATTTGTTCCAGGACAGCTGAGTTGTCTATTGTGAGCAACGCTGCTGTGAACCTGAATGTACAAATATCTCTTTGAGTCTCTTTTAGGTAGAAATTCCTTTCTAAAGCACAGAATAATTACTTCTAGCCTTGTTGGGGAATCTGTATAGTCATTTTCTACAACGGCTCTATATTACATTGTAGCAATGTACAGCTGGTCTTATTTTTTCCACATCCTTGATCATACATATTATTTTCTGGGCTTAATTTTTTTTTTAAAAAAATAATGTTATTTGATTCATAAAAAGGTTTTAGTTCCTTGAGTATGATCTACTTTTTTCTTTATTGCTCATGTTTTTATTGTCATGATTTACCAGTCAGATGTTATTACAGTGAAAAACCTGATACAATAATTAGCTTATAAAGAAAGTTTACTTTGGCCTTTTTTTTTTTTTTTTTTTGGAGATTCTGATGCAAAATAGAGTGGACTCTTTGTTGCATCTCTGATACATCTATTGGATGGTACCTGGATGGCAATGGTAGGGATTTCGGGGTGAAGCAAATCTCATCTCCAGAAAATTAAAGAGAAAAATGGAGGTCCCAGGCTCCACAAACTTGTTTGAGTGTTGTCTTAGTTTCTTTTCCCATTGCTGTAATAAGTGCCTTGACAAGGGGAACTTAAATATAGAGGGATTATTTTAACTCATAGCTTTAGGTTGTGGTCCGCCATGATGAGAAGTCACAGCAGCTGGAGTTTAAAGCATCTGGTCAGATCACAGCCACTGTCAGCAAACAGAAAACAAAAGATGCTTGTGCTGAGACCACACAGTCTGGAATCTCAGCCAGGGGAATGAAGTTACCCACAGTGGGCAAGTCTTCCCATCTCAGTTAACCTAATGAAGACATTTCCTCACAGGCATGCCCAGAGGCTGAACCCTCAGGTTATTCTAGAGCTCATCAAGCTGTGGCTTGATATTAAACATCACAGCTCCACTCCCTGCCAATTTGACACTCAAAGATGCCATTTTAAACCATACCCTTGCACCCCCGTCCTCAGAATCCCATGCTTATCATATAATGCAAATCACAATCCAACTTTCAAAGTACTTACAGTCTTTAGCAATTCCAACTGTTTAAACCCCAAAGTCCACACCTCATCTGAGATTTAAGGTGATAGCCTAACTGCGAACTACTATAGAATAAAAAATAAACAACATCTTCCCAATGTGCAATTGCACAAATATACATTCTCACTCAGCATGGAAGAACTGGAGTATAACAGAGGAATGACTGGACCAAAGGAAGATCAAAATCCAGCAGGGCAAAAAAACAAATCCTGTAACTCCATGTTTGGCATTTGATGAAATTGGCTGGGCTCCAAAGGACTGAGGTAGCCCCACTTCTCAGCCTCTTTATGTGCACCACACATAGCCTCTCTCTTAGGCTGGCTCTACTCCAACTCCATGACTACAGCTTTCATCAGTGGATGTTCTTTGGCATCTGCAATATCCTGGGGTTCCAATTACAAGTTTGACTTAACTTTCCTAGGTTAATGTCACACAGAGGTCTCTTGGGGTCTTCTTGTAGGGACTCAAACCCTATCCCCAGTTGATCACTTAACCAGTAGAATAGGACCCTATACTCCCCCAATCTTCCACACCTCCCAAGGCAGCTCCTGTGAATGATGGTGTAAAGTTCTGTTGCCAGCTTGAGACTCAAGCTGGTACCCTTAGACCACAGGTGCTTTAGACCACAGCTGAGCTGTGGGAAATGTGTCCTCATACACTTCTCTTCAAAGAGCAGGGAACCCTTTAGCTCTGGCTTTCTTCTTTCAAATGAATTTAGATCTTCACAAGGTAGAGCCTCGGATGTGTGGGGTCTTCCTTTACCTTAAGGCTATCGCTCCAAGTATCCTTATTCAGTGCATGAGGATTCTCTTCAGTGGCATTGTCTCTTTCATAATTACAGCAGCTTTCTTACCACTGGCCTGGATACTTTACCGTCTTGATACTTTCATCTGCCAAACAAACTAGTCGCTTATTTTCAGCTCAACATCATTCAGTGTCTTTGACAGCATATATCACAGAACCTAGTTCCCAGTAGTTCTTGTTCACCTCTGTAACTTTGTGATTCAGGCTCCAACGTCTGCATTTCTCTCAGCATCTTTTGAGGGGTAAAAACATTTATTATCATTATGTGTATGTTTGTGTGTAGAGTATGTGTAGGTCACATGCACACAGACACATACAAATGCATGGTACGCATGTGGAGATCAGCAAAGAACTTTGAGAAATCAGTTCTCTCCTCCTGCTGGTACACGGGCTTTGGGAATTGGACTCAGGTCATCTGCATGCACTGTCAGGTAGCAAAGACCTTCACCTGCAGCACCATCTCATGGGTCCTTTCTTAGCATTCTTCTCTTCTAAGCCCCGGCCAGAATGGGTCATTAAACTTTGCTTCTAGCATGACAGGCTTTTCTAGTTCCAAGTACCAAATTCTTCCACATTCTAGCCACCAAGTAGTTCTAAGGGCCTGAGAACTGAATGGTTAGGTTTATCAGAGTAATAACCCCACTTCTGGTACTGATTCCTGTACTGTTTTCTTTGCCTGCTGCTGTAATAAAATATCCAGACAAAAGAAATTTAAAGAAGAAAAGGTTTATTTTGGTTAATAATTCTCTGTTACTATCCATCATGGCCAGGAAGTCAGAGCATGAGGAGCATCAAGTAGCTGGGTATATTACATGCACAGCTAAGAAACAGCAAGGAATGCTGGTGTTCTGATTACTTTCTCCTTTTTATACATCTAGGATCTTAGCCAGGGAATGGAGCTACCCACAACAGACAGACAGTTCTACCTCAATTATCAATCGAGATAATCACCTACATGCATTTTCAAATACTGGTCTCCCAGGTGGTTCTAGAGTTCATTAAGTTGATAGTTAAAATTAATTATTAAAATGGCATACCCTTGATGACCTAATGACATATCCAAGGCCTCACAATGAAAAGCTCCACTACCTTCCAACAGCACCACTCTGGGGACTATGCCCTTAATGCAGAGGCCTTTGTGGAATGTTCAATGTCCAAACTACATCACACATCCAAGAGTCAAAGTCAGGGCCATGGTCATAAGGTTTTATACCAATCTTGTCTTACTAGGAGTTTTATAGGTTTTGCTCTTATATTGAGAAGTCTGATCCACTTTGGTTTAATTTCTGTATATGATGGGAAATTGGACCCCTTCCTTTTATTTTGTACATGCAAATACAGTTGTTCCAGAAATATCAGTTGAAGTTTATTTTTTCACTGTTGAATGGTGTTAGTTGACTGACACTTATCAAAGATCAATTAGTCTTAGATGTGTGGGTTTATTTCTGGACTCTTAATTCTAGTCTCATGGTCCCATGGTGTATATGATTACCTTCTGAGAGTACCATATTGTCTTGATTACTTCAGTGTTGTAGTAAGCTTAGATGTAGTGGGTCAGAATGATGCTGCCTGTATCCTATAGCTAAAACTGGCTTCTCAAGATGTGGTTGCCCTTGACAAGCAGATGCTCACATACTCAAGTGATGCTATGTGAATCTTCTCCCCAATTTAACTGGTCAGTATAAGGTTACAGCCTGTGATTGGGCAGTGGAGGGAGTAAGGTGGGACTGGAGGTTGGAGAGGAAGTTGCAGGTAGGAGTAGAGAAGAGTATGGATAGAAAGGAAGCCACTGCCACAGACCAGAACCACATGGCCAGGAGAAACAGCAAGTAACAAGTGGCTTTATAGCTGGAAATAAGTTAGAATACCCCAAGATCTGCCCAATCTAGGCATTTGGCTTATAAATAAAATACTTAGATTGTGTGTCTTTATATGGGTTTATTAGAACTATAATTCCAACAACATTGGGACCCCATGTTGGGCACCTATATGTTGCTGAAATATTTAATCTCAATCTGGGCTTTCTATCCCACCTTTGATCATTCAGTCCCCAGATAAAAGACACACAAACCTTTATATTTACAATAAGCCTTAATCAGCACAAGAGCTGGGTAGGCATCTGTCCTCCATGTTATTATGTCTATTTCCCAGCCTATAATCCCATTATATAATTTGTCAAGTTTTGTCTGGGCTGCCGTTAACTCCAATTAGCCAACCCATGTGGCCATTATTTTAAGATTCTTACTCCATAGCTTCTTCTCCTCTATTTACCTCAGGATTTTTCTCTTTTCTTCCTCCCTTGTGGTTCTCTGTCCCAAGTTCAGGAACTCCAAACCCTGCCTATGTCTCTTCTGTTCAGCTATTGGCTGTCGGCATCTTTATTCACCAATCAAGGATAACTTGGGGGGCAAAGTCACATAGCATCATCTGGGTCTATGTGTGGAGAGTGTCCTTTGGACCAGTACTTGTTGAGGGCCAAGACTCTAAGCACAAGTTTCTTCTTGCTTAGAGAGGTCACGAAAGGACACATTTATTTCTTATCCATCTACAGAAAGGAACATGCCAAAGGGAGCAGGTCTGGATTAATTGCATGGCATGGCAGGGGGTTTGCTCAGCTACCCAATCTCTCATGGCAAAAAGGTGAGTAACTCGCCTCTCGTCAAGAAGTTCAGCTGTGAGTTTTGTTTTGCTCAAAAGCGATGCTTTAGTCACCCAAGGAGACTGACCCAAGGAGAAGACAAAGTTGTCTTAAGTTATTCCTGAAGGCCACCCATGCTCTGCTCTGACACTAACTTGTATTTTAATGGAGACATATCCTGAGGATCAAAGGGGATGGTGAATTGTCAGGGGCAGAGCAGGGGTTAGACTCATGCCAGCACCATCTTCTCCCTTCTTTCCCCCACCCTTTATTTTCAAGCCTCCCTTCCTTCTTTCTTCATGGCTTCATGCCTGAGAAATCAGCTCAGTTTAATTATAACTCTAAATTCCAAGAAAACTGCAGCCACCCCAGTAATGAGAATCTTAAAATTCTGTGAAACAATGTTCAACAAAATTATAGACTGGGCTCCCATGTGACGTCACAACAGGCCAAACCAAGATGGCATCGCTCATGCTGAATTGCCATGCTGAAAGCTGACCTGTTTGTTTGACTTCCTGGGAAACGTCCGACACTCAGTTTCAGTGACTCGATGATGAATGTCCTCTTCTTTGATCTTCGCCAGGAAAGGAATTTTGAAGCTATCAACCTTTTGGTTGGTTGCCATTTTTCTTCACCCCTTTCCATTTCTCCATATTGCTGGTGCTGCAAAGGGGAGTTCTCTGCACTTCTGACTCTGAGGGATACCTGAATCACAAATTGTTCTTTACTTAAGTTTGTTGTTAAATTATTTTGTCCTGAGCATGTTTTTTTGTTTGCTTGTTTTTTGTTTTTTTAAAAACTAATACGACACATTTTTAGAGCAGTAAAGTAAGCTTGATTTCTGGATCAATCTCTTTGTCCCCATGTCAAAGTTCTCAGAGGAGGTAAGTGTTTGTAACCCTCTTAACACATGCCTCCTGCTTCAGGACTGACAGCATGCCATTCATAAATTGAAAAACTTCCATGTTTACTTTGGAAGCAATTTAATTACTAAATGAGAGTTTCCTGGAGACCGCCCCTTAGCACTTCCTTGTGTTTAGACCATCATCTACAGTTCCAAGTACTCTCCACATCTGCTGTCTACTGTCACTCAAATCACCACCATCCTTACCCCGTCACCCCGTCTTGCCCTCTCTACTACTTCTTGCCCCCCACTACCCTCCCCCCACTCGCCTTACTACCTCCCCTTGCCCTACACCAACCCCATCACCACCTCTTGCCAAGCTGATAGCAACAGCGTCTGGATTACAGTGTAGTCAGAGAGCTCCTTTCCAGTCACTGGGGCAGCAGGTGTGGCAGTATTTTCTATCCCACTGAACCCAGATGCAACTGACTTTGGAGCAATTATCTGTGTGCTGACAAAGTCCCCTGGAGACCAAAAAGGCCCCCAGGGGGCTTGCCTGCTTTTGCTTGTCTCAAACCTTCTCTATGGCAAACAGTGCGGTTTTAAACACGATTTTGACTAGTATATAATGTGGATAAGCTAAGTAATTTGTTCATTTGTAACGCTGATCATCTCTCTTTTGATGTCTTAGAGGCAAGGCTTCTGTTTGGTTTTTGTTTGCTGAGGTACTTACCTCTAAGAGTCTTAAATGGATGGTTCTGCTTAGACCCCCTAGTCTGAACCGGTTTTCAGAAAAATGCTTGAATGGGCGAGGGAGGTGAGGGCAGTGGAGTATCACGCTTTGATATTGTTTCAAGCACTGACGAAAATGCTTCCTGAGAACTTCTAGATAGAAAATACCTCCAGGAAATTGGAATTTGTACTAGGGCGCTCTAAACACCTGGCCAGAGGCTTATTTCATTTTATAAAGAACTGGGAGAGACGACAGCAGTTGGCCACAGGCCAATATTTGGAGGTCATCCACTTTATCCTGGGATTCCCACCCTCTCGCTTCATCCCTTGGTCATCCAGTTAAATTGGAAAATAAATCCCATCCCTGGTAAGGTGTTGGCTGATAAAGGCTGAGCTATTGCCCCTTCAAGGGGAATTTGCATTTTAATAGGGGCTCGTCAAGCCCCAAAGGAATCAATATCTCTAACGCTGAAATTTCAAGCACCAGCAATTGAGATATTTTCGGGAGGACAATGTTCAGTACTTCCAATCCAACGGGGTGGGGGTTGGGGCGGGGAGAGGCAGACAGGGATGGACGACTCCATTTTTCCTGCCAAGAGGTCACTGAAGAAATGGCCTTTGGCTTTCATTCTTTTCAACTTTCCTTTTCGGTCAGTCTTTCATACTTCCAACGCTGCAGGTCCCATTCAACATTAATAGGCTTAAAGTTGTCTCATTAACAGGGCCACAAAAGCATTGGGACAACCGAATCTCCAGGTTTCCTTGCAATTCCAAGGAAGCCAATAATTATTAAAACTGTGGGCAAGAGGGAGTATAGGCTGTTTAATAGGTTAATACAACGTCCATTTACATTCGCTCTTGCATATTGTTTTAAAGGCCAAACTTGGGACATGTTTTATTTAAAAAAAAAAAAAAAAAAAAAAAAAAAGCCCCGCAAAGGAGAGGTGGATAGAAGGCAACTGCGTGGCCTGGGAGTGTCCTCGGTGGCTTCTAGGATGTTTCTGGAACTGCATGAAGGCGGCTAGGCTTATTACCTGGAGGCCGCCACGCCTGGGGCTCCGTGTAGGAAATCCATAGCCGCAGGTCCCACAGCCAGGCTCCCACGCCTTGGCCAAAGTGTCCCCTCAGAGCCCGCTGTCCTTGTCGGTGTCTCGACTCCGTCTGTCCTTTCCCCAGTATCCGCCGCGGCCCGGGAGGAGGCGCCAACGCGGAGGACACACCTGCGACCTCTCCCGCTCCCCGCTCCCCGCTCCCCGCTCCCCGCTCCCCGCTCCCCGCTCCCCGCTCCCCGCCTAGTCCCGGCTTCGGCTCCGGTTCTCTCCCGGGCCCCCGCGCACAGCGGCTAGGCTCGCTCCCGAAGCCCGCGGCGGCTCGCGCCCGACACCGCGGCTCGCGCCCGCGCTCGGCCAGGGGAGCGCGCGGACGGGCGGGCGAGCGGGAGAGGGCGCAGCGCGGCCGGCGGGCCCTGCGTAGCGGCGGTGGCATGGGCGCGGGCACCGGTGCGGGCTGCGGACGCCCAGCTCTCCGCCCGGCCCGAGCCGCTCGTGTCGGCCGCGCGCCGCAGCCTCTGCTGCCCGCGGGGAGGCGGTCCCCGCAGCCGGCGCAACTTGCCTCGGCGCCTCGGTGAGAGGAGCTCAGCTCGGGAGAGAGCTTGCGGGACGCGATGCCTCCCGCCGGTGGCCCCCGCACACCGCGCCCGCACGCGCTGCCCCGCAGCCTGTCCCGCCTGCGCGAGTGCCCGGGCCGTTCCCGCATCGTGCTGGCTCTCGGGGCCACGCAGATGGCGCTCGGATGCCTCATCGTGGCCGTGAGCTTCGCGGCGCTGGCTCTCACCACCTCCGCCCGCGTGCGCCACTCCTGCCCTTTCTGGGCCGGCTTCTCGGTGAGTGTCTGCGGCGGCGGCGCGGGCTGGGACCGGGAGCTGCAGTGGCGGGGACGCGGCCCGCGCCGAGTGGGGGAGCGAACGCCCGGGTCTGGCAGCTGCCGCTCGGCGAGCAGTTTCCAAGTCCAGGCAGGGGAACTCCGGGGACCGCCGCGCGTCGCGCTGCCGCTCCAAAGCGCTGCGCCCGGAGTTACTTTTCTGAGGGGAAAACGGCCAGCCGCCTTCTCTTCCTCACCTGGTGGGTAGCAGTCGGTGGCCGGTCCCTGCCTGGGACAGCTGCTCGGATCTCTACTCGCCGCCAGTGACCGACCGGGGCAGCGGGCGACCGTGACCAAGGCGGCGCGGGGGCGCCCGAGCCCGGTGCAGAACCCGCTGTGCGCGGCTCCCTTCGCTGCGGTCCTCGCTGGGGGCGCGCAGTGCTGCGGGTCAGTCTGGAGGGGACCGACTGGCCCCGCTCTGGCCACTCACCTCCCGAGCGCAAGGGTATCTTGTTTTTCCTTAAGCCCAGGACGGGTCTGGCTGGACCTACTGGTTATCCGGAGCCAGAAGTGTGCTATTTGAACTCCAGATTGATTTTCAGGTTCTTGACTCTCAAATCATCCTCTGGAAACATTTATTAAAGAAGCGATTGATTGGTCCGAGATGATTTTCCTTTTTTTTTTTTTTTTTTTTTTTTTTTGGCATTTTGTATCGTTTTGATGAAAGTTGCTTGTGTTCTATATTAATAAAGTGTGGACATATGGGAATAGGAGGTAAATGCGGCACGGGTATTTATAAACACGGGCACTTGTTTCGAGAACTCTTGACATCTGTAACTACATTTGGTCGATGGTGCACAAATACATTACAGGCTTCCAGTGAACGTTCTGCGTTTAAATTCCCCGTACACAGACCCCAAACAAGACTTGGTAATTAATGTTCGCAGTTTGTTCTTAACTTTTCTAATTAAAAAAAAGTTCAGTCCTGTATTTGCATTTATTTATTTATTTATTTATTTATTTATTTTGTAATGGCCTTTGTTCTTGCAAGTTCCTTGTCTGGTTTAAAATGAGATCTTAGCAAAAATACCCTGGAAACAAGGATCGATACAGGTGTGGCTGTTCATCCTAATGGGGGTATTAATTTTCAAAGCTTATTTCAGACAGGGGTGGGGACTCATCTGGGAGAGCAGAATAGGATGGCAGAACGTGTGGTCACAGCTCCCAGTGTTCAGATCGATGAGAGGAGGTGGGAGGCAGCCTCCTGAGAGCCGTGGTCCAAACCCGCCCCTATATATAGTCTCCACACATCTGTTGCTCGGTTTTTAGCATTACTTAATATGCGTTGTTTTCATGTCTGTCTAGTGGGTACTGAGTTTCAGCCTGCTGGAACCAGCCTACAGGTGGCAGACTGGTGAATTAGCTAGGTTTCCTGGCTCTTTCCTGAGCCTCCCCCACTTCCTCGGAGTCTTAGCTGGATTCCCTAGGGTGTTCGAAGAGAACTGAGATATATATCTTTTATACATATCTCCTCAAAAATAAAACATTAATTAGAGGCAGTAAAAAACATTTATGTAAAGAGTACACATCCCCTACATTTTGTTTCAGGAGTTAAATATGTAAAACAGGAATGCAGTTTGTGTTTCAAAAGCTATATGTGATTAGTTCTAGTTTCCCCACCGTTCTGAGCCCTGTCCCAGCTTTAGGCTGTGGACTCTCATTTCTCCGAGCTCTGAAGAACAGCGATGAACCCAGCATAAAATGCTTACACATTTTACCTCCCTCCCTCTGTCCCTCCATCTGTATTCCCACAGGCTCCTTTTTAACCTTCATACTTAAACCAGCCACAAGTATTGTGAAGATTATTTTTTCTATGCTGGGAATGGAACATCCCCATACATACTAGGCATGTGCTCTCCTACTGACTAACGTCTCCAGCCTTTACATTCTTTCAATACAGTGAATAGCGGTTTTCACACGCTGTCTCTGCCCTGCAGAAAGAGTAATTAGTTCCAGTTGGAACAGGTTCGCATGTTGATGTGGTTGTGAGTGAGTAACGTAGGCTCTTTGCCTTCCTCACACAGCCTGCGCTCAGCATCAGCAGCTCTGTAGCCAAGGATTCAATCAACCATAGACTGGAAATATCCAGAAAACCCTGTATCTGTACAGACCCATGTACAACTTTTTCCTGGTCAGTTCATCCCTCCAACGATAAAACATAGCAACCATTTGCATGGTATTTATATTGCATTAGTTATTCTAGGCAGCCTAGAGATGATTTTAAAGCACACAGGAAAACATGTGTGGGTTATATGCAAATTGTATGACATAGAAGGGATTTGAACCTCCAGTGCTGGAGGTTTTTGAGATCAGCCTCCCATGATAAAAGATATATTTGCCTTGACTACCTTGAAAGGTCTTTAAGACAGGTGACCAAGATGGCGGGCTTTTATGGAAACCCGTACTGGGCTTAGTGCTGGACTCTGCTATATGAACCTTCTGAAAGGATACTGGGTACTTAATTGCTGCCTCCAACTTCTTGATCATTTGTGGTTTAGACCTGGTAAAGAATCTTTGTAGCAACAGTTCTTCTATTCAGGAAAAAGTAATTTTTCCTGAATAGAAAAACAGTTCTTACTTTATTGAGCACTTACTATGTACTGGACCTGACAATCCCTTTTACATGGAGCACAGCCCGTTTCACTGGCAGCCCAGTGGACCGTACCTCCTGGTGCTCAGGGCCTTGGTCAGTTTTCTCCCTTTGGATTTCCATCATGCATCTCACTTGTCTTAGCCAGGGGAATGCCACACCAGCCTCTCTTCAAGCCTGCTCCTTAAGGAGTCCTGGCAACTCCTGATGAGTGATCTGAGAGGAGTAAAGAAGACACCAGTAACTGCCCCAAGGTCACTGAGCCAGGTTGTGGCTTTGAACTTAGCTGCTCTCACTTTAGAAACACCAGGTGCCTAACTGAAGATGACACACAACTGTCCATGTGGCAGAGGCTGAGAGAGAACCTGCTGCTAAAGAAATCACCTTGACAAAGCAACCACACCCTCTGTTTCTTAGGAAAACTCCTAGCCAGGCCTGAAAGGTGAAGGGTCAAGAGAAATTTGAAGACACATTACACTGGGGACATTAAGAAAATTTTAAAAGTTCTCTGTGTGTGTGTGTCTATCTGTATGTGTGTGTGTGTGTGTCTATCTGTATGTGTGTGTGTGTGTATGTCTATGTGTGAGATGTGTATATATGTAGGTGTTCATGTGTATGTGTGTGTGTATGAATGCCTGTGCATATGTGTTTGTGTGCATATGTATATATGTGTGTATTTGTATCTGTGTCAAGATGTGTGTATGTGTGTGGTATATGTGTATGAGTGTGTCTGTATTTATATGTGTCTCTGTGTGTGTATGTGTGTGGTATATGTGTATGAGTGTGTCTGTATTTATATGTGTCTCTGTGTGTGTATGTGTGTATGTATGAGTATGCGTGAATATATGTCTATATGTGTATATATATGTGTGTCTGTATGTACATGCATGTGTCTATGTGTATATGTGTGAATGTGTATATATGTGTATCTGTGTGTATATATCTGTGTGTGTGTATATATATATGCATATGTCTGTATGTGTGTATATGTCTGTTTTTGTATCCATCTGTATATGTGTATATGTTTGTATGTGTCTGTATGTGTGTGTATATGTCTGTGTGTGTGTTTATATGTGTGTCTGTGTGGATACACAGGATTGCCACATAGAGGTTTCGGTCCCTGGCCACCTGGTCGGTGCTATTCAGGCAGGCCTGTGACAAGGCAGCACATGGTGGTAGAAGTGTATACCCTGCTTACTTTGAACCAGATAGCCAAAAAGAGAAAGGAAGAGGAAGAGGCTGAGACCCACTTGTTCCCTTCTAGGTCACTCGAGACCTTTCTTTAGGTTTCACCTCCTTCTAGCAGTGCCACGAGCAACCAAGTCTTTACCACATGGGCCTTTAGGGGACATTCTAGTTCTAAACTGTAGGAGGGGAGCTTGGCAAAGCTGGAGGCTGGTGAGGTGGAGCAGCTGTGGCCAGAGGTCAGTGATGAACAAAAGCCACATACATGGTGCTTTGATTCTGAGGAGCACCCTCATCGAGTTCCCTGCCCTAGGCTGTACTGTCCGACATGTTAGGATATGGGTCTCCTCCCTACGCCTGAACCTCTGGCTCCTTTTTTTTTTTTTTTTTTTTTTTTTTTTGGTGACTGACTGTACAAGAGCACAGACCTGGGAGGGGTCTTGACCTTTGAGTGGAGGCGACTTGTTCTTTTCTTTCTAATCTTGCCAGTGCCCAGGACACTGAATAAGTGCATTGGAAATCCCCTGCATAGCCGCTGCGGGCAAAGAAGCTCGTCTTTGTGTCCCCTTTAAGAGCGATGTTGCTAGAATTCTAAAAATATTCCTAAAGCAGTATGTAATTGTTGCCATAACTAAAACCCAGGAAATGTACAAACATGCATTCTCCTCTCCACCAGTGCTCTGTCGATAGGTAGCTGACGTCACCGGTGGTGTTTAATGTCCCTCCACAAACTTCACAGTCACAAGTATATCAGAACTCTTCCGCGTGAAATGCTTCCTCTTCTTTTAAGAATTTAAAAATGGGAGTCTGCCACCCACATTTTACTCTGTAGCTCCCTTTGAAATGTGATGTGTCCCTTGCCCATAACTGGTGATAAATTTGAATCCATTCTTTCAGTGGGTGTGTAATAACAGTCCAAACTGCAGATTATTATGGTTTATTCCATTTCTCTGCTGCTGTGAACTTTCTGGTGACGCAGGTTCTGTGTCTGATGCTGCTTACCTTAGAGGTCAGTGCCTGCTTCTGAGAGTGAGCCCCTGGAGCAGACTTGCAGGTAGCCAAAGGCTGTTCCGATTGGAATTTTGTTAGGTGTTGTTAGATGAGTTGAGGGAAAATCATTCTCACCCCCAGGAGCCTTGCCCAAGGGCTTGACTTTCCTCATTCTTGAGACATAGGATATTAGCAGCCTTGAGTGCTCTTATTAATCTGATGGAAGAAGATTGGCATCTGTTTTCATTTGATGTGAATTTTCATGGCCACTTTATTATGCCTGGCAAATACCTCCTCACTGGGCTCATTTCTTGCTGTCTTCTGCACTATTTAAGACGGCCATAGTAACATGTTCTTTTCACTTTCGGAGTTTCTGTATCTTTTACCCTTAGTTATGATTACACAGGTCACCCAGTAGCCCCAAGATTTCCCTTCTGAGACTTTTATTTTTATACCCACATCTTTACTAATCCAGATTTTCTCTTTTATTATATTTGTGCGTGTACACACACACACATACACACACACACACACACACACGAAGGCCAGAGGACAACTTGGGCATCATTCCTTTTTAAGTGATATCTACTTTGTGTTTTGAGGTGGAGTCTCTCACTGGGACTCTCTGGTTAGGTTATGGATCTGTCTGTCTCTGCCTCCTCAGTGTTAGGATTAAGAGCTAGCATCACCATGCTTGACTTTGTACATGGGTGCTGGGGGTAAACTCAGATCCTCAAGCCTGTTCTGTGAGTGCTTGACCACCTGAGCTATGCCCACAGCCACAGAATTTAATTTTTATATCCATGTCTCTACTCACCCAGCATTTTTGTAACACACTGTACTGAGAAGGCTAACTTTGTTTGCCTTCAAAGTTCCTATGTAAGCAAGTCTTATTTTGGATTCTATTCAGTTTCAATCCCTTGTCTATTTTATAGTCAAATATTCCCCTCCCTGATGGCCCACTTTCCTCTTTCTCCATTCTCCCCCTTCCTCCTTCAGGTGTTGGGGATTGGATCCCCCACCTTGTATATACACACTAGGCAGGCAGTGTGCCACCAGACCATAACTCCAGCCCGACGCCTCGTTTGATCATGCAAATCTCATGGTGAGTTTTGCTAGCTGGTAAGGCAAGTCTGTCTACACCATTTCTCTGCTTCCAAGTCGACATGAACACTCTTCTGTATCAGTGTCAAATGCCTGCCTGTTTCCCAAGGCTGACTTAGGGTTGGAATCATATTACCTATATAGGTTTTGGAAGCTCCGAATCTTCCAGCTCAGGACTGTGCTGTGTCTCTTCATTAATCTGCCCATTGCAAACATTTTATGGTGATGTGGTCTTCACGATAGAGCAGTTCTTCACTCTCTTCCTAGACTTACATTGAAAATTAATCTACAGGGTGAGCTGAAGGATGACATCGCAGCAGAGAGGACACGCTGCTCCTGGCAGTTCCAGGACTAGATGGAAGAGGCCATATACTGGCAGCGTCAGGATCGCCATTAGTTACATGAGCACTGTACTCCTGGAAGTACAGTGGCGGGAACTTTCAAGAGCAAATGGTAAAACTGAAAAGGTCCTCAAGGTTTTTTATATAGTTGAGAACAGCAGACAACCTTGGTAAACCTTAGAGACACACTAAGTCCAGAAAGCCTCCTCTGAGAAACCATAACTAGAAATGAATACTAACTTGAGCAGGACAGACACACAGATGGCAAGGAAGAGTTGGTTCACAATGGGGGGCGGGGAGGTGAGGAGGAGGATCCTCCAAAAACAGATCTCAGAAACCGCTATGTCACCTTTCTGTTATGGCAACAGAACACCTGAGGCAAACACCTTACAAGCAGGAAAGGTTGGAGCTGGGAGATGACCGGGTTGATCAAGTACTGGCCATGCAAGTCGGAACACTTAGGTTCAGATCCACAGCACCAGTGTAGAAAAATCTGGCTGTGGTGGTGTGTAATTATAACACCAGCATTGGTGGGGCCCAGATGTGTGGCTCTCAGGAGTTTGCTGGCAAGATGCCTAGCTGAATTAGGGACCTCTATGCTCAGTGACAGAGCCTGTTTCAAAAAATAAGATAGAGAGGGGCTGAGGAAGCCACCTGAAGTCAATATATGGTCCCCAAATGGATGCACATGTGTGTATGTGCACATGCACACACCCAAGCATGCACTCAGACCACATACGTGCTAGAAGATTCAAATGTGATATTTCATCATATCAGTATTTCAGCAGCGTGTAGGAGCCATCAAGAGGGTCACAAAAATACACGTAGAGAAGAAATGGAATGAGACAGCAGGGATTTGGAAGAAAAGAATTTAGAAATGACTGACCGACAAGGGAAGCAGGAACAAATGGATTCCACTGAGATGAAAACAGAGGATGAAGAGGGAGAAAGTGTTGTGAAGATAAGGATGGGATAAAGTGAAAAACAGAAGACAGGCAAATGGGACCAACACATAGAGATCCCTGTGTGCAGGGAAGGGGAACTAAGCATCAGGTGAAATAAATCCTTAGAACTATTATGCAAGAAATAAAAAAAAATTCCTCAAGAGGATCCACTGTACAGACAGGAAAGTCAGCAGGAGGTAGAAGGAGTGGAGATGAAGCCGTAAGTTAGTAGGCTTTCAAGACCCAGGTTCAGTTGCCCCACACAGTGAACATCCTGCACACTGGTAGGCACCTTGGCATGCCATAGCCAGATTCCATGCTGGGGACTAAGAGAGTATGTTCATTAAAACAAGGTGGTTTTGGAAAGTTCTGAAATGACTACCAACCCCAACAGGTAGTGGAGCAGGACTGGGGACCTGTGCCCCAACCACAGTCGCAATGCAGTGGCCTCGTGCTTCAGGCTGCTTTCTCTATTAAAAGCAAACGTGGCATCATTTGCCTTATCTTTCTCTAACATTTTGGGAGCCAGTTTGCCAGCTTGATGTGACATCGTGCCTGCCAGGTTCAGTGTGCTTTCTCCACCGAAGGGCACTGTCTGGCCAGTGCAGACCTCTCTGGATTAAGGAATCAACACTAGAACAACCTTTCTGACCAATCTGCAGACACCATGCCAGTTTCACCAGATGTCTGCACCTCTCTCTCTCTCTCTCTCTCTCTCTCTCTCTCTCTCTCTCTCTCTCTCTCTGGTCATCAGCATCCTCAGATCTGCAGCTCACAGGAGTAGTCCTCTGCTGGTTCATCCTCAAAGTTCTTTCCAAGGGAAGCAGGCTTGGAACAGGCCCTGGTCTGTATGGTTTGATCGTATAAGGAGAATGTTTTCATCCGTATTTCAGGTTCCTGCTTGGGGGAGGGGGCTTTGATTAGAAGCTTTGTGGCAGCCCAGCAGCACTCACTGCGCCTTCAGGCTTTACCAGAGTAGAGGGAGCAAAATGAAGCCTGTAGTAGATTTTGCTTTTTAATGATGGCTTCACACGATGAGAACTTTGCAGGTATGCTTTGCCTGCTTGCTGATAGTCCATACCTCGTGTGAGGTTTCACCACGGCAGAGTGTCTTTGGTGTGATGGTCCTAGAAAGATGTTGACATAGCTTCCTTTCAGCTGCTAGAACAGTGGTTCTCAACCTGTGGGCTGCAACCCCCAAAGGGGTATCGCACGTCAGATACCCTGCATATCAGATGTTTACATTACAAGTCATAACAGTAGCAAAACAGTTATGAGGTAGCAATGAAATGGTTTTATTGAGAGCCGCTCTAGCCCACACTTGGGGGCCAAAATGTCTTGGACCACTCTATCAATGTTGGAACCCGCACTGCCAAAAAAAAAAAAAAAAAAAAAAAAAAAAAAAAAAAAAAAAGCCTTGGGGACTAACTTGTTAGCCCGCACTGCCCCAAGCAGCTCCGGTCTGTGGGTTGGGGTTCAGCAAGAGAGAGAGTGAAGATGGACGTGAAGAATGGAGACCAGACAGTGTGATTCAATCCCATTTATTCTTCAGTTTCTCTTCTTCTTTCCAAGTCCCAAGTCCTGAGTTCCTAATCCCTAGTTCCTAGTCCCTAGTGCCTCCAAGTTCCAAGTTCTTTCTCCAATGTCAAGTGCCTAATAACTAATAATAATTCTTCCGTGTTCTCTAGTCCAAGTGTCCTCTTTCTCAATGCCTAATTCCTACTCCAAGTTGTATTCATAGTTGTACTCTTCCGAGTGCCTAATAATCTGTTGCTTTCTTCTGTCTGCCCCTTGCCTTTTATATGTCTCACTTCTAAGCCACGTCTCTAAGTCACGCCTTTAAGTCACGCCCTTAGGCCTTGTCTCTAAATCTGATCTCTAAGTCATGCCCTAAAGTCACACACCTTTAAGTCTCACACACCCAAGGGAAAATCCTGGGTATCTAAAGCAAGATGTTATCAGAGTGTGCTCAGCTGTTTCAGGCTGATGTAGTCAAGTCTCTTTTCAGGGTATATGGCTCAAGATGGCTGCAAGGATGATAGCTGCCTCCTGTTGGCTCCCCACATGGTTTTATGGTGGGGGTGGGTGGTCACCACAACATGAAGAACTGTACTAAAGGGCTGTGGCAGTAGGAAGGTTGACAACCTCTGCTTTAGAACCTTAGCCCTTCTTGGTGCCCCTTGGGCTGCCACCATAGAGGCCATCATCTGGATGAATGGGGGACACACTTGGGCTCTTTAGATGCTTCATTTACCTTTAACAAATCCCTGAGTAGTGGTGAGACGGCTCAGTGGGTAAAGACACTTGCCGCTGAGCTGGGAGGCTTGCTTGAGATCCCTGAGACCCACAAGGTGGAAGGAGAGAACCAATTCCTGTAGGTTGTCCCCTGACTTGCCATGTGTGCTGTAGCACGCATGCCCATACATGTCCCCAACAAACAAACAAACAAAAATGCAGCCTTACATACCTTGAGATAATCATACAAAATGGAAAGCAATATTTTGCCTCCCGTTTATAGAGGTTTTAGCCAATGGCTGATTGGCCCTGGGGCTGATGGGCCTACAGTGAGGAAGCACAACACGGGGAGCATGAAATAAGGTAAAACTGCTCATCTGGTTTGTGTGTGTGTGTGTGTGTGCGTGTGTGTAATCTTGTTCTTTTTAAGGGCATGATCTTGCAGGGACCTAGAGATCTCCCTCTGGGCCTCAACCCCTAAAGAGTCCTATTATCTCCCAGTTGTACCACCCCTGGGAACAAGGTTGCAGCACATAGGTCTTTGGGGATCACTGAATATTAAAGCTATAGTCTTTGGTGGCTGTAATGGGTTCTATTTGCTCTCCTGGGGACTCTGGCTATGTACCTCCCGGTGTCCTGAACTTCCTGTGTAGAGACTTGGCAAGTTGAGAATGGGATTTATACGCCTGTCTTCTCAGCATGTCAGACCTACCTGGATTCTATTCCTGCATTTAGGTTTCTTAGCCAGTCTTTTACCCTCTGTCTTATTGAGCTACGATCAACAAATAAAAAAAAAATTACATGCACTTAAGGTGACAATGTAATGTTTTAGGGTATCTCCTGGGATGATTGTCCCATAATCAAACTAATTAACAAATCCATTGGATGGCAGTTCCCCGTGGGTATGTTGTGGTGAGCACATTAGGGAGCTCCCATAGTCAGCTTCCAGTATGCAGTTCAGCACTAGCTGCCATTGTCCCAGCATGGACTGGGTACCCGAACTCGTACCTGAAGGTTTGTGCATGTGAGCTGCGTCTCACTTTAGAGTCACGTTTGAGATGGTGGCGTCATGTTGAGATGCTCTACTCTGTTCCTCTTCCACGTTTGAGATGGTGGCTTCATGTTGAGATGCTCTACTCTGCTCCTCTTCCTCATCTGGAGCTGAGAGGGATCATATTTTACTTATGGGACACAGTACAGTGAGGCAGGCAGTGATTTATGAAGTGAGCCGGGGGTAAAGAACCAGGTGTGTGTGTGTGTGTGTGTGTGTGTGTGTGTGTGTGTGTGTGTGTGTGAGAGAGAGAGAGAGAGAGAGAGAGAGAGAGAGAGAGAGAGAGAGATTGGGGACAGTAAATGTAAATAAAGCTCTTCATTGTATCAGTGGCTGCAAGAGCCTGTAGTGAATAGTCTCAGAGTCTCTCTCTCTGTCTCTTTCTCCTTCTCTTCCTCCCCCTCTCCCTCCTTTCCTCCCTCCCCCCCCCCCCCCCGTGTGAATCAGGGTCTCTTGTAGTACAGGCTAGCTTTGCAGTTGCTATGTAGCTAACTGTGGTTTGCTTTGTACACATGATCCTACTGCTTCTATTTTTCCTAAAATATACCACCTCACCTGGATTTTCTTCAGATTTCAGACATGTACTTTAAAATACCCAAGTCTATCCTAACAAACCTAAACTTGAAAAGCTGTATTATTTTTATTATTATTTTGTGTGTAAGTATTTGCCTTTATGTGTGCATGTGACATGTCCATTCTTGGTGTCCATGGGTTGTGAGCCATCATGTAGGTGCTGGAGATTGAACCTGAGTCATTTGTAAGAGCAGCAAGTGCTCTGAACTTCTAAGCTAACTCTTCAGCTCAAATAATATATTTCAGGTGGACATGAAACTTAATTGCTCTGAAATGAATCCTTAAAACTTAAGCTGATTCTTTAGTAGAAAAAAAAAATTGAAACACAATGAGCAGTAAACTTTTATTTGAAAAATAAACCTGGCCACCATCTAATTATAAGATTAGTTCAGGCTTGTCACCCCTAATGAGATCAGTCAGAGTGAGTCATTTGTGTGTTTGGGGTCTGCATCTGTGGTTCTTGCTGCAGATCAAAGATACCCAGAGAAAAAAAACTGCATCTGTGCTAAATGTGTGGGGATTCTTTGAGTCACTCCCTAATAATAGTGCATCGAGCAACTGCCTATGTGATGTTTTGTTACAGTAGGCATTGCATGCCATCCAGGTGCAATTTAAAATACATGGAGGCTGTGTGTAGGCTCTATGCCAAGAGCAAACATTCCAGTGTGTGTGTGTGTGTGTGTGTGTTTTCAAGAACATGCCTGAAAAGGCAGACTAAAATATCCAGTGTCCTGCTCCATCATTTTCTGCTTTTTTCTTTGAGGTCGAGGTCTCTCACTAAACCTGGGGTTACAGAAGTGTGCATGGCCACATCCAGCTTTTCATGTGGGTGCTGGGATCCAAAATCACGTAGATGTGTGAAGCAAGTGCTGCTACCAAACGAACCATCTCCCTAGACACACTGTGCAATTTTATATAAGAGACCTGAGTATTCATGAATTTTGGTGCCTGTTGGGGAGTGGAGTTCTGGAAACAGCCCCTGCAGACACAGAGGAACAGTCACAGACAGACACAAAGCAATAACCACAGATACTGAGGGACATCCCCAGACTTAAAGGAGCAGCCACAGGCACTAAGGGACACCAAGGGACAGCTACGGTGGCTCTCACTGAACATGCATGGTGGTTTTGAGATACAGGTTTAGAGCTAAGCAGAATTGGAAGGACTTTAATGACTGTGCCTATTAACATGTTGATAAGTATCCTGGTCTTGATGATCATAAACTTGCTTTCTGATTTCACAAACCATTATTTTTTAGCTACATCTAAGATTTATTTCCAACCACACACGAAGACAGTATCTCTATAGAAACTGAGTTTTTGACCTGATGTCGGCAGAAACAGAGTATCTGTTTTACACCTGCCACATCCAGTGTGGACTTGGTGTCAACAGATCCCCTCTCCTCGCTTGCCGGCACCATTGGGTACCATTAGAAGATTTGGGACACAGTAGTATTGCCTCTTCAAACAGAAGGGAAGCAAACTTAAGAAATACCATAGATTGACAGAGTAGCCAGTCTGTCATGACGTGTAGTATACAGTTGGTGCTCAAGGTTGTCATGGTCTTTGTGATCTAGACACATACACACATACGAATACATATTACATCTGAATACATGCTTAATACACATACATATAAGTACATATATGCATAAATGCACACACATACAGATACATACAAATACACAAAGATGCATGTACATATAAATACATACATGCATACAGATATACACACATCCATGCATATATCTATCCATACAAATATGCACATACACATATATAAATACATGCCTGAATGCATATATTATATAATATACAGGCTATTACTTTATTACTCTCAGAGAGAGAGACAGAGACAGAGAGAGAGAGAGAGAGAGAGAGAGAGAGAGAGAGAGAGAGATTGATTCTATTATCAGTACCCAAACACCAGCCAATCAACCAACCACAACCATAGAGAAATCCCAGAATATCCTTAATGCCAGTGATGTTGCAAGTTACAGTCATGGTTCTTCCTAGTAGTCCAGATGATGCATGGATTTCAATGACAGGGATGGTCTCAGAGCTCAAGGAATGAGGGAGCTAAGCCATGCTCTGCTGTGGAGAAAGAACCTGGCACCATGCACTCTCTGGCACTGGAAGTGGTGTAGTCAGCCCTGCCTTATCCACTGGGGACACTGCCTAAGACTCCCAGGGGATGCTGAGAGTTTGGCTAGTGTCCAGCCTTTTGCAGACTGTGTTTCTTTGTACTTACCTTGCACCATAGGCATAACTTGGGCAGTTTGAGATCTAACATCAAACTGGCATTAAACGTTTCCTTTTCAATTTCATGAATAGAAGATCTGTTCTTACTGTACATTGTAGCAGCCTTAGCACATATATTTTTCTTACTAAATGGAGAGTTTTCCGTTGTTTGCCCAGGGAAGCACTTTCTACCTCCTTTCTGCTGCATCTGAGCTGCCTGCATGACTACTCTTGTGTGTTGGGCTGTTACTAAGTAAAATAATGGTTGCCTCGGTACAGATGCTTGTTACCACAACTTCTGACGTGGCTTAGTAACTAGATGGCCACAGAGTCGACAGTGTGGATGCACAGGATGAAGGGATGATTCCTATCTCTGCTGGTAGGACAGAGAGGATGGTATGAGAGTCCAACACACCTCTTAGTGCAAGCATGCAGTTTAAAATTCACCAATCGTCTCTGGGATTTTTTTTTTACTTAGTATTTCAGACCATGATTTACTATGGGAAACAAAGCCCAGAAAGCAAAGTGGAAGCTACTAGATATATTTAAGAATGTGAGAATGATCACAATTCTGACTTTAATATATGTTCATGGCAATTAAAATTCAGAGGCACAAGCAGAAATGCAAAACCTGGTCCTGAGCGTGTGATTGCTCTCATCTGCTCAAAGATCAGTCTTTTTGGACTTTATTCTTCCTCACTGGTGTCCCGAGCATCATTGACTTCATATCTAACACCACAGAAGCACAAATCATGTCTCTGACCTATGGTTGGTCGTCCAACCTGTTTTTCTCATCTGGGGTACTCTGGTTCTAGGTGCTCATATATATTTCCCCACCTTTTCAGGAGGCCATAGCCACTCAGATGTCTCTTCTTTGGTGCTGTGGGCTTTGTTATATGGTTGTTTTCTGACCTGTGCAGTCTGTTCTTTTGAAGGGAGCTCCAGCTGAGTATCTGACCTTCCGTGTTCAGCATGTAGGGTTTTCTTCTTTTCTCCCTCCAGTTTTTGTTTCTTTGCCTTTTGCTTTTCAATCTGGAACATCTATTCAGATCCATCTTCTGGACCATCAGTTGAAATCTTCAATGATAAGTGCATCAGGGACAGTGGGATGAATGATGGAAAGGACTCCGAAGTGTTTGGCCGCTGCTGTTCCTCCTACTTGTTCCAGAAGCACTTCCTCCTGGAGGATGGGGAGGTGATCCTTGGCCTGAGGAAGCTGAGGAAGCTCAGGGAGCTTAGAAAGCCCACAAGACTTTCTGGGCTCCTCTGTGAGGTTCTGTAAGCAGTTAACAGTTGCTGGAGAAGAGGACACTTGTGTGGGCTTGCCTGCCAGTTGTGCAGGGACAACCAGAGATGTTGCTTTCTGTCACCCGCCTTGGAGTGTGCTTTTGGATGGTGCAGCTGCCTTTGAGTCACCGAGCTTCTGTGAGCAACCTCCCAACCGGTACTCCTGCATATGATTCCAGTGAGCTCTCAGGTTCTCCGGGATAGATTTGGGTGGGTTTGTTTCTTTGGTGCCTCATGTCTTCTTCAGGAAAGTCACAAGGCACAGAGACTGGACAGTGAGCATATGGTTGTGCAAAACTTTATTAAAGGAGCATGAGGCAGTGGGGGAGCACAGGAAGTCTCAGGATCCAGGTCACCCATGCGAGACTTTCAGGGTCCTTTCTAGGAGCAACAGGCTCAGGAGAGATGTTTTTGCCTTTCTGGGTATGTAGTGAAACACAGAACTCTTGACCAATTCAGGCAAAGACTAATAGGAAACAGGTGCAAACTACTATGCCAAACAGTTTTGCAAACATCTGACAGTCGCTATGGGCTGCCCTCTGGGCTGTCTCAGATCCTCCATAGCAGAGGCTGACAAGGATTGCTGATTGGCACATCCTTCTGGCTTAGCTGAAGATGATGACTGTGCTATCCAAGGCTCATACAAAGTGGTGGGTGGTTGGGGGCAGCAGAGCAGGTGAATCATCTGCTCTTTCAGAGAGTAATTGTTCTGTATAATGTTTGCCACTTGCACAAACTAGAATTATCTGGGGAGCGACAGCCTCGGCTGAGGAACTGACTCCACCAGATTGGCTTGTGGGCTTGTCTGTATGATAGTTTCTTGATTAATGGTTGCTGTAGAAGGGCCCAGCCCATTGTTGGTGGTGGTTCTGGGTTGTATGGGAAGGTCAGCTGAGCAATGCTTGTCCATGGACTCTGCTTGAGTTCCTGCCTCAGATTCCCTGGCTGATGGACTGGAACTCTTTCCTCCCGAGTTGGTTTTGGTCTAAGTTTTTTCATGGCAAGAGAAAGCAAACCAGGACAATAGTCATAGGTACCTTTTTGTTCTCTTTCATATTTTATGTTAATTTTCTTTGTATTTGTGTAACTTTCTGGTTGTATTATTTGTTCATTTCTTCTTGATAGCCTTAATTGGAATTGAGTGTAATAAATCTCTTGTTTATACCAGGGATAATTTTTGTTTATTTTTCTGGAGCTTTTGTGACTTCATTTTTCTTTAATGACTTCAGGTTCTTGGTTCTCTTTTAATGTCTATATGGTTGATGTGAAGAGATGCAGGCATGTTTTCTTACATGCTCTCTTTCTCCATTGAACAAGGACCTGGCTTAGTCCTGTCTGGGTGTGCCTAGGGTTCATGAGCTGGCAGGTTTCACCTGAGGGTGCTCGGGCTGGGCTTAGTGAGCTGCTCTTTTGAACTGGTGTGTGATAAGCTGAAGAACCTGCTCTGTGGTGTGACCTCTCGCTTTGGAGACAGAAGGTTCATTTTCTTGTTGAAGGACTGTTCATTTGGCTTCTGGAACACCCGTTAGTGATGTTAGTGCCAGGGGTGTGAGGGGCTGAGGTACATATATACTCTCATACCTGCAGGCCATACAGACTTATGGTTACAGACATCGCACCCCTCCAAAGTCTCTCAAGGTGTGAGCTGAGGCTCTCCCCTCTATTACCTCTATCCATAACCGATGCTAGCTTTCATTCACACATTCACTTGTCTTCCTTGTCATGGAATGAAGCAGGACTCCTGGGGAGTCCAGGGCTGGTTAAAAGATTCCAGTGGCTGTCTCTCAAACATGGCCCCAGTTTTCCTATGTACTCTGTGTCTCAGTTCCTGCTGCTCGATGGAAACGTTTTAGCCCTTATGATAATTATTGAAAGGGGGATATTTCTGAAAGTTTGAATTGACCCATTTTTCATTCTTCCCGGGAAGTGCGTTATGGCGCGTCGTGCCGGCTAAATCAAGGGCAGTTGTTGCTTTGGGAGAAGAGCAGAGACTATCTAGAACAAAGAACTCATTACTCTGCCTTGAGTCCCAAAGCTAACTTTTTTGAGTCTCTAGAGAGACTGTAGCCGTGAAAAACAGGATTTATTACAAGGGGAAAAAAGAGAATATTGTTACAGAAACTTTCCTCTGTATATCGAGAGCAAAGCTAGAGAAGCTTGAAACGGTTTGATTCGTAAGTCCCATGTTAACAGGATGGAAGACGTGATGGAAGGAAAAGGAACAGGAAGTAGGAAGAAAGGGAAGGAGACTTCTACTGGATCCACACAGTAGACAGCAGATAGGAAAACAGCCATCAGTGGTGTCTCTTACACTCTGCTCTTCAGCCTATTGCAGGAGCCATAAGGTATCTCATGGGTGGGAGATGCTAAGCCTTCTTCTGCACAGGGATAGTAAATATTTTAGGCTTTGTGGGCAGTGGGGGATTCTGTGGCAACTTTTAACTCTGCTGTTGCAATGAGAAAGCAGCCACTGGCTGTGCATAAGCAAACGAATAGCCAACGCTCAGTATCACATGTGTCAGTGCAGCAGGGCAAGTGTCAGAATTTTCGAGCCTCTGGTCAACATCTCTAGTTCTAAAATTTCTTACGAATTGCATGTACAAGAATAATATCTGGAGTTTCCATATTGTGTGGGACATGTCAAAGGTAGATTAAACATCCTTCTCCAGGGTCTAGCCTAGTGAGTCCACTGACCCTCCCTTCTCTCATCCTCCTCAAGCCACATGATCTAGCCTGAGTCACAAACCCAGTGTTCCTGCCTAGTCTGGCCACCCCTGCCTGTGCCACAACCAACTTCTAGTCTTTCTCCAAGACTAAACCTAACTGTTCCTGACCCT
Source organism: Arvicanthis niloticus (assembly GCF_011762505.2). Lineage (NCBI taxonomy): Eukaryota > Metazoa > Chordata > Mammalia > Rodentia > Muridae > Arvicanthis > Arvicanthis niloticus. Next base: position 37,629,061 of record NC_047658.1, on the reverse strand, counting down.
CAGGCCATTCCCAAGCCACACCCAACCTCTCTAACCAGTCAGATGTACCACCACACTCTAGGCTTGTACCAGGATGCACACCCACACATCAGTCCACTTCCCCTGTCCACCTGACTTTATCACACCTACACCATTGCCAGCCTCATGGTCCAACGTGCCTTCACATCCTCTCTTCTGCCTCAACCCACTCTCTCCATATCAGACACAGAACTAACAAAAGAAGTCCAACATGCCTAGATCTCGGCACAAAAAATACAAACAATATGAAAGACCAAGCATACATCCTGGACAAAGCCCACTAGTCCCATAGAAGTTTTTGCCAATGAGAATTACCTAGATGAAGCCAAGGACACAGAATTTCAAAGAACAATCATGAACTTCAACAAAGAATTCAAGGAGTTTTAAGAAGACACAAAAGAACCATTTCAATGAAACGAAAGGGAAAGAACTTGGGCAGAGTGAATGCCTGAGTGGTGGTCAAGGAAACACAGACATAAGGCTGATGGGCAGGATGCAGACATAAGGCTGGTGCAAACAGGCCAGGATTTGGGAATGGAATTCAGTAGGAATAGAAACAGTGAAGAGGACTCAAGCTGAAATCAAGAGGAACTGAAAAAAAAAAAAAAACCAACCAACATTCAACTAGGAAGTTTAAAAGGAAGTATTACAAGTAGAATGAATTAAGCAGAAGATAGGATATCGGGACTCAAAGATAAAGTAGAGGATCCATAACAAATAAACAAGGAATATAAAAAATTAAGCTGCAGGGAAGGAACACACAGGAAATGCAGGACACCATGAAGAGGCTGAGTCTTCAAAATATGGGCAGGAATGAGGAAGAAGATCCTTTAAGTCAATGGCAAAGACTAGATCTCTAACAAGCTCATAGATGAAAACTTCCCCAAGCTAAGGAAGTACACATCATACAGGTACAAGAACCATACAACACACCAAATAGACAACACTGAAAAAGAAAATTCCCAGTATATCATAGTTAGAACATTAAGTATACAGAGCAAAGAAAATATATTGAAAGCTTCAAGAGAAAAAAGCACATTGCATATCAAGACAAACCCATCAGACTAAGAATAGCTGATTTCTCAGTTGAAACGTTGGAAGCCATAAGACCCTGGAGCAATGCATTCCAAGTCTTAAACAGCCATGAAAGCCAATCTGGACTAGTATGTCCATCAACACTGTCTGTTGTAGTTGAAGGAGAAACAAAAACTCTCCACAAAACAAACAGCCTAAGAAAATATAGTCAACAAGCCAAACCTGGAGAAAACATAGGAAGCAGTATTTCAGGCTGAAGAGAGAAATAAATGTAACAGAGACTGGAAAGAAATATGAAGCCATAATTATTAAAACAAAAAGTACCACTGAGAACACCATCACCAAAACAAAACAAACAAAAACTAAAACAACAAAAACAACCCCCCCATACAATGACCACAATTAACAGAAACATTTCAATAGTTACTTTAATGGCCTCAGTTCTACAATCAAAAGACACAAACTGACCGAATGGACCAAGAAGCCAAACATCACATCCATTTTCTACGAGAATCCGTCCTACCACATTCTGCCTCTCTGCCAGGGGTGTCCAGGCACCACCAGTACACTGGCCTGGAAAAGGCAGAGGAAAGTCCCAAAAGGGGAGTCCACAGTCTGTGTTTCCCTTTGGGACATAGGATGAATGCTGTGGTTCCCAGACTCTTCTCTGGGTACCCAGGTGCTGCAGGTGCACAGCTTGGAAGTCCAGGGTCCACGTTTCTCCTTGGGGACATCTGTATATCAGGCAGGAAGGGAAAAGCTGAGCCGTAGACAAGCAGGGTCCAGTCCGATTGGGAGTGAGTGCTGAGTACCAGGAAAACCCTTCCTCTGGCGATTTTTAGGCAAAGGCAATCTTAATGAAGCACCTCTCTGAGACAATCCTTGCTTGTTCATATTGCTTTATTGAAGGAGGATATGAATGCATACATTTTATTTTGGTTGACCCAGGGATTATATGCCTCTTGGGGAAAGGGTGTGAGAATACCCAGGAAGGGAAGGTTCTTATGCCTGTCTGGTGCAGGGTCCCACATGTCCTACAGAAATATATTTTAGCTTTAAAGCTAGGCCACCATAGATGAAAAGATGGATGCAAGTACTCTAATTAAATGGGACCAGGAAAGAAGCAGGTGACAAAATAGATTTCAAGCTAAAACTATTCAGTAGAGATAAAGAGAGACACTTCATTCTGATCAAGGGAACAGTGAACCAAGAAGACATTGCTGTCCTTAACACATATATGCATTCTATGTGCAGTCTGGTGTACCTAATTTCATAAAAAATACTACTGGATACAAAGACACAGTCTAACATCAACCCATCAATGGCAGCAATTCCAGCACTCCACTTTCTCCAATAGATAAGTCATCCAGACCAAAAGCAGAGAAACATCAGAATCCGTTGAAATCAGTTCTACCCAGCAGCACGTGGAAGCTTTTCTAAAACAGATCACATCCTGGCACACAATACAAATCTTCACAAATTCAGAATGATTGAAATAACTCTGTGTTATCTGAATGCAATGCAATAAAACTTAAAATTGACAGGAAAAAAAACCCCCTCTAGTAAATACACAAACTCATGAAGATTAAACAACCCGTTATGATGATGAATAGATCAAAGAAGAAATTGGGAAAGGAATAAAAATCTCCTGAATTAAATGAAAATGAGAACACAACACAGCAGAATCTCTAGGACCCACGAAAGCTGTCCTGGGAGGGAAATTTGTAGCCCTAAGTGCTTACATTGAAGAGTCTGAGAGAACACAAATAAATGACTTAATGATGAAACTCAAAACTTTGGAAAAACAAGAACAAACCAAACCCAAATCCACTTGAGATCAAGAAATAATAAAAGCCAGAGCAGAAGTTAATGGTACAGAAACAGCAAAAAGAAAAATACAAAGGATCAATGAATCTCTGAGCGGGGTTCTTGGGGGAAGATAAACAAGATTGACAGGCTCTTGGCTCAACTCCAAAAGAAAAAAAAGAGAAGATACAAATGAACAGGATCAAAAGTGAACAGGAAAACATTACAACAGACACCAAATTCAGAATGTTATAAGGGAACACCCTTAGAACTGGAATCCCATTGAACTTGAAAACCTAAGAGAAATAAATGAATGTCTAGATTCAGATAAACCACCAAAATTAAGAAGAATTCAGCAACCTAAATAGACCCATAACAAATGAGACTGAAATAATTATGGAAAGCCTTCCAGCTAAAAAAAATCATCCAGGACCAGATCCAACTACAACCCTTGTTAAGTTACCGCTTCCTTCTCCTGTATCTGTATTGGAGCACCCACACATTTCCCATTTCACCCACCAGACCACTAGTACCCCTGCTGTTCTCTTCTCTGTTGCTCCCTTACACCAGCAATGGTCCATTCTTACTTTCCAGGCTTTTTCGGTTACTCCAGGCTATGAACTCAGGTCTGAAGATTTGGAGGTGGGAGCTTCAGATGAGAAAGAACATGCTATGCTTATTTTTCTGTGTCTGGGTTACCTCACCCCATATGATCTTTCTGGTTCATTCCATTTATCTGCAAGTTTCGTGATTTCATCTTTCTTTACAGGTGAATGGCGTTTCATGGTGTGTATGTATCACATTTTCATTATCCCGTCTGCAGGTGAAGGACAGTTTGTTTCCAATTCCCAGTTATTGTGATTGTAGCAACAGTGATCCTGAGCAAGTATCTGTAGAGGGGGATGTTGAGTCCTCTGGGCATGTGTCAAGGAGTGATGCACTGGGTCGTATGGTGGGTTTACTCTTAGCTTTGGACAAATTCTCCACGCTGATCCCCACAGTGTCTGCACAAGCGCAATCCCACGGACAGTGAATAAGGGTCATCCCCACAGTGTTTGCACAAGCGCAATCCCACGGACAGTGAATAAGGGTCATCCCCATAGTGTCTGCGCAAGCGCAATCCCACGGACAGTGAATAAGGGTCATCCCCACAGTGTCTGCACAAGCGCAATCCCACAGACAGTGAATAAGGGTCATCCCCATAGTGTCTGCGCAAGCACAATCCCACGGACAGTGAATAAGGGTCATCCCCATAGTGTCTGCGCAAGCACAATCCCACGGACAGTGAATAAGGGCCATCCCCATAGTGTCTGCGCAAGTGCAATCCCACGGACAGTGAATAAGGGCTCCCCTACCCCCACTCCCCCTCCACCACATGTTTTTCTTGTTTGGTTGATCTTTGACATTCTGATCAGAGTGAAGTGAAACCACAGGTTATTTTGATTAGCATTTCCATAATTTCTAGGGAGGATGAGCACGTTTTGAGATAATTCTAAGCCATTTGTTTTCTTTTCTTTTCTTTTTTCTTTTTTTCTTTCTTTTTTTTTTTTTAAATCAGGTTTTTGTTTTTCCAAATGAGTCATTTGTTTTTTTGATTCTTTTTCTGTGTGCTGCCACTTTACCCAGTTGGCTTTCCCTTTAGCTGGGCACAGGCTTCCTAGTTTTGTGAAGTCCCACTTGTCTGTTTTTGGCCTTAATTCTTGAGAAAATGTAGTCCTCTTCAGGACTACACCTCTGTCACACAGGGCTCTGCCTGTTTTGTCTTCTGTCAGTTTTAGTGTTTCCAGGTTCACATGTAGGTCTTTGATCCACTTAAAGTCAGTCTTTGTAAAAGGTAACAGATGTGGGTTACGTGTTACTCTTTTTGCATGTGGATTTTCAGTTTCCCCAGCACCCTTAGTTGAAGATGCTTCCTTTTCCCCAGTGCATACGTTCAGCATCTTTGAGAAATATTACGTGGCTAATATTACACGTACTCATGTTTGGGTCTTCAATGTTGTTCCATTGGTTTAAATGTCTGCATTGGTTCACAGTACCACATTGGTTTATTAGGATGGCTCTGTAGTATATCTGAAGATCTGGAATGGTTCCCATCCCACCCTCGCCCGTCACTGTTTTGTTGTTGTTGTTCAGGACTGTTTTACCTGTTACGGTTTTTTTTCTGCTTTCATGTGAATTCTACAATAGTTTTTTTTTTCCTATTTCTGCAATGAATGAGAGCGGTCTGGATTCTATACATCGGACGATGAGATCAGGGTGACAGAGACAAATGTTGAAATGTGGATGTGTGTCCTGTCTGAGAAGGGTATTTTGCATATGTGATTAAGTTTTAGGTGTTAAAATGGCCAGCTCATGCTGGGTTATCCTGTGGGCCCAGTGTCTGTACAAGGGAGGGAGACAGAGCACATCTGTGTCAAAAGACATGATGACATTCTAGAGAGTATGATGTCATGAAGGAAAGTCACATGCTAAAGTCTGCAGGCAGCCATGGAAGCTGGGAAAGACAGGAAACAAGGACAGGGAAACGTTTCTCTGTTCAAGACAGGAGATGGTCCTCTGTTCAAGACAGGGAGAAGGGTTCTTTGTTCATGCCTCAACAAGGAGTGGCAGAGGCATCTTGTCACCTTAGCTGAGTGAGACCTATTTTTAGACTTCAGACTCCCAGAACTGTGGTATGAAACAGTGGTGTGGCTTTGAAGCAAGTAGGATGGTAATTTATTTGAAGAACAGTGGGAAAGAGATATGGTTGAGAAATTCAGGGGGATATGGGGACAAACAGAAGACAGTAGTTTTTGTCCTGGTTACCCAAACATGAAATATGAACAATCTAGATATGCCTCAGCCTGGTGGAACCCAGGTCTGCCAGAATCCGAATAGATCAGGAGCTGTCACCACAGTCTTACTTCTAGGGACTGGCTCAGGTGACAGCTAATACAGTGATGTGTCTGGGTGGTCATGGTGTAAGCAAATCAGGATAGACATAAGGCCTGCTACTGTTGTGTCCTTTGGGACGTTGCTCATAGAGACTCATACACTACCTCATTCAAACCTTTCAGTAATCCTCCAAGGACTGAGTTGGTGCCTTCTGCCTGTGTGGAGGTTAAGTATTGTCAGGCATATTCCCTCTAGGGAGATGTGTTTGAGGTGGTTGTGCAGAAAATGAAAATAGATTTGCAGGGTTGCCTTGGATGGTGATATAGAGAGCAAGGGTTTGGAGCCTGGATGCTGGGCACTTCACTGGGGCCAGGGACATGGGCATAATCAGCAGAGCCCACATGTGTGTTTGGAGATCCATGAGGCTTCACATATTCCTACCTGGTGGTCCTGAATGCGTGTGTGTGTGTGTGTGTGTGTGTGTGTGTGCGCACGCCAGCAGCAAAATGAATCTCAGTCTACTGAGCTGGAAGAGCGGAGAGAGAAGGATCAGAGGGCTGCCAGCTCAGGTGTCCCCATCCACTGTCCCTCTTGCTTCCTAGTTGTGGGTGGGTGAATTTACAAGGGGTGGAAGAACACTTGCCTCAGGTGGATGGTGAAGAAAGTTCATGGGATGACTGAGAAGGGCTTCTTTGACTTTTCGGAGCTTCATTTTTGTCATTTGTGGAAGGGGTGGTTGAATCTGTGCTTTCTCCCAAGCAGACCTTGCTGAGCTGGTAGAAACCCCAAAACCCATCTTGTCCCTCATTAAGTGTCTCCAAGTGGATAACACAGTACTGTTGTTCCGAGATAAACAGGAGCTGGTGGTACAGGTTTCTCGGAGCACTGTTTTTTGATCCCAAGAGTTCTCACCTGAGGTAATAGCAGGAATTTGGGAACATGCAGGTTCCTACCTCCACATCCAGGGGGATAGAGCAATGAGGTCTTTACATCATGCAGACCCTGGAGGCATGTTAGCCACTCCTTCTTGGTCCCCAATGAGTGACATATTTAGAGTCTCCCAGCTGAGAATCTGAAGGCCAGGTATCGGGTTTAGGGAACTGCCACCTGAAGTTGGAGCCAGAGCATAGAGAAAGAGCCTCGGGTGGAGGAAGAACCTGTGGCAGAGATGATGTGAAAGACAACATCTGTGGGATACTCACGTGGCTTTCCTGGAAGACTGCCAGAAAGGCCCAGAGAAAACGTCTTACCACAACTCTGGGCAAGAACTTTTACTGATATTTTTCTGGGGATGAAAACATTGGAAGAAGCCATGATATAGGAAGTATGTTCTTTCTCTTCCTCTGCTTTGGGGGCTTGGGGGGGGGGAATCTCTACCTTGGAGGAGGAGTTAATGGGTGTGTAGCTGAGGCACTGGTGTGCATTGGGCTGTTCTGTTTGTACCCAGCTTTGGGTTGGCCTTGTTTGAGAGAACTAAGCTCTAGAAGGAAGAGGGAGGTCAGGAGGGAAGAGGGAAGGCAGGAGGACTGCTGTCTGTCTGTCTGCTCCAGCTCTAAATTGACTGGAATGTTTGGCTGGAGCAGTCCATGGAGATACAAGGGGATACATCCAAGTCCCTCAAAGGATGCAGACCCTAATATATACCACAATTGTACACACACACACACACACACACACACACACACACGAGTAAGGCTTAACCTACAAATTTGCCATAGTGCGAGATTAACAGCAACCTTTAAGGTAGCTAAGAATACCCTTCAATTTGTGATGTTCCTGCCTCAGCTTCAAATATCTGTAATTACAGATCTGTGCTACCAGTCCTGACTAAGTCATCATAAGTAGTATTAATAAAGTGACAAACTAGGGCAATTCTAACACTCAAATTAACAAATGCTGCATGACTATGCTCTCTTTCACACCCTGGAAAGATACTGTCATGGAGGGTGCTCCCTTCTGTTTACTGAGGGTCAGGAAACCATTGCACACCAAGATTCTAGTAAGGGGAATGTGTAAGTGACCAGGCAGGGGTGGTAGCTTGTGGCCCAGGTGCTATGCCTTTGCACAGTGTGGAAGAGTGGCATATACGTACTAAATTATGGCTCATTGTGGATGCCACAGTAGAATTCTGGAGTCCTTCTTATAATAAATAGGATGAAAATATTATTAGCACAGTTTAATGTTTTGTTGCATGAGAGTTTCCTTTCTTAATTTTTTTTTTATTGAAAAAAAAATCTGCCATTCAGGTACAATGAGTGAAAAAGGGAGTCCCAGCCTCCGACAACCACCTTCTTCCCTTGCTGGAAACTGTCATGTGCTGGCTTCATCCAGCCTAGGTGACCCCCCGAGGGCATTGAGAAGACAAGAGTAAGACCTCTATAGCATCTCAGGAGAAAGCCAAGGGATGCTGAGCCAAATGACGAAGAACCAAAGCTCTCCCCACTGGACGCGTTCCCACAGGAAGAGAGCATTGCCTTAAGACCAATGTAACTATGCTTCCAGATCCAGTCTCTTAGAACTGTGTTAGCTACGAGCCACCAACACTCTGGCATGGGCTGAGAGGGTTTCAGGAGCCCCAAGCCCTAACTGAGGAGCTGTGGAGAGTTAATGGCTTCTGGGGGTGGGACAGTCGGTTTTCTTTAAGGGTGTGGCTCCTGGTAGGTTGATGAAGCTTCAGTGGGTGAGCCCACAGCAGGAGTATTCGGACAGTAGAAATTGGACTCACTAGGTTATTAAAAAAATAAAAATGGCATGTATTTGGGGGTAGGTAGGTAGGGTGGGTCTGGGAAGAGTTAGGGAGGGGAGTTGATGACTGTGATCAAACTACAGCGTATGAAGTTCCCAAAGAGTAAGATTGTAACAAGTGGGTTAGAAGACACGATTTAGAAGACACGATGCTCCTGTGTACCTTTTTACTGCCCTGTGACATCCGGTCTCCCAGCTTCTTTAGTGTATGTATCTCATACAGTTCTAAAAGTCTTTCTGGCTCTCTATGGGACATTTTTAGTGGCCAGTGCTTTGCTTTTTTTTTTTTTTTTTTTTTTTTTTTTTTTTTTTTTCCATACTGCCCTTGGAAATGTATCCTGAAAGGTGGTTGGATATTCCTAGGTCCTCTGAGGTTTCTAGGTCAAGGGTTGCTTATGATGTAAATTGAAACATTGTTCAGACCACACCAGCCTATCTCTACAGTCAGCAGACCAGCAGCAACAGCAGCAACAGCTGTGAATGAACAACCCCCATACCCTGGACTCCCCCCTCCTCACCTCCTGTGATGTGTCTTGCTTAGGTCTTAAGCAGGGATTTTTGGTCAGTTACTCTGGCTTCTATCTTCTTCCTGAGAAATTATACCACCTGGTTACATTTGTCTTTCTTACTAATACAAACTCTATAAATATGTAGAGGTTTTGTATGCGCTTGTGCTAGAATGTCTGTCACATCAGCATTTGTCAGAAGTGACAAAGAGGCTGATCCTGATTGGTTGTGTGTGAGGTCCTTTCTCCCTTTCTCTATCTCTTGACCTTTGTCCCCACTCTTTCCTCCCTCCCCCTTCTTGACATCTCTCCCCTCATCCCCTTTTTTCTCTTTCCCTCCTTCTTCCTCCCTCCCTTTCCTCCTCTTCCCTCCTTTCCCCTACCCCTTTTCTCCCTACCCCCTCTCTCTTCCTCCTCCTCCTCTTGCTCCTCCTCCTCCTTTCCCTCTTCCCTCCCCCTTCTCTTCCCACCTTTCAGTTGACTGGGCTGTCTGCTTCTTCACACATGCCCCAGTTTAAAGCCGGCACTTTATTCTGTTCATGGCTTTGTTAAGAAGGACTTTAAAAAGGCTCTCTGGGTGTTCTTGACTAATGTCTCTTGCGATTGTGTCTTTGTCAGCTGGGACTGTGATCATCTGAAGTCTCTGGGTGAAATGCCTAATGCCTACCCTATTGAAGTGACTGGCAGCCCCTGTCGGCCAGCTGGCAGCTGGGCTGGGCCTCTCTGGTGCTGTGCTGCACTGGCTTCCTTACAAGGTGTTGGCCTCCAGCAGAGCAGGAGACCCAGGAGTACCAGGCAGAAGGGGAAAGCCTTTTCCAGCCCAGTCTCAGCAGTCTCATGATGTCATTTCCTCTGTTGGCTGAAGCTGCCCATACCTGAGGGGAAGGAACATGGATCCTCCTCACTGCTGGCCTGTGGAGGCAGGTCATAACTAGAGGAGCATTTGGTGGACCACACTGCCTTATTACATTCTTCTTACATTACTAACTTAAAACTTATTATTTTATGTTATGTATATGGGTGTTTTTCCTGCATGCCTGCCCTCGAATCACTTGTGTGCCTGGTACACACAGAGTCCAGGAATAGGTGGTAGATCTTGAACTGGGGTTACAGATGGTTGTGAGTGGCAGTGCAGATTCTGGGAGTTGGACCTGGGTCGGCTGGAAGAACAGCCAGTACTTTGAGATACCGAGTCATCTTTTCAACCCCTAGACTGCTAATTTATTTGCCACAAAACAGTTCCCCAGATCCTCCTGATATTTTAATTAGCTTGCAGTACATTTATGAGTTAATCTAGGGGAGAATTAATAGCTTCATAGTTCTGGACTTTTCTCTAGGAGGATATTATTATTTTTCATTTGATTTCACATTTGTCTCCTTTCCATGTCTGTAATGAAATATATAATGATGGATAATTTATAAGACAAAGGTTGATTTAGCTCTCACAGTTTTGAAGGTGGAAGGGCCAAATACTATGCTGTTCATTCTGGGGCAGGTCCCCTGGCTGCCTCATATCCTGGTGATAGCACTGTGGTGGTGGCTGAGAGGAGATCACAAGATAGGACAGGAAGTCCGGGGGTAGGAGTGGGTGGGGAGTAAGGAGGTAGGGGGTGTGGTTGGCCAGTCTTGGTCTTTTGAAATAACTCTCATTACAACTAACCCTATGACAGCCTGAGGCCCTACCAGCTGACTGTCCCTTGGCCTCCTACCATGGCTACGCTGGGATCCAACTATATTAATTACTTTTCTCTATACTGTGACAAAACGAAGGACAAAAGTGCCGGAAGGAAGGAAGAAAGGAAGGAAGGAAGGAAGGAAGGTAGGTAGGTAGGTAGGTTGGTTGGTTTAGTCTAACTCACAGCTTAAGAAGGGACACAGCAGGCTGGTCACGTGGGTCTGGAGTCAGGAAGTAGGCAGCAGACAGGAAGTGGAAGGGGTCCATGAAATCTCAGGGCCTGTTCCCAGGAACCCATTTCCTCCATCCAGGCTCCGCCTTCTGAAGGTTCTATAGCTTTCCAAATGGCATCACCAACTGGGGACCATGTTTTTAAACGTGTGAGCCTGTGGTAATTTCACCTTCAAACCACAGCACCAAGCTTCTGAAACATGACCCTTGGAGGAAGTATCATCTATCTATATTAGGATATTATTATAATTATTATATTGCTCAGTTCCTATAGTTTTGCCCAAATATGACAGCTTCTTTTCAGATGTTACTGGGAGAGGGATTTTTTTTTTTTAATTCTCTCCCAGTGGGTTTTCTAGCTAGTTTTGCTTGATTGTAGGAGAAAGATAACCTTCACATTTTACAGTCAATTTAACGAAGACTCTTAATTATTCTAGTAGCTAATTATTTTACTCTTTTGTGAGTTTTAGGAATGTAATTTGTCATTTACCAGAGATAATAATAATGACCTTTTATTTCCGTTTATTGTTATCACAGATATTTTGCGTTTGTTCTGTTGTCCTATAAACCATCTACTTTATCTTTTTTTTATTACCTTGTAACTTCATTGTGAATATAGGTAGTGTATGTCCTGGTGTTTTGATGGATTAGACTCTGCCTGTCATTGCGTGTGCGCGTGCATGTGTGGTAAGATCTGTTAACCTGCTGAGCTATCACACTGGCCCTATAATTATTTTTCAATTAAAATGTGTTTGTATTCTGGTGGACATAAAGTCTTCAAAATTTTTATAGTTCTTCTTAAAAAAAAAAAAAAAACCAAACAATTAGCTTATTACAAGACTAAGGATGTAACAGTTATCAAGGAGTTTCCTCTCAATAAATATAGTTGTAGCATTTATATGAGAATATTATTTGCTTTGGTAGCTGTCCGACTTCAGCGTGTCATGCCCAGATAACAAACCTTGCCCCGAGCTCCTGGGAGACCTTCCCAAGTGACTTAAATTATTTATAGTGCTGCTTAGCTGTGGGTGGAGTAAAGGAACGTTTGCCGGGTGAGTTCTCATACCTGGCTCGGTGGCCTCAGCTGTCTCTGTGAGGGCTTGTTCATTAGCTGGTAAGTTGTCTATCCATTTTTATTCCTTTAATTTGTTTTTTTCGAGTGTTAGGGGAGAGTAAGGAAGAATGATTTTTAATTTGTCCTGATTGACTCAGTGCTCTGACGGATGTCCCCCCTCTGAAGGGCCTTGTGTGTAGGAAGTAACAATGTATGTCCTTCCCTGTGTTTGCTTCTATTCTCCCCTTTTCATTCTTAGAGTTGATTCTACCCCAGCTCTACATTGGGGATCTTGGTGAACTTAGGCCAGTTACTACACCCCACCCAAAGAATGAACTCACCACCCAAGGTTCAAGACCCAGAGGACGTTTCTAGAACAGATGCCACTGTCTTCTATAGTATGAGAATTTAGGCTGTGACCGTTGTAGGCACTTGGTCACAATTAGGAGAAAGCCTGAGAGGGCTTGTGTGGACCACCAGACTAGAGGCAGAACAGAAGGTGTTGGAAAAAACTCCAGTGACTCTGAGATCCTGGTCCAGCTTTGCCCTGACAACAGTTCATATCCAAGCTTGTCAGCTTGACAGCTAATGGATCCCCTTTATTGTATCCGTCAAGTATGGTCCACTGTTATATGCATGCAAGTGAGTTCAGAGATAAAGCTAGAGGTGCCTGATTGTGGACTTCCTGTAATGAAAACTGCAACTCATTTCTATCTGCTTCCGAACATAATTGTTTTCCTCCCAAACAAATGGAAGCATAACAGACAGAATTGGGGTCCTTTCTTATACCACAGAGCGTCATTCTCCTCTCCTCTTTAATAACTTCGTTCAGTTGCTGTAACCGGTCTGGATTTTATTGGTTTTGAATGTGTGATGCATTCTTTCAATACACAGTTTAATTTAAATTAACACAGTTCCTTTAAAACTGTGCTAGAACACACACAGTCAAGCACAGGAAGAGTGGAGTTCAGCATTGTTCAGATGGGCTATGTCATCACTTCCCGGGGCCCTTCATCTTGTGGAACTAAAACTCTGTCTGCATCAGACATTCTCTATTCCCTCTCCTCTGAGGCCCTCACAGCCACTGGTGAAGGTGCTGTTTCTATGAGCTTGAGTCCCTGTATAAGGGGAGCCCTGCAGCCTGTGTGTGTGCTTTGCAGTCTGTGTGTGCTTTGAGGAATGACTTACTCACTTAGTTCACTGTCCTTGGGGCTCCTCCAGGTGGCTGCAGGGGTCAGAGTTCCCTTCCTTCTTGAGGCTCAGTGATATTGTAATGCAAGTATCTCCAGGCCGTTCTCATGAAGGCTGTTGTTGTGTTCACGGGTATGTAGATGTCTCTTTGAGATGCCGGTTTTGGTTCTTTTGAGTATATAACAAGAAAGGATCTTCTGCTAATTTTACGTTTGTTTGTTTATGAGTCTCTAGGTAACTGTGGCTAATCTGAGACTTGCTATGTAGATCAGGGTGGTCTTGAACTCACAGAGCTCTGCCTTGTCTATGCCTTCTAAGTGGTGGGATTAAAGACATGTGCTCCTATACTGGACTTGCTAACCTGATTTTACTATCTTGAGGAATATGCATACTGTTCCCCATAGAGGCCACAGAATTTTGCATTCCTAGCAGGGATGCTGCAGAGTGATGCGAGGCTTTCTCCATCTGGTCACTTACATTTACTTCTGTGCTCTACAGTCTCTTTCTCTCTGTATGTATGTATACCTATGTACATATATATGCATGTATGTACATCAGTCTCTTTCACACCCATGGCTCCTAACAATTGAGCTGCATCCTCGGCTTGTAACTGTGGGTTTGCTTTACCTTTTCCTCATTAGGGATGCTGGATCCCTCTTCTTACACCTGGTGGAGATTAGTCCATCTTCTTTCAAGAATGTGAGCTCAGATTGTTTGCCTACTTTACAAAATGGATCTATATATGTTTGGAAAGTACCTTCGGAAATAGCTTCATATATTACCATTTTGAGTGCCTGGGGTCTGTTTCTTGCCAGGACTCCCATTGTGCCTGTGTTGGCCCTTCTTTACCTGTCTTTACCATTTTTCTCACAAATGTTCTCTATCTTGTTTAGCATTGTATTGGCGTGTATGTATGTGTGTGTGTGTATATGTGTGTGCATGTGTGTGTGTGTGCGTGCTTGTGAGCGGGTAAGCTTGCCTGTAGGTGGACTTCCTCCATTACTCTACCTTTTGTGGGACAGTCTCTCATTGAGCTTGGATCTTCGCCATTTTAGCAAGGCTGACTGACCAATGTCACTCATTTCTACCCCCTCAGTCCTGTGGCAGTCAGCGTCCCAGCCACATCTGGCTCCTGTGTAGGTGCTTAGGATCTAAACACAGGTCTTTATTCTTCTGTAACAATCGCCTTCCCCACAGATCCATCCCCCCACCCCCGTACTGTTTGTATCATTAAAACCACCATTCGTTCTGTGTCCTAACTTTATTATCTCATTGTAAATAGATTCCTAGTTTCATTCATTTCCAGAAATTAGTTTTCGTTTTCTGAGAACTCCCCATGTGTGTGTCTGTGCCCAGTTTTCCTGTTAGTTTCATAAAGTGGTGATTTCTTTGTACGTGGGTTTTTTTCTCACTTTACTTATTTATAATTTATTATTTTTTATGTGCATTGGTGTTTTGCCTGCATGTTTTTGTTGTGTGAGGTTGTCAGATTCCCCTGGAATTGGAGTTATGGACAGTTGTGAGCTCCGGTGTGGATACTGGGAATTGAACCCAGGTCCTTTGGAAGGGGAGCCAGTGCTCTTAACTGCTCAGCCATCTTTTCAGCCCCAATCAGACTCCTTCTCAACCGTTGTCTAGCATTCCCATTATTTTCCCCTGTTACTCCTGCCCATCCCCAGTTGGCTTCCATTTGTAGTCATTTGTTTTCCAGATTCCTGTTGGAGACTCTTAGCATCTTCTGATCCTTTCTAGTGTTTCCCTTCTGTTGCCTTCCACCTTGTGTGGCTTTGACCTCAGAGAAGTCGTTTCCTTTACTTTACCTCTTAAATGCTATGTGGAAGGGCTTTTCTCTGTGTATTAGAATAGTCAGTTTGGGTACCATTTCAGACATTTTATTTAGAATTTCTAGTATCAAGTCATCTCACAGTGTGTCATATCTGATGTCTATGTTCGTCAAGACAGCATGGTTCTGTGGGGAAGGTGACAACAGCCTTATCGGGTTGTGATTCTTGTGAAATATTAATGTCTGGTAGTGAGGCAGAAATATCACATGGATTTCCAGGTTGTTGATTGAGCATATGATTTCTCCTCAGGTGAGTCTGGTTGGCAATACCAGTCTTAAGCATCAACAATGCTTGGGGTCTATTTAGAATGGAGATTATATTTACAGTGACCACTTTTGGCTATTTACAGAAAAAAATACAACTGTATCTGCACTTATTGTTTCTCTTTGTTTACAGTTACTCATGGTCAACCACAACCTGAAAACAGAAAGTGGAGATAGAGGGATAGTTTGTATATTTTATATTGTATACCATTCTGACTGGTATGATCTCATGTTATCTGCTCAGGGCATGAATTGTTCCTTTGTACGTGGTATATATATATAGTATATACCATTCACCCTTTAGTCACCTGGAAGCTGCCTTTCTTATTAGCACATCGACTCTGATGGTACTGTAGTGCCTTGTTCCAGCACCTTCTACAAAGTAACCCAACACTGAATCACAGTTACCTACATCATTCATTTCCTCTCATCACATATACATTGTATCTTCTAACATCAGCACAAGGGTGTCCTGCAAAGAGAGAAGAATGTGAGAGACCATGGGCATACAAGGTTTATTATAGAGTATTGTAATTGTTTCATTTTATTATTAATTTTGTTGTTGATCTATTAATGTGTCTGGTTTATAAATTAAAATTTATTGCAGACATATGTATTTATGAAAAGCAGTATGGATGACTAGGTCAGTAGGTAGTTTGGTGTGAAAGGTACTTTGAAGTTTCCGCTCAGCATCGGGGAGTGTGTTCTCTGATGATAAGGAAGGACTCCTGCACTGTGATGTCACCAGAAGAGTTTGTGGTGTGTTAATAATAAAAAGTAGCAGACAAGCTGGTCATCAGCAACTGTTTTGTGACAAAAGTCTCTTAGCTCATGGCTGTAGCACTGTAAAGCCATGTATGAAGGTTGCTCTTGTAGGAAGTATTTTAGAAAAGGAACCATGGTAAATGTTGCTTTTATGAAAACTCCAG
Source organism: Arvicanthis niloticus (assembly GCF_011762505.2). NCBI lineage: Eukaryota > Metazoa > Chordata > Mammalia > Rodentia > Muridae > Arvicanthis > Arvicanthis niloticus. The sequence continues at coordinate 37,612,890 of NC_047658.1, read as the reverse complement.
CCAAATAGAAGTGACATTCGTCCCCATAGTTTCCACTTTCTTCTTTAATGCCACATTCTTTTTGAAAAAAAAAAAATGTAAAGACAGGGTCTCACTATGCACTGTGATGTCATGAATGGAACTCACTCTGTAGACCTGGCTGGCCTCCAACTCACAGAGCTACACCTGCCTCTGCCTCCTAAGTGCTGACTAAAAACGTGACTACCAAACCCAGCAAATGCCACAGCGCTTGAGTGTTAAGCTTTCTTTCCATTCATAGAATTCCCTTGTGTTCCTGTTAGTGCTTTAGATACTGCTGGTAATCTGTGCTTATGATCTTGACCTTGGCTTGCCTTTTCAAAGCATATTGAAAATCACCAGATGCCCTGCCTTTCCTCTTTGGCTAATCTGAGAATTTCACCTTATCCTTAATTGCATTCTGTGTCTGTGGCAATCAAACAGCTGTGCAGGAGAGCCAGCTGGAACATAGTGTTGGAAAATGTTCGGTGATGGTCCTTCCTGTGGATGAGTTAGTCTCATCAACCTATCCTGACGTAAATGTGTTATGATCTCCCTGAAAGACCTGGCAGCTGATGCTTATTTAACTTCAGAACTTAGTCTCTTAGAGGCAGCCTTCTGCCCACCCAGTAATGCCCAGTCTTAGTGCGTATCGCAGTGCAAGCTTGTTGAAGGTGTTTCATGGGATAGTCAGATGTTTCAATTGAAGTTCAGATTTCACTCCAGGCATTGCGGGTGCCGTTACCTCTCAGCAGACCCCTCTTGCCTAGCTAAGTGGGTGCATGCACAGCTCTTTCTCAGTTTGCTCCTCTGCTTGGCAGATAGCAGATTTCTTTTGACATTGCTTGCACGAGCCACCTCAACATCAGAGTGTTAACATGTGAAGAGAGGCTGTGTGAGAGGGGAGTGCAGAATGGATCCTGGTGTTGCCATCCTGCTTGGAGGAAGATTTCTGTCATCGATCTGCTGAAGGCAAAGCCGAAGATTGACTACTTCTTTATGTAGCACCTAAAGCAGTCTCCTGCCCCTGTCCAGTGACTGTTTTAGCTTGCGTTAATTGAATACCTATGAACTTCTTATTTAAAAGAATGTAACTGTGGTCCAGTGTGCATGTAGCTTTTATCTCACTATTTCTAAGCCTGTCCTTTAGTAGTCTGTTCACATTGTTGTCAAGCTATCATACCCAACTGACTACTAGGATATTTTTCATCTTGCACATTTGAAACTCTATCCTCCCATCTCCCTTCCGCAGACAGCCTCTAGTGCCGACCACCCTATGCCCCGCCTCTGCAGTGTGGTACTGAATTATTTTGTGTCAAGTTCTGATTAGCCCAGAACAAGGACGGATCCTGCATTAGTGCGTAGCTATCCAGCTAAGCATTAAAACTTGTGATTTTTGTCTCTTCTCAGTATTACACTGTTTTGTAAAATTATTACATTTTAAAGTCTTATTCAGCAATATTTATATGTAAATGTAGGAATAAAGTTATTCACAGTGACTGTTTTTCAGCCCTAAGAATTGAACTCAGGGTCTTGCGTGTATAAATGGACTGCCACCATACCAAAGCGAAATTTTATTTATGGTTTTTTATTTTTTTTGTTTTTTGTTTGTTTGTTTTGAGACAAGGTCTTTTTATGTTAAACTAGACCCCAAGTAGTTGGTCCTTTTGCCTCAGTTTCCCCAGAAGCTGTCATAAAGGTGTGAGTTACCATATCTGCCCTCAAAAAGCATTTTGAATAAAACATTTGGTCAATATGAATTTACGTAAAATAAATAAAAAACAAAACATAAATATTACACACACAGTATATTTAATAGAATGTGCTTTGTAAATAGGTCTATCTTAGGGTTTTACTGCTGTGAACAGACACCATGACCATGGCAAGTCTTATAAAAGATAACATTTAATTGGGGCTGGCTTACAGGTTCAGAGGTTCAGTCCAGTATCATCAAGGGGGGAACATGGAAGCATCCAGACAGGCACAGAACTGAGAGTTCTCCATCTTCATCTGAAGGCTGCTAGTGGAAGACTGACTTCCAGGCAGCTAGGATGAGGGTCTTAAGACCACACTCACAGTGACACATCTACTCCAGCAGGGCCACACCTCCCAACAATGCCACTCCCCGGGCCAAGCATATACAAATCACATGGTCTAATTAAGTTCAGCCTCATTGAAGAAACCTCAATTGAAGAAAAAAAGTCTGAAAAGTAACAAAAAATACAGAATGGGCCAAGGAGATGCCTGGGCAAGTCAGAGGGCTTTTAGTGAGGACTGAATATGGATTCCTAGACCACACATAAAAGCCCAGTGGCTGTGAGGGCCCAGCTGTAATCTCTGCCTACAAGTAGTGGTGACAGGGAAGCCTGTCTATCCAGACTCTAGGAGCTTTGGGTTTGGAGAGAGATCCTGTCCCAACATGTATGGTGGAGAATGTATACCCATGTACACCCATGTACACACACACACACACACACACGTGAACACACTACCCATATAGTTATTCACCAATGTATTCGTATCACACATGCATGCAAACAAGGAGCTGGGACATAAACTTTGAGAATATTTTAGTGACATAACCAAAGCCTGTTGTATCAGTCACCTTCCATGTGATTTAAAGACAGACACATCTGCAAGAGATGGGGTGGGGGGGCATTTTCTGTTGTCTTTCTTTAGCCTGAGATGTGCATGCAGCTTCTGGAGCCATAATTTGAGTTTCCAAAAGACTTAAACAAAGCATTCTTTCCCTGGTTTGTAATTTTAGAGGAAAACTGGAAAGTCTGTTCTCATCAGGTTCTTGACACCAAATGGCTTGCGTGAACATGGAGGATTAGTGTCTGTGTGTGGTATATCTCTGGGAGCAGGGGTCTGCATCTCTGTCCACAGGCACAACTCACTAGCCTGCTCTGGACCATTTTGAGTCACATATCACTGGTGAATGGGGGCTGTGACTACCAGCAAGAAACGAACTCACATGCTCATGTTTATAGTAGCATTGTTCATAATAGAATGGAAGCAAGCTATGCCCACCAACAAAGCAATAAATAAAACAGGCATATATGCACCCAATAGTCTATCACCCAGCCTTGAAAAGGAAAGATACTCCAACATTCTTTGAAGTAGATAATCCTTGAGGACTTTATGTTAAATGAAACAAACTCAACCCCAAAGGATCAAGCTTGACTTATTACACTTATTGGTAGTACCTAGAAACAAGGTAGAGGCTAGTTGCTAGGGACTGAGGTTATGGACATGTTTTTCTTTCACAGAGACAGGCATGCAGGTCAGGAAGATAGTGCTGGAGTGGATGGTGGTGGCTGCACAGTGGATGTACTTAGTGACTCTGAGCTCTTCACTTGAAGGCATGGCCACCCAAGAAGAGGGAAGTCACACCTGTGCTGAAAACCAGCCATGGCTCGTGAAGTCATGGCTCTTGGAGCAGAACCCAGCCACCACTTCACTAAACCACCATAATCCCTAGCTACATTCTAAATATTCTTCCTTATACCCATAGATAATGTAGTCTTCATCCCTCATCAAGGAAACTTCTCTTTGCAACAGATGGAGACCATTACAGAAAATCACAAGTGATCAAATGCCAGAGATGTGAAGCCCAACCCCAGGGGATACGTGTACTGTGTAACTCCTGCTCCCCAGGCTCAGGAACATTCTAGAAGAAGGGACCAGAAGATTGTAAGATGCAGAGGAACAGGGAGTTTGCTGTGAGACTGTGTCTCCTGGAAATGTCAGAGAAACTATACCTATGGATTCTCACCAACACGGCTGCCAAACACGACCTGATTAAGGATAATACCAATGAACATGCTAACTGCATGGAAAGGGGAAAGCTCACAACTCTAGACACAGCACTACAGGCGAGCAAGGAAAGCTGAGAATGGGGGAAATAGTCTTCCCCAGGGGATAGTACACCAGTTGTTTATCCAATACCAAGTAGCAGTTAAAGACATGGTTCTGTGGTTAAGAGCATGTGCTGCTCTTCCTGAGGTCCCAAGTTCAGTTCCTAGCAACTACTTCAGGTAGCTCACAGTTGCCTGTAACACCAGTTCCAGGGGTGTCCAATGCCTCTGGCCTCCATGGACACCTGTGCCTACCTGCACACACCCATGTGTAGACATGCACGTGTACATATGATTTAATGTTTTTTCAAATCTTAAAAAAAAATCCTATGCTCCCAGTAAATGTTTGTTGCCTTTGTTTTACTATAGTTTTTAAAGACTGAAAAAAAATACTGAAAACTTCACTATTAATTTTTTTTTAAGTAAGAAGGTTAGAACAGTATTTGGATGGATTAAAAATCTGGCAAGCTTACTCATTCAAGTGAAACCACAGGAAACGTCTCATTCAGAGACACAGCAAAGATAGACGCGGCATGTGCTGAAATGCCATGGAGGAGAACCACATATGCAGTGCACATATTCTCCCCTGCTACATTTGTTCTCGTGGTGCCAGGCACTGAGTCTGCGGCCTTCTGTGTGCGAGGCGAGTGCTCTGCTGCTGAGCTATACCCCAGCCCGATAGGCACATTTGGATGCTCTCACATGTCAGTTTAAAAATGGACATCATTTTTTTCTCTTTTTGTGAAGAAAGACCTGCCCTACTTCCAGTCAATGTTGTCATTCCATTACATCACCCCAGCTGCTTGAACCCTGTCTCCTTCCTGCTGTTCCTGGATCAAGTGCCACTCTCTACCTTCCCAAGCCCATGGCTGGTTCTCGGGCTCCTGCTCAGGCCCCAGGCTTCCCTGTGGCCCTTTCCAGTCACCTCCCATTAGATACATTTCCCTGTCTTTTCTTCCTTCTGTCTAAGACATTTTTATTCTTTTCTAACATTGAATTCCAGGTCCCTGTGTGTGTGTGTGTGTGTGTGTGTGTGTGTGTGTGTGTGTGTTGATACAGTCTCATGTAGCCCAGGTTATTCTCCAGATAACTATGTTGTGAAGGATGGCTTTGAACTCCCAATCCACACCAGGCAATTAATTATGTCATTTTATGCCTTAGGTCTGATCACTGTTCACTTTCCAAGGAGTTGTTCCTGTTCTTAGCAGAGGATCCTGTTCTGTCCTCACCCTGGCCTTTCTACTCTTGTCTCTCCTTGTGTCTTCTGCTCAACCCTTTTCATGCACTATGTGAAAGCACATTCCTCTTGGTATCTGTTTTTCTCCTGGGACACAGGCTTCTTATCTAGGAGATGGGTGGATGTATTCACCTCATCTCCGGGCTTACAGTTGGTTTACAGCAGCTATTTAGTGAAGCTTATGGAATATAAGCCAGAGAACACGAAGTACTCTGGTCCAGTTTTCTGGGTCTCTGAGGTGGGGCTGGTTGGCTCCTCTCAGCTTCCCATTTCTCTTGCTGAGTATTTCATCTAGGGATGGGAAGGATGTTCTCTGGTCAGTGCAGACCTGTCCATGCCTGGTGGGTTATGATCATTAAGCCCAGAATGGTGCAGATGACAAAGGACAGCACCAGCTCTGTCATCTTGAGATGCCAACTGTTTTTTTTTTTTTTAAATGGACTTTTTTTTATTATAGCCATGGTCAGATTCTGTTCCAGTCCCACAGTCTCTAGAATGTTGCTCAGGATAACTATTTCAAGCCACAGGATTAACTTGTCTGGTTTCCATTTATTTCGAGGGTTGCTTTTTAACTTCTCATCTTTAGAGAAAGCTTTTAACCATTCTGGCATTGTGCTTGTGTACCCTGTAGATCACACTGTGAGGAGAGCTCCCTGCAGTGTGCAGCATGGCTACCTCATTTTATAAATGGCATCTTAATGCCTATGACCAAGATGATTAGAGACACGTCAGGACCTGTTGTGCCAGTCTATACTGGATGGCCATCAAAGCACCGGGCCTTTGCAATTACATGTGAAAATGGCTGGACACCAAGCAGGAGACATCAGTCCACCTGTCTTGGTTTGGTTTCCCTCCTTGTTCCTTTATGATGGCAAGGAACAATGCCACTGAGCCACGATGGATCCATGCTTGAATGCCTCCCCCCATTGGCCTCTCCTTAAAGTTGGTGTTCTTTTATTTAAATGCAAAACACAAAGGGGAAAGGTTCTAGAAAGGGTGGAGTAGCCGGAGTGTGGTCCAAGGAGCTGAACTGCCTCAGCTTCAGCTCCGTGCATAAAAGACTTTGGAGCCCCTGGACAGCTCAGGTATGGAGGCGCAATTGCCGTGTGTGAGCCCTGTTTGTCTACTCATCCAGGGTAGCCAGCCACTCAAGAAGAAGAATAACATTGGTGTCAGCATGTGTGGAGCTAGATGACTTCCAAGGTGGAGTGTGGTGTGTAAACAAGCAACGTGAGGATGTCCTGCTAGCTGTGGGCAGGACAGAAGCCATCATCTCTGGCCATGTCCAGGGGGCATTAAGCTTTCCTGTAGGCATATCTTTTTGCAACCTACTTTTAATAAGGTGTCAACCTCTCTTCCAGCCCACCACCCAGCAGAGGTAGTGGAAGAGAAAAGTTCTTAGGATATGAGGGAAGTGGACCTGTTCAGCAATAGTTCTTTGGGGGGTGAGCTTGATCTTCTTTGGCAGCAGTTCAGTCCTGTAGCAAACATCAAATAAAATTCAGCAGCTGCAGACCAGTCCTCTAGGCAGGCAGTCAACACGCATGAACCAGCAGCTGTAGTTCAATCCTGAAGGAACAGCCAGGCTCATCACCAGCCTGAGACGAGGCTGTGGAAGCTGCAAGGTGCTGCAGTAACCTCACGGGCAGTTCTTAGGTGAGTTTCTCTCTGGTGTCGCCACTAGTGGAAACCTACAATGTTTTGTAAGGCAAACTAATACATATGTGTCATTAGCAAAGAATGGCAAGGCAGAGCAAACCAAACCAATGACTGCTCAGTGCTCGTCTCCCACTGTTTGTGGGGGCCATATTTATTACTCCTTCATCCAGGGTCCTTTCAAGTGTTTGCTATATCAAAACATCCTTTTACCTGTATCTGCTTCAGGAAAACATGCTTTCCTGTGTCTGCTTTAGCAAGATAACCTTTCACCTGTGTGCCCCAGCAAAACATCATTTGATATAACTAACTTTCCAAAGAAACTAGACGTTTCAATTTAGTTTCCTGCTTCCTTCTTAGGGCTTTTGAAAGTGTTTCCACCTTGTTTAGAATAATTCCTTTTTCCCATCTCGCCCAACTAATATAGAGTCTGATGCTTGCAAGGAAAGATCCAGAATCAGACAGGATTACTGTAAGGGGTGGAGGCAGGTGAAAGGCCCACCAGGAAATGCAAGCTACTGCAACTCTTCAGGTTAGGGCAGGTGGATGTGATGGTCAGTCAAGTACCTCAGAATTTAGCTCCACAAAAGGAAACACAAAGCTGTCCCCGTGACACCTCACCCAGGGTTTACTACATCCTCTTTTATTTTTCAAGAGAGAGTCTTGCTGTAGAGCTGGCCAAACTCGTGGTCCTCCTTACCTCAGCCTTGTGCCTCAGCTCCTCCCCATGTGTCGAGGACAGACATGTAACCACTACAACCAGCTCCTCATCTTGATTTTGACAGAGCTCTAGAGGTGTAAAGTGCCTATCTTGCTCATATCCTCAAAAGAATTTTGGAATTTACTTTGTGTCTTCTAATTTCCTTTATGGGAGATTCTTAGGAATCTTACAAATCTGAATTTCCAGTCTGAGCCAGTTAACAGACGTTGAAGAAATGTGTTTTTGTATCACCTTTGTCTCCTTGCTAAAGCCACCCCCATTTATCAAAAACCTCTTAATTTTTTTTTTTCAGAACCAGGAAGGGCATAAATAAAGTATTTAAGGACAAGATAATTATACTGTATCAAAGTTTAGACATTCACTTGGTCATTGGGTACTTACATGGTACATTTCTGAAGTCTTAACCTGGTGTCCCTAAGAACCTCTGTTTGTGTCATCCTCTCAAACAGTGCAGTGAAGACATATTCTCACTGGTAAGAGTCTTTTTTTTAAATTGGATATTATATTTACATTTCAGATTTTATCCCCTTACCCCCATTCCCCCCACCACCCAGGGACCTCCTATTCTATCCCCCTCCTCCTGCTTCTATGAGGATGTGCCCCCACCTACCCCTACTCCCACCTCCCCACCCTCGAATTCCCCCCCCACTCAGTGTTCAGCTTTCATGGGACCAAGGATCTCCTCTCCCACCTATGCCCGACAAGGCTATCCTCCCCTACATATACAGATGGAGTCATGAGTCACTCCCTATGTGCTCCCAGTCTGGTGGTTTAGATCCTGGGGAGCTCTGGTTGGCTGCTATTGTTGCTCTCTTCATGGGGCCACTGGTAAGAGTCTTAAGGGGAAATTCCAGTTATCCCATAGGCTATTTATAGGGAAAGAGAACAAGACCAGTGTGCCATCCCTCTTTTTGCTAGGGAGAATATGAATATGTAGCCCACTAATGTGTCATTTGGGTTGACATGTTGATATTTTTGTAGGCCACATATAGGCTAGTGTGGGTATTAGTATAGGCATCAGCCTCATGAGTCTCCTATAGTTCCTGAGTCCTGAGGAATCCTGGGCCCTGCCTGAGTCTACCATGGCCAAAAAGAGAAACCAGCCCAATGCTTTACCACTCATTTCTTTCTCATTGTTTGAGAAATTCATACATGTATATTATGTGCTTTGATAAAGCCCACTTCCATTCCCTCTCCCCCAGCCCCCCATACAACCCCAACACTATTCCCTCCTAATTATACTTCTTAATGCTGCTAGTGTGTACACAGGTGTATGGCCATTGACTGCAGGAGTATTCCTCTCCGGGGCTGCATCCTTGAAGGATGAACTCAGCTCAGGGCAGAGCCAGTCAAGTCCTGCCCTTACGGCACTATATCTAGTGGCTTGTCCTCATCATATCTAGAGGGTTCTATGATATTCCATTGTGCCACCAGCTGGGGATTTTAAACAGGTGAGCGTGTTGTGTATATTTCTACATTCAACCATAAGAATTCTGATCCTTGTCATTAAGAAGCATGGCTACTTTATTTAGGAGAAGATAAGGACTATTTCTTCTCCTAAAGTACAACAGCTGCATTGCAGAAATTCTCTTTCTGACCTTGACCGACCGTATCACCACCAAAACACACTGTGGTGGTTTGAATAGGTTTGACGCCCATAGACTCTTGTGTTTAAATGCTTGGCCAATCAGGAGTAACACCAATAGTGGGTATGGCCTTGTTGGATTGTATATGGTCTTGTAATTGTGTCACTGTGGGATTAGGCTTTGAGGTCTCCTATGATCAAGCTCCTCCACTCAGTGTGGCACACAGTCTCCTTCTGCTGCCTGCTGATCAAGTTGTAGAACTCTCAGCTCCTTCTCCATCAGTGTATCTGCCTGCACACTGCCATGTTTCCCACCACAAGAGTAATAGGCTAAGTCTCTGAAACTGTAAGCCATCTCCAGTGACATGTTTTCCTTTATATGAGTTGCTGTAGTTGTGGGAAGCCATGGCAAGGCCTTACTCTTGGCAAACACTCACCCTTGGCTTTCCTATCTACTATTCTTCTTTCTGCTTACCTTCCATGATTCACTTGTCAGTTCTCAGAACTTCAAACAAGGCCTCATAGCAACCCACCTTAGTAACCCTTCCTCCTGATCTCTAGATTTAGACAACATCCTGCTAGATAGATGTTTTTAGAACCCCTGGTAACAGAAAGGCTTTGTAAGAACAACTTAGTTAGACCCCACAGCTGCAGCTAGCTTCCTCCACCTGCAAAGCCCCCTTTCCTTTCCTACCCCTCCCCACATCCTGCTTTCAGAGTATATAACCTGTGTGAACAATAAAAGTTTTGCCAGCTTGATCAGACTTCTTGATGTGCTGTGCCCTTTTATTTTCTTATGCATCTCAGTCCTCTCCACAGGGTCTAAGGGTCCCACTTGATTGTCCAGCTGGCCTGGACATGTAGTCATGATATATCTTCACAGCAATAAAACTATAACTAAGATACACACCATTCTATGGAGCCAGTAGCCAAGCAGTTTCTGGAGAACTTAAGTTACATGTGGCATGGCTATGAGAGTGAATGGGCATGGCACAACAGAAGCCCTCACCTTTTCCAGAGCTCTTCCTGGTTGAGCAGGAGGGTGAGACAGAGACTTCAGTTCTGAGCCTGGAGAGTGATGCTAAGAAGCCAGCCCTGGGGGACAAGATCAGGGAGAGGGGAATGAAATGTCCCACGAGTACCTGGCATGGACTGTGCTCTTGGTGTGCTGATCTGCTTTTCCTTCTGTGAAGGCTTGTAGCACAGTAGGGTCTGCTAACCTGTGCATTGTAAATATTTACCAGGTTTCATCTGGGTAGTTGAGAATCTTGGTTGTAAGGGTTATCTTGCTATTTGTTGCCTTTTGCTTAATTTCTGTGAAATGTGTATACTTTCCAAGTCTTTTAGTCTGAGGGTTGCTTTTTATTCTTGGGGATGTCTCAGATTCATAGGTGTTTAAGTCTGGTAGGGATTAAAGCCAGCTGAATTCACATTTGCTGGTAGATCATGTCCAGAGGGACTGAAAGACGAATGTCTCAGACTTGACCACTTGTTTACCGATTTCACATTGCCAGCCCATTTGTCCAGACAAGATTTTGGTTTTCAGTTAGAATTGGATGTTGTTTGGCACCCTCGTGACCAATCTTCAGCCTACACTTGCATCTTCTCTCCATAGTTGCCCGAACAGCTGGTGTTGAAATCACTAAAGCAAGTGTGTGGGAGGCAACGCTGTGTGTGAGCCAGTAGGAAGGTACGGCCATGTTTTCTGCCCACAACGCTGAATAGAAGCCTAAGTCACCCAGAGAAGTGTTGTTTTGTAGTAGGCCTCAGCCATGACTACTCTAAATGAGAATGCTTAGCTTCCTTCTTCATATCATTACATTTTTATCTATGCAGGGCATAGTTAAAATATGTTGAGAAGTTTTAATAAATGCAGGTGACTGCTCTAGCTTTGAGTTTGCTGGTGATCTTTCTCTAGGAGACTCCTTCAGGTTGCAGTTAAGTAAGAAAAACTAGAATGTTCCCTCTACTGTAGGATGAAGGCTGAGAGTGGGAGAGTGCAAACATTCAGCTCAGTAGGAGTAGGTTCAGGGGGTCAGTGTACAGGACGGCAGCTCCAGTTCCCATCTGGGCAGTGTGTTCTGCAGACTTGCTGTGCATTTGAAATGTTGTTGGCATGGAAAAATAAGTGTGTGAGGTAATGGACCTGTTAATTAGCTCAATTTCACCTTTCTTCCAGTGTGTACATATTTCAAGCCATGTTGTATAGTCTAACTATATACAATTAAAATAATTTTATTAATTTTTTGAGGATTTGATACAGTGTATTTAGGCCATACTCACTCCTCCTCCTCCTGATAACTCCTGAATCACCCTACCCCCTTTCTGCCCTCTGCCATCTTCCTGTCCTCAAACCATCCACTGAAGTATGGTTGATCTACCAGGACCCTCATCACTAGAGAAAAGTGACTCTCTGTTTATACCAGAAGCCATCCACAGCTTCCTCACACACACAACTACCTACAGCTCCTCAGTTGGGAGTGGAGGCTTGTCAGCCCTTTCCACGCCATGATAAAATGTTGATGGCTTAATCTTGTGCTCACACCAGAGGTGCAGTGAGTTCAATGGTCCTTCCATGACCATACAACACTGTTTCCATCCAGTCATCTCTCACCTCTGGCTATTAGAATCCTTCTCAGTCCTCTCATGAAATGGTCCCTGAGCTTTGACGTGAGCTGTGATGTAGATGTTCCATTTATGGCTAAACACCAGAGGCACAGTATCTACACTTTGATAGTTGTGAGTTTCTGTATGAGCCACCATCCACCATACAAAGAAACTTCTCTAAGGAAGTCTGAGAGTTAAACCAATCTTTAGATATAGGACATAAATTTAGAGGGCAGTTTGATACTTTTTCTACTTGTTGGTACATTAGTAGGTTGACCCTTAGGGTCTGTGAGGGCCCCCAACTATAGTTTTTAGCCAGATTTACAGTTCCATGTTTCTCCTGTGAAGTAGACCTTAAACCCACGCTGTAAGCAGTTGGTAACCCCCATGATGTTTGTGCCACTGTTGCATCCATAGGCATGTCTTGCCAGGATGGTCATTCTTGTGGTTTACACCTCTCAGTCCTGGGTAAGAATGTGGCTGACCTTCCCCTTCCAGCAGTCCACAGAGCACTTTCTGGTACTGTGAATGGAGACCAGCAGGGAGAACACTTTCTAGTCAGTACCAAATTTACCACTTCTTTTCACTTGACAAAAGTGTGTGGTGTCTTCAGCCTTTAGTCATAGGGTCTTACCATCACATTCTGGCAAGCAGGCAGGAAACCAAGAGCCATTAGCTATTGTCTGGAGTTGGGGTCTCTGGAAATGTCTTAGCAATGAATTTATAGGAGGTTATAGGAGTGTGTGTGTGTGTGTGCGTGTGTGTGTGTGTGTGCGTGTGTGTGTGTGTGTGTGTGTCTTCTCACAACATTACAAAGGTTTCTGGTAGGGACTTGGGTGTACAGAGACCATGTGACAGATCAAAAGATGAAACGAGAAGACCAGTTTAGTCTTGGCTTCACCTTTCTTTAGTCAGACAAGTTAGGAGCAGTGTCTAGATATCTCTCTGAGCTTCAGTGTTCCTCAGATACAGAGTGTATATAAAATTGCTGTGTTTTAGAGATCTCCTAAGCGTGGGATAATATGTCTATATATGTATATATATTACATAATTTTTATTTACCAGGTAAAACTAAAATAGGAAAAATAAATAAATAAGTAAGGGAATGTTTCAGAGAGCTTTTGGTCGCATACCCTAGATTCATGTTTGGTTTTCCACAAGTTAACCTGTGTTTACCTCTCAAGTTGCAAGCTTCAGATAAAGGCTGCTTGTCCTTCTACTATTGAGGTCAGCTAACATCTGTAGTAGTGAAGACAGGAATAAAGCTGGCATGTAGAATGTAGGTGGCAGCTTGGTTTGTAGGTTGGAGACTGCTGATGTTGGATGAAATAGGCTTTATTAGTTAGCTGATAAGTTGTCAGGTCTGTAATTCCCTATTAGACACAAGGATGTCTTTTCTAACTAGTCTCTTTTGCATGGTTGATGAAGACTTTCTCATATGAGATATGAATTCATAGCCAGCTTGTCCTTGGGGACATTATAGGGTGCCACCTAGCACCAGACAAATGTTATCCTTGTGAAGAAGGAAGTAGGAATAATGTAAGTGTGTCCTGTACATTGTTAACAAAGGAGAATTTTGGTTTAATGGGTAAAAGGTTATGAATTAAGGTTTGAGAGTCTGCCTATCTGTTGTCACCATGAGAGGTCATTGTCTATGTCACTCTCATGTGTTAAGAAGGCAGCCATCATAACACACCAGCAAACTTCCCCATCAACAGCCTTTACCTTAAAATTTGAAATGTTTGTGAAGAGTCTTCATGAAACAGAGAGGAGGCAATCAAAGTACATTTATTGAGTCATTGGTAGATAAAATCGCAGGCTCTTCTTCCTGTGTCAGAAAGAATTTACAAAGGAAGAAACATTCGACATAAGAAGAAAACCATCAGAAGCAGGCCATGACTGGTTCTAGGTAGAGAGTACCTAAGGGCGTCCATAGCTCTTCATATGGCAGGAGATCCGCAGAGGTCTTATGATTCTAAGCCAGTCAGAACACAAAGCCCTTTGTTACAGACAGAGTTTTTACTATAGGGTTACCATTGTCTGTAAGGTGATTGGTTATGGAGCTCTTGATGATACCCAAATTTGTGGGTGCTTAAGCTCTATATGAAATAGTATCTAATCACGTCACCCCCATTCATCCTCTTTATAATTATGAGGGGCCCTTCAGGCTTCTCACAATATCACAAAGGTTTCTTGTAGGGACTCAGGTGTATAGAGACCACATGGCAGATCTTATGCAAAAGATGAAATGAGAAGAACAAGTTAGTCTTGGCTTTACCTTTCTTTAGTCAGATAAGTTAGGAGCAGTGGCTAGATATCTCTCTGAGTTTCAGTGTTCTTCAGATGCAGAGTGCACATAAAATTGCTGTGATTTAGAGTTTTTCCAAGCCTGAGATAATATGTCTAAATGCTCTGTAGACTGACTGGGGGATTCTTCATTGTTTCATAAGAACTTTGTTAAATCAGTTTACCCCTGGGTATCATTTTCTGTAGGGAGGGTTTGGGCACAGACAGGTAAAATGACATGTAATTTGATTCATGTGGTGTTACCCAGTTATTTTTAATGGCTGCATATTATTCTGTTCTGTGGACAATCTTTGTAGTCATTCTTCTGTCTAAGGGGGCTTAGTTAGTTTCTTTTTCTTGGCATTTGGAATACAAAACCATGCAGAGATCTATAAGGCACAAGGGAGTTTTAGCATACAGAACGCCATTGTGGTACACAACCTTTTTCTGTTCAGAGTTGCGGTTCTTCACCACGAGACCTGATTCTCCATCATAAAGCTTTGCTGAGGAAGTACCATTTGGCTCAGTTGATGGGTTCTGTTTTGGCATCTTTATTTTGGGTTCCTTTCCCATTTCAAACTGGCTCATTATCTCTCATGTGGGCATGAGGCCATCATACCAGATGGTCTTGACTACAGCATGCCAAGTGACTCTCACTTGGGTGTCAGAGGCTGGCTTTCTACTGGGAGTTGTCGGCCAGGAGGGTGGGCATCACCTCATTACTTCACAAGGACACATGGTTGCTCCTTCAAACTCATCTTTTTTAGTTCATTTTATCTTGTGATCTGCCCTTAACATGGAGACTGTTGCTTGTTATTAGGGAGGCGTTAGAGGTCTTACAGACCTTGCTGGGAGTTTTGTGGAGTCAGATGCTGTATGGTGTCACAGTAGTAATGGGGGACACCTGTCTGGCCATCCCTGCCTTCTGCTACTGTCCTTAATACACAGCTTTTCATTAGGAGTTCTTGTCTCTGAGGCTGGGAATCACTGAATGTGCAATCTTCACTAGAGCTACCCTCCCCCCCTCCCCCCGCCCCCTGCCGCCGATTTTGACATGGAGAGCTCTCCAGGTGTTTGCTGAATGAATTACATGAAAGCCCAGCCTTGGCAGGACTGATGGGTACCAAGCCTTTGGTCAACAGAACCAGTTGGTCAGAGTCTCGCCAGCAGACCTAAGAAATTTGAAAGAATGGAGGCCTGTGTGAGTCAAAGGGACCTTAGAAGAGACCACTGGGCAGGGTGCCCATGTTGGGTCCCTGGAGTCTCAACAGGCTTCCTGGGGAAGACTGTTGCAAGTAGGCACAGAGCCTTGAGTGTTGGGTATAGATCAGTTTTTGCAGAGAGAGGGGAGCCCAGCTTGGGCTTGTCTTAAAGCTGAAGTTAGGGAACTCAGGGGAGAAAGGGAATAGTTTGTTGCAGCCTGGGGGAGGGTTTGGTCTCAAGCAAGGGACACTTTCCCTGCAACAGACTCTGGTTCTCGCGTACCAGGTGACTGAAGTGTTCACAGTTGGCTCTCGGCTCATGCTACAGAAATTTTTCCCTTCACGTGTGGCATTATATCATGCATATGGAATTTTAATTCCCCCCCCCTTTTTTTTGCATCCAAGCTTAAACAATTAATTCTTGTGCTCCAGAATATAGAACACACCTCCCCCTCTCTTGCCACAGCATATTAAATCTACCCATTGGAAACATTTGGATTTAATGAATACAGAATTGATTAGCTCATTTTGAAGTAAATCGGCAAAACTTGCTCATACTGGAGGTGCAGAAGTTTCTTTCATAATTATGGAGGAATGTGTGTGTTAGGGGAGGGAGGCCCGATTCCTCTGTTGGCTTTCTGGGGATAGAGGACTGATTTTGTTTTCTAGTGAGTACTTCTGTGACTTTTGACACATGAAAAGGTTTCTGTAAACACCACCAAAGTTAGGATGGAGACCATTAAAGCTGCCTGGCATCCTGTTACCCCTCTGTAAGGCCTCTCATTGACCTGTTCTCCGCACTGTACTTTGCTTTGGAAACTTTCATGCCAGTGGGAACTGTCGCTATGGCATAACTGACTGATGGACTCACTATGTGTGATTCACCCACCTGCAGAAAGATGTTTTGAAGTCATCTTTTGTGGTGGGCTTCTTATCCTTGGCAAAAATATTTAAAAAGTTAACTCAAGCTGAAGCATCTAGTGGGATTTTAATTCATACTGTGACTGAGTTGGGTCCATGGTGATACACTGTGTTTGCCTGTTTATGGTTTTGCCTCTCTGGCTACTGTGGCTGAAGCCAGTGCTGCTAACCTTTCTGTATGGGTCTCTGAGGAAGAACATGCTCTCAGGTCTTAGGTATGAAACTGGAAGTTGGATTGATGGGTCATCTGTACCTTGATGTTGAATATTCCAGGTCAATCAAATCATTTCCCAAAGTGGCCACATCATTGTGCATCCCAGCAGCCTCAGGGGAAGCTTCTTACTTTGCCAACACTTTTTCATTTTTCCCTTTTCATGATAATGAGTATTGAGTCCATGGTTTCACGAATAGTAGGCAAGCACTGTACCATTCAGCTATATCCCAGAGTCCCCTCCCCTCCCCTCCCCTCCCCTCCCCTCTGCTCCCCTCCCCTCCCCTCCCCTCCCCTCCCCTCTCTCTCTCTCTCTCTCTCTCTTTCTCTCTCTCTCTCTCTCTCTCTTCTCCCCTTCTCTCTCTGTCTCCATCTCTTCTCTCCCCTCTCCCCCTCTCTCCCTCTCTCTCTTTCTTCTGACAGGGTCTTGCTAAGTTGCATAGGCCCTTAAGACACTGTAATTCAGGCAGGCCTTCAACTTGTGATCCTCCTGCCCCAGCTTCACTGGTAGCTGGGATTATAGGCCTCCACTTCTGCTTTGCTTTCCCCTCATGAATAAAGATGCCAAGTTTATTGTACTTTTGATTATCCTGTTTGGAGGCATGTTTACTCAAATCCTTTGCTTGCTTTTTTTCCCTAGTTGTGTTGTTTTGATCATAACTGGTCTGTAAAATGTCTTTATATATTTTGGGTGCTGGATCCGTATCAGATACATGATTTGAAAAATGGTCTATTCTGTGGATTGTCTTCTCGTTTTCTCAGTGGTGTCCCTCAAAGGGGACAGCATCTAATTTTTATGCATCCAGCTTCCCTATGGTGTTGTTGCTGTTGTTGTTGTTGCTCCACTGTATTTGTGTGTTACAGCCAGGAAACTATCAGTACTTCATCCAAAAATCGGAGATTTCATTCACTGTTTTGTTTTTGTTTTTCCTAAGAGTTTCACGGTTTTAGCTTTTACATGTGAGTCTTGAAGCCATCCATGGTGGCTTACATTATGTGTGATGGGAGATAGGAGCTTAGTTTTATTCTTTTTCATTTAGCTTTCCAGTTGTCTTGTATGACTCCTTGAATGGTCTGGGTTTTTTTGTATTGTGTTACCTTAGCGTTCCTTGAAAACCAGCTGACCGAAGTGTGGACTTATTCCTATATTTCTGTGGTAAGTTTTGGAACCAAAAAGTCTTGAGTGGTCCAGCTCTGTTCTACTTTCTCCATGTTCTCTGGATCATATTTCCATATGAGCTGCAGGATGGTCTTGTCTATTTTAATACAGATCTGGCTAGGTTTCTATAGGAATTCCATTTGATTTGTAGATCGCTCTGAAGACATTGGCATCTAAACGATGTTAAGTTTTCCAGCCCAGGAATATGATATCTTTTCCTTCTTCCAGGTCTCTCTTCCTTCACTTGAGTGATCTCTTTCAGCTTTCAGTATACAAGGCTTGCTTCACTTTTGATAATTTTTTTCCTGAGTATTTTTATGATGTTGTCAGTGGACTTATTCTTATTTTTGATTGTTCCTTGCATATGTTCAGAAAGACAACTGGTTTTGTGTATTGATTTTTTTTTTTAATTGTAAACCTGGCTGGACTCATGCACAGCCTTTGCTGATATTTTTGTAGATTTCTTAGGATTTCCTATGGAGGCAATCAAGTCATCTACTAATAGAATCTTACTCCTCAGTCAGGCACTTGGAACTCTGCCATGGCCTTTGCTTGCATGGAGCCTTCACATCAGTCAGAGGACGGAGTCCAGGGCCTTCTCAGGTCTTTCCTGGGCTTGAGACACAATAGTTTTCAGGGACACAGCCCTGCCTGTGTATGTGCCCTTTACATTTTCAGGACTATATTGAACTTTCCTAAGGACCTATACAAGAGATATAGATATCTCCTGTCCTGTAAGTTGTTTTGCTTCCCTCCCCCACCCTCTCTATAGCTTTGGTGGCCAGCAGGTACCTTCCATTGTTTTGGGGACCCCCCCAACCAGGAAGAGCATTGTCACACTGAGTAGACTGTACTTTCCTACTGTTTCTACAAGATGAACAGCAGACAAGTCAAGTCAGGATAGTTCTCTGGGATTGGGAAGTTGAAGGAACCCCTGCTGTGTACAGCCAGGCACTGCCAAGTGCTGTGTGCTGGTTTTCAGGGTGATGAAGAGATTTTGAGGTGCGATGAAAATGGGTCAAAGCTCATGTCTTGTGCTTCAGTGTTCTTCTCTCCACTCAAAGAACCACGCACAGATTGCTGCAAGTTGCTTTAAAATATCTTGAGTTCTAAAAAAGTTAATTTGACAACTTTCTGCCAATTTTCTCATCACGTCTATGGAACAGAGAGCTTCTCTTCTTTCGTTTTCCTTCTGCTTACATTATTCCTTTTATTTATTTGAAAGCTTCGTCTTAATTTTGGTTACAAATTCTGTATTAGTTTTGTACCTTGCAAATATTTCCTTCCGGAAAATGGCTTGACTTTTCATTCTCCTAACAGTGTGTTTTAAAGGCAAGACATTTTATATTTTGATACACTGAAATTTTTCCTTAATCTAGAGTTGTATAGATTTGTTCCTTCTGCAATTTTACTTTATTATGTATGTGAATGCATGTGTATGTGGGCAGCTGTGTGTCACAGGATGTATGTAGAAGTCAGAGGGCAACTTTGGACCTGTGTTCTCTTCTTCCATGTGGGTCCTGCTCTTTTACCTGCTGAGCCATATCCCTGACTCTCTCTTCTATAAACTTTAAAGTTTTACATTTTGTATCTTTGTAAATTGGCTTTTATCTCTAATTACTTGCATATGTCTGTGTGGGGGTATGTGCACTGCGTCTGCCATCAGGGAACCTTTTAGTGTGGACTTGCTTTCTTTTTATTCAGTACAGAATCTCAGTCCATGGAATGGTGCCTGCCATAATTTCTTTCCACCTTAATTAATCCAATTAAGGTAAACCCTCATAGATATGCCAAGAGGTTAACTTAATTTAGGTAATCCTTCCTAGGTAACTGTAGATCCTGGCAAGGTGATAATGTTAACCATCTCGTGAGAAGCAGTGAGGGGAGGAGAGAATGGGATGGAAGAGACAGACCCTGGTGAAACACATCTCTCTAGCGATGCCCAGTGTCCTTACACTGAAAGGCAGCCAACAGCTTTAGGGGAACAGCGTCTAACCCTTGCTAAGGCACGATTTCTGTCTTTCATGGTGTTCAGATTACACTTTAGACATATTTTCAGTGATGCCTCCTTAGACAGCTCTGATACCTGGGATTCACAGAGAATGGGACTTCACCACACTGGGACTTCCGTGTCAAGCCTTGGAGTACTTGGAACAGCCCCCTGAAGGGCTAAGCTAGTGTTCTACTTGGTTTCGATTTTGATCTTCTATGTCCTTTGACTCTGCATGTGAATTTCAGCATTGGTTGGTTGTTTTGTTTCTCCCCTCTCTCCCCCCCCCCCCCCCATGCAGACTGCCGTGATTTGATGAAAACGACATTGGCTCTATAGATCAGGAGATTTTCACAGTGCTATGGTGGATGAGCAGGCTAGGCTGTCTCTGTTGAGGCTGTGCTCCGAATGAAGGGTGTTTTGTGACATTCTCAGCCTCCACCCACAGATCGAAGTAGTGCCCTGCCCCCCAGGGATTGATAAGCAGAGATGTTTCCAGACATGACAGATACTGCCTGGGGTGGGGAGAATCACCCGTGGTTGAAAAGTCATTTCTGTTGATCAATTTGGGGACAATTGATGACATAAAACAATCCCAACTCTCCAGCTCTAAAGAGATTACATGTCCTTCTCCATTTCAGTCTTTGCACAACCGTGCTTAGCAGCCTTCAGCCCAACCTTATTTGTTGTTAGCGCTTGGGGTTTAGGAATGGAATGGGGCTCCTTTGTACTGACCCTTATTTGCAACATGGCTAAACCGAGCTGTTATTGCAAAACTTCACAAACGACTGCCTTAGTATTTTTTTTTAACCTCCAGTTCTGCTTTAGCTTTACATTGTCTATGGATTTCTCTTCCAATTTTTAGAATTAAAAAATTCTATTTTTTTTTAATTAGCCATGTGGAAAATGTTCTGCAGAATCAACAACTATGGTTTTTGTGTGTGCGTTTATTTGGGTGTATGTGTATTTGTGTGTGTGTGTGCTTGTGAATTCACTCACATATGCACATATGAGGCTATAGGGCCATCCTCGGGGTTGTTCTTTAGCTATCATCCACCTTGCTTTTTGGCCTGGAGTTCACCAAGGAGAGTGAACTGATTGGTCCGTAAGCTCCAGTGACCTGCTCATCTTCTGCCCCCAGTGCGGAGGTTACAATTGTGAACCACCACTTTTTTTACATGGCTTCTGGTGTTTGAATTCAGGTCCTCAAGTGTCTTTGTTCATTTCTGTTGCTGGGATAAAATACCCCGTTTAAAAAAAAAAAAAAAAAAAAAAGGAACTTGAAGGGAAGGTATTGACTTGGTTGCAGTTCCAGCCACAGTGTATCATTGCAGTGAAGGGCAGAACTTGAACTCTCTAGTCACATCCAGAGTCAAGAGTGGAGAGAGAGCAATTGTATGGAGACTCCCTTCTCTGCCATCCAGAACTCAAAGCTGCTTCCTGTCAGGCTTGGCCATCCCATATCAATTAAGACAAATAAGACACACGCACGTACCCACGCACCCAGACATACTCACAGGCCAATATATTCTGGACAGTTTCTCACTGAGAAGCTTCCTGTGTGACTTCAGACTGTGCTAAGTTGAAAAACTAACCATTCAAAGCATTTTTGGGAGACAAGGGCCTTCCAGACAACTGTCTTCCCAGCCCTGATGAATGCCTGTTTCATACAGGGCCATCTTGCCAGACTCGAAATGCCCTTGTTCTTGATGACAGTTGTTCATCACAGGTGATATAAATAATTCTGAGAGGATCCAGGTGGATGGTGGACTCGTAGCTCATGCATCACAGGCTGACTGGATCTTTGATGGCTAATTTGCTGTGTAATTACCCCCAACAAATGTCAGCCGAAACTTCTTAAAATCTACGTGCTTCTGCTGTCTTTTGTGTACATTGGGAGTGATTTTTATTCTTAGTGTCTCAGATAAAGGCAGAATGGTTATTCAGCGTATAGCTTGTGGGTTAGACATCTAAAAAGCTACTCATTGTAAGGTTGGGATTGAGTTCCCTTGAGGTTGCTTGAAGGGAAGTTCCTGGCTCCTGTGAGTGAGGAGGGTCTGAGAGAGATTGGGAGTGGTATGCCTTGTTTGAGAATATCCGAGAGAGGGGTGCTGCCTTTGAATATGTGGACGTGGCCCCTGACTTGTTGAGGTGACTTGGTCCTGTTGTGGCACAGAGCCTTTTTGGCTCTCCCGTGGAAAGGGGGCTCCTCTTGTCTTGCAGCAGTGTGCACGTGGGTTTGGAAAACCCAGTCTGAAGTTTCTCTTATCCATGTAATGTCGCCGCCTTCCCCATGTACCCTCTGTTCCTGCTGTCCCAGCTGTCCCTGTGTACCTGCTGTCCTTGCCTTCCTGGTGTACCTGTCATCCTGCTGGCCCTGTGTACCCCGCTCTTCCTTGTTGTCCCTGCATGAGATTCTCTTTAGGTACCTTCTCATCAAGCCATTCTGTGAAGATTCCAGAAGCTTTCCTCTGTGTCACGAGTTTGCACTTCCTTCTGTGTGGATTTTTCTTCTGCGACAGTGGTATTTTTAGTCTCCGTGGCACACCTCCTTAACTTGCCTAGCTCTGTGCATGCGGCCCCCATTCTGTACCTTCTGAGCATAAGCTTCTGTGTGTTCAGGCGCTTGATTTAGGATGTCTGTGCCTGCCTGTACTCCACCAGAATGGCAGTCCAGAAAGGCCTTCAGATTAATTGAGGGGGTATTTTCTTCTTACTGTTCACATGGTTTCACTTGCCTTCCATGTCTGCAGGTATCACGATGATTGGTATAGTACCCTGCCCCCTGCCTCAGTAATACGTCTTATTTACTACCTTGCCCTGGTCTTCCCACAGTGTCATTTCTGAGAGCTCAACCATGTTCCCAAATGGGGAACTCTAGAAATAACTAATTCAACAACTTTTAAGGACTGTATTGTTATAATGCTTAGTTTTATCATTTTATTTAGTTTTATAGCGCTGTTACTTTGTTTTTGTAACTGGTTTATCAGTTAAACCCACACTAAGTATAGAGAAGCATCGTCTGTATCTGCAGACATTCCTGGAGTTCAGTCCTGCTGCTGACTTCCACTCCTTTTCACCATGGGCTTTGACTTGGAATAACTTGTTGTGAAGAGTGATCAGTTCCCATCCAAGAGCATTCAAGGGATTCAGGAAGGCACAAAGAATGCAGGGAAGTACCAGGTGCTGCTGATGCAGGAGTGTATTCTGATATAGATGCAAACAGAGATTATGTGCCTAAGAGGTAGGTAGATGTGTGTGTGTGTGTGTGTGTGTGTGTGTGTGTGAATATGTTTTACTTTAGGGATAGTTACTCAGCCAGAAATTTATTTTATTGTCACAAAAAGGATGTAAGTATATTTAACACTTAAGTAGGAAAGTGTTTTTTAATTTAAAATTTTAAAAGACTTTGAAATCCATGTTTAAACATCCTATTCTCTGAAGCTCACTGATATTCAGGGGCTGTTCCCTCCAATAAAAATTCTTTCCCCTAATATGTCAATATGACTTGGATCTTTTCTCACAAGAGGCTTTCTTGGTGAGGTTTGACTTGATGACTGTATTGATCTTGCCCTAAGTTGATGGGTTTCAGAATGTGTCTTCTGTCAAACTGAAATGTCTACTTGTTTGTTGTGGGTATTATTCCTGGCTGCCCTCTCCTACACCCCACTATATACAGGTGGGCTGTTTGTTGTGGGTGTTATACTTGTCTGTCCTCTCCTTCACCCCACTATATACAGGTGGGCTGTTTGTTGTGGGTGTTATACTTGTCTGCCCTCTCCTGCACCCCACTGTATGAAGGCAAGGCTTCCTGTCACCTTTGCTCCCTGCTCTCCCTTGGGTCTAGAGAGCTTGTGAATGGTTGATGGAGTTCACAGTGCCTTAAACAGCATCAGAAAAGCTGAAGAGACCAATCCCATGCATCTAGTGAGAACATACCCTTATTATAATCTAGATTCATAAATTAGAAGTGAACATATTTCTTCAGTTTGTCTGGCTGTGAAATCAAAATGGAAGTTTATCAGTGTTACCATTTTCTCTCCTCATATGTCAGTACAATATCGGTGAACAGCTTGGGGGACAAAACTGCTGTTTGGAAGCAGAGGGTATTGGACTTACTAGTGTGGCACCTTGGGCTTCTGCTCAGTGGTGGGCATACCTGGTCATGGTACTAGCTCTCCACGTCAGGGCAGAGAAGGAGTGGGATGGGGGAAAGGAAGGGAACAGGGAGGAGAACGCTTAGGCTGCCTTTTGAATGGTCTCTTTTTAAAGTATGCTGCTTCAAGATAACCTTTGTACTAGAGTGCCCAGTCATCTAATCATTCTTTGAAATTCAAGCTCCTAGGCAAGAGGTCTTGTAGCACATAACATTTTGACAGGCAGGTCTACTTCATGATCGGTCAGTCACACATAGGCCCCTCCCCACACCAGAGAGCTACTTCAGTCTCAGGGCAGGTTTCTACAGATGCTCTCAGGGATGAAATGAGGGCCCCAAGAGATGAGATGTCAGCAAGGCCTCCAGAGCTAAGTAAGGGAGCATTTGTGTAACTGGTAGCATACGGTGTTTTGTTTGCCACCGGAGAAGCTTGTGCTGGCTCCTCTGCTCCCCCAGTCTTCCCTGCTATGATTAATTTTATCCTTTGTGTGTGTTGGCAAAGACAGGATGCGTTTGCTTTAGTTGGAGTGACAGGCCACGTGGTCTCACAGCCGCTCTCGGAGCCCTGGTGCCTGGGCATGCATAGCAGTGTTTCAGATGCAGTCCTCTGTGAACTCAGCTGTCCCTTTTCCAAGCTGCTGCCCTGGGAACCATCACCACACACATCCCATCCCATCACCCTTGCAGAGTGACTCAGGCTTATCTCAGCTGCTTCCCACGACTCCAGTGGACTCTGATATACAGTGTGTTCTTTGGAATTGGCCATCTCAGTGATGGGATTCTTTCCTCCTGAGCTTAAACTATAGATGGCAAGGATGTGGGGAACGGGGATCCTTTATTCACTATTGGTGGGATGCCAACTTGCACACTCCAGCGGTGAGGCAGAACTCGGACCCACATCAACTAGTGAAGTCACCGTGAAAATTGGTGTGGAGGGTCCTCAAAAAGCCAGAAATAGATCTACCATCTGGACTGGTTAGTTTGTCAACTCGATACAAACCTGTATATATCTGGGAAGAGAGAATATTTTTTAATTATTTTTTTATACAATTATGTCTTTTCCTAGCTCCTCCCCACCTCAATACGCAGCCAACTTTATGTTCTTATTTTTTCTGTCTTTCAAAAACAAACAAACAGACAAGAAGCAAAGCCAAAGAAAAACCAAGAAACACATATGCACACAAAAGAAAACAAAAAGTCCACAAAAGTACTCTAGGGCCGTAGGGAGGAAAACTACTTCTGTGTTTTCACTAAATGGCCACAGCATCAGATTGCTCTCTGAGTATTTAACTTTATGCTCAGGCATTGGTGCATCTCCTCCCCCTTATCAGAAAAAAGTCTCTTTAGCAGTAAACAGTGGTTCATTCAGAGACTCATAGCTGGTCACATGCTGAAAATAACTGACTGTGGGATACGCAGGCCCTGAAATAGGACATCTATATAGCTCCCCCCCCCCCAAGGTTCAGAGAACATTGTGGAAGGACAGGCGGAAAGATTGAAAGAACTATTAGCAAGCAGTTGATGGCTGCTGGGGGGAAGAAAGTTATTTTTCTTTAGCAATGTGGACCCTGGTAGATTGCCCATGCCCCGATGGATGGCCCTAAACTCACACACATATATGTGGACAGTGCTAATTAGACTCTGTGAGTTAAAAAAAAAAAAGACATGAATTTGGGAGGACCATGTGTTGGGGGCAGGGGGAAGAAGTTGGAGGGGTGATGTGATAGGATACATTGTATACTGGTATGAGATTCTCAGAGAATAAATAGATTTAAAAAGCAATTGGCTTTGTGCATGTTTTGTTAAACTTTTTATAAATGGCCCATCTTCCCAGAACGTCTTATTGTTAGCATTGGAGGTTCTCACTTTTACTAGAGATCCATGCTCTTAGTTCAGGATGCCTACTGACCACGCCTGGCTCCTTGCCTTGTCTGGCTCGAGGTCTGTCCCTCAGTTAGGGTTGTTGAATGATTGAGTAGCTTGTACTATGATCAAGTCCTATGGGAGTTTATTTCTCCCTCCCCCCTCCTCCCCTTTGTTCCTTTGATCCATCCATCCATCCTTCCTCTCTCTCTCTCTCTCTCTCTCTCTCTCTCTCTCTCTCTCTCTCTCTCTCTCTCTCCCTAGTTTCTTTTATGACAAAGTTTCTTTGTGTAGCCATGGCTGTCCTGGAAATTGCTCTGTAGACCAGGCTGGCCCTGAACTCACAGAGATCCACCTGCCTGTCTCCCGAGTGCTGGGTGGGTGCATGTGCCACCACCGCCCAGCTGGGATTTTCTTACTGAATTGTGAGTTTTTAACCTTCCTGACACAGGTGTTAAAACTTGTCCATCCAAAATATTTAAATGCAGGTTGGATGTTGATTCTGAGATTCTGTCAAGGAACTCTTTCCTGGGAGATGAGCCAGTACAGCCCTTGTCAGGCCCCTAGGATATGTGGTCTGGCCTTTTCATCTAGTTGCAAGTTAGGATGAACGGCCATAGTTGATGGAGACACTGGAATATTACATGCTCCTATCAACAATTCACATTTAATTCCTTGCTCATTCCATGCAGTCTGGACCAAACTGCACCAGGCATTAGAGAAGATCATCTTTAACAACTGACTTTGAGTCATCTGCAGTCTGTGGTAGTAGCTACAAGAAGTCAGGTGTTGCCCTCCTGGTGACAAAGTATAAGGAAGATTAAGACTGGAAATTTTTCAAGGAAGGGTGTCTACGGCTGAAGAGGACCTTCAGAGGGCTAGAGAAGCCTGTGGGAGGAAAAGGACGACCCAGAAAATGGATGCAATGGAAGGTGTGCCCCTAGGCTGCACCCTGGTGCCACCTGACTTGACATATCTGAACAGCCAGCTCGAATGCTACTGTCTCACTTGGCAGCATCCTGCAGTGGGGCTGACTCCCAAGGAAAGGCCAAAGGTGCCTGCCTTCTCCCACTGCCATCTTTGTTGGACGCTATGCCATCTCATGGGTCTCCTCTCCATGTGGGTCTGTGGCTTCAGGGTTCCTACTTATCTGTGTGTGATCTCTTTCGCTCTGACATCTGTCCTTGCTTCCCTCCCTTCTCCCCTTCCTCTACACTTTCTCCTGGCTTAGCCTCTCGTTCTGGTCTCTTTCCCTACACCAGTTTGAGACCTTTCCAAGCCTCTGCTTATTCCGTCTAATTCTAGCATTGTCTCATGGCTTGCTGTTCTCTTCACCTGCTTGTCTTTCTTCAGATGCCAGCTTCTCACTGGAAACCAACTTGATCACTCTCTTTAAAGTTATTCCTTTCTTTAGAGCAGTGCTTCCCAACCTTCCTAAGGCCGATACCCTTTAATACAGTTCCTCATGTGGTGGTGACCACCAACCATAAAATGATTTTGTTGCTACTTCATAACTATAACTTTGCTATTGTTATGAACTGTAATGTAAATATCTGAGGTGTGGACTGTCTGCTCTGTGACTGTGACCCCTTGTGGGGCAACGGCCCATAAGATGTCAACCTTTGCTTTAGAGCAGATTTTGATGCATGCATGCTTCAAGAGCAGTGCTTCGAATAGCCCTCAGGCTGAGCAATAAACAGAGTGTGATAGGTATGTATCGTGGGATGCTGTCCATGGGATGAAAATGCAGAGAGGTTCTGATCCAGCTTGCAGCACGATGAACCTGGAGGGCGTTTTGCAGAGTCCAGTCAGTCACAGAGGGGCGCATCATGTGTGATTCTACTTCTGTGAGGCCCCAGGAATAGTCAGACTCACTGAGACAGGGAAGAACAGTGTGGGTAGGGCTCTGGAGAAGGAGTGAGAGGGGTGTTATTTAATAAATATAGAGATGAGAAAGTTTGGGAGATCTGTTGTGTAACAAACTGCATGTACTTAACATTTCATTTCTGCACACTTAAAAATAGGCTGGAAATTTTCATGTTGTGCATTCTTACTATTTAAAAAAACTAGCCAAGAGCAAACAAAAAAGTACTCTGTCTTCACCCGTCACTCGTGTGCCCCCCTTTGCTCTGTTTGCTCCTTCGAGCATGCATCTGTTTCATGGGCCCCTTTTCCTACATTGACAGTCTCTCCTCTGGAGCCTAGAGGCCACAGGGCTGAGATAACGATTTTGTTCCTTGGTGGTCTAGAAAAGTCCTTAGCACCAGGGAGGCAGTTTATAAGACCTTCCTCCCCAAAGCTCAGACATGGACTTTGAGGGGCTTCTGGCAAGAGGAGGGGGAGCTCTGTTCACTAAATGGAGACTTTGCATTTAGGTGGCAGTGCTGTGAGGTGGAGAGACAGGCAGGCTGCGGGCAGTGCTGCATTCTCTCTGACCTGGAGTAGTGTTTATGATCACAAGCTGTTCCTTCACCATTGGCTGAAAGGATGGGGCAGCTTCACTGGGGTGAGAATTCCTGTCCCCCTGTAGCATGACAGCAATGTCTAGCACCTGTGCACCCCGCTCTCAGAGGACAGGGAAGACTCGGCTTTTACAAATGAACTAGTGTTCCCTTCTCTAAGCCTCTTGCTAGTTTAGCCAAACAAGCCTCTATGGAAACCTGGTGTTTCAGTGCCTTTTCTGATGACAGGACTTGAGCTCTTAGCAACTTTACATTTTGATGCTCCGTCTAATGACTCATTTGGCAAAGGCGCTTGGAGCTAAGTGTTCAGCCAGGCTTGTCAGTTGGCCCTTTTGTTTCTGGGTCATGCAAAGCTGGGGGCCCTCCTTGTTGCCGAGATTCTTTATTTGCCATCTTGAAGGTCAGGGAGAACTCATTTAAAGCAAGGCAGTGAACAGGCTGCTTTCCCTAAAGGCCCAGCACTTAAGACCTAGACCTCACACAAAGGGGAGGGCCCGGAGAGGTCTTTCAAAAGGAAGTCTCACTGCAGGTGAGAAGTGGACTTGTGAAGCCCCAAGTGGATTGTAGAGAAGGAGTCCCTGCATGAGACTCCCTGTAACATTTACAAAGACTTGGCAGTTGACCATTTGCATATAAAATCTCAGCAGTGCACAGCTTGGCAGTGGTTTGAAGAACTGAGGGTTCCCAGGGGTTTGTGCATGCCTTGCTACAGCTATTAGAGATGGAGGACAGATATATTAGTCATCCTGGGCAGCTACGTAACAAGGCCACAGACTGGGCGACTTAAACAGCTGATGCACAATCCCCTGTTCTAGAGACTGCAAAGTCCCCAGTGCATTTGGTTCCTCATGAGGACCTGCTCCCTGGTCTGCAGATGGCTGCCTTTATGCTGCTCTCCCCTCCAGGAGAAGGAAGTGCTTCATTGTCTTCTAACACACAAGGATCCACGGCCATGGCTCATCTAACCCTTATCCCCTTCCAAAGGCCTCCTCACCCAACTCTATCCCATTGGGAAGCAGAACTCCAGTGATGAAGTTTGAGGGAAAGGTTTAGTCTATAGAGAAAGAGAATGATGGGTTTGTTGCCTAAATGTGGTTCTCTGACTTTGCATTAGCCTTTAATGAGGTTGAACTGTTTCCACTTCTCCATATTATAGGGTTTGTTAGTATTATGCATTTGATTGTTTTCCAAGAAACATTATAGTTGTATGGAGTTTGAAACAATGCACTCTGGGAACCTTTTCATGACGAGTAATGCAAAAATGTAATTATGCACAAGGCAAAGACAACAGGTGTCTGCAGGTAGAGCCTGGGCCTGTGAGACTCTCTAATGCTTGATCTCCATTAGTTACTTGCAAATCTTGTTGACTCATTCCCTTTCTTTTTTTACCTTTAAAGATAATGTTTATTTACCCTTTTTCTAATTTCAGCAATAATATAGTTCACTGAAGAAAATTTAGAAACTACAGGTGAGGCAAAACATCTGGCTTAATTTCATAGCAAGAAAACTTGGCTGGGAATAAATATTGTGTATAGGTATCTTGATTGCAGGATGGGATAGTTGGGTATTGTAGCATCCCCCTGATGATTGGATCTTTATAATAATGGGAGTGTGTCATTGTGTCAGCATATGCTTTCCCACTGTTGACTGCCTTTCAGTCAATGACCTAGATAGGGTGAGGCAAGAGAGTGTCCTATATGTGCAAAACAGCGAACCTCTTTTAAGGCTGAAGATGATGGAAGACATCAGTGAATCCCAGGTAACTGAGTAGCAATGTTGTCTCACTGGTCTGCCATATGCCTCTGGATGAATTGGTCACTGCTAATGCCCTCCTGTCATCCTGTTGTGAAGATTAGAGTGTATTTTCTCATGGGATTGTTAGGTGATTGGATGAGATGAGTTTCATCTTTCAAGCATTACAAAAATATGGTTTGGAGGCTGAGGAGATGTGTTGTTCAGCAATTTCCTCTGAAATCAAACATTTCAACTCTGAGGGAAGCTCCTTAAGAGACTCAGGTTATTCTAAAGGACAGCTCCTTGAAACTCAGGAAATAAACAACACAAAAGCTTCAGGAAGTCCCTGAAACTGACCAGATGCTCTAGGCTCCTTCTTCCCTAAGCTTATATAAACAGTAAGGACTGTTGAGAACACTCCCAGATAAGAAGAGTCACCCAGTAGAGGTTCAGAAAAGCAAAGCTGCCTAGCAGAGACGCTCTTCAACTTGTTAAGCTGCTGTCAGGTTGCACGGTGTGTTCCAGGCTTCCAGCTTTGGTGAGTTACTGCCCATGCCGATGTGGGCTTTGGTGATGTGGCTGTCATTGAGTCATTTTGGTTCCTTTAAGTAACACCAATAAAACTTGCTGGTTTAAGAAATTAGACATTGGTGTTTGATGGTATCTGTACTTTGGTCTGTTGCTGTTTCTCTGTCTGGGATTCAGTATTCCCTGGGAATACATGACATGAGATGGCTCAATAGGTAAGAACACTTAGTGTTCAAGTGTGAGGACCCGAGTTCAGATCCCTAGCATCTGCATACACACACACACACACACACACACACACACACACACACGTGTGTGTGAATGTAGATGCTCCATTTCCTCCATCAAGCCAGTTTTTATCACTCAGAAGTGATCTGTCTGACCACAGGACAGAGGCTGGGGTATTGAGGTGTATTTGAGGTGATTTTAAGTACAACCCTGTCTAGTATCCCCCAGAGACTGATTCCAGTACCTTGTAGATTCTAAGATGTGTGTTTATTTACACAATGGCATGGCATTTGTGTAGAACCTTTGCAAATGTTCTATTTTCTTATTAAACCATCTCTTGATGATTTATAATAATACTTGGTAGGTAGTAAATGAGTGTGAACACTCATTCTATGTTGTTCAGGGAATTGACATAGGAAAAAGGCCTTTTCAGGATAGGCGTGATTAAAAAATGTATTTGATTTATATTTGGTTGAATTGAAGGATACACATAGATATGTATGTGTGTTTTGTACATATGTTGTTGTTTAAGATAGCCTTTCACTGAACCCAGAACTCAGAGATTTAACCAGACTGGTGGCTAGCAGACCCTAGGGGTTGTCCTATAATTACCTCTTTCACCACTGGGATTACAGGTGTTTACCCAGATTTTTACTTGTGTCCTGGGTTCAGAACTTGGGTCCTTGGCCTTCTGCAGCAAGCATTTCACTGACTGAACCATCTTCTCAGTGCCATGTGTCACTATATTGTCTTCATGTGCTCCACTGTATATTCATAGCCTGTTTCGTAAATCTCAGTTTACTAGAGTATTTTTTTTTTTATTTACTAGGCATGTGGTTGCTCAGTGGTTGTTTATGATGGTAAACTGCACATTACAATCCTTGTGCAGCATCAGGAGGGACTCCTTAGGGCCCCTTCCCCTCCCCCTAAATCTGCTTCTTCCAAGGGATCTCTGCGTTTTCCAGGATTGTATAGGACAGGTGATAGAGCTGCCACACCCCTGCGTCCTCACCAGCCTTGGGTACCACGTCATGTGCTGGTCATGGGTAAGGGGCACCAGCATTTTTTATTTGACGGCTGAAAGATGCTAACAGTGTGCTACTGTCTTGCTTAGCATTTCATGAGTTTCTCCTGACTGTTTTTTTTTTTTCGTCTTCATTGGCATTTGCTCTTTAAAATTCAAATATTTCTACCACTCAGGTAAAATGTTCTTAATCCAGCTTCAAACAGAAAAGGTCAGAGAGAGGCTAAAACTCCTCAGAAGCTTACATACACAATGCAGAATGACGACTGCCATGCTTATAAGTACCTGCCTCAGCTTTCTTGCTTTCTTTCTTTAGAGTTTTTCATCTTTCCTGTTTTTAAAGAACCAAAAAATTACAGACCCAGTTACAGCCTCTTGTGCCTTCCTCGAGCCCATCATGTCATAAACAAGGAGAGTATTTCATATGCTGCACTTCTCTCTCTTATAATCAATGTGTAGTGCTTCAAAGAATCACACAAGCATTATTAACTGTGTGTGCCACTCTGAAACTTGCATTTAGCAACTTGATTTTGTTTAGTGCATCCATCCAGGTTGATTTGCATAAACTCCTGTTTGTAATTCCCCCTGAGAATGCATGTGGCATTCTAGCTGAGGTTCTACAACTGCCAATTCAAACAAATCAGATGAAAATATTTGGAGAAAATAATTGGTATCTCTACTGAACACGTTCTCGTTTTTCTTGCACTACTTGCTAAACAATTCAGTATATAAAGTATTTACATAGAGTTTTTCTTATATGCTGTATCTTAACTAACTATGACCTATGAACATGTTGGAGGATATCTATAGGTTCTGTACAAGGACCAGGCCATTTTATATGAGGCACTAGATTGTATCTTAATTTTGGCTATACTCCTTAATTTTTCAAATTGTTCATTGTTGATATACAGAAATATAATTGATTTTTGTATATTTGACTTGTATTCCATAACTTTGGTTGTATGCTTCAATTATATGTATATGTATGTTCTTTATAGAGATTTATTATTATTATTATTATTATTACTGCAAAGTTGGGTCATCTTCAGGAAAAAATTAGTTAACTTCTTCCTGTCTATTGTTGCATTTTATATCATTTTCTTGCCCGTGACTCCTGTACCTGGACAGAACCTCCAGAATAATGCCGAATAAGAACTGATATCCTTACATTCTTCAGATTTTTTTTTTTGAGACAGGGTTTCCCTGTGTATGCTTAGCTGTGCTGGAACTTGCTTTGTAGACCAGGCTGGCCTCGAACTTGTAGCTATATCCACCTGCCTCTGGCTTCTGAGTATTGGGACTAAGGATGTGTGCTACCATGCCTAGCTTCCTTCTTCAGATCTTGGGTAGGGATTGTTTCCTCCTTCAGCATCAGTGTCAGTTTCTTAGAATGTCTTTTAGCAAGCAGAGGAATTTCCTTCTGTTCTCTGTTGAGTGTTTCTGACCATGAAAAGATATTGGAAAAAAAAAAGAAAAAAAAAAGATATTGGAATTGGTCAAGATCTTGATTGATGGGTTTCTCCATCAATCAAGATCGTCACATAGGTCTGTGCTTTCTTTTGTTAAGAAGCTCCATTATGTTGATTGGTTTTTGTGTTTGGCATGTTTCATATGTTAGGAATCAAGTCTTGTTTGGTCGTGGTGAATAATTCTGCTAATATATGTAATAGTTTCTTTTCTGTCACTCTGATAAAACACCATGATCAAGGCAATTTATAGAAGGAAGGGTGTATGTTGGACTTACGGTTCCACAGGGGTGAGCCCGTCACCTTCACTATTGCCATCGTGGTGGGGAGCATGGCAGCCGGCAGGCATGGAAGCAGGAGAGGTGAGAGTGCACCTCTCTAACTGCAAGCAGGAAACTGAGCGAGCCAGCTGGGGATGGCAGGATGAAACTTCAAAGCCCTCCTCTCTTGACATGCTTTCTCTAGCAAGGCTGTACCTCCCAAGGCCCCATGAACAGTATTACCAACTGCGAACCAAGTAGTCAAATGCCTAGAATATGGGAGACACCTTATTCAAGCCACCACGACACTTCATTCTCCCTGCTAATTACTTTGCAATTGTGTGCTTACTGTTATTATTTTTTTTTCCTGTTGACGTCCTTGGGTTAGTTATTGCATCTGATATCACAATGAATGAAGAATTGCCCCCTCCCCCACACGCCTTTTCTGTTAATAGGAATGACCATGTCTCCATAAACAGAAATAATTTTTTTTTTCTGTAAAGATTCTTTTAGGTACTAGCAGTAAAATCAGCTGGCTGTAGTCTTGTTGAAGGTTGTATGTATGTATGTATGTATGTATGTATGTATGTATGTATGTATTTGTTTTATTTTCTTGAGATAGAGTCTACTTGTGTAGCTCAGGCTGGCCTCAAAGTTGTGATTGTCTCACCTCAGCCTACTGAGTGCTGAGCTTACAAGTATGTATCACTCATGTGGCTTTGTTGGAGTTTTTTTTTTTTTTTTAAAGAAGGTCACCTAATAATGGGTTTCATATGGCCACAGATATCATTAAGCCTAGCACATGCTCACTCCTCAGTACCCTTTCTTGTCTCTCTTTCCTCCACACTGCTGGTCCCATCTCCATCCAAACTGTCCCTCTTCTATTCCATGCCATATGTATTTGACATGGAATAAAACAGAGTGTCTGTGTTCCCACTTCCTTCTCTTGCTTCCCTAATCTTCACTCCTATCTCTCTTCCCGTGTGTTCTCGTCTACATTCATGGTATCTATGTTTGCACCTCTATAGCATTCCTCTGCGTCCTCACCATCTCTGCTTCTCTATCTCCTCATTCTGTGTCTCCATCATCTCTGTCCCCTCGTTCTAAAGCATTCTCATCATCTCTGCTCCTCTATCCCATCCCTCTGCATCCCCATCATCTCTGCATCTCCATCTCTTTCTCCATCACCACCTACACCTTCTCTCTTACCTATGAAGTTTTAAACAGTTGTGTCCAGTCATATTAAATCTTCACTAAGATTTGATTGAATTTTAAGTGTGTGTGTGTGTGTGTGTGTGTGTGTATGTATGTATGTATGTATGTATGTGTGTGTGTTTTGCTGGCTAAGCATTATGTAAACATAACACAGGCTAGAGTAATTTTGGAAAAGGGAACCTCAGTGGAGGAAATGTTCCTACCAGATTGGCCTTTGGGCAAGCCTATGGTGAATCTTCTTGCATGATTGATGTGTGTGGGCACATCCCAGATTTCTGCTATTTAGGAGTGTAAGACAGAGGGTCATATGAAGTCAGCCTTAGAAATTGAGTGGAATTGTGTCTCAAAAACAGTTTTTTTTTTTTTTTTTTGAGTTATGGGCTTGTGGCCAGAACACTCTTGTAGCCTGTATGAAGCTCTAATTTCAGTCCCTACAACTAGGAAAAGTAAGAGAGGAAAAAAAGGTAAAAACTCTTCACATTTATGGAGAAGTGTAGATACCATTGGAAGCCCTAAGGTCTCCAGTTAGGGTCAAGTCAAAGAAGCCACCACCAGGATGCATCACAATTAAGCTCTCAGAAGTCAAGGCAGGCAGAGTGGCTTACACTTAGAAAGCTTCTTGAGAAGATCACTTAAGCCCACAAGTTCAAGACCAGCCTGTGCAACAAGACTATCTCAAAATATAACCATTTGTACAGATAAATCTAGACAAATGAAATGAAAAAATTCAAACTGTAAATTAATAGTAACAAAAAGCATAGGGGCTTGTCATGCCCCCCGGACTGAAAGACT
The DNA here is from genome assembly GCF_011762505.2 of Arvicanthis niloticus. Lineage (NCBI taxonomy): Eukaryota > Metazoa > Chordata > Mammalia > Rodentia > Muridae > Arvicanthis > Arvicanthis niloticus. Next base: position 37,577,730 of record NC_047658.1, on the reverse strand, counting down.
ATCAATCAGTGTATTTCCCAGAAAGCTTTGAGAGACAGGCTAATGGTGACAGATAACATTAAAGGCACTCCCAACCCAACCCAAAGCTTCCAACTAAGCAAAGCTGTTCTTCAGAAATAGAGATTAAATGCTTTCCCAGATATTAGAACTGCTCACACAAGATGTTGAAAGGAGTTATCGAGAAGAAACCAAAGAGTTCTCTTTGGTAACAGGAAAACACACAAGAGCATAAAACTCACTGGAATAGATAAATGGAGTCCCATTTAAAGACTCCTGTAATGGTGGCGTGTAAATTAATCATTAAAAGGAGTTACAGGAATTTAATATTATATTTATGAGTTGTGAAATCAGCAACAAGCAAGTGGAAATCAAACAAACCAACAGTGGCTATATGTGTACCAGACAAAATAGATTTGGAAGGATAGAACAACCATATGTGCACATGTGCTGAGCTTCAGGGCAGTCAAGTCTATAAAGCAGATATTGGTGGATTTACATAAGGAAACAAAGAAGAAGGTGGAAACAGTGCTTGCTGTGCAAACATGGAGACCTGAGTTTATATTGTTAGCATTCACATGGCCACTATAGGCCAAGTGGTGTATGTCTGCAGCTCCAGTACTGGGAACAAAGACAAGTGGATTCCAGGGCCTCACTGGCCAGCCAGACTAGTGAGAGTGATGAGCTCCACATTCAGTGAGAGACACTGTCTCAAAATACAACAGACAGCAGTAAAGGGAATCACCCGGATGAGCCCCCGACTTTCACATATACATGCATGAATGCACTTACATCCACTACAACATGTGCACGCACACACACGTTTACAATAAAAAGCAAACTTTTTTTTTTAAAGATAGCAGTCACACTAGAAGGTCTCGACACCTCACTTTCAACAGTTCATCAGCACAGAACATCACTAAGGAAACAGATTTCAGCTGCATTGGAGAGTACATGAACCTTGCAAACATACTAGAGTATTCTGCCCCATGGCAGCAGAATATACATTCTTAATATACAGGAGAAAAAAAAACACAGAAAATTAGAAAAACTAGTTCTTAAAAGACAAAATTGATGTATTTTCTCCTTTGGCAGCTTGCATAGAATCTTCTGATCTACAGATAAAGACAGCCCTCACCTCCTACCACCAACAAAGCTTTTCTTAAAAAAAAAAAAAAAAAGATGAAGAGACAACTAGAAAGATCTACACCTCATAAAAGTGCAGACAGCACATGGCTGTGTGATGCCCAGTCATGAATGGGGTGTATATCACACAGTTACACTCAAGGCTTAGGGATTAAGATCCTGAAGACTAGGATCACTCCTGCCTGGTAACAGGACAGGGATATTTCTCCTATGAACAATATGGTTACCTGTACAAGACCTGCAACGACCACAGCAGCTCACCCACCAACATGAATGGAGGAACGTTTCACAAGGCGCTTACGCCTAGGTGGAAAGCTAGGGGCAAGCAAAGGCTCCCGAGGGAGAGCCAAGTTTTTCCCTTCAGTGATAAGACCCCAGTTTAGGTGGTTAGCCCTAAACACATGCAAATAAGGTCGAAAAAAAATCCAAATTGATTGATTCTCTCTCTCTCTCTCTCTCTCTCTCTCTCTCTCTCTCTCTCTCTCTCTGTGTATGTGTGTGTGTAAAATATAGAAGAGGTCATGAGGTCAAGAGGAGGCTGGGGGACATGAAAGGGGTTGGACTGGGGAGAGAAGAAAATGACACAAATACAGTGTATTTGTTAACGTTTGAAATCGTCAAAATAGAAAAAAGTTAAAAATCAATACACTTTAACTAGACTAAGAGAAAGAAAAGATTCCAATAAAGTCAGACATGAAGAAAAAAAAAAATGACAGCTGATACCACAGAGATACAAAGGGCTGGAGGAGAGTGCTGTGAGCAATTATACACCAACAAATTAGGTAATCCACAGTAACCGGATGCATTCCTAGAGCCGCACAAGCTGTGGGCAGTGACTCAGGAACTACATGTCTGAGCAGAATAAAGAACTGCATTGGTTCACTAAGAACTGAGCGTGCCCGGGACTGCTGGCTTCATGGAGGACTTCTACAAAAGGCTGAAACCAGACTTACTCGGGAACTTTTCAACTCTTCCCCAATGGAGAGGAGAGAGCATCTCTAAGCTCCCCATATGAGGCCAGCATTATCCTGATAGGGAGGAAAATATAAGCCATTATTCCTGTGAGCATAGTTCAGAAACCCTTCACAGAGTCCTGGTAAGTTCTCTTCAGCAACACTTTTAGAGGAGTGTTGACCAAGATTTAGAGTGATTTACTCCAGGCCGGGAATGGTTCAACATGCACAAATCAAGAGATAATGCAGAAACATAAAAAAAGGATAAATATATTATCATCTCAGGAGATAGAGGAAAAGTTGAGCAAAATTTAACATCTTTTCATGATTAAAAGTCTCTCACAAATATGTTAGAGGGAATGCACATTGCCACAGTTAAGCCACACACATGTTCTATATACAAGTCCCACTTAGCATCACACTCAGGGGTTTCTGAAAGCATTTCTGCTAAGATCAGGGACAAGGCCCAAGCCGCTCTCATGGCTGCCACTCAGCGTAGTGACGAAAGTTCTAGCAAGGAAAATCACTTCAATGGCCAAGGAAGAAATGGAATTGCCTGTTTCAGATGACAACATCTTGCACACAGAAAATTAAAGACATAACAAAAATGGTTAGAATTCATAAATAAAATTCAGTAATACCATACAATACGAAGCCAACATGCAAGAATCAGTTGTGTTTCTATGCAGTAACACTGAATCATCTGAAAAAGAATTGAGAAACATATCCATTTATATTAGTATAAGCATAACAAGGAACTTATGGGTAAGTTCAGCTGGGGAGGAAAGAGGCAACATGGAGAAATGTAAAATGTTAGTGAAAGATACTGTGGACAAACAAGCCTGTGTTTAAGATCCAGAGACTCAGTATCATCAGATAGCAATACTGCCCAATGTACAGATTCAATGGAATCCCACTTTATAGTGGGATTTTTTTTTTTTGTCTTACTGGCCTTTAGCTTATATATTACGGTTTCTAACTTTGTATTTTTATGAATTTTTGGTTTTGGGTGTGTCTCTCTGTGTTTTTATTGTTGTTATTGTATGTTTGTTTACATTTTTGATTTCTGGGGGGGAGAGAGAGGGAGGGAGGGAGGGAGGGGAAGAGAGAGAGAGGACATGGAAGTTGGGTAGGGGTGAGGTGGGGGTGGGGACGATCTGGAAGGAATTGTGGGAGGGCAAACTGTGATCAGAATAATATATGAAAATGTTTCAGTAAGAAAGAAATGAAATGGAAAAAAAATTGCCCAAATCATATAGAATTGCAGAGTCTACAAAGAACTAGCATTTTTTTTAAGTAAACAGAATAAAGATAGAGTCATTCTATTTACTTGATTTCAAATATATTATGAAGGTGTGTTCCTCTAAGGAGGTGAATGAGACAGGAGCATAAAAAGCACACACAGCTCGATGAAACACAGCAGAAAGGCCAGTGACGACCCACAGATGAGCAGAAATCCACACAGGAAAGGAGGATGTCTTCAGTAAACACAGTTGGGAAAACTAGACATCTAATGCAGAAATAAAATTCCACCTAATGGTGTACACAAAAATCGACAACTAATCCCATGGACATAATCCCTGAAACCACAACAATTCGTGTTTATAGCATGTGTTTAGGTGACATGTGGATGCTGGAACCCAACTTAGGCTCTCTGAAGAACAAGTGCTTTCAACCACTGAGCCATCTCTCAAGAGCCATGTTTTCTTGTTTCTTATTATGTTTAACATCTTGTTTTTGTTGAAAAGTGGACATTTTTATATCATAGAGTAGAAGCTTTTGGAGAGTAAACGATCCTCCTTCCTTGGTACTTCTTTTTGTTTACCATAGACCAAGACATCCCATTGCTTACTGTAGACCAGGGCCTCTTGTGGTTTACTGTAGACCAGGGCCCCTTGTTGTTTACTGTAGACCAGGTCCTTGTTGCTTACTGTAGACCAGGGCCCCTTGTTGTTTACCGTAGACCAGGTCCTTGTTGCTTTCTATAGACCAGGCTCCTTGTTGCTTACTGTAGACCAGGGCTTCTTGAACTTTTCCTTTTTGTGATCCCCTTTTACCCAAGACATTATCATATTATTAGCAAATCAAACAACTACTGATAATACATCATAAAGAAATTGATTTTAAAACAATTATTTGGTGTTCATATAGTTTTACCATTTATTGAAGACAAAAACAAACCTGCATACTAGTAAGGTAGATGAGATTGTTTAGATTTTTTGCCTAAAGGGTTTTTTACATAAAGAATTGGCTGCATATTTGATACTGCTGGACACAGAACATTTTCAGTGTTTTTCAGAGTTGATCAATATTTTGATTTTTTGATTGTTATTCCTGAGAATGCTGCTTTGCATAAATACATAATACCAAACAGCAGGCGTGTGTTTAGGGCCATTGTAGAAATTGTTGGAAATTCTAACCTAATCCTGAGCCAAAATGTATTTAACAAATTTTCTTTATGGAACTCAGAGAACAGTTTCTAAAATTAAACATTCCAACACAATCCCATCCAGAGATAGACAATTTGATCCTTGCATGCTGATGAGAGACAGTAGGAAAAAGACAAGAAGTCTTCTCCTGCTTCTCTGCTTCCCCACCCTGTCTCTAGAAAAGCAGAAAGTCTGTATGATGTAGTAATTACAGCCTCTAGATAACAGGAGTCTATGCAAAGGTGTTTCCCACAGTTCTTGCACCCTGCAAGGCCTGAAGTGTGCACAGTGCTGTGTTTATACTGTGTGTTCAGACCCAGGCTGCAGTGAAGTCATGTGACTCAGCATGGGTGAGCAGTGGAGATCCAGCCCCATCCGATTCCTAATGAAGTTCTGTTTCTTGTGTGTCGTGTGTGTCGTGTGTGTAGTGTGTGTCTCATTCCCTGCATCCAGTTATATGACCCTGTAGGCTATGGTGAACCACAGTTTAAAAAGCTGGGCTATAGGCTATGTCACTGTTCTTCATTTTTGTTTTGTTTTCAAGGTCTGTGTCCCTTGTCATTTCTGGTCTCTTAGGTCTCAACATTCATCTAGAATCTTCAGAGAGCGGGAAGGGAAGGGGGCTGAAGGGGGTGTGCTGCAGGGCTGGGTTGAAGGAAGTAAGGGAGGGGAGGGAAGTGGAGACAGGCTGTTTTGCTGACTGTTGCATATCATTTCTGGGCCATCAGCTAGCCAGGACACAGAGCCCTGCCTGAGCCCTCACTTGCTGTTCATACTAAGCTTGCCCGTCACACCTTCAGTGCCTTCTCGGGTCTCCTGAGTATAGATCCTGTCTTGGGCACACACAGCCTTTCTGCCTTTTCTGAATTCTTCCCTTTCTGCTCGCTGTGAGGTTTCCTTTTATGGCCTCAGCATGCTCTCCCTAGGCACCTCTGTGCTAATCTTCTGTCCCAGGTGGCTGTGGGTCATGTTTTTCTGGGACACCTGCTACTCTCTGTCACCCCAAGTGAGTTCTGTTTTGTGGAACAGTGAGGTCCCTGTCTTGGGTCAGTCTTACATCAGTCTCCCACAGGTCAGTCCACAGATGCACAGCTGCACGAGTCAGGTCTTCTGTGGGTCCTTTAGAACCGAGGGCCAGGGCCTGCACTGAGCATCCAGTTGCTGTCTTCAAGAACCCCAGCCCCCTGGCTCCGGCCCCATTGTGAGTTCCTGCATTGCAATAAACAAAAGCAAAAACTCAGCAATGACCCACAGAGGGTTTCTTCTGTTTTAACATTTTTTTTCGTTGATTCAGCATTTTTGTGGTGACTGTGAACTTTTTACTGTTTTCCTGGCATCTGACAAAGTTGATAGTTTCTGTGAGTTGTTGATGTTTCTGCAGAGAGATAGCCCTTAGAGATGCCTTGTCTGCTTTTTGCTGATGTTTCTGGCCAGAATCCAGATATGTTTAAGTGTTGTCAACAAAATATGGTTTTTGGCTTGCAGAGTTAGGCTGAGGGTTAAAGCTTTTAGATTTTAAACAGAGTAACTGTTCAATAAAACCCAATAAACAATGGAACAATAAAAACAGCTAACTTATAACTTACTTGAGTCCTTTCCCCACTAGAGCCTTTTTATTTTGTGTCTTTAGGCATGAAGATAAGGTTGTTTTCAAAGGCTCTTTACTCCATGTTGTAGTCAGTAGACCCTTAGGTCATATTTCATTTGGTAAAGAATTTATTCCACACGTGTACTGTATCAGATGAGGCTTGGGATGCTCTGGGTAGCAAGGTGTAAGTTAACAAAGCAGGATGCGGTAATTAAAAAAAAAAATGTGTTTCTGGTCATGTTAAGTTTGTGTCATAGAAAAAACACAAGCAAATAAAAAGTGTGTGTCTGTTTTTCTATGTGTGTAACTGTGGGTCTACGTGTGTATCTGTTTGTGTATCTGTGTATGTGTCTGTATCTCTGTTGTGTATGTGTATGTGTGCCTGTGTGTGTATCTTTCTGTGTGTGTCTGTGTGTATGTCTGTGTGTGTCTATATGTGTGTCCAGATATATGTGCCTGTGTGTATCTCTCTCTGTGTCTGTGTGTATGTCTATGTGTGTTTATATGTGTGTCTAGATATGTGTGCTTGTGTGTATGTCTATGTATGTCTATACGTGTGCCCAGATATGTGTGCCTGTGTGTATCTCTCTGTGTGTGTCTGGGTATATGTGTGTGTCTATATGTATGTCCAGATATGCGTGCCTGTGTGTGTATATCTGTGTGTCTATGTTTATATGTCTCTTTGTTTGTGTATGTATGTATCTCTCTGTGTGTGTCTGTGTATCTTTGTATATATCTCTCTGTTTATCTGTGTGTGTGTTTTGGAGTATAAATTCTCATATGTGGCTCCATGTTGTGATATTTTAACCTAGTGATAATGATTCAGAAATTATATATATTCAATAGAAATCTGAACTCTGCACTTAGTGATCTGTGCTGTCCTGCTCTGCTGGCTGAGTAGATGGGTTGCTGAGGGAGACAGGTGTCACTATGATGTGTTGTGTTCATTGGTTTTCAGCTTAGGATGGGTGTGTCTGGGCAGAACATATAGTAAGTCAATGAATACCTGCACTTTCCTGTGATAATTTCTGTTTTTGTTATAGTTTATGTTTACACTGTGGACAGTTGGGGGCCTGATGCTCAGAAAGCACCAACGTTAACTCTTTCTGCAGCCCTGCTCCTTGGCCTCCTGAGTGGGTGGGCAGGGGAAGTGACTGGCAGCCCTGCTCCTTGGCCTCCTGAGTGGGTGGGCAGGGGAAGTGACTGCAGACTTACTCCTTTAGGACCCCGGAGAATAGACAAGGTAACAAAGAAGAACAATGAAGTCAGAATGTTCCAGCTGCCCAAGTTCTGACCTTGGCAGGGCCTCCCAATCGACTTGAAGCCCACGTGAAGGTGTGCAGACAAGTGTAGTGTTATGAATAACAGAGGCATGGGGAGCTTCTGTTTTAACTGAGTTCTTGTCATGATGAGGTGTAAGGTTTAATTTTTCTAGCCCTTGAAGGAACATTTTTTTAACTTGAGTTGTAACAAGTTAAAACATGTAAAAACATAAAATCTTTAAACACATATTTCCTAAGCTTTAAAATCTAGAGGAAATCCCATCCATGCCTTAGGCTGCACGTGTTATCCATACAAGCATACAAGTCATACACATGCCACAGGCACCTCAGTGCCATAGAAGAGGCTACAGCGGTACAGTGAGCAAAACAAGAGGATTTTTTTAATGTGGGATTAGAAACATTTTACAGTGTATATTGTATGTCTATTTTTACAAGAGCTGAGATTTAAAATACACAATTTTATATTAATATAAGTTACACAATTTTAATGTTAGTTTTAAACATAAGCTATATAATCCCTATATATCAATGCAATTTTCCACAGATCAATACAATCACTTATTTTATGGTTATTTAAAACTATAACCACCAGAAATTTGAGACGGCTCTTTTATGGTTGTCAGTAAGTGGTTTCTGAAGTTAATGTGATGAGCTGAGGACCCAGAACAGTTGATAGGGCAATGAAGGGGAGCAATCAAGGCAGAACTGCAGCGCTGCCGACTCCGAGGCTCACTGTAAAGGTAATCATGACAGAGGTGGATGGAGAAAGGACAGACTGATCAGTGGAACAGATCAGAGTCCAAGAATAGACCCACTCGATACCGCTAACTCATCCCTGACAATGGAACAAAAGCCACGGAGTGGAGAAAAGACAGCCTGTTCAACAAACTGTGCTGGGCTTCCACATTCAAGCTCGTCACCAAATGAACTCTGGATCTCAAAGCCAAATGCGGAACCTCACTACGTAGCATCCTGGTAGTCAACAGGAGACAATCCAGAGGACTTCGGCAGTGCCTCTTAAGATCAGAGGGATGATACATAGGAGAAAGAAGTGGCCGGTTAAACTTCATTAGAATTAAAGGTGTGCTCTGTGGAAGCTCCTGCTGAGCCACAGATTAGGAGAAAGTGTTTGCTGGAGTCATATAGGATGAAAGACTGTCACCGACATATACAAGACTCCAATAGCAGTAGTGCAAAGCCAGAGAGCCAAGTGAAAGCTTTGGCTGGAGATGGAAACAGATACCTCTCAGAGATGATGAACAGACTGCAGACAGGCAATCAGGACCCACACAACATGGCCCTAGGGAACGACACATTAAAGCAACAGACTCCTCTGAATGTCGTGAGAACACACAGACTGGACTGTGAAGGCTGTGCCCAGCAGCAAGACCCCATGCTTACCAAAGGGAGAGTGCGGGGTGGGGGTGGGGGTGGGGGTGGGGAGTACAGTTTGGAGGATCATCTGAAGTTTCTTACAAAATAATACTTTTTTCCTTTATGACATATAGCCCGAGCTAGTTTCAAATCCATGGCCCTCCTGTCCCAGCCGCCCACGTATATCAGGCCTTTATACAGTATTATACGTACTGTATATAATAACCAGCCTTTGGTTGTGATACAATAATTGAGACAAACAACGTAAAAGGATAAGAAGTTTATTTCGATCCACGGTTTTAGAGGTTTCAGTTGATAGTGCTTTGGATTTGTCACTCTGTGGCAAGGCAGAGCATTATTGTGGGACAGTCTGACATGGGGAACATTCTTACCTACAATAGAGAGCAGAGAGGACAAAGGGCTGTGGTCTCATTATTCCTCAAAGTCACCTTCTAATGACAACTTCTTCCTACTAGACCAGACCTCCAGAAGGTTCCATCAGCTTCAATTAGCCACAGGCTGGTAATCAAGTCTTTATGAAATCTTGTTTCTAAAGAGCAAGGATTTCAGATCCAAACGGCATTATCATTTGATCATGTGATCACAATTCTTACTATTTACCAATGTGAAGTGGAAACCACATACACACAAAAACGCTTGTGTGTGGTGTGAGTATATGTTCACATGTGTGTGTATATATGCGTGAGAACATGTTTGTGTGTATGTGTGAGTACATGTTTGTGTGTGTATGCGTGAGTACATGTGTGTGTATATGTATGTGTGTGTATGTTTGAGTACATGTGTGTGTATATGTGAGTATGTATGTGTATGTGTGAGTACATGTGTGTGTACATGTGTGTGTATGTGTGTGTGTGCATGCATACAGGTATGTATATATGCACTTGAAAACCACAACTTGATTTTCGGTATCTTCCTGGTTGCTTTTCACTTTGTTTGAGGTAGGGTCTTTCACAGAACTAATAGCTCACAGACTGAGCTAAACTTGCTGGCTTTTAGTGTCCCAAAGCCTCCTAGCTTTGCCTCCCCAGTGCTGGGATTACATCCTGCACCACCACCCTCAGCTTTTATGTGGGTGATGATTCAAGCTCAGGTCCTCATGCCGAGGAGGCCAGCACTTTACCGACTGACCTGTTTCCCCAGCCCTGCTTAGTTTTGTTTACAGCATCTTTATTCATAATTGAGAAAATGTGAAGCAGTGAGGATGTCCCCCAGGGGTGAGTGGATAAATGTTCCACAGCATATCCCGAGGTGAGCTGTGATTCACTCTGACTAGGTGACAGGAGCTGGCTGGTAAAGGCCACAAAACAGACAGAACTGTTTAGATAACAAAGGCATCGGTGACTCTCAGGAAGGAGAGCAAAGGGGATGCATGAAAAGAAGTCAGGAGTGTGGAGGCAAGGAACTCTCGTGATTGCTCCTGTGAAGGTCAGAGATCTAGGAGCTGTTTATCCAGACATACAGAATGGACAGAAATGAGGTGAGCCACTGTGTGAAGTGTGGGTGTGGACAGTAATGACCACTGTCCCCCTGTGGATCCATCAGGTGTGTGTGTGATGTATGTGACTGTGTATGTATGTGTGTGTATGTGTGAATGTGTGAGTGTGTGTGCATGTGAGTGTGTGTGGTATATGTGCATGGTCATGTGGTATGTGCATATATGCATGCAGATACAGGGGCACATATGGAGGTCAGGGGTCAACATTGGGGGTTTTCCTTCCTCTTCACCTTAGTTTTAAGGGAGCTTCTCTTAAGTTTATTTTTATTATTTTAAAGTGTGTGTGTGTGTGTGTGTGTGTACATGAATGCAGGTGCCTGGGGAGGCAGAAAGAGGGTGTTAGATGTAGTGAAGGTGGAGTTGCAGGCAATTGTGAGCCAACCAGTGTGGGTGCTGGGAACCAAACTTGAGCCCTCTGCAGGAGCAGCATGTGCTCTTAATTGCTGAGTCAGCTCTCTCTAACCTCTAGGGATCCTCTTTCTCCATCCCTCCAGAGATGAGATTATAGGTGCATGCTGCCATGTTTGGGGTTTTGTTGTCGTTGTTATTCTTGTCATCATCTTCCTCCTCTTCCTCCTCCTCCTCCTCTTCTTCCTCCTCCTCCTCTTCCTCCTCCTCCTCCTCTTCCTCCTCCTCTTCCTCCTCCTCTTCCTCTTCCTCTTCCTCCTCCTCCTCCTCCTCCTCCTCCTCCTCCTCCTCCTCCTCCTCCTCCTCCTCCTCCTCCTCCTCTTTCTAATGTAGGTACTGGAATCCGCAGTCTGGATCTTATTCTGTGCAGCAAGCACTATATTTAACTGAGCCACAAATGTTTCTCTCTGGTGCGGCTGCACTGAGGAGGGAGGGCCAAGTATTTGTGTATGTGCCCGTGCATGTGCATGTATGTATGCGTGTGTGTGTGTGTGTGTGTGTGTGTGATGTGCGTGTGCATGCCTAAGTGTGTGTATGTGTATATGTGTGTGCCTCTGTGTGTGCTTCTCCTCTGTGTGTGAACTATGTACATTTTGTTTCTTTAATTAAGTACATTTTAAAAATATAATGTTCAGCAGTGTGTGGGGGTAGAAGGCAGGATCTGCTTATTCATCAGATCTGAGGTGCTCCTAACAGGGAAGGTGTTGTCTAGGGCTCCGTTCCATGATTTATAAAGGAAGATGAAGGGACCACTCTCTTATTTATGGCTGTATCCTTGCTTCAACCCCCAGAGTGTACTTAACCAGGCTATGTGAAGCATATAATTTAATATTTTCCATCTTTATGCCTTATAAATGTTTCCTTCAGAATTTTCATTAGATTACATAAGTAGGTATTACGGGGTTCCTGAGTTTACTCACACTGAGCGCAGATGTGGCGGGAACACTCTGCTTCTTTAAGTTTTTCATTTTTATATTGCTGATATGTTTCAGAGGGGGGATGTGAAGGAGGACGTTTTAATTCTGTTAATTCAAGCAAGTTTCTTGGGCTCTTTCTCCATCAATGTGTAGCCTGTATATTAGAGTTCTCTGCATCTACAGTATGAGCGGGGGGGGGGGGGGGGGAAGGGGGGGTTAAGAGGTTCAATGTTTCATGTCCAATTTAGAAGATCATATCCCCTCAACATTTGTATACATATTTGGGTTTGGAAAATTCCTTTAGATCCTGTCAAGTCTCTTGGCTTTTCTGGCTCCCTTCATGCCCTGCAGGCCCCTCTCCAGAGTGGCAGCAGGTAGGGAGGGGGCATTGGGCTGTCCGACCTGGCCAGAGCTGAGGAATGGGAATATGGCAGTCTCTCGGGTCTGCACTAGAAGCACTGAGCTCCTTGGCCTTTGGGTTTGGTTGTTGTTGAGGACCCCACTCACTCATGCAACCCCTTGGCTTCTCCAGGGTCTTTCCCAGCAGGCCCTCAGGGCCCTCTTCCCTGCTCATTCTAGGGGTTCCTTGACTCTCAGATTTCTCACCTGCCACCCTTCACGCTGTGGGCATGGCCTTTCTGGGTTCCACACAGTCGCTGGGAAGTCAGAGAGATTTGGTGTTCCATGTTTTATCTCCTCTGGTTCCTCATGGCACCCCGTGGCATGAATGAGGCTCTGCTTCTTGAGCGCACCCCTCCTCTTGCTGGCCAGTGGGCTGACAACTCTAGTCTATTCCCATGCCTCTAGGAGCTCCGAGCTAACAGAGCTAACTGCTTTCAAGGAAAGGAGGACTCTCCGCTTCACAGTTTGTGGGGTTCCAGGTCCTTGAACATTGATCCTGTTGCTTTGGGGCTGTAGTGATTCATGATGGAGTGTACCTGGCAGAGCTATTTGTTCACCTTATGGCTAGGAAGAAAAGAAAGAGAAGGGGATGGAGTGCCAGTATCTCCTAAAGGTGCCATTGCATCCCAGCAAGCTCCAAGGACTCAGACTTTAACATATGAGGACATTTAAGATCTATAATATAGAAACTCCTGTGGTGTGTCCCAGGTGTGTCCGTGTGTGATGTGTGTATGTGTCCGTGTGTGTATGTGTGTGTATGTGTGTGTATGTGTGTGTATGTATGTATGTATGTATGTGTGTATTGTGTGTCCGTGTGTGTGTGCACGCGCGTGCGTGCTTGTGTGTGTGTATGTATGTGTGTGTGTATGTGTGTGTGTCTGTGTGTGTGTGTCTGTGTGTGTGTGTCTGTGTGTGTGTGTGTGTAGGCATATGCCTGTGCATGTGGCGGCTCATGGTATTTTGTTCCTCCACACACATTCTATTTTGAGGCAGGGTCTCTTGCTACTCTCCCTAACCAGCTTGCTCTGGTGAAGCCATAGTTTTACCTCCCAAATGCCAGGATTGCAGGCAGGAAGCCACACCCACAAAGCATTTAAGTGTGTGCTGGAGACCTGAACTCCAGTCCCCACGCCTGTGCAGCAAGTGCTTTAATGTCAGAGCCATCCTCTGGCTTCCTAGTTATTTCCTGGTATGTGTTTGTGTTTTCTCTTTGTATTGTCATGAACATTTTTTTTCCTGTATACTTTTGAATACTTATCTGGTTATTTTCTTTGATGAACCCCTGAGAGTGAAATCCTGGCCTCAGAAGAGGTACGATACTTTTAGTTTTAGATATATTCAGACGTGCTATCGAAGTTATGCTAATAACTAGAATGAATATGAATAATACAGCCATAATATGAAACTTTAAAATCACCAGAGAAAACAAAGAACAGACGATCTGAATAACAAGGTTTACTGTTTAGTTCTGTTTTATTCTAAAGTTACACCAGTGTAATCCAAACCTGTTAAATAAAAAAGCAGAAAATCTAAGCGTAGGGTTAATATGTCTCCGTGCAGGAACTCCTGCAGTGTCCGTGAGACCTTGTCTCTCCCCTGATCCCCGACCCCTTCTTTGTCTGCCCTTACAGCTCCCACACAGCGGCAACACTCTCAGACCCCTCCCCTCTCACTCCAGCTCAGTGGGAAGAGTGGCCTCTGCTTGGCAGAATTCCTAGCATGTGTTCAGTGCTTCATATTGACTAGACCCCTGCAGTGACGACAGTAGAACATCCTGGTTCTCAATGGAGATGCAATTCACCAGAAACCTAAGCAATGTTGGAGTGTGGAGATGAGGAAGAAGCTGCATGCTTAGGTTGTTGGGTCTTAAGATGTCGGAGGTAATTAGGATGGGCCATACCTTTCAAACCCCTAGTAGATATCAAAGACTGGCTATGCTAAAAATATGTATAATATGTAAAGGATCTTTAAGGCTGTTTACCTGTTGAAATCATAAGATTTCCATGTTGGATTGGAGGAAAAATAGAAATTAATTTTTAGCATCATTTATTTGTGATTATTGGGAAGTTAGAACTCCAGCCAAGGCTTATGCTGTGTTTCTCTTGAATGGTGTAGCGTAGAGAGAAGCCATCATGGTTTTCAAAAGCTGAACTGTTGTCTGTATGGTCCTCATCCACTGCCTCCCTTCCTGTACCTTGGGAATGCTTAGGGATGCTTCAGGAGTACTTGCCTCTTCCACCAGGGGGCGCTGCAATCAATGGATCCAGTTTGGACCCTGGGCAGAGTTGGCGTGAAGATTCTCCTTAGCCGTGATGGTGTCTGTGGCCTGCAGAAGAGCTCTTTTGGAGGGACAGCTCTTAGAATTTGCAGTGGACTCAGGGACTGTGGACTGGTGTAAGGTGATAAGAATCCATGAGCTAGCAAGGCTTGGTAGGAAAATTCCCAGAAAAATCTCCTCAGAGCTCAGTCTTCATTCTCCAGCTTCACAGGCTAACAACAAAAGCCCAAATCTTGGGTTCTCTGTCTCCTAGCAACAGATTCTCTGCCTAGCCCTTGGCTGTTTTTTATTTTATTTTTTTTTTAAACTTTGTGTTGAAGTCTAACAGATAGGTAGAGAGCTGAACAAATATTTGAGAACACAGTTTAATATGTTTTTACAAAGCGAACCTCCGTGTAACCAGCCCCCACAGATCAGAAAGCTGGATGTTACCTGTTTCCCAGGAGCTTCTTCATGAGTCCCTAGTTATGGCCTTCCCCTGGGGAATCCTGGTTCTTGTTTTTAGTAGCATGTATTCGTTGTGGCTGGTTTTGAGTTTGTCACCAGAGAGTCATACACATGCTATTCTGTAGGGTCTGACTTCTTCCACTCAGTGGTGTCTTCCGAAAGCCTACTGTGTTGTATAGCTATGGCTGGTTTGTGTTTATTGCTGGCTGGAGGAGGCAGGGTCATCTGTTAGATCCTCTGTTGATGGATATCTGGGTAGGTTGCAGGATGTTCTCTCTGGCTTGACACTGTCGGATGCATTCTTGTTCACAGCCTCTGGTGAGTGTACACATCTATGTGGATGGCTGTGCTACCACCTCTCCCTGACATACGTGGGAGCTGTGCAGTTTTATCTAAGGAAGGAACTCTCCCGGAGACTGATGGACAGAGAGCAGTCTGTCCACAGTAAAGGATCTTAAACCACCTGCAGTAAAGAGAAACGGAACTAGGAGTCTTAGTGAGATATCAGCGGCCCTTGTAGAACTTGTGGATACTTCAGTCCCTCCCCATAACTGCTGGCGTCACCCAGTGCTTCTGATTTAGGGCTCTGGCGTCTTGTTCTTCCTCAGCGGTCACTCACTGGAGAATTTTAGTTCTCTCCCTTTCTGTGCATCTTCATAGCTCTGACATGGGCAGGATAGAGGAACTGCAGAGAATCACACTGGTGAAGCGTGGGCCTCAGATTGCTAAGGCAGAGCAAGGTATGCAGAAATAGCAATCAAGACACCTGGGCAGAGTAAGAAATAATCCAGGGAGCTAGCTGCCGGAGTGCTCGTCAAACACACCCTTACACGAGGAAGGCAGGAAGGTGAAGCTGGTGTCTCTGCACGTAACAGGGTCAACTCCTCTCTTGCGTTACATTAGTTCAAATAAAATGTATCCCCAACCTCTAACAAAGCAACATGGGTAAAACAAAGGGGCCAAGGAGATTTAAAAATAATGAGCAAAGATGTTTAAGGATGAAAGGACCAGCATTAATACCAGGAGAGGAGGCACCAAAACAAACATGTCAGGCTATTTTATGTTAACAAAGGTGCATTCTGCAATGAAGAGAAAATGGACTCACTACAAATACAGACAATAAAAAGTCCTAAAACTGGCAGTAAGAAACTGACGAGACCACGGCTGTCTGAAAGTTGCACATTTTTAGATAACACAAAACAAGGTGAATAACTGCATGAATTATGTGGAATGATGTAAGGTTCGAAGGATGATCTAGTAGTTACATACTAATAATCAATTCTAGCAACGCAGACTCACCATGTCATTTAAGTATCAATGAGTCATTTAAAGACCGATGGCAATCTAGGACTCAAGGAAAGCATCAGCTTATTTAAAAATATTGAAATTGCATGTCTGTGATCACCATTTCATAAAGCTTCAGTCAGTAGGGGGTGGAGTGGACAATGAGCTGTCTGGTTGATTAGCCGCACAGTCAAGCAGACACATGGTCAAAGTAACTCTTAAACCATAGGAGAAACCCATGTTAGGCTCTTCAAGAAATGACTTCACCACCCTATGGCAAACATGCATACATGCATTCACACCTATACAAGGATACTTACGTATGCCTATCAGTAGAGGCATGTCTACAGTTGTAGTCCTTTTATTGCTAATCAAGCAAAACCAATTTTGGAGTTGCTGAAGTGGCTCCGTCAGGCTGTTCAAGCCTGCTGACCTGAGTTTGGTCTCCAGGTCCCAAGTGGAAGGAAAGAATCAAAACCTGTCCTCTGACCTTCACGCGAGTGCCACGGCATGTACACACCTACACTCATATACACATACCACACACAAATATACACACAGATACACAGAAACACACACACACACACACACACACACAAATAATCAATGTCTTAGGGTTTTACTGCTGTGAACAGACACTATGACCAAGACAACTCTTATAAAGAACAACGTTTAATCGGCGCTGGCTTACAGTTTCCAAGGTTCAATCCATTATCACCGTGGTGGTAGGAAGTGGGCAGTGTGCAGGCAGACATGGTGCTGGAGGAGTGGAGAATTCTATATCTTGATCTGAGGCAGTAAAGAACTGTACACCACACCAGGCATTCTTAGACACAGAGGACCTCAAAGTCTGCTCTTACAGTGACACATTTCCTCCAATAAGGCCACATCTCCTAATAATGCCACTCCTTAAGGGCCAAGCATTCAAGTCTTTGGGGTTCAAGCCATGAGTCTATGGTGGCCATACCTATGCAAACCACCATAGTCAACAAAAGAAAACAATTAAAAAAATAAGCTGAACACCTACCACTGTAAAGAAACCTGGAAAACAATAGTCCAATCCAGGAAATATATGAAGATGGCATTAAGAGAACAGTGGAGATGAAACAGGGAACAGAGCTGATGTTTGAGCCCAGGAACTCCTTCTGAGAAAGATGAATGTGAATAAGATCATGTTGTAATCCTCCTCCTCCCCACAAAGCAGACGCAGAAAGAAAATGTACCACACTGGGAAGGATGGGCGATGCAGGGAGAAGTCGTTATGCACATGAAACGTCTAGCCGCTCCAGTGTTTTAAAAACTTATAAAATTATATTGAAATGGAAATGAGGGTTTTTCTCTAAAAAGATACCATCACATCAGCAGACACTAAGGAAGGATTGGAAAAGGCACTGTCAAGATATTTGTAATGTAAAAGGGAGCTGGCTCCAGCTAGCTATTAAAGCATAGGAAGATATTTCGCTAAAATTAAGTGCCAGTAGGATGCTCTGAGGAAAGCTTACCCAAGATAAGGAACCATATTCCAGTCTTAACAAAATGTCTAACAAATCAATAACAGAAAATGAATGATTGAGTAGAAAAGTCAGTATTAAAAAAACGTAGCAAGTGGGTAGTTTTAAAAAGGAGAGACCCAAGCATTCAAGTCTATAAGAAATGGGATTTGAATCTTAGTAAACTTTGCTTGCCTTTAAAGCTGTGAGACTTACAAACATGGCCGGTTTGCCCAGCACTTTCTGGACTTTGGAATTGGATGGATGCAGGCTTGTGTTGTGCCCCCTCCGCCACCTTCAGCTTGTTGTCCCCTTAATGACCCCATAAGGGGTCATGTCCCCTTAATTTTCTAAACCTCAGTTTTCTCATGTATGAGGTGGTTGTCAACATTCCTGACTGAGCCATTCTGAGAACTGACACGTACAAAACTCTTAATACCATATATGGGCCTCAGCGGGTGCTACACAGATCCTAGTCACTATATTGTTGTCCGACAAATCCCCGAGGGTTTGAAGAATGGTAAAACCCATTGTTGGCTAAGATGAAGCCATTCAAACTCCCGAACATGCCCCTGTGTTTGAACGTCTTCTAAGGACAATGACAGTGGCTGTCTTCTTGACGTGCCACTTGGATCCTCACAGGTGCTATTGATCACATGCTGGCCAGTCTTTGAGGAGAATTAGAAGCTTGATTCAAAAACTTTAATAAGGCGGGTATTGGATTTAGCAGTTCTATTTCTCAGAATTTATTTTGAACAAACATCTCACTACATGTGTGGAAATATCCATATAGCCAGGGCTAGCCACACCATGAACGTGCCTCTCAGTAGAGTTAGGCCACTTTTCTGGCAAGAACGTTGCAGTTCCTTGGGCTACTTTGTGCCCTCACAAGCCAGGCATCACAGGTGCCCCTCTTCCCAGTGCCAGCCCCACAGTGCTGGTAGCATCCTGTGATCATGGCAGTAACCACATCACAACAGGAAGGAACCCATAAAAGTGGCTGCTGTGGTTTGGGTGTGACATGTTCCCGAATGGTCCCTGTGTTAAAGGTTTTGACTCTGGGCTGTAGTGCTGTTTTGAGGTGGGAAAGGGCTGGGGATATGGCTCAGTGGTTAAGATTCTTGCTATGTAAGCATAGGGATCTGAGTGTGGCTGGGCGGTGGTGGCGCACGCCTTTAATCCCAGCACTTGGGAGGCAGAGACAGGCGGATTTCTGAGTTCGAGGCCAGCCTGGTCTACAGAGTGAGTTCCAGGACAGCCAGGACTACACAGAGAAACCCTGTCTCGAAAAACCAAAAAAAAAAAAAAAAAAAAAAAAAAAAAGGATCTGAATGTGAATCCACAGACCACAAAATTAAGCCAGATGAGCTAGCATGGGTCTGTAATCCAGTCTTCCATGGGACAATGGGAAAACCCCAGGAAGCTCATGGGCCAGCTAGCCTGATTTATGTAGCCACAAATAACAAAGAGACTCACATCAAATGAGGTGCAAGGCAAGACTGATGCTCACGTTTGTCCTCTGACCCCCACATGTGTGTCATAGCATGTACCTGTGCTCACACATATGGTTATGCTCACAGCATCATACATACCTGCAAGAATTTAAAAAAGCAGAAGGCAGTTCGGCCATTAGGTACATGCCCTTGGAAGGGATATTGGCCTAGACTCTCCTCTCTCCCCCTTTCCCTTTTTACATTCCTCTCCCCGACTTCCCTCCTCCTACCTTCTCCCTCTTCCTCTTCATGTTTCTCTCCCACATCCACCCCATCCTTCTCTCCTGCCTGATAAGGAATAAACAATTCTCTTCCTCATGGTTCTGTGATGACTCCTGCACCACCACTCTCTCAAAGTACCAGGGCCTAGAGATAAACTATGAACCAAAATAAACCTCTCCTTTAAAGTTGATATGCCAGGTGTGTTGTTCCAGTAACAGAACAGCAGTTAACACAGATGCTCCGCTTTACCTACCATGAACATTATATGTAGTCATGAAATACCCCATAAGCACTTTTGTTGGCATGGAAAATATTTATGATCTATTAAGTAGAGATACCTTCATAAAAGGGTATGTCTAGGATGAGTTTCTTCCGTCAACATATATTTATTTTGATGCTTGGGAAAATTCTCAAGAGTATGTTAAGGAAGAAGTGGGTCATTTGTAGAGGCTTGATGGAAAGGGACACTTGTTCTGCTGACTGGCGTGGCTGTGTGTTCAACAGTGAACATGTACCACTGTGACATGCAACCAGCATGTGGAAGCAGCCTGGGTCCATCAGTCCCAGGAACCTGGCTCCCAGTCTGCTCGGAAGACCTCACTGCTCTGACTGCTCCCCTCTGTTCTCAGGGCCCGGGAGTCTGGGACAGCAGGCAAAGGAGAGCTGCTAGAACCCAACAGGGTCTTTGCTTGGTTATGAATGTTGGAAGGAGTTAGAGGACCAGAGTCTGGCCCCATCTATTTTGGATCCCAGGTGGCTTCTAAGTTTCTTCCTAGTGGAGCAAGCATCCTGTTGACATGGTAATTCCCTCCCTCCCTCTGCCTCCTTCTTGCTTACTTAGTAGGGAAGGTAGTGGCTTTCTGGATTAAAGGGGAGCCATGGAAGAGTAGATAGTATCTGCTCTGTAGGTTTTGATAAAATAGCCAAGGTCCAGAGATGCCCTACATAGACTTTGCTGCCTGGGATAGAAGGCACTCAGTATCTGTTTGGGGAATGATCATTCTAATGTCATTTCTCCTGGGTTCTAAAAAAATATGAACCCAGACCTTTTTCCTTTTGCAGTGGTGTTGGTAGATAAGTTGGTAAGTCAATTTTATAGTGGTTCTCTTCATTATAATCAATTAAATGAGGTACACAAAATACCTCTTCAAACTAATCCTAGCATATAAAAGCCAGCTATGTGTGAAAACAACATTTTTTAGGATAAAAGGAGTTTTAGACTTCCATTATAACCATGATAGAACTGAGGCTTCATCCAGAGCATTTGACATGCTAACTACATTCTACACATGCTTGTCACGTCTCCGACATTCAGGCCATCTGACTCATACGTGTATCTCTTATATGCGGTTTGTTTTTGTTGATGATTTTTGCGTGTTCTTTAAGTGTTGTTATCTTTCCTGTGCTTATTTCTTAGTGTTGTTCTGACATGGGTGAACAGGATTCAAATATCCCTGTTGGGCAGGGGCATCTCTGAGATGGAGACTAGGGAACCTGTGGGCCTCCTTCTATTGGACTATGATTGCATAGATTCCAGAGGTGCACAGCAGGCCAGGGTCAGCAATGACCAGAGACACAAGCTTGTGTTATTGGATTCACTTCTCTGTTTCCTGACTGCTGGCCTTTGTCTCTCTCTTTTTAGATGTTTGGGGTTGTGAGTATCCTTGGCTCCCACTCTTCCTGGCCAACCCCATTACCCACATTTTAATCCATTAGCCTTAGTGGAAGATGGCTTCCAACTCTAGGGTTCAGTGTAGCCCATGGTTCCTTAAGTTGATGGACCTTGCAGACCCTGTTCTGTGTCTGGGACCATGTGAGGTCACCAAGGCAGCCAGACAGAGCCCAGGATATCTATTAACAGCACTCAGCTGCCAGGAGAGTCCTGTTCAAGAAGGACTTCCTACTCTAGCCAGCAGTAATAGCAAGCATGTCAAGGGGTTGCCTAGATTGAATGCTTGCCGGGATCCTGAGGCTGGCTGAAAGTGCCAGTCACCAGTGGGCTCACTAGAAGCAGCTGCTGTTATCAGGTGAGAAGGGGAGTGTGGACAGGTTCTACCCCCAGGCTCTACCCCCAGGCCATGCTGTTTACCCTCTCTCACCCTGTCTCTCAGAAAGAACTCCATGTTTGCTTCTCTGTGTGTTCAGTGTGGACATGTGTCATTGTGGAGGGTCAGAGCCTATTCTAGATTATAAAATTTAGGGCATGCAGGTTTTATAGGTCAGTAATGTTTCTGTGTTCACAAGAAGGAAGGTCCTACTATTGACTTAAAGAGTCAGTATAAAAGGCTTTCTGGCAATCATTGTTTCTTTGTTTTTAGATTTGTGTCTTTGTATCATGAGTGGAATTGTCATTTGGGGTGTGGGGGCTGGGGTAGGGGCAGGTATTTGAGACAGAGTCTTTGTACAGTCCTGGCTGACCTGGAATTCACTATGTAGACCATATGTAGACCACTATGTAGATCCTCCTGCCTCTGACTCCCAGTGCTGGGATTAAAGCCTACGCCACCATGCCCCCGTTTGGTAGGGTTGTTAAGCCAAGATTCTGAAGTAGCTTTTTGGCCTTTGCTGAGTTTTATTTAGCTGCTACAGTATTTAATATCTTAATCTGGTTTATAATCCCAGCATTCCAGAGACGGAGTCAAGAGGATCATGAGTTCAAGGCCACCTAGACTACATAGTAAGAACTTACCTTAAAAATCCTAGACTACGTAGTAAGAGCTTACCTTAAAAACCCAAACAGAAATGGTTTTGTTCTAGTTTTTAAAATTCAAGAGAGTCCACACTAAACACACTCTGAATTCTTTAGGCAAGAATAGAGAAATCTGGAGTCCGTGAGGTAGCCGGGCAGGACATACTTATGTGGGGAGTTGTGCACAGGGTAGAGTAGCCTCCCTCCTGAGAGGGCTTTGTCTCTCTGGGAAGAGCTATAGAGCATGCTTTCCTAAGAGTCCTTCATTCTGTGACAGCTGTCATCTGTACCTCACAGTTATGACCTTCATAACCACCCCCAGCAACTGTAAGGTATGCACCAAGCTGCCCGACACTGGGGTATCACCTAACACGCTGCCTCCCCGCTTGAGTCAGTTGATTCCTTGTTTGGTTGAGGGTAGTATGAGTTCCATGAAAATGGACACCAGCCTTTAGCCCTAGAAGAGAGCCCATCACCACTGCAGGGACAAGTTACCTTGACCCGGGCAAAGAGGTAGTCAGATGTGGCAAGGAAGAGGGCGTGGGGAGTGATGGTGGGGGGAGGTGGGGGCTGAGCCTGGTGTGTGGCCTTGAGGAAAATCATTGTTGACACAGTGTAAGGGGAGGAGTGGGGACTGCTGCCCCTCTTTGCCTGGGTGTAAGTGTGGGGGTAGGGGACAGAGGGTGGCAGGGCTCCAGTGGGTGCTGAGACATTTCTAACCCATTCTGGTTCCTTCTGAACTCACCCCTCAGGAATCCCTGTGAAGCGCTGTGAGCAGACAGCGACTGTCTTCAGCTTCAGGAGCCAAACCTTATTTTCAGTCAAATGTAGACTTGTGAGTGTAACACTTAAATCTTCAAAGAAAAGAACCTATGTATTCTGCTATTTTAATGCAGCTGTAACTGTTACAATTAATTACATGAATTATATTATCGATATATTTCCTGAAGCGTAGGTGCCTTGTCTAAGCAGCTCACCGTTTAGTGCCATCTTTGAGGTAGCTTTAGATGACTTTTCCCAAGCTGTGTTCTGCCTCCTGCCCCTCACCCTGAGTTGTTCCTGCTGACATTGGTTGTATTAGATTAGGGACCCAGATCCAGCAGTTGAGCTGTTCCCTGGGGATGGAGAAGGTGAGGCAGTCGATAATGTCAGGAGAGATTTGTTTTATAAAATGAACATATTGAGGTCACTGGCTATAGTCCCTGCTCAAATCTAGAGAAAGATCAAGAGAACCACAATGTGGAGATGCAGCCTACCCTACAACACCGCATGTGCAGTGCTTGTCTGTCTGGGCAGAGACTGCTAAGGAGTCCACTGTGAACCTTACTCTGGGCTGTACCCTCTCTCCATTAGACCTGTGCTGTCACACTGCACAGGGCCTCAGCCTCACCTGTGTCTGGTTTGTGCCTTGGCCCTGGTGTTCCTGTCCCTGTCCTGTTGTGGAGGTTTTGCTGGGCATCGGGGCACTGGTGGAGCTGTGTCTAGAGCCATCTACTTCCTATATTCCAAGGAGCTGCCAGTCTGTCTTTCCATCTCTCAGTTGGACCCTCTGTTCTTGGCCGGCCCCCTGCCCTTGACCTCCTGCTCTCTCCTGACTGATGCTCCCAGCCCCTGGCCCATTGTCTCCTCCCTCAGCTTCTGCCCTCCTTGCTTCCAGTAGCTCTCTCTTTTTAAGGTGATGGAAAGATTATTTCCTTTGTCCTTTTGTGAAAGGCTGCCCCCTCAGCAGGAGATCATCACCGCTACACTTCAGGGTCCCTGGCTTCTGAGCTCAGGAAAAACCATCTGGTCCCCTCGCCCATCCCTGGTGCAGCTCCTGCTCTGAAATACCTGAGTGTTACACCCTGACACCCTCACTGTTTTAAACCACCTCTGCAGCTCCAGGGGCTCTGGGTTGCCTCAGATAGATAGATAGATAGATAGATAGATAGATAGATAGATAGATAGATGGATGGATGGATGGATGGATGGATGGATGGGTAGATAGATAGATAGGTAGGTAGGTAAATAGATAGGTAGGTAGATAGATAGATAGATAGATAGATAGATAGATAGATAGGTAGATAGATAGATAGATAGATAGATAGATAGATAGATAGATAGATAGATAAAATGTTCAGTGGGGCTTTCCTATCAGTGTGTACACTATATGAAAATCTTGAGGGGTTTTGTTTGTTGTTTCTTAGATTTTTTTTTAAAAATTCTGTAGATAATGGAGCCTTTTCTTTCTTCTAGTGAGATCTTACCAGATATCTTGTTATGGGGAAATGGAGTTTATCTGTGTCCATGCAACACCTGTCCCCTCCCCATTACCAACTCTCTCCTATGGGGCTATAAAATTCTCCCATAAGTCCTCTGGGGTTCTGTGAGGTCCTCATTGATAGCCACTGTATTAGACCAAGCTCCACCTGATGGATCCAGGAGCTGGCAAGAGAATCTTAATGCCACGCCTTCACCTTTGGTTATTTCCAGCATGTGAGGTCACCGGGAGACAAAACCACCAGCACAGGCCACTCCTGGTCTGCAGAGTCCCAGTTAGAAGGCCTTGGCTTTAAGATGGAAATTAAACAGTATATGCGTTTGATAGGGGCCACACTTCAGGTTTTGAATCTTGATCTGTTCTTGAGCATACAGCACAAGCACAGTGCTATCGTCCTATCCAGCATCTCCTGGTCAGCCGTGCCATTGTGCAGGCCAGCAGCCAGCACTCCACTGCTTGCTCACACATGGTGTTGTGGAGATTGTGGACCTGAAGCACAGCTTCGCCTAAATGATACTTTACAGTTTTCAAAATTTTGTTTTTCAATCTTTTAAACAATTTTAAAATTAATTCTTTTTTTTTTTTTAAATCACTTTACATTGTGCTCACTGCCCCTGTCCCGGTCAGTTTGCATTTTTAAGTGGGTGTATTGGGCTCTAACGTACTGTGAGCGGAGGTGCATCTGTTACAGTGGCGTGAGAATATGTGTAACGGTGGATCTGCTAATGTAAAACAAGAAATAACATTCGTCAGAAGACTGTGGGAACCCAGAGCAATTTTAATTGGCAATTAAATAATAAATTAATCTAGGAGGAAAGATAAAAGAGGATTGCTCACACTCAGGGTTATGGGTATATCTCATCTCAAACGTATTTGTGTGTGTGTGTGCCTGTGTGTGTGCATGTGTACTGAGAGCTGTAACCCAGGGCTTCGAGCATTCTAAGCTACACTCCATCCTCTCAGACATCATGAAGGCAAAGTATCCTAGAGAGCTAGTTGCTGAGAGGGTAGGAGAGATGGCTACCCAGGGGAAGGGTGGGAGAGATAGCTATCCAGGAAGAAGGTGGGAGAGATGCATTGATAGCTGAGAGGAAGCTTGCACAGGAGTTAATAGCAAGACCCTGGAGACTAACTGATAACCTCTGAACAGCTGACATGTGTCCTGTGCTCCCTGGGATTGGACACAGCAGATCTTGGATCTTCTGGGTTCACTACCCAGACTCTCCATGTCCTGCACCTCACTGTGTACACATAGTAATGGCAGCACACTGGGGTTGCACTGGGGAGCTTCTTCACCCACCCGGAGGCCTCTGCCTCATTCTTCCAGTGGCCATGTGTATGCTGTGGGTTTCTCTGGTGTGACAGAGAGCTTTTATTTAACTCTCTATTAACCCCTTGATCTTGTCATAGACTTTAAAACGTGATTCAAAGAAACCCATTCTTCAGTTTTCATAGTCTTATTGGCTATAACATAATATCGAACTCCTATCGCTTGCCGGAAATCAGTGTTTAAGCACTTCTGACTTCTCACAGACATGGACTCTCGGAGAGGAGCAAATGACTTCCAGGGTGGTGAAGAAATTTAGCTGTAAAGAAATATGGAGGTGGTGATTTTTCTGTGCAGTTTTGTGACTTCAGCCAGTGTCTCTGGGGATGCATTGAAGGAAGCCTTCTGAGCCAGAAGAAAATCGTGTTTTAAAACAAACTTGAATGTATTTAATGTTTTTTTCCTCCTTAAACTTTATTTATTTACTTATTTATTTTTGGTGCTCAGGATAAAAGGGGGAAACAGGGCTCTCACACATACATTTCTTCATCCGCTGGCCC
Organism: Arvicanthis niloticus; assembly: GCF_011762505.2. Lineage (NCBI taxonomy): Eukaryota > Metazoa > Chordata > Mammalia > Rodentia > Muridae > Arvicanthis > Arvicanthis niloticus. Next base: position 37,551,727 of record NC_047658.1, on the reverse strand, counting down.
TTCTTTATTTGTTTCAAAAGTCTGACTAACAAAAAATAATTGTGGCCATGTTTATGGTGGAGTACTCGTGATATTTCTGTCCTACAGTTTGTACAGGTAAAGTCAGGCTGCTTACCACGTTCATCTCCTCTGTTCCTTGTTTTTGGAATCTTATTATCTTTCTCTTCTGGCCATTAGTAAAATATGTTGTGTGTTTGTCACCATGGTCACCAGCTGTGCCGCAGAACAGGAGGACACATTTACTCAAGTGCCTTTAAACGCTGTAACTGTGGGGACGTGTGCATGTATACTGTCTGAACCATTCTGACACCCACAGAGCATTCCCACTGCAGTGACCTCATCTGCTGGGCCTTCTCATCTACCTCAGTGGTAACTGTGACTATTACACTCTTCAACCTTCTGCTAGCCTGTGGCCTCCCCGTCCAACGTGTGTGTGTGTGGGGGGGGGGAGGGAGTGGGGTGCTTCAGGGTTTAAGACACTTTTCTTGTCCTGGCTAGTTTTATGTCAACTTGACATAAGCTAGAGTCGTCTGAAAGGAGGGAACCTCACGTGAGAGAATGCCTTATTAAGATCCAGTTGTAAGGCATTTTCTTAGTGATTGTTGCAGGATGGCCCAGCCCTCGGTGGGTGGTGCCATCCTTGGGCTGGTGGTTTGTGAGTTCTACAAGAAAGCAGGCTAAGCAAAGCCCTGGGGAACAAGCTGGTGAGTAGCACCCCTCTATGCTCCTGCATCAACTCCCGTCTCCAGGATCCTGCCCTGTTTTGAGTTTCTGTCCTGACTTCCTTCAGTGTTGAAACTTGCTGTGCAAGTATAAGCCGAATAAATTAAACCCTTTCCTCCCCAAGTTTCTTTGGTCATGGGGTTCAAAGTGGTTTCTAGGAGGAAAGCCAGAGCCAGGAGTGATGGATGGGAGGAGTTAACTCAGCCAGCAGCAAAGAAGGAAACTGGGAGTGTGAGACCGCTGAATTAGGGTGGGGTGATAGAAAAAGAACGCATCTGAGGATGTAGGCCAAGCCAAGAGGAGTGAGGCTGGTCAGTGGGGGCCCTGGAGGTCTTAATTGGGCGGACATTCACCTTTTACAGCTTTAGAGTTCTTGCCCCTCCTGTGAGGGATGACGTAATGGACGTGGAGGACGTGGTCCTTTAGCCTTGCAGTCTCTTTGCCTCGAGTGCTTCTGGCAGCCTTAGAAGGTTCTCTAACTAGGACAGACCAACCACAAAACCCTGCAGACTTCAAATGCATCGTTGTTCATCTGCATTTCATGCTGTGTCTCCAAAGAACATCCCCACCCTGTGGTTGTGTGTGTGTCTGTATGAGTGTGTGTATGTCTGTATGAGTGTGTGTATGTGTGAGTGTATGTGTGTGAGTGTGTGTAACTCTTTAGCGTTTTAAGTGAGCTGCCATCCAGGAAGCAGGCTAATACTTTATTCTGGACATTTTGCCTTCGAGGGTGACAGGGATGGTCTGCCTTTATCTACCTGTGTTTAGCAATAGATAAGTAGACTACAAGTCTGCTGCACTCACAAACCCTAGGCTTGGAACATTGGTCAGAACACTGCCTGGGTGCCTCAGGAAAGGAAAGAAAAGCTTTTCTGTTTTGTATTGTTCTTACCCAAGCTCTCATGTCTGAGAGGCCCCTTAACTTCTTTCGTATGGCCTGACTGTCTTCTCTGCATGTTTGCCTGAACACACCCAGGGCTGCTCCCATCCCTCCGTCCTTACCTCTGCTTCTTTTGTTCAAGCTCCTGGGTCTCCCTTGGGGGCTGTTGCATCTTTATTCAGTATCACATGACTTTTCCAGAAGAGAGGCTCAGAAATGTATATTCTCTCAGTAGACCGAAGAACTGATTTGATCTAAACTCGGCTTAGTGAACTAATGAATCTACGAGGGAGCACGGATGACACCAGTCAGAGCAGCCTCCCCTGCTTCAGGTAAATCAGCCTGGGCAGCTGCATCATTGACAAAAGCCCGCCCCAGCTTGGCTGATGGCCCATAAAGGCTGCATGACTAGAGCTGCGACTTGGTCAGCCTGCCACTTCCTATGTCCGCTAGCACCTCCTAGCAGTGAACACTCCATCAACTCAGGAAGAGGGAAGCAACCAGTTAGCCTGGAAAACCACCCTCTGTCTGTGAGAGGATGTTAACAGGCTCAATCCTGTGAGGAGCCTGTGGATGATCATGGATGCTCTGATACAAGACAGCAAAGATCATGTAACATCTTGAATGAATGAACAGCAACACGACACCTTAGGCTTTCACCTGAGGCCCTCCATGGGGTGTAACAACAACCTGGGTCTCACAGCCTTCTCTTCCTCTCTTGGGCTCTCTCACCTGAGTATCACAACATCCCCAGCTGTACTCTCATCTAAACATCACCACATCTTCCCTAGGATCTCACTTGGGTATCACAGCATCCTCCTTTGAGCTATCAACTAGGCATCACAGCATCCTCCTCTGGGAGAATCATCCCCTGGGCTCTCATATGTATGTCACAGCAGCCTCCTTTGGACTCCTGCCTGTGTGTCACAGCATGCTGCCCTGGGCTCTTTCCTGGGTTGTTTGCATCCTCACTGGTTTGTGCCTTCGCTGTCTTCTCTGTCCATCATCCATCCATCTTCACTTGGAGGTCTGCATAACCTCTATGAATACCTAAACCAGACTTCAGTATGCTCCTGGGTGGTTGCTTTTGCTGCTTTCTCTCTCCACCTTTACCTGTGTGCTTCTTGCCTTCTAGACCTAGACCGTTGATGGAAATGCTCACACTGGCTCTTCCCCAGTGTACTCTTGCTTTGCTCCATCGTGTCCTTAGGTTACTTTTCTTCATCCTTCAACAAGATTTTTCTTGCCTAATAGGGTCACTGCCCTCTCTGCTCACATATAGAGCAGTGCTTGCACACAACTGATACTCAGTAAATATTTGTTGCATAAATAATCAGCAGAGTCAAGCCTGGCCCAAGCTATCAGCTATCCCAGATCCTCTGCAGCAAACCGAAGGGACACTCTATTTAAGGAAAATCTCACTGACTCTGAAATGGAGTCACATCACTTAACAAAGCTGCCAGATATTCCCACTGATTAGCTGTTAGTGATAGGCAATTAGTTTTCATTTGTTTGATTTTGGTCTTTTTTTGACATATAATAACTGTGCATATTCATGGGATACAATGTGGTATTTTGATTCATGTATGCATTTTATAATTATAAAATCAGAGCAATTAGCATATCCATTGCCTTAAACTTTTATCATTTCTTTATGGTGAGAGTATTTGAAGTCATCTATTTCAGCTGTTCTGTGATACGCTACACTTTCTTGCTAGTTTCATTTATTCCTCTGTGCTATTGCTCTAAGAGCACCAAGATTCATTCCTCTAGAGTGGCTGTAAGATTGTAGCTCTTGAAGACAATTACCTTTTGTTGTAAATTGATAAGTTTACAAATGGGGAATTTGAATGGAAAGAATTGTAAAGTTTTAAATACAATGATTATCCAGAAGAACTCACTATCTACATTAAACAGCTTCATGAGTCCTTGCTTTGATCCTTGGCTGCATTGACAATGGGCAACTAGAACCAGAGACCTACAGAGAAGTATTTGCACCTCGGATGGTCCAGCTGAGGCAACAAAGCACGAGTGGAAGATGTGACGAGTGCTGTAGTTCAGTTTGGATGGAGTGCTCGCTTAGCGTGCTCCAGGTCTGCCTTCTAGCCCCAGCATTTCAAGACCCACAGCTTAACAAATATACATTGTTATTCTCATGGCTGATCTTACTATTCAGCTCTGGAAGTGGGACATTAGAATGCATTTGCACTTTATTCAAGCAGGACACCCAGTAGTGTTTCGTGGACTCTGGTCTGTTTGTGTCACTGATGTGTTTTAGCATGTTACAAGACTGTCAGGCAAACTATTTTGCCCCATGACTTAAGTTATCCTAGTTCATTCCACGGAGCTGGCAAACTTCTCACTAAAGTATTATAAGTTGGGAAGACACTTCCACATCCACTCTCCCGGTAGCTCTTATCTGCTTGTTCACTAGAAGGCTTCTCATCACTCAGCTCTTCTCTTCTGGCTCCTGGGCTGAGTGTCCTTTTGAAGGTGGTTCCATAACTGATGAGGGGGAGGGGATGGTGTTGTCAGCCATTGGACAGACAGACTCCTCTATGAAATGGGCAGCTACCACCTGTAGAGCTCACTGCCCCAGAAGGAGCTGAAAGCCCGTAAAACTCCGTGCCTTCTCTCTATCCACCACAGGCTGCTATGGTATTTGATACCCAAATGTAGAACATTTGTATCATGGGTAAATTCAGCTGTTCATTTTGAAAGTCAAAATTCCAGCCTGTTGAGGTGATCTCATTGAAATTTGGTGTCTCGCTCTGATGTCATAATCCTCTCCCCTGACCGTGCCACTTGGCTGGCACTGAACTCTGAGTTCTGAGTTCTGTCTCCCAGGCTATGTTGCCTGCCAACCCCTCCCCATCTCCAGCGTCCTCCCAGGGCACACAAAAGACAGTGTTAACATCATATTAAAATAAAGGCCCTCATCTGCTTAGCAATCCCCTAATATGCCAAACCCGTAACCTTATTAAAAGAGAAAATGAGATGAGTTTGGCCCGGCACTTGCTTCCTGAAGTACTCAGAGCCTTCTGCTCTGATAATCCCAGCTCGGATCTAGCCGTGATTGACAAGGGGTTTATTGGTGTGCAGCTTTTATGCTTTTTTTTTTTCTTTTCATCTCTACTGTCCTGTATTATGTTTTAAAATTAACACTTAAGAATCCGCTGAGCACACAACACAGTTGATATCAAATGGTGATGCTAAGCTGGGGAGGAAGACATACTCCAGCCCAACCCTGGGGACACTTGTGCTCCCCACTTACATGCTCCTGAGATTGTTGCTTTCTTCTATGCTTTTGTAAACTGAGACGATTTTAAAAAGCAGTCTTAATTAATGTTATGTCATGGTAAAATAGTCAATTTTTCTGGACAGGCACTTCTGAATATGTTCAGAGGCATTTCCGCCACCTGTCTCCAGAGCTCAGAAACCGTGGCTGATCACCAACATTCCCCTGTCTTCCAGTCCTCAGCCCCTCACAACTGCCATTCTACTTCGTCTGTAGGGATCTGGTGGCTTGAGGCAACTCCTTTAGTATGACAATATACTCTGGCCTTTTATGGCTGGCTTACGTCACTTAGCATTCATTGGGTTTTGAAAATGTCCCCCAAGATTCATGTGGTATCAAGTTCCTCCCCAATGCAGCACTGTTGGCAGGTGGAGTCTAGCTCCTCATGAGCGGATAGGCTACTGGTGTCATTGCAGGAGTGGGCGGGTTGACTGCCCAGTGGGTTTGTTACAGAAATGCATTTGGCCTTCCCCTCCTTGTTCTCTCTCTCTTGATCTCTTGCCCTTCTACATTCTTCAGTGGATGACATAACCCAAGTCCTTAACCACAGGCCAATGCAATGCTCTTGGACTTTCTAGGTTACCAAACTATAGGGGTTAGACCTCCTTTCTTTGTAAATTACCTCTGGTTTTTGTCATAACAACAGAAACTGGACTGATAGCTCTCGAGGTTCATCTACGTGTGACATGTCATATTTCCTTTTTCGTTTAAGGCCAAATTATGTTCTTTGTATTTGCAAGCCAGTTTGTTTATCTACTCAACCACTGAGAGATGCTTGGCTTGTTTCCACCTTTTAGCTATTGTGTAGTGCTTTGCTGAACATAGGTGTACAAATAATTGAGTTCATTGTTTTCAATTATCTTGATTGTGTGCCTGAGTGTAAATGCTGTACTGGGTGGTAACCATTGAAAACTCAAAACTGGCCATGTCTTGGCCTCCACTTACATTTAACCAGGTTGAAGCGACAGCAGCTAAAGTTTTCCATTTGATTTTAGTTCTGTCATCTCTTTACCTTTATTTTGGTGAGTTATACTCTATAAATCTTACCATTATCCCATTGTAAATGCACGGCTTGATGGTTTTACTAAATTGTATGGCTTGTAGGGGTAATCCCTTAAGTAGCCTCCTGGAACCTTGATGAAGATTCCTTTTGCCTAACCCCCACCTCAGTCCTGAACCTCTCACTCCCCAGATTACATATCAAAAACAAACAAAGAAATAACATACCCCTCCCCCCAAACCATAAACAAAAAACCACACACACAAAAACCAAAACCAACCAACCAAACCCCTGATCTTTGGTATTTGTTAGAGCAGGATATGGCCATGTGGATTCATGGGATGGGCAGGGGCATCTGTGACCTCTGCCAGTGGGCATCTCTGCAGCTTGCCTTCCAAATACTCTGTGACTCTGAGGTATAATCTCCATGTTCTTCAGGGGAGTTGAACTGAGCCTCCTTAGTGCCTTCTTCATGTGCATCAGTCATCCCAGATACAGTGTCTGTGCTTAGGCTTCCGTAAGGGAGCTGGACCCCCTTATCTGTGATTGCTCTGTTTCTCTAGCCTTGTGAATCTGTTGCCTCTGTGATTTTAAGAGCGAGAAAGGGGATAGAAGGTCAAGTAATCACTTACAGCCAGAATTTCTTCATTATACTGAAAAACACTTGCTTCAATGGGACCAGAAGCCACGTATTTTAGAGACACGTTTCTGTGATAATGTGAAGGATTCTTATGGTTGGAATGCCTGTTGTTCTGTGTAAGTGGCAGCACCTTGCCTGCCTGGCTCATGTACACTTGGGCCAGCAGGGGTCATGCCTAAGAGGAAGCTGCATTGTCATCAAGATGGCAGTTCTCCTGGAGGCTCCAAGCACATGACTTACTCAGCCATCAGACTTCCTCTTGATGAAGCCAATTTTATCTCTAAAACATCAAATAAAGAACAGATTGGTGGGCCTTCATGAGGATTAGACAGAATTAGTTTCTACAGGACAGAACTGGGAGCAGGGGTGTGAAATATTTCTTCTCCGATGATCACAGCAGTGTTATCCCCAGTAGCCTGAAGTGCTTATAAGGAAACAAAATGTGCTATCTTTGTGTACTAGAATATTATTCAGCCATAAAGGGAAAGGACTTTTGATACAGGATGACATGGATGAATCTTGAGGATATTGGGCTGAGGGAGGTAAGCTGACCACAAAGGATGAATACTGTGAGATATTCAGAATATTCAGAACCCCTTGCATGCAAGGGATAGGGGCAGAAAGTATGGTCTGGGTGAAGTTCAGGCAAAATGGGATTTCTAGGCTCTGATGAATAGTTCTAAACCCATGCTCACATAGAAGGTGCCAGTTAAACCCACAAAACAAAAAGACAGAAATGTGGGAATGGGGGTGGGGTGGGTGGCTGGAGAGGTAGAAGGGGGTGATAAGAGAAGTCGAAGGGAGAGTGCAATCAGAAAGCTATATGTATATATTAATAAATATATATTAAATATATGTATAAATAAATTCATTAAAGAACAAAATTCATAAATAAAAACCTTTTGTTTGAATCAACTTACATTTTCTTATTTACCAGTAATGATCAGACTTCGTTTCAAAGCACATTCTAAGCAATTACATCTGGCTGAAAACTTTTATGACAGAAGATTTAAATAAACTGGGACTTTAAGAAATGAAGGGAACTAAAGGATAGAAAAATTCTCTGTGACAACATGTTGATCGAAGTGACCGCGCAGAGCAAGGTGACACAGTTATGGAGTGTTGCGACAGGCTTGTCCAACACCTGGGAAAATGGGTAAAATAGATTTCTTGCTGCCAGTCTACTGTTGATGCCACAGTTATTGTCTTGAGAATATCCCGTCTGCAGGAAATAAATGCTTCATAGCAAGACACACAAGAGAGTTGTAACTTGACAAGTTGTCCATTAAATGAAACCCAGTAGGAGATCCAGAAATGGCACATAAAGGTGAATAGCATACTTCCTGTAGGTTTATAGTTGGAAGAAGATTGACCCACAGGTGACCTTCACCACCAAGCACTTATCAATTGGAAAAAGAGTAAGAATGTCCTGCATATTACTTTTCCTTTACGGTGATGAGCTAGAGTCGGATTTTCAGTTGGAAGTTGGAACTGTAGAGAAATCCACATTTCTTTGTAATTACTAAATTTCTAAAATGTTCCAGTGAGCTAACTCTGGCCAAACAATCACTTAGAAATAATGTCTGACATGTATATCATTTTATATTTTGAAATTTAACTTGTTGAGTCTGGAATGGTTGTCCTTAAGTGTTTATATATTGGTGCAGAAGATAAAGATGGATCTCTTTCATCTCTTAATAAGGTGTGACTGTATCAACATAGCTTGTGGGAAGTGGTTTTGGTAACAAAAGTATTGATCTACCAAGTAAAGTCATGATTGAATTGTGGATTGTGTTCATAGAAGAGTCATGTGACTCTTCTGTTAGATTCCTCACACAGAACATGGGTGACCCTGGGCTGTAGGACAAGGCTCTGTATAAACTCAGGCCTCACTCTCTCCTGGCTTTAGGCCCTTTACAAGACATTGCTTTTCTGAATACTATGTGGTTGTTGGTGGGTTGATTAGGGGGTCAAAGCTCTTCAGCTGTTGTAACAATCTCTGCACAGCAAACTGTCAAGCTTCTAATGCGATCCAGTGGCAGCATGTATTCACAATGGTGATGAAAGATATTTTATAAATGGTGGCACTAGTCCAGTTCACTTCAGTTTCTAGGAGAAAGCATCTATCCCCAAGGCAAGATGACATTCATGTTGTTTCCCTACCATCATGTCACACTAGACCTTTTGTGACATAACACACCACCACAGCCTATGGCCAGATTCTTATTCCCTCCCACCCTTTCTTGCTCTGTTACGAGACTATATTCTCAGGAGATAGCTGGGTTGACCAGAAGGTCTGAGACTGACACTAGAAGGCTTAAATAGGTGCTATGGCTGGTTGTGGTGGCATCTATAGTTTCTTGGGTGTTCTACTGAATAGACTAGGACAGAATCAGCACATACCCCTTGCAGCTGGCCAGGGGAAAGGTCACACTGGACACTGTAGTCATGTAGCTCTACCCCTGAGATAGCATGAGAACAGAAGATGATGCTCAGAAAATCAACACTCTGAACAAGCTGTGCACCCAGCTGCATCTTGGAGAAGACCAACATGAGGAAAAACTATTGTGGAGTCTGTGAAAAAACAAAACAAGCTACTACTGCATCAAATAAAAGGATGCTTTCTTGAAGAATCAGTGATAGCCTCCTCTGAAAAAGAGTATGATCCAGAAAAGCATTGTATTAAACAGAGTGGGGAATTTTACTTTGCTTGTTCTTATAAAAGTGTACTCATAGCTATAATGGTTTGACATCGTGCTGAGAGAATTTGGACAGAGAAGGAGTCCTAGGAACAGGCGTTATCATTTCTGGAAGCTTCTAATTGGGTGAAAGAGTTAAAGGAAATGGATCAGGGCTTAGGTATGCTTAGGATTGGCCCTATCCTGTGGAATCTAAGGTTCTGTAATAGTTAATGTTACGTATTGACTTGCCCCGGCTAAGGGGCGCCCTGCTGTCTGGAGAGACTGTGGAAGTATCTGTGATGGTGCTGCCTGGAAAAGCAAGCATCTGAGTTGGTAGACTGAGTGAAGAGCTGCCTCAGTCAGTATGGCAACGTCAGTGGTATGCCAAGGGCTTCAAAAAAAGAAGGGCGAGTTCCTTTCTCTGAGAAGACAAAACTTCTATCCAAAGAAAACTGATCACCCCGCAGACCTTGTTCCTGCTTCCTGCTCCTGAACCCATCTGCTTTACACTTACTCTTATCCTTTAGAATCTGGAAACTTCCCCTCAGAGATCCTTCTGCGATTGGCCCACAGTGTCTGTACCTTCTTCCATACTGTCTGTTGCTTGGGTCTTAGTCATTTGGTTCATGTTCATAAGTAGTGCTTTTGAGGTTTTTGTTTGTTTGTTTTTTGCCTGTGGTGCTTTCTCCAGAAGCTATAGCGAATGGTATCATGTCTTCACACATGCCCACTCTCCCCTTTCAGCACTTAGGGCTGCACTCAGAATGACCTTAGGGAAGTTGGCTGCCAAGTGACTTAGAGGTTGGGACAGGTTTGATTTTGAACGTAGGCAAGCAATGGCCATGGAGTCATTCCTTTGATTACGTTGACTGTCCATTTCCATCTAGCTATCGATGTTACTAGTGTTCTTCTTTCAAGGCCTTCATTGGTAAGCCTTTGCTCCCACAGGTGATTGTGAACATTTCTCTAAGTTGAAGATCAGATAACATTATTCTAGACAAAATTAAAACAGTTGTCATGGTGATGGGCCATGATTCGCTTTTGTATTGATAGACATGAAACAAAGTCTCAGGGATTATGGAAAAAGAGAATGGAACACTAGGTTAGACTCTCACCTATTGTCATTTATCAGAATGATTTCCCAGTGGATGAGTTGACAAGAGCAACCTGGAGCACTACTAAGAGACAGTCTTGGCCACGGAACTGTTCCCACACCCATAATCAGAACAGTAACACTTACAGTTACACCATTATTAAATTCTGTGTAACACACCAGCCAAGAGCTTTGTGGCTTTTCCTGACACACACTCATGGGGACATTTAGCATGGAAAATTAGTGTGGTCATGGATGAATGTTTCTTTTGTCTAGGCCTTTCACAAGCTGCTGAGCCTGCTGCCGAGGGCCTCCTCATATGATTGATAGGTGTCATCTGGAAGGGATTGTGGGCCATGTAGTCTCATCTGGTAGGCTTAATTCTGGTTCTTTCCTATAGTAGTGACACAGTTGTATGATGGTAAGTTCCTGTGTACAGGTGGCTTCCAGGCTTCTGACTTATTTTTGATACTGCTCCCTTGGCCAAAGCAAGTCCCATGGTCAAGCCTAATTTCAGAGGTGGAAAACATTGTTTGTTTGTTTTCCTCATGGACAGAGTGACAAGCCTTCCTCCCCTCAAATCCCTATAATCTACCATAGCTGTTGTTGTATGCATTCATGTATAGATATTCCCTGACTTACAATGGGGTTATATCCCCAAATACCTGAAAGTTGAAAATACATTTAATGTTCCAATAACCACATTGAGAAATTATAAAATAAGCCATCATCTATTTGAACCATTAAGCTGGCACCTCCGTATAACATATTAGTTATTTCCTGCTGTATAACAAATGGGCTGAGACTTAGCCACCAAAACCAAATGTTCACTTTTTCTATAGGCCAGGGAAGACAAACATAAAGAATGACGGGCTTAATTATGACACTTTGATACATCTGTATCTTTGCATGTTGCTCATACTTCCCTCCTCCCCAGATCAGGAATCTTGGCCCAACTTTCCTGAGTGTTTCTGTGTCATCTTTAGCTGCCACCAGGGAGATCAGCTTCTAAGATTACTCCATGATAACTGGTTCTCCCAGGCTGGAACTGGGTGACATGTGACTATCAGAAGGCAGAGCCATTGGGAGTATCTCTGAGACTGCCTGCCACCTCCCACCTCTGTGCATTAAATGTACTCTCATTATCCTCCATATTCAATCTAGGAAATGGAGACGCTGACAGCAAGCCCTGAGCTGTGGTTGATCCCACACTGAAGGACAGTGATGGCGCACTGGAGGTGGAAGGCATCATACAGGGAGAGATTGATACAATTGACCACATATCCATTAGTGTGCTGTGCGTGTCAGGCACCATCACAGAATTGCCAAATCAGGACACATGCTATCTACCTGCCAATCCATCCTTATTATACTAAAAGCAGTCATAAATCAATATGGAAACATTAACATCAAATGGAGAGGGGTTGTATGGGCTCCAGTCAGCCAGCTGCTGAAGAAATACGAAAGGCAAAGAAACACAAACACCACGAACCTCACCAGTAATCACAGATGTGCACGTGAAAAGCCATCTTTTGCAGGGTAGGGCTTTGAAAGGTCCAGAAACTGGGTAAGGAAATTTAAATATCTGCTGTCAATAAGGGTGTGCGTGTAGAGGAACAAATGTGTTTCCAGACAACTGGAGAGAGATTGGCAGGTATAACCTTCTGAAAGTAAATGTTTATGCCCTCTGCTCCAGTCACCAGCTAAGGGTGTACATGAAATCTCAGACCACAATAAAACTTTTATAACAAAATATCCACTTGCCTTATTTAGCTTAGCTGAATATTGCATACTACTTGAAGTACCACAAACAGCAGGGTGATTATAAAACGCTATTCCCCATGCCGCGGCCATGAGGGCCACATTTTCAAATACTACTCAGTTGCCTAGGCAAAACCTCACATGATTTTAAATGCACATAATGTAATTCCTACTGGTTGTGATCAATATGTAGACAGACGAAAAAGCCAGAATGGAGGGGCTGGGGGAAACTGCTCAGGACAAACAGTGCTTACTGTGTAAGTGTTAAGAGTTCAGAGCCCCAGAACCTAGGTAAAAAGCTTGTACACATGACAGCTACCTGTAGTGCTAGCGTTGGAAGATGGACCCGGGATCCAGCTTACTAGCCAGCTAGGTAGATCAGTAAGAGTGGGAAAGATATGGGTTCAGTGATGGACTGTGCCTCTGTAAAGTGAAAAGGAATTGAGGAAGGCACCAGCCATCAGCTGCCTCTCACCCCATGTTCTGGCATGTACAGATATGGGCTGCCGTATATGAGCCTACATATATACATGTGTGCATACCATATATGAACACATGCCTCCCCCACAAAAGCTTAAATGGAAACATGACAAAATAATTAACTTTTTATTGCGGAATAGAGGTGTATTTTATTAGTGTGTGTGTTCATGTGTATGTGTTTATGCATGTGTGTGTGTGTGTGTGTGTTTTCTCTGTTTCCTTCCCTGAGTATTTATTACCCATGTAATGTAAAGCGATGGTTGGAAACAGCCAGCCAGCCAGCCAGAGAGTCTGACTGCTCAGCATTCAGGATTTATTGTGTTCCCTATCATGGCCAGAAACCCATGGCTCACATTTCAGTTAAAGAAATGGATGTTCTTAATCTCTCCAAAAAGATGTGAGGTTCACATTGACCTGTGGACCCCAGTTCTTCTGCCACTGTTAGGATGCAGTTGTGAAATTGTCCTACCCAGGCTGAAACGCCTGTGCTGGGGAGTGCTGGAGATGGCTGTGTTGGCATCGCAGCCTCCGGTGTTTCTGGTCCTCCCTGTGGATGAGTTTAGAAGATGGGGGTGAGGGGGAGCAGAGGCATGCTTCTTTCATGGTTACAGCTGCTGTGGCTCTCCTCCCTGAACTTCACCTCCTCTCAGTGTTTCTGACTCCTCACCCCACCCTTCCCTCAACATGTGGCCTGCTGGCCTGGCCAGCTCTCTATGGTTCCAACTGACTCCTTCCTGGTACTTCCTCTGGATGTAGCTGTTTTTCCTTTGACCCCTCCTGTTCTGGGGTTCGGCTTTGAGTGTTATGTGAAGACATCGGCTATAGGCCTTCAAATATGAGAAATGCAGCCATTACTTTAAAGATGAAATTGCTCCCGATAGTAACAGAAGTAATATAAAATAAATACAATTACTAAAAAAACGAGGCTTTGGCATATGGGCAGTTCCACTCCCAGAATAGTAGCGGCCAGCCTTCCCTCCCTCCTGCCCTCCCTTCGTCCTTCCACCCATGCTTGTGCTAGGGCGTAAGGCGGGCAAGGCTGTGAATGTGGTACACTGTCCTGTCCTTTACTGCTTAGCAGAGTGAACCAGATAGGACCTGCAGAGGCCCAAGTTCTTCCCCCACCTTCTCTGTATTAGACACAATCAAATATGTAAGCCCACTCCTTTCAAGGTAGCAAGTAAGCCTTCCAAATTCAGAGGCCGTGGATTCAGTATACGGGCATAGCTACCTCTTTCTTAAAACCGTGGCTGCTTAGGGATTCCCAGTGTCCACTCCCCCACTGTCTGCCAGTGAGAGAGAGGGGGGTACAGAACTCAGTCCTATCAAATGAGTGGCTCTGAGCTGGTCTTTTGTGCTTTTTTTTTTTCTTTTTCTTTCTTTCTTCTAAACAAACTGTGTGTTGTTTCTCTGGTTCTGGCTTGCAATTAATTTAGGGTCACCTAGAGAAGCAAATCTGCAAGACAAGCCAGAAAACAACGCAGGTGTGGGAAATCAGCATCGTATGCTTCAAACTTGTTTTTCTAGGAGAAAAGTTTTAAATCCATTCTGTGATGGATGATACTTATAATTGCTTTTTCAGCAGTTTCCGGAGCCAGCCTCTCAGGACCAGGTGAAGGTTGTAGACCCTTGGGGGAGCCCTTAAGGAGGCAGCCAGGGAGGGACTCTGTTCTGTAGAGGTAGTGATGCTTTCCATGCTAGGCAGCCTGATGCTTAGTTGACCTTAAACTTCTGTCATACATAGGATCTTCAGCTGCTAGCCATGTGTGTTCTCTGCTTACCTCCCTGTCCCCTTCCCTCCCACAGAATCTCTCAGTGCAGCCAGTGTTGGTGGTCTTGGCCTCTGTAAGGTCTCTCTGTGAGAGTGTGTGTGTGTGTGTGTGTGTGTGTGTGTGTGTGTGTGTGCTCGCGCTCTCACTCTTGTGGGGGCCCCCTGCTAGCTAGGCCTGCAGACTCTTGGGGGAGAGAGAGAGGTGAGCACCTAACAGGTGAGGTGGTGATGTGGAGCTGTGGGGTGTGTAATGCATTTATGGGATGGGAGCTAATGCATTCATAGCTCTACCCTGGACCAGAGGAAGGCTGATTCTCTTGCTGGGTCTTCAGGGCAGCCCCACCTGGGTTCAGTGGGAGCCTTGGGTGCATTTGATGTAATGCTTCCAGTTTACCTTATTTATTTGGAGCAGCCAGCGTTCTGTAATGCAGATGAGTGCACAGAGGAGCCCTCTTGTCCTCATAGGGTAAAAGAATACAGGTTCCCGCAGCCTTACTGTTATCGGATGTCATAATTGACCTTATGAACGGGGTGGAGGCAATGTGTATTCAGTAGATTTACACCTTCAAGTTTGAGCTCTTTGTGGCTAATGACATGAGTCTTGCGATGATGATGGCAGGTCCCAGTGAACCCCTGTGAACACAAGAGATCTCGCTGGGCACTGTGCGGTGGGGCTGAGCTAGAATGTGAGGTAAGTGAGAGGCATTAAATTCAGTTTCCCTCCACCCCGGCCCCATACTAGTGATTGAGATTCTGGCTTTGTATATGCTAGGAAAGTGCTCACCTACCAGAACATCTACATATGTGAGAGTATATATATATATATGAATGATATGTATGAATGTATGTCTGTATAACTTTTGGTTCATACACACACACATCCATATTCTTACAGGTAGCCCTCATTACCCATTACCCCTAGGGTTTACAGTGTGGGAATAGAACCCAGAGCTTCCTGAATATATATATATATATATATATATATATATATATCACATATGTGTGTATATGTCAGTCCCAATGACTTATAGGTGTATACTGCTAAATTTATTTTCATTTTAGAAATAGTTTCAATTTGTGATGGGGCTATTGAGATACATTCTCATTGTAAGTTGAAGAACATACATTTTTTGAAAGAGTTCCCATGCCATTCATCATCTTTTTCAAAGTGTGTGGCTGACTGAAACCATACATTGCTCTGGGATGTCCACTGAGGATGGTAGTCTTAGGCCACCATGTTGACCTGGTGATGAAGCACTGAGTGTTACTCACCTTTCTACTTGGGTGTATTCTTCTGTACCACATGGCTTTGGGGTATGTTGATGCTTTAGTAATTGATCTTGCTGAGACTTGTGTTCTACCAAAGGAATGAAGGGGCCCTTCTGATTATTCACATTTGGTCCCTTCTGATTGTTTGTGTCTGGGCTCACCTGTCAGTCTTCTTCTTGTTGTCATTTTCCATTCAGATGGTGACAAGGTTTCCCTCATTTTGAGGAATGCCCCTCTCCCTGGACTCCCCTGAGCTGACCCCTCAGAGCACCATGGACATGGTCCTGTCTTGTGCTGGCTTTGGATACTGACTTCTCCCATCTGCTTTCCCTTGTCTCTTCATCTTGACTGCAGACATCTGTAAATGTTGTCCTCTCTAATTAGAGCCATCTTATCATTTCCCTCTTCTTCACTCTGATCCTTCTGCTCTCATTATTCTGTTCTCTTAAATAAAAGGCATATTAGCTTACCATTGCTGTGATGAAATACTTGAGGCAATTAACTTATCAAGAGAAAAGACTTGTTTGGGCTCCGTGCTTACAGCTCATGATGATGGGGGCCCATTGCAAGGGCCTCAGACTAGGTAGCACCCGATAGCTGGTGTCCATCATGGAGCCAACTATTACATCATCAGTCAGGAAGAAGTGGAAAAAGGCTTACCAGGGACCTCTTGTCCCCCCTGAGAACATGTCTGCAGGGACCTGAGGACCTCTCAGAAGGCCTGTCTTCATTAAGGCCCTACTAACTCCAAATAGCACCACTCTGGGGGCCTGCCTTCAACACATGAGCCTTTGGGGACACACTGTACATCCTCACGATAACAAGGGGATAAGCTAAGTCTACTGATTACACCTTCCTCACTTAGTTCATTCTGCATCGACTGTAACATTTTGTCTTCTCCCTTTTGGATAATTGCATGCATTGAAGGGTCCTTCGGGTCTTCAGAGTCACACTGGGCTCATATCTGCGTCTCCTTGGACTTCCTGAAGGATCCAGCTTTTACTTGTTTCTTTTATACTTTCAAAGTTGTTTTCAGATTAATTTTTCTCAAAGCAATTTCAAAGAAGTTAAGACTCCAAGAAAACAGGATGGAAAGAGCAGATCACGATTAAATTGTTTCACCTGGTTGAACAGTCTAATTCTCGTCTCTGCTGATGTAATGAGATATTTATCATCCGAAGGAGGGCTCAGAGCTTGCGTATGAACTATTTTATTATTCATTTGAAAAAAAAAAATGAGCCTCTGCATTATTCATTCATCTGATTCTCTCTTGGAACAAAGCCTGTGGCCTGTGGCCTGTGGCTGGTTTCTCTGACTAACAGGAAGTATCACACTTAACATTCAATAGGTCAGTGTCAGCATCCTGTGCCAGGACCCCACAGGAACAGTCTGTGTGCATTTAGCATTTGCTATAGAGTGATCTGACCTGGCCTCACTCCACACAGCAGGGCCCAGAGCTGCCCTGCACCGGTCCAGCATGCTCAGCCTGAAGTCCCGGAGGGAGGTGAGTTCTACACTGTGAAGACCCAGAGACCAGAACCGAGGGAACTAATGGCTTGCTAGGTAATGTCAGGTTCCTTGGGACCTTTGTTTTAAGTCCACAAGGCCCCACTGTCCATACGTGGTTGGAGTCCTAGGAGTCTCCCTCCTCTTTCTGTTTATACAACGGGCTTGTGTCTCGAGGCACCTGTTTAAGAAGCACAGCTGGTGCCTTTAATTAGCGAGGTGAGCCATCCTATTAGGGTTACTAAATAAAGCAGTTGCTCCTCAGTAGCTGCGGGTGTTGGTTCCAGGACCCCCTGAGGATACCCAACTCTGTGGCTGCTCAAGTCCCTCTCTTCTGGAAGTATTCCTCCTGTACTGTGTCCTTCACCTCCTCTGTAGTTGCACGGATGCCTGTCACAGTGCATACGCTCTGCAGATTGCTGTCATGTTATACTGTTTAGGCAATGATACCAAGAGAAAAGTCTTTTATGTGTGTGGTTTGGGTGGCATTTCTCTTCGCATTTTGATTCTATTACTACTTGAATGTTCAGATGCGGGAACCCATGGATATAGAGAGCCCGCTCCAACTGAGAGTTGCAAAAATGGCATTTTTCAAAAATCATCTAAAAATATTCAAGGCTTTGAATAACTATTTAATTTTGGAGGGGAGGGTGTGGGGATGAGTTTGAGACGGCGTCTCACAGTGTAGTGTGGTACCTGCTATGTAGCCCCCACCAGCCACCAACTCAGGCCAGTCTTCTTGCCTCAGCCTCTTGAGGCTAGGACTACAGGTGTAAACCACCACACCCTGCTTGGCCCTGGATGCTTTTGATGTTGAGCCTGAGCTCAAACAGACACACAGTGAAGGAGTATTATCCTGACTAAGGTAGAATGGGTGCTGTGTGCGACCTTCCTGATTTCTTTCAGTGAGAGCTCACAGACTCTCCTGACTAGGCAGATTTGGTCCAATGTCATCTAATATATATGGAATAATATATCTCTTCCATGAGAATCTCAAGATAGCTGTCTTAGTTGCTTCTTTATTGCTTTGAAGGGATACCATGACCAAGACAGATGAAAGAAAACATTTAATTTGTGGCTTGCTTACAATTTCAAAGGGTGAGTTCATGATCATCACGGTGGCAGGCAGGCAGGCAGGCAGGCAGAAGGCATGGTGCTGAGAGAGCGGATAAGAGCTTACATCCTGATCCATAGACAGGAGGCAGAGAGAATGAGACTGTGCCTGGCACAGATCTTTGTAACCCCAAAGCCTACCACCAGTGAAACACTTTCTCTAGGAAAGCCACACCCACCTCAACAAGGCCACACCTCCTAATCCTTCCTAAACAGTCCAGCAGCTAGAGACCAAACATTCAAATATATGAGCCTATGGGGGCCATTCTCATTCAAACCACCACAGTAGCCTTCTCGATTCACTGCTTGAAACTTTTTTTTTGGATCATAACACTTTTTAATATTGAATTTAAAATTTTAATTGTAACTATGTGATTTCTGTCTCAAATTGTAAGGGGAGTTTGCCTGTTGCATATATGTATGGCCAGCAGAATATGATCTCTTCAATATATTCATGTTTTAATTCTTGAAACCTGCTGTGTTATATGGAAAAGAGAAAGTAAGGAGTCATAGATGGGTAAGGAGGTATACCTATTGAATATACCCAATATACCCAGTACAAGGATGACCTTGTACTACTTGGTCGTGTGGAAGACAGAGAGAGAGGAGATGTGAGGGTAGAGAACTTGCCAGAGAGGCATGTGATACTGGTGGTTTGACATGGAGGGCCATGGGTTTAGGTGTAATGTGCATGTCCTCAAGAAGCTAGGAAAGGATGCATATGGCTTCCTTTGTGAGGTTCCACGGTGAGACTCATGTCAGACACTGTAACCTTAGATTGCCTTGATCGGCTTAAATAGGTGGCCATTTGCCATGATAGCTATGGAAAACAAATGTCCAACTGAAACAGTGTAAACGTCTATAAGAAAAACTCCAATCCTGCCCAGCCCCTCTCCATAGTGCCCTGTGTTTGGACTCCCCATTTCTCCTTTCTGCCTTTAACATGCTGGCTTTGCCTCAAGCATAAGCCTGCAGGACTACTGTCTCTTCAAGGAGCATATCTGTCTTCTAAGCAGGAGGAATTGGAAGTAGAAACAAGTGGCAGCCTTCACAGACACACTCCCTCCTACCCTTGCCAAGCAGGCTTACACATATCCCTGTGCCAGAATTGGTTCACACGGCAACCAATGGTACAGGTAGTCTGGAAAGGAAGAGCTAATTGGAGCTAATTAATCATATATAATTAATATATGTGGGATACTGTAACAAAAATGCCCTTGACTGGTTAGTTGAGACAGTCAAGAAATGGTTGCTCACAGATTTGTATGTGAGGGAGTCCAAGGCCAAGATACTCGCAGAAGCACTGTCTGGTGAGGACCTCCCTTCTCAGAGGCTTAGTTAGGGTTTCCATTGCTGTGCAGAGACACCATGACCAAGGCAACTTTTATAAAGGACAACATTTAATTGGGGCTGGCTTACAGGCTCAGAGGTTCAGTCCATTGTCATCAAGGCAGGAGCATGACAGCATCCAGGCAGGCATGATACAGGAGGAGCTGAGATCGAGACATCTTGTTCTGAAGGCAACAGGAGAAGACTGGCTCCCACATGGTTAGGAGGAGGGGCTCCTTGCCCACCCCCACAGTGTCCTTGCCCACCCCCTACAGTGTCCTTGCTCACACCCATAGTGACACTCTTCTTCCAACAAGGCCACACCTACTCCAACAAGACCACATCTTCTAATAGTGTCACTGCCTGGGCCAAGCATAGTTATACCATCACAGAGGCAGTGCCTTCTAGTGGTAAAAGGGGAGAGTTAGCAGAGACTTTTAAAGGAAACAGCTCTAAGTGATTTTGTACTCTTATATTCAATATTGAATGTTTCACCTCTGATCAGCTACCCATGTTTGGACTGACTCCCCACATCTGAATGTCTCTGGCAGACACTGACAGGTTGCCTTACGATTCAGCCTGGCTCAACCTGTCCGCCTGGCAAGCATCACCAGCTCCCACAGACTGAAGGCACAGCCCATTCGCAATTCTCACGTGTAACCTGTGCTCCTGACCTGGCAGCTGTAAATTAGGGTCAGCACCTCTCAGTATCAGATTTGATTAATTTGTCAGGATAGCTTCAGACCTCAGCAAAACACTCTACTTACTTTTATCCATTTATACTATAAAGGACATGTAAATGTGGATGCCAAGGAGAGGGCAGAAGGGGCAGGAGCTGCTCTCAGGGCAGGGCATGTGGGAAGGGTATGGGGCTGCCATGCGCTATGAGGATATGCCATCTTGCAGGAACCTCTCTGGTTTTTCAGTCTTTGAAAATGCTACATCTGCATCTTGTTTCTTGGTTAAAACATTGGCTCTTCTCTTTTGAGATCAGAAGTGACCCCAAAGCTCTACCCCTCTAATCACATGGTTGTCAAGAAGCCAACCATCCCCCATGTGAAGACATTCAGAAGCCCCTGACTACAGGTCATTCACTCAGCAGCCCACTGAGACCCCTATAGTCTATGCATTAATCCGCTTCAGGGGGGCTCTTTCATTTAAATAGTAGGAGGTCGAGCCTCTAATCAGCTTCTAGAAGCTGTACCTTCTAATATTTAAACAGGTGAATTTGAAAAGTGAGTGGGCACACAAACATCTTGGTACATCCTGGTGTCCTTTCTAGTCTTTTCCATCAGTGTACTTTATTCGTCTTTAAATCCCATCATCTACCATTTCTTCTTCTTTTGAAGGCCTGGTCTCTGTTTCAGAGGTCAGTGGTTGATTGTCACAATGTTCCCTTATCTCTCAGTCATCCTCACTTGTTGGTTTTCTTGGTAGAACAGATTGATCCAGCCCCAACGTTGCCAGAGACACTGGTCACAGCTGTGACACCCATGCCATGTCCTGGCTGGGTCTCTTCTCATGGACTAACTTGCAATTGGTTTGTCCTGTTTCTCAATTCTTCCCCAACTTACTAATCCCCCAGCAGGTTGTTTCTCCCTGGACATCTGATGTTCATTTGATAGTACCCAAGATTTTTTGACGTCAGTACAGAAAGTCTTGGGTCTTGAAGGAACTGGTGAGACCACATACTTCCTCAGCTTCCTGGGTGTTTGGAGGATCCTTTAATAGCCATTGATTGTGGATTTAAAGTGTGCGGGTGACAGGCTGGTATACAGTCATGTCTGGAGGGTGACGATGTAAGTAGTGGCAAATAGGAAGGTCAAAGTTCAGAGTCCTCTGTTGTACTGCAAATACCTTTTGCTCAGATAGACCTGAAACCCGAGACACTGGCAGGTCTAGGTCACAGCTTACTACCTGGTCCTCAGCTTCTAGGACTAGGAGGCTTCTTAGAGACCCTGTCTTCATAGTAGAGAACTAAGATGGGAAGTATTTGTTTACAGACCCTAGTTTTGTCCACTGAAGATCAAGGTTGCTGCCCTGATTGTGCTATGATAGGACCAGCTGCCCCTGGACATCCTAGGGGTGTCTTTGAATGTTTTTATCTTTAAAGAGTATACAGTACCACCAGCCAGTAAGAGCATTATTTTTCTGTCTAAATTGCTTTCTCGGTATTTTTTTTTTTTTTGGTCATGGACACCCCAAGAGCTGTGACTCTGGAAGCTGGACCATTGTTATTATGCTATGCCTTTTGCTGGCCCACGAAGTCTTCAGCCTAGTGGGATTTATGTATGTGGGGTGTCTTAGGGTTTTACTGCTATGAACAGATACCATGACCAAGGCAACTCTTATAAGAACAACACTTAATTGGGGTTAGCTACAGGTTCAGAGGTTCAGTCCATTATCATCAAGGTGTGAATATGGCAGCATCCAGGCAGGCATACTGCAGAAGGAGCTCAGAGTTCTACATCTTCATCTGAAGCCTGCTAGCAGAATACTGGGTTCTAGGAAGCTGGGATGAGGTCTTATAGCCCACACCCACAGTGACACACTTACTCCAATAAGGCCCCACGTCCTAATAGTGCCACTCCCTGGGTCAAGCATATACAAACCATGACAGGGGGAGATGGGAATGATGTTCAGAAAGTTGGGTGGGCATGTCCCCTGAAGGAGGGTCCTGGGTTAGAAGGAGTCAGCAGTGGTAGAAGTTGATGGTCCAGATGATCAGAGACTCGCTCAACTGAGGAGAAAGGCTCCATCATCCTTAGGAGGGACCTGTTGAAAAGCATGATTGTTGTAACTTCCTAAGTACAATGTTAACTCAAGGTTATTGCAGAGAATTTTATGATTAATGCACGGCATTCTAGTATATGCAGAATAAAAATTGTTTTCATCACACATAGGAGTATGTGAAATGACATGCATATTCTCTGGGACCCGTTAATCAAATGAGAAAAGCAAACTAGGTCACTTCTGTAGCAATCATTTAATTCAGCATCGAGGAAGCCAGGGTAGTGGTTCAAAATCACCCCTAAAGAAAAGTAAAGGTAAGGTTTAGGATTCTATTTATAGAAAATTTGAAAATAGGCAAAACTAACTTTCAGTGATAGAGATCCAAGCTGTGGTTGCTGTGGGGTTGGGGTCAATTCAAAGGTCATCTTCAGATGCTGGCTTCGATGGTAAGTTTTACCACAGTAGCCATTGGTAACTTGGAAGAAGGCCATGTTAAGGAATTATGCTACCCTTTCAGGTCCTAGACAAACAGAAAGACATAGAGAAAATGATGTTTAAGGGATGTTATAGTCCCAGAAATCACACTCTGCAACCTTAAGATTCTTTTGAGATCTATAACTTTAAGCATATGCGGTGGTCTGAATATGCTTGGCCTAAGGATTGGCACTATTTGGAGATGTGTCCTTGTTGGAGTAGGTGTGGCATTGTTGGAATAGGTGTGTCACTGTGGGTGTGAGCTATAAGACCCTCATTCTAGCTGCCTGGAAGTCAGTCTTCTAGCAGCCTTCAGCTGGAGATGTAGAATTCTCGGCTCTTTCTGCTGCACCACGCCTGCCTGGATGCTACCATGTTCCCGCCTTGATGATAGTGGACTGAACCTCTGAACCTGTAAGTCAGCCCCAACTAAATGTCTTTATAAGAGTTGCCTTGGTCATGGTATCTGTTCGCAGCAATAGAACCCTAACTAAGACAACATAGTAATGACAGAAGGTAGATATTTGAAAAAGTAAGTTTCTGAGGTGGGGTTGTGGATAGAGAATATTTGTTTTCTCTTCTCTCTCTCTCTCTCTCTCTCTCTCTCTCTCTCTCTCTCTCTCTCTCTCGTATGTTTGAACCTCCTCCAATTAACCAGGTAACAATTACAGCAACAAGCACAAGTAATTATATTATTATGGTTCACTTGGTTGGCCCTGTTAGTTCAGGCCTTTGATAAGCCAGAACTCAAGTGTTGGTGTGAGTGTTGGAGAAAATTCCTCATCCTATGGCACCCAGGAAGTAAAGAGAAGAAGAGGAAGATCAAAGTCCCAATAGTCATATATTATTTCTATTCTCAATTCTTTTGATCTTTGCATTTTTTATTGATTGAATTCTTCCTTTGACAGTTCCATCATGTGTATCGTGCATTTTGTTACTCCCACCCTCTTACCGCCTTCCTTCCCTTGCTGTCGATGGTAGGTTAAATATGCTTGACCCACAGGACGTGGCACTATTAGGAGGTGTGGCCTTCTTGGAAGAGGAGTGGCCTTGTTGGAGGAAGTGTGTCACTGTGTGGGTGGGCTTTGAGGTCTCTTCATGCTCAAGCTCCACCCAGTGTGGAAGAGACCCTCCTACTAGCTACAGGTGGAAGATGCAGTCTCCTTTTGTCTGCCCTTAGATCAAGATGTAGAATTCTCAGCTCCTTTCTTAGCACCATGTCTGCCTAAAGGCTGTCATGCTTTCTGTCATGATGATAACAGTCTGAAACTCTAACCTAAAGCTCTAAAACCATAAACCAACTACAGTTAAACATTTTCCTTTTATAAGATATGCCTTGGTCATGTTGTCCCTTTACGGCAATGAAACCCTAACTAAGGCACCATCCCTCTCTCCTTCCCACATCCAGGACTTTTTCTTTTGTTTTGTGACTCACTGACTTTAAGACTGTCTGTGTGGCTACATGTTTGCAACTATACACTGGCATCTAGTGGGATCACCAGTGCATGTACAGGTGAAGGAAATGACTATTCCTCTCTCAAAATCCATCAGTTGCCAATAGTTCAGCATGGAGGGCTGTAGACCTATGAGCCCCTCCTTGACATATGATTGGCTATCCAAGTACAGGCTGCTGTGAGATCATGCTTGCAATGGTTATGCCATACCCTGATCATAGCATTTCACAGCCTCCCTCGTCTTCTAGCTCTTACGTTCTTGTCTTAATATCTTGATTAGAACTAAGCACTTAACTATTATCTATTCTAGGTATCTCAAGGGCCATGAGAGTCTGTGTTCATTGCTGTTTGCTGCAAGGAGAAGCTTCTCTGATTAAGGATGAGTGTAGTGTTTGTCTGTGGATATAATAATAAATATTTAGAATGTAACTTGGTACCATATAAAATTAGCCGCACAAAAGCAGTGAGTTTACTCGTGTAAACCTAAGGCCTGGGACACCTCCATCCATGGCATTTTGACTGAGTTCCCAGTAACAGGTATGTATTCCCTCCTGTAGAATAGGCCTCAAAGCAAGTCAGAGTATTTGGTTGTCTTCATAACATTTATGACATTATTGCACCACTGCATCTTGCCTGGCTTATTGGTATTATAGTTGATAGAATTCACAGTTGGGCAATATTATTGGTGCCTTATCTATTTCAGCAACCTAGAGAATGACCTCTGGTGTAGCTGGAGGTATTAGAAAAGAAAAGAGTCCAGCTTGGCATCCAGCTTGGTGCCCGGCTTAACCGCCATGTTCCCGCACTAATGCCCCAGCTGGGTGTCCTCTGGGCTACTTTCTCTTGCTAGCCCCCCATTGTGACCAGTCACTGTGCTTTTCGTTCTTGGAGGCACTAGTTCCTTCATAGCCATAACCACCCGGTTGTCAGCAGACCCACCTCCCAGTAACCCAGTAAATCAAAACTCTTGATGCTTAAAGTTAACCAATGGATTTATATATATCAATAAAATCTCAATACACAAGATGCCCACACAGATTAGAAAGTTATCCCAATATTCCTAACCTTTAGATTTAATATCTTCCTATTTACTTGAATCACCTCTCTCCTCTCTCTGTGTCTCTCTGTGTCTCTCTGACACCCTTAGCTCTGCCTCCCTTTTCCTGTCTAATCATAGGCCTCCCGCTGCAAATTGATTGGGCAGGGAAATTTCTGCCACATTGGCATTGTGAAAACTAGCTCCCAGGAAGGAAGATTCCAGTGCAGTTCCAGGTTGCGTCTTATATATCTTGCAACCAAAGTGTGTGGTGTGTTCAGCAGTAGGCTCATATCATCTAGTTATAGTGAGCATGAAAAAGAAATGGCAGGAGCCTGTATTGTTTTGAAGATCTCTGGGTCTTCTCCGACAAACAGTTCCTACAGAGATAGCACAAACGCAAGTCTAGGTTTTATGTTTGAAAATAGTGGCTTGTAGGAGCAGTGTTATTCTATTCTTGGTTCTTACCAACAGTTATCCTTAAGTTTATAAGCCTTGGATTTTGTGTTTTCATAGCAGATATTGGGTAATATACTGCCCAGCTATATTTCATAGTTTTTTTGATCTGATATCTTATGCATGGACATGTGGGCCATTTTATACATTGTTGTTGTTATACACAGAAAATTGAAAGCATTCTCCTGCTAAGTCTCTAGGTACAGGTTTCCATTGGTTTTCTTTGTTAATGTACCCAAGAGTCGTCAACCTCTGAGATAGGATTGCAGATGTGCAGTACCAGGAGATGCTGCTGCAGTCTTTCTGGGAGTATGCCTTTCAATTCATCACATCTCTTCCTTCAATTCTTACATCTTTCACATGGCTTCATAGTCTCTAGTCCCAGGTATCATCAAGCCTTTAATGTTTCCCTGCGACGAGATGAATGTAAGAGGATTTGGGGTTTATATTCTTTGGTCATGAATAATGGTCACCATCTGTTCGTGCGTCTGTTGGTCACAAGAATCAGTGGGCATAGATAGTCTCAATTAGTCCTTTCCTATGTCCTCTTGAACTCTATTGCTTGTAATTGTTCTTTCTTTTCATGGTTATTTTTTCACTTTAAGAGTCTATTAGAGCCCTGTATTGCTGCACACTTCTCTGACATGATCTTTTGAGCTCTCTCTGACAGTAGATGTCCCTCTTCTATGACCCCTGTTCTTTGCCTTCTTGCTGCTGCCTCTTGTGTGGCTTTAGTGGTAGTCCAGGACCTCATGTTCATTTATAGGTAGATTCAGGAATTTTAAAACCAACAAACTCCATCACTGAGATATTGATGGTGAGATTCTCATTCACCATCGAACCAGCTAACATGATTGAACTCAAGAGGTGGAATGTCTCTTTACCGCTCTGAGGTTTGTTCAGGTACAAATGCAGAGATGCTATGCACCCATTGCCTGGCTCCCCTGTGGGTTACCATCCCACATAACCAAGGTATGTCAACCAAAACAAACAACCTGGACTAGGCTGCAGTTGGATTTCAAGAGTGGCTTGTAGTATACTGTTTCTTTATCATCATGACTAGTCTCCCTAATCTTTGATAGTCTTCTAGTCTTTGCTTGATCTTTATACCCTTGACACTTTAAGGAATACTGGCTATATATTTTGTAGAAAAACACCTGACTCAGGGTTTCTACTTCTAATGCTTATTCATGGTTGGACTGGGCTTGTGAACTGCAGAGAAGAGCATCACAGAGATAAGGTGCTCTCTCAGTCTGTCATATGGTGATACTGCTGCTGATGTCCTCCCTCATCTGGGCAAGGTGGTGCCGACCTGCTCATCCTCTCTTTGCACTTACTATCCTTATCCTTCCTGTATTCATTACAAGCCCACTGAGCTAATACTCTATGGGAAGAGGAGTAAGGGCTGCTTCCCAGAGGAAGGAGCATCACACAATTAAGGTATACAAGTTAGCACCCAGTGGTTAATAACAACGCAAGTGAGTTACTTTGGTGAAAAGCAAATGCTTCTCCTGACAATCCAAGTGTTAATTTTAGCACCACTGAATGTAGACCTTGGCTCAGCAGTTACCACTGTGGTGGTGTTCTGACAGGAGCATTGGTATTTCCTTCCTTCTTTCCTTTTCTTCCTTCCTTCCTTCTTCCCTTCCTCCCTCCCTCCCGTCCTTCTTCTCTCCATCATCTTTCTTCTTTCTTTATTCTTCTGTTCTCTGTGTGTGATTCAGGGTCTTGCTATGTAGGCCAGGCTGATTTTGAGCTTAGGATCCTTCTCCCTCACCTCCTAGGGTGCTGGAAATCTAGGCATGTGTCCCAAGACCTGGCTTTTATACCTTTTCTATACATTTATCATTTTGAATTCTTCCTAAAGGTTGATTTGTCCCACCTCCCCTATTCACTTGTTTGTAATTTGTGTATTGTGTGGGCTCATGGATAATAATTTTATTTTTTAGATCATAATTAAATACTATGGTCATTTGTGCTGATGCTCATATTGGCTGACTTCTGGCCACTTGGCTCTTGCTTCCTCCAACATATGTTCTTCTTTATTTCTTACACACCTATTTTTTCTTAACAATTTCTCATTTTCTGCCATTGTAGGAGTCTTATGTTTTCTATGCCCCAGCCCTATCATGAGCCATTTATCTATTTCTTCTTTTATCAGAAAATCTTGTTGGAAACTCCTGAAATATAATT
Organism: Arvicanthis niloticus; assembly: GCF_011762505.2. NCBI lineage: Eukaryota > Metazoa > Chordata > Mammalia > Rodentia > Muridae > Arvicanthis > Arvicanthis niloticus. The sequence goes on along the minus strand of NC_047658.1, from coordinate 37,523,837 downwards.
GCTTCTAGGCTCTCTTAGGGGACCGAAGGAGGAAATACACATGTAATTAGGTCTAATTATGTGAAGCTGTTATGTTCGGTAAAATCTCAAAGATTCTGAAGTAGTGAATGTTGCATTGTTCCTGAGGGAAATTCAGGGCCAGGTGCCATTCTCTGGTCATATTTCTGTCAATTGATCAACAGTAAACCTTATTTTATTTTATGTGGCTTCTGTTTACAGATGTGTGTGTGTGTGTGTGTGTGTGTGTGTGTGTGTGTGTGTGTTGTAGATTCATTAACATTGGCTTTATAGCCAGTAGCACTAACCTTCATGCCTGAACTTACTTACACAATACTTTTCTGCACATAGGAACACCATGCAGCCCTTCAACACTCTGCTCTGAGGTTTCTGAAGTAGCAGACTCACCAACAGAAAGCTCGACATTAAATGTGATGACATCAACTAGGCTTTGAAGTAGACATGCAAATGCTGAAGGAAAGCAGGTGCTGCTTCCTCTTAGCTCATGTGGGAACACATGTGTTGGTGACACAGGATATCTGTTGCAGCATGCATGTACCTGCAGAGCTGCAAAGGGCCTTAACTATTGAATTTTGAGTTGCAAATAGTTGTTAATAAATAGGTGAACTGGCAAGTACGTAACTGGTGAATAATAAGGCTTTGTTGTATGCACAGGAGCCCAAAGACAAACACGCCTGTATATCTGCTTCTACATCTATCTCAAGCTAGACATGCACTCTTACTGACGTTTAAAGCTTTAGCACTATGGGATTTAGTTCCCCGCCTTGCTTATTGTTGTGAACAGAAGTTCTAGGAGACAAAGCCACATCTACTCCTATGATTGTGGGGAACTAGATGCCATAGGTCTGGGCCCAAATTACTTGAGCCACCTATAGCCCTTTTAGCAGCTCTTCATTTCCTACCTGTGTGTGTGACCCGGTATCCATCCTGTGACTATTAGGTAAGTCCTTTTGGAACATGCTGCAGACTCCTAATGTGTACATTTGGATTAGTGTACTAGTCCAAAGGTTGAATATGGCATCCTGTAGCATCTCCAGTCTACAGCAGAGAACCCCACTTCATCTATTTGTTCCCGCCGGTGTATCTTTACAATATCATGATTTGTAAAGTTCTTTGTTTGCGAAGCTGTTACCATGTTGGAATGTGGCATTTGGGGAAACCTTGACTTTTGTTTCTGGGCCATGGTCATTCATATTTGGTTTAAGAATATACTATTTCTTATTCCTCTTATGGTGAGAGTCGTGCTTTTACCTTGATGTTTCTTTTTGAAAAAAAAATAATTATGCTTATTTATTGACTTTTCGTGTCTTTGCATGCTTGAGGCATGTAAGCGTATGTGTGTGTTTGTGTGTGTTTGTGTGTGTGCACATGTGTGTGTGTGCCCATATGTGTGTACATAAATATATGCCATGGCATGCATGAAGATGTTAGATAACAGCCTTGGTTGTCAGAGAGGGTGTTGCCTCTAGATGAGACAGGCTCGTTGGCCCACAGGCATCTGGGGAATTCCTCCATCTCAGCTCAAAGGAGAACTGGGATGTCGGATGCTTTCATGTGGATTCTGTAGATTCTAACTCATTACATCACAATTTTGTGGCACCCACTTTAACCACTGCACCATCTCTCCATCTCTGTGCTCACATGTTTAAAATTTAATGATGGGAGCTCATTGAAGAGATTTAGGAGGTGCAGCCAGTTGTCCTGTGGGAGCTCTCAGATTCTGATGTTTGACCTGCCCTTCTGTCTCTTTGCAACCCCTTGAGTTCCACTTTTCACTTTCTAGAGACATTGAATCCATGGTCTCTATAAGAGCAGCCATTCCTGGAGACCTGTGCTGCGGGGAGGCCCTGTGGTCTCTCCCATCAGTTGTTTCTGTCTTGTGGAGGGGTTGAGCTACTCACTGAATCTCCAGGATGGTACCTGGCAGCTGTAATTATTATTTTTTTTTAAACTTACTGGCAAGGTGACTTTAGCTGTCCAAATTTGAGTTGAATTCTTTTGCCTTGCAGGGTGTTTTTGTATTTAAGTGACAAATACCAGTATGTGAGCCAAGGTGAAGTCTGCGATGACGCCTGTCTGTTGTGGTCACTGAAGGGCTTTAGAATGGATGCTTGTGACTGGATGGGAGGGTGAGTTCTCTTCATTCTCAAGGACACCACTTGTCTCCCTCAAGAGCCAAGGTCTTGATTGCAACTGTCTTGAGTAAAGCATTCTGGGAATTCGTGCCGTGCTACACTGCCAGTGAGATTTGTTCTTTGGAAACCTATGTTCATTTTCTCTAACCCACAGGCGCTAATGAAGAGCTAATGAACCACCGAGCTGGCTCAAATAAATGATTACAATTGACAGAGAAGTGCAAACACGGCCCTGATGGAGGATAATCAAGAGTGGGTGGAAAGGGAAGATTTTATTAATTATCTAGACTCAAAGCCGAGTCTTAGAACTGTGACAAGTTACAGAAGTTAGAATGAGAACATTACAGTCCACCCTTAGCCGGCCACGTGATAGAGAAACAGCATTTTTTTTTTAAATCATTTTTTGACATTTGTGTATTTATTTTTGTCTTTAGAAGTGGCTCAACTAATTTCTTCGTTGAATCTGTTTCAATGAGCAGATTTTATAATGTACGTGTTTACCAATTTATATTTCTTATTTAGTTGGAAACTGCTGCATTCGTTATTATGATTTGATCCAGGCCTCTGGCTGAGGTGCTGTGTGGAGGAAGCTTCACGATCCACTGCAGACTTGAGGAGTCATTATTTCCTGGAAGGAACCACAGATCACCTTGATGAGTTGACTCTACACCAGTCTCTGGCATGGCTGGCACACACTGGCAAGCCACAGGACAAGCCAGAAGCATCCTCTTTGCTAGATGGAAGTAGAATAGAAACTCTAAAAGACAGTATAAATGTCCTTACTAATAACGTCATACATATTTCATATAAGACACTGCCGCTCATCTCTATTCCCCAGCCCCATATCTAAAAATTTGAATTTATAAAATCGATCTCCACTTACAAAATAGCCACTTTTGGCTACTGTATGTATTTGAACACATAGGGCTGGTTTAGAGAATGGAGATTCTCACACACTTTGAAAACTGTGAGCCAGAGACTTAAAACGGTGGTGTTTTGTTGTTTGTTTCAAAGATTGTCCGTGTTATCTGAGGGCCCAGCAGGGCACCTCCTCAGAGGTGGATCTATTACAGTGGCAGATGAAAGTGGGTGTTGTGTGTGTGTGTGTGTGTGTGTGTGTGTGTGTGTGTGGCAGGGGGGTGGGTATTGCTCGCTGGGGTTTTAAAGTTCTTGGGACCCAGGACAAGACTAACGTCAGGGATACATAGTAAGGTAGTATAAAGAGAAGCTGTTTAGTAAGAAAGAGAAACATACGGGTAAGCCGGTGGCCTGGGGAAAGTCAGAGGTTCAAATGCACTGTGCTACCAGTCTCAAGTCCTTTTATACATCATTTAGGCAACAACTTCTTTTTCCTAGGTTTGTATACCCCAGTCTTTTTACCATATGTGCTTTGTTCATTGTGTGTGCCCTGGTGCAGAGGGTTTCCAACATATGGCTTCTTTCATATGTTAATCTTAATGGTTTTCTCTCCACAACCGTATCCTCCTATCACAGAACCCAGGTCTCTCTGCATATGGCTAAGACCCATGAGCTGTTGTTGGCATAGGAAAGAAAAATGTTTAAATGTTATAAATGAATCAAGTAGCTGCACTTCTCTAGTTGAATGTCAGGTGTTTTACAATATGACACCTGACACTGTACAGAAAATGACAAAAGGTGACAATTGAACTCTCGCCAAGAATTTCACTTATTCTCATCCTGTAAGTGAAATAGCCGGCAAGGGATAATTTTGCTGACATCAGAGTCTTCTTAGCCCAGAGCCAACACCTAGCTTGTTACTATTGGCCACCCTGCTTCACTGGCTACCTCAGCAGCAGCAAAGGGCTTAATGCTCCCAGCTTATATACACATCTTGCTGTCATGTTTCAGTAAATCAGGATGGACAGCCAGGCCTGAGGGCTTCAGGGGATGAGGGATTTCCAGTGGCCAAATCCATAGCGACAGGCTGACCAGGATGAGCAGCTCCCCCAGGTGTGACACTTCCTTTCAGTCACAGTGAAGTAGTGCCTTCCATGTCCTGTGAACATTTGGCGCACATCTATTCTTGGGCAGGATTTGTCTCAAAAAAGGCTGAGGACCTGATTTTTGGACCTGCCCTTCTTATTCTCCCATCACAATGATGATGGATCAGAACCAAAGGAGAATTTCTAAAGTTCTATTATCAAGATGCTTTGAAATCTTGGGCAACTGTTAGCCTCCGAAGAGTACATTAGGGAACACAGACCTTGCTATGGAACTTTGCCTCTTTAGCAGGACATGACCATTGTCCCCTGAAATCAAAACAGTTATTTACCTACATGAGACGCTTACAGGTTGATCACACTAACCTTCCATTTACAAGGTGACACATGAATTCCCCCCCCCCCCGCCCCCCGTTAACAATTCTGGAGAGGGGATTTTTCCTTAAGGTATAGCTGCCCAAGAGTCATGCCATGCTCCAGCAGGCAATTCCTCACCTATCCTCCTGTAAGTAGCCCCAATTAAATGTATTAGTTCACCTAGTTAGACATGAGCAGAATCATTTCTTTGATCTGTTTTTGGTATACTATCTAAGGTAAATAGATGTTTGTTTGCTTCTGCCTGGGAAAAAAATTATACAATACTTGGTACCCAAAACAGGGACATAACAGAACCTAAGATGAATTTGGGGGAATGGTTACATCAACCTTGCTTTTGTGGCAAGACATACAACTGAAGCTAAGCAGTCTTGGGGTGGAGTGCTCATAGGAGCAATCCTGGTATGGCTCTTCTCCCTGCCTCTGCCTCCGCCTCTGCCTTCTGAGTGCTGGGCTAGCATGTCTTATTGCTGCAGTCATGGTGCTAAGACATAGAGCTGCGTCTGAAGCTGGGGTATCCATGGAGGAAATCTCAGGTTGGCTTTCCTCTATGTGTTATGGAGCAAGATACCTATCCTTGATAGTTGAGGTCAGATGTATAGGTATGGGATGCCCCAACATGGATGATGGAATAGAGAAAGTACTGCAATCCCTAGAGGTAGCACTATGGGATATAATTGTAAGCGGGTTGTGGATAATGCAATGTACTACTGATGTTCAGCTGTCTGTCCAGAAAGAACTTAGCCACATAACAATATATGTGGATGACACCCTTCACATTGGTTTCTGAATTGGGAGAAAAATTTGGTAAAAAGGAGGATGGGGTGAGATGGATAGGCTGGCTTGCCATTCCTTGCTATTGTGGGTGGTGGATGTATAAGGGAAGGAGTACAAATTAGATTTGTGTAAAATGTCCCTTCCCAGGATCCTTTGGAAGAGTTGCACAGTGGAGCAACAGAGCGATGGTGCATTACAGAGGATTCCCCTGAGGCCTTACTTTTAATATTTCATAGTACAGAAAACTATGATTACCAGGAAATCCTGTCCCTCTGAACCTGATTGAGTTTGCAAAGACTTTTAACCAAGAAGTAAAAGAGGGACATGGGGGTCATTTTTGATACGTTGGAAGCAGAGAAACTGAGTAATATAGTTACTCATCCCCTTTTGAAATAACAGCTACATAACCCAAAGCAATGTATTTGGATTATGCAATGCATATAATCATAAGCATTGAATCTGCATATCCCATGGTGGATAGGGACTCTGGCAGATCTAAAGTTATCAAGAAGATGTTGGGAGGGACATCATATGCTCAGGATCATACGATGGGGCCTGGGTCACTCAGAAACAAATGTGGCAAAATTTCTGACAGGCTGCCATTCCTAGTGAAAAAGTTGACAACCAAATTCTGTTCTTGTGAGTCTGAGACCTAAAAGAAACAAATCAGTTTGGACATAAATGATAAGACAGTACAGCTAAGGAAGATTAAGCTTATTCCAGGGACAGACAGTTACCCCACATCCCTGTGCATACGATGTGCATTTTACCAAGTCTGGGACTCCTTGGTAGGCACTGTGGCCAGTGGAGAGGTATTTGCTACATTCATTTTTGAGTGACCCAGAATTCTATGGGCCCCATCATCTGCTTTCCCCTTTTCTACTGTACACAGTAGAGAGGCAGTTTGAGTCCCAATCCTGTCAGAACTTGGGAACTGCCAGCACAGCATCCAGTTCTTCCTTCTTGGCTCCAGGTGAGGCAGACAGAGTGGACCAGCTTAGCCATTTGGAATGAGAAAATATCTAGTGGTCTCAGAGTGAGCAGGTAGGATGACTCATTGAGAAAGAACAGTGGTGGATTCCAGAGGAATAAATAAATCAATGCCTTCTCTCCAGTGCCATTCTAACCAAAACAGTCTGTAGAGGAAGTAGCTATAATTAACATGGAGAATGGGATCTTTCCCTACTACACTTGAACATTGCTAACATTTTTAGTATCTTTTAATTCTGAGATCAGCCGGGCCCTTGCTTGGAATGCATAATACAGAGATTTGGAGACCTTTTTCCCACTCTGTAAAAAGGTTTTATTGTGTAATGCTAACCTGTAAGTGTCCCATAGATTTGGGAAATATATGTAATACTTTCATAAAAACAAGGACTGGGAAGCAGTCCCCAGAGGGCACAGGGCAGGCACAGTTGGGAGTTCTTGGAGGCGTTACGACTGGGTAAGGTGCAGATGCTTAGAAGGTGCTAGAGAAAATTACACAATAGTCTGTGCCCTGTAGATATAAAAAAACACCAGGAATTTAAATGTAGGAGACACCCTGTACAGATGGGAGAAGACACAGTTACTAATTGGAAATTCCATTAGTAGGGCTTGCCAGCCTCCCTCCAAGCTGTTATCTGGGAGATCCCTGACCCCACCCCCAAACAGTACAACTGTTGTCACTGCTCTTGATTGAATGCCAGAAAAAGATGGAAAAACCTGTTGCTCAAAACACCCCACACTTTTGTAGCAAGACATGGAATTAAGCTGTGGCTAATTTTCAGGGTGCCTGGGAGAGGATTGTCACCAAGTCCTGCTCAATTATGGACCTGATACTCTCCACTACTAACATGCCAGGCAGGGTTTACCTGTGTCTGTAATACTGGCACAGCTATTGTAAGGGCAACCAGTTGCTTTTCCTCTTTTTCTATCAATTTACTTATTATATTCACTGTATATCCTGATCCAGCCTCACCTCTCCCAGTTCCCCCCTCACATGGCCCTTCCCCCCCAGCACCTCTCCCCTTTATTTCTGAAAAGGAGGAGGACCTCCCATGAGTACCAACCCACCCTGGCAACTCAAGTCACTGCAGGACTAGAGATATCCTGTCCCACTGAGGCCAGACAAGGGGAACAGGATCCACAAGCAGGCAACAGAGTCAGGGTAAGTCCCAGCTCCAGTTGTTGGGGGACCTGCATGAAGATCCAGCTGCACATCTGATCCAGTCTTTGTATACTCTTTGGTTGGTGGTTTGCAGTTGCTTTCTAATTGGACTTAAGAATTGATCTATAAAAGAAACCCACATTCAGTATTGTAAGCCAGGGCAAGCCTGTGGCTTAAAGAAGTCACAGGTCTAGTGAGAGGCTCCTGCTCTTCTCTTGTTGAGAGGGTATGATGCATCTTTCAAGTTGCCTTCTAAATACTTAATGTTTGTCTTCATAGATTTTGATGCTGTTCAGGAGAGTTTCCTTCTGAAGAGGGCAGTGACTACTGAATAGACTCATAAGCAGTTAATGTGCTAAGAAAATGTGACTGTTTCTGTGGCATGGTGGCTCAGTGCTCAGCCGTAAATGTTAGAAGTCACTCATATATCTGTACCATGACCTCTAAGGTTCCAGGATTATCACAGAAGAGGAAGGACATAAGAGCTGGAGGAAGGATAGAATGTTCTAGAACTCTGTCCTTTGGGCATGACACGATCATTGCTGCCTAAAATCAAAGCAGCTGTGAGCACCTTCACAAGGTTCTACAGAGTTGGATTCACTAACACTAACTACTTCATAGAAGCCCCGTAGGGCTCATGAGATAGTAAATGTGTGAGCCCCTTCCTCCCAGAATAGATATAAATGGTTAACAACTCCTGGGGTGAGGGCAGAGACTCTTTTTCAGTGGTGTTTCTCAGAAGCAACTAAGGTCCTATAGCTTTTCACTCACTCCTGTACGTAACCCTAGTTGAGATCATTGTTTGTCCAGGCTTGATGTAGGTGGAGACATGTCTTTGGCTGATTGCCAGCGCCCTAACATGGGTGAATGGATGTTCACTTCTCCCTAGGAGCAATAATACAACAGAAGTTAAACAAGTTATGCTGAAAACAACCCGCGCCCCATCCTAGCCCCATATAGATTGTCTTAGGGTTTTACTGCTATGAATGGACACTGTGACCAAGGCAACTCTTATAAAGGACAACATTTAAATGGGGCTGCCTTACAGGTTTAGAGGTTCAGTTCATTATCATTAAGGTAGGAGCATGGCAGCCTCTAGGAAGGCATGGTGCAGGAAGAGCTAAGAGTTCTACATCTTGTTCTGAAGGCAAACAGGAGAAGACTGGCTTCCGTGGAGCAAGGATGAGGGTCTTAAAGCCTACTCCCACAATGACATACTTTCTTCAATAAGGCCACACTTAACTCCAACAAGGTCACACCTCCTAACAGTACCACTCCCTGGGCCAAGATACACAAATCATCATATAGATGCAACACCGACTGCATCTGGCTGGATCTGGGAGAATTTCTTCTTTAATATTCATATCACAGATGATTGGTTCTTGATAATTTGCCTTATAATATTTAAGTTAACGTAATGTCAAAATGATTAGTGTTCAGTAGGAGAAATATTTCAGTTTTGAATTTTGATATTTCCAAAGACTAGCAGTATGTGCTCTATACCTCTCTGTGGTGCTGGGCAGTAGCAGTGAGCTGTGTTTCCAGCCAGCCACATAGTCATGAAGGGGAAACATACTCTATAGTATTGTGTCTGACCAGTATCTGTGGACATCATAGTTTATACTCTCACATTTCATCCTGTTTACAAAATGCCCATCTCTTTCCCCTGCTTCCTGTGTATTAATGAATTCCTCATATTTCAGTGTACAGTGCTTTTTTTAATCAGGGTTTTCCCATGAGTTGGGGAACATCTGGGTGTGAGGAGCATCTGCAGGAGAGGCTGGAATCTTACTCATTGTTCTCGGCCTGGACCACATCCCAAGCACAGTGTAGCCAGTGATCTCTATTCCCACATATTCAATAGCTCGAAAACAAAAACTCCAGACAAAAACAGACTTCCCCAAAAAGGACAATGGGGAGGAATTTTGCTGACAGGAGAAAATGCCGCTTTGCTAAGTAGAATGGGATAAGGAAATGCCTTGGAGAGTGGTGGGGAAGAGGAGGAATATGGGAAAGAACAGAAAGGGGTCTACCTGATAGCTGTGAGGTAAACAATGGCACGTGAGGAGCCAAACTGCTGGTGTGAAAGCCCTTTGCAGCCACGGCTCTGAGATTCCCTGGTCCGGGAACTCTATTTTGAGAAACACAAGTCATGGAGTCTTCATAACAGTTGGGCTGTGTCTGTCGTGGTTCTTTATGAATTCTCTTATCAAAATGCTACCCTGAATTGTTCATTTGAACAGAGGATACTTCTTCAGGGTCTAAGTCGTGAGGTCCCAAATGTGAAACCTGCCTGAACCAGCTGCTGCCTTCTTGCCCTGCCCTGTTGATCTTAGCTTGAAAAGCACAAAGTGAGCTCCGGATAGAATTAATTCAGGTAGAAGTCATTTGCTCATGTTTGCCTTGGGTTAGACCCACCAGAGTGCCATTCTTTTCTTGGTGGCTTAGTTTGGCGGTGTGAGGAGGTGCCTTGTGTACAGCTGAATGCTCGCTGATGTTCAGTATGCAGCCTTCTCCGGGACCTGGAATCTTAGTTATGACACATTGTGTGATTGTAGATTAGCATGGGACCCCGAACAGGTGAAGGGATGCCGATGAAAGGCAAGAATGTGGCTTTAATTATCCAGGTCTCCTGAATCATAAACCGTCAGCTGTGAGGCTTTGTTTGGAGAAGTCAAAGGCAATTTACAGTGCAGACCTGTGCACCTGGGAAACACCCTTCTTAACAACTAAGGGAGTGTTGGGCTTAGTACGGAGCAGAGGTCTCTTTCAAAGCAGAAACAATGAATGAAACACATCAGTATTTGCTTATACTGATGAATTCTGCAATCAGGGACACCTATAGGACAGCTTTGAAAGATTTCCAGGGATTCTTGAATTCCTCAAGATGAACTGAAGCAGCATGACAGTGAGTGTTATAGGAAACACAAGCTTTTGTACAGTGGGTTTGTTTGTTTTTGTTTTTTGTTTCTTTTGTTGTTGTTGTTTTGGCCATATAGTTCTTATAATGCAGAAAAGAAGTCACGGGCCACCTTGCCAGGGTATGCAACTTTGAGTTAGCAAAAATGTTAAGGGTGGTCCACTCTAGGTAAGAAAGCTGTTCAGAATGGAGGGCTAAAAAGTAGCTGCGTCTTCTTCATGATAGCAACCCCATGTTAAAGACTTTTCTGGTGTCTCTATAGGCCGTACCTTGAGGAGTAAGGGTGCTGGGGGTCTTCTCCTGGGGAATCTCCATCTGAGTCTACATGGGCTCTGTGGCAGGCCCAAACATCTGATGGTGGCTTTCCTCTACAATTAATGAAATCTGAGTGAAAGAGACTTTCTGGAGATTATGTTGACTCCAAAAACAATCGTTTTAAATTAACTATATTATGTGATGCAGAGTAAGATATCATTAAATGATTTGGGCTTTCTCTTGGGATGTGTGAACTAACATAAACACTCTTAAGATGAAATGTACAGAAATTGCCAGTGCAGTTTGCAATTGCAAAGGGCAAAGGGGATTTTTGACCATTCGTTTATGTAAGTATTGCTGCCACTGTTTCCTGATGCTGGAGTCCTGGCTATGTTCATCAGCCACTTTACCACTGAGACACATCCCCATGCCACCTACTCTTAGTTCTGAATGGAAAGGACCAATAAGGAAAGAGATACTTGTGACACTTCCTGGGCAAGCACAGACTCTGTCACATTCCATTTGTGATAGGGTCACAAATCTGTCCTAATATGAATATGTAATTAGTTGAAAGCATGCTTACTACCCTTGACCTTGAGTGCCCTGTAGGTTTCAACAGCAGTGGAGAGTGTTGGAGTTATTTCCCCTGGTGATCTGATGGCTCACTGGGGGCCGTGATTCACTGCTGCTGCTCCATATCCTAGGAGAGCATTGTACTACCTAGCTTTAGTCCAAGAAATGACAAAATTCATAGCCCCAGAAATATGGTTTCTACTGAGTACTTAATCAAGTCTGCACTGTCATTCAGAAGAAAATAATTAAGTGGAACCATTTTAAGTCAGGGCAAGCTGTATTAGATTCTGGTTACTCACAACATGGAAAGGAAAATGTAGCCTAAAGGTTGAGTTAACTGGGGGTTGGTTGTGGCCTATTGTACTGGGCTCAATTCACTCCTGTCCATGATTTTGGATGGAGCACACAGTCTCAGCCCTCATGCACTGATTCTGGGTCCAGTGTGCTGGCTCAGGTGGACCTCTCAGGTTCTGGTAAGGGCCATGGGCATGATTAACACATCGTGCTGGGATAATATGATGGGAACATAGATGACCAATGATTAACCTTGGGTTCCCTGTTGGAGACTGATGCCCACGAATGTGTCAGAAGTCAAAAATGGACTACAGCAGAGCTATGCAAATCTAGGCTTCCATGATTAGTTAAAGATCCCTTGTAGCAGTTAGGGGAAGCCATAGCTGACGCCAAGAAGTAGAAGTGTGTGAACTGAGGCTGGTTCTGAGACAGACCTTCCAGCTCCTGCATGCATGCACTGCAGTGGTGTTCACAGCCCACCGTAGGTGCTATGTCAACACTCCCACACTTCTTCGTAGCAGTGGGGTTTGCTGGAATGAGTGACCTGAACTGGCAAGTGTGAGAGAAGTTTAAGTGGGAGATACCTCACTTGTCCTAAGATGTAACATGGTGCAGATGCAAGAGGAGGACATCTGCCCAGGCAAACAATCCAGAGGTGATGCTCAGGAGGAGACTGAGACTGTAAAAAGGCAACAATGGGCATCACCTGGTTGATGAACAGTGGGCTGAAACATAAGAGAAAAACAAATGCAATGGTTCACACCAGACAGGTGTGGGCAGAGAGGGCCTGGAATATTGAACTTAGTGGCTGAGCCTAGGACCAGACATGGAACTTACTGTAGTCCCAGGTGAATTGAAGTTATATATAGGAATGTGCAGGCATTGCCTAGAGTGAGCAGAAGTCTTTTAAGTTACAATTAGAGCTGCTGCACAGAGAGAACATGTCAGGAATTTCATGTTTAGCGGCCTCACTCTGCCCGTCTGTTGGAAGGTAAGTGTGTTTTACAGTGATACTGCATACTACAGCCAGAGAGCCATTTTACAGCAACAAAGGGTGGAATCTCAGCCAATTTGTCATGGGTTTTTTTGACTATCAAAATAGCCTGTTCTCACTGAAAGAAAATGCAAATGCATTGCAGGCTATTATTACAGACTTTCTAATCAGAGTGGTCTTGTGTTCATTTCATTAATTTGAAGAATTGAAAAGGAGGATTCCTATTCCCAGAACGAGAGGCAATTGGATTGATTTCCTCACGTCTGCCTCCCACTCCTGGCCTTTAGAAACTTGTTATCTAAATTTGTGTGTGTGTGAAAATAGGCTTATAAGATTTATTTTGCTTTTCAATTTACTCAGCATATTTCCTCAAGTGGTTCTGTGTACCCTGTACCTGTAGACGCCAGGGAGTATAAGATGCTAACCAAACTAGGAGGTTTACTGCTACTTAAGTCTAAAAATGATTTTTTAAATAAAGGTTCTATATTCTACATCCATTTGGGTGTAGAGGGTCCTGCAAAAAAGATTTTATTCTTGGTGTTGTTACTTTTGTTTAAGACGTGCCTATAAAATGTTCCTAGAGCCAGTTGTAAGATTTTTATGGTGAAGGGAGTGAATCTCAGCATGGTCAGAGTTGTGAAAGAGTGACACAGATGGATCCCACCATAAGCAAGTTCATAAAGAGCCTCTGTCATGCTTCGTTCTTTATGCACCACAATAGAGCTATACGGGTGGGGGCTTAGCAGGGAGGAGAATGTTCCAGTAGTTCAGGTGGCTGACACCAGAGCCAGAAGGCTGGTTCAAACCCCCAGCCCCTGTTACTGCCCATGTGGTTTATATAGGTTTCCTGATCTGTTCCAGGAGACCTCTTGTTTCTCATCTTCAGAATACTGAATTGTAATGGTTTGTTCCCCATCAGATTCTTGTGAGGATGGAGTAAGTGGGGAAACAGCTCGGTACACAGTGCGTACCAAAACCCATTAATACAATTTAGACTTTGGGGACAGTTGTTTTTTGGGGCAATCAACAGAAGCCAGCTTTGGTAGACTTATACAAAGGGGGCTTGATGGTAGGCACTGGGAAAGGTAGAACTTATACAGGCAGGAAAGGGCAACCTGGAGACCCTGAGCGTTCCCATCCAATACTTCGTTGTCTTCCCTTTGCTTCTTTTGCTATATAGATTAAGCATGGCCATTGGCTCTTTGTGGGGAGGGCAGGATCACCAGGAAGAGTTAAAGCTAACTACATTAGGCTTGGTGCTACAATGAAGATTGATGCCACTGCTTCTTCTAGCTTTTCTTTGCACTCTCTCATTCTCTCTCCACTTCTCTTTTCCCTCCATCTGTCCATTCACTCATCCATCCATTTATCCATCTACCTACCCAGCCACACATGTATCTATATTCATCATAATGCTGCTGTGTGCCAGCCCTTCTCTAGCTTCTAGAGATAGATACGTAGGCAATACAGACTGGGTCTCTGCCTAGTGAGTATATATTCAAGATTAGGATATTGAGACATGCATTAAAAACAAATAAATTGTAAACAAAACTACATTGCCATAGAAAGCACTGGGCTCTGCTTTGGACTGAAGGCTTCCTTGCACGGATGGCATCTGAACTGGCATTGAATATGTAGATGAATCTAGGCATGAGAGAAGCTGTCTGTCAATAGTAGAAGCAATCAAGTCTCTAGATTATGCCCTGAAAGACTTTTAGTTTCTTCTCATGACCTGTGTTGTTGAGATTACCAATTCCTTTTTTTATTATTGTTTAATTTTAAAAGGTCCTTCTTTGAGGATTTTACACAATGCATTTTGGTCATAATTACCCACCCCTTCTACTTTACCCATTCAACTTTGTGTCTCCTCCTACCCTGTACCTATCAAGTCCAGCTTGTGCTAGCCATATATGGGTGTGTGGCCTTCCACTAGAGCATGGTCAACAACTTATCAGGGGCTGCACTCTTAAACAGAGCTGACTTCCCCCCTCCCAGCAGCTTTCGAGTGCCAGTCACTCCTCAGCTAAGGGGTGGAACTTCATGCCCAAACCCCACTCCATGTTGGTATTTGACCTGCCTTGAGCTTGTGTGGGACTTGTGTGTGCTGTTACAAGTGCTGTGAGTTCGTCTGTGCAGCTGCTCTGTTGTGTCCAAAGACAGTGTTTCCTAATATATCCACCCACTGCTTCTGGCTCTTCTTACAGTCTTTCCAATCCCCTTCCAAAATGATTCCTGAGCCTTGGGAGGAAAGAATGTGAGCTAGATACCCCATTTAGAGCTGAGTATTCTGTGATCTCTTGTCTCTACATCTTCGTGCCAGTTTCTTTTCTTGGTTTTTGCCTCCCCATTACTCAGGCTGGGCAACATCAAGAAAATCTACCTTGACCTTGAATGTCACATCCACCAAGACTCTGGCTCCTTATCAGCTCCTGTGCAGAATGGTCCCTGGGGAGAATGGCAGCACGAGTTCTTGTTCTCTCTTCCACTTTGATCATTTCCTTGGCCTTTGCCTTTGAATTCAGTTTCTTAGAGAAGTATGCAAGATGGTTGGGGCTCTAACATAGGCGTCTGGTCTTCAGAGAAGTTAAAGATTAAGGAGTATTTGAAAGCCTGGCCATTCCTGTTGCACAGGTGGGAGTTAGTGGCCAGTATTAGGCCTAAGCTTGGAGGTGTGCTCACATGGCTGTGAGTGGTATAAAGCATCTTTTCATCTTGCTAGCATGTCATCACTAATGATACAGTTACTTCTATAAGAACCATGTGACAGATAGCTTCAAATCATCACTACAGGTTTTAACCATAAACTTATTTGACCTTTCCCACCAGATCCTGCCAGAATTAGGACAAAGGGATGGAAGAAATTCAACTAACAATTATGAGTGGCATTTCTAATGGGATGAAGACAATGTACTGTATATACTACATATCAAATATGTTGATATAAAACTTTTGACTTCAGGCTAGTGGTGTAGCTCAGTTGGTAGAATGCTTATTTCTCATTGATGAAGCCCTGGGTTCAATCCCTAGTACCATGTAAAACCAGCTAAGAACACAAATGCCTGTAATCTTAGTATTCAAGAGTATGAGACAGGAGGATTGATGCATGTTCCAGGCCAGTCGGGGCTACACTATAAGACCCTGACCATCTTCTCCCAGTCCCAGCTTTAAAACAGAATACTCAGATTAAACACCCACATAGTAGGTGTGTGTGCCTCAGCTGGAGAAGATTAGCTGATGTTTTGGTGGTGCACAAACAGGTCAGGATGGGTCAGATGAGGCAATTTCATTGTGGGTGTAGGGGACCAGCTGCCCAGCAGACCTCAGGTATTGGTTGTCCTGGTGCATCTTCTGTGCAACTTGGGTGTCTGATAATCCATGACTGGATTTTACACATCGTATTTGGCAAGCATTAAGGATGACTGACGGGTGCATTTTAAAAAATTTTATGCCTCCTAAATGTGGTGCTGTTCCACGACATTTTCATTATCCCCAGTTTTCTATCTGCCCGTGGAAGACAGCTCAGAAAGCCCCCGATCACGAAGCCTGTCAGTTCTGGGGGCATTTAAATAGAAATAGTGACTCACGTGGACTATGAGGCCTGGACTGCAAAGACATTCTTTCTTCTCCCTAAAAATGTACAGAAACAATTCAACCATCTTACTTTTTTGATAATGTAGTTTTAAGAGGAAATGGAAAAGTAAATCTTAAAAAAAATTGAAATCTATTTTGACTGTACAGAAGTCTAGTTAGCCAAAAAGATTACTGCAATTGCTAAGAAGGGATTTGTCAGGCCAACCAAGGGCTCTTTGTATTTAATTGAGGAAAGTGGACCCAAATCTAGGGATACATCACCCCAGGTTTTTCATTTTGTTCTTATTTTGTTCTCTGATTCATAAACATGCCTTTTTTTTTTTGTAAATTTCATTTCATACTTGGAATTCAGTTCTTGAAATAGATATGTCTAGATATATACCGTACAGTTTCTTTTAAGTTGGGGGTGGGTGTGATCTGTTTATTTTAATGGTCATCATAGCCTCACAGGTTTTAGTTATTTACTTTTTAAAATCTATTCACTTTATATTCTGACCACAGCTTCCCCTCCCTCTTTTCCTCCCAGTCTCCCTCTCTCACCTCCCTTCCTCAACCAACTCACCCCTCCTCTCTTCCTCAGAAAAAGGAGGCCTACTAAGGACATCAACCAACCATATTCAGCCACAGACAGACAGACTAGGCACATCCTATCCCACTGAAGCTAAACAAGGCAGCTCAGTTAGGGGAAAGGGATCGAAAATCAGACAATGTACTCAAAAACAGTGTCCATTCCTGCTTTAGGAGTCCCATGTGAAGACTCAGCTGCACGACTGTTACACATGTGCAGAGGGCCTAGGTCCATCCCATGCCTGCTTCTTGGTTGGTGGTTCTGTCTCCATGAGCCCCATGGACCCAGGTTAGCTGACTCCATAGGTTTTCTTATTGTGTCTTTGACTCCTCTGGCTCCCTTAATCCTTTCTCCCCCTCTTCCACAGGATTCTCCAAGTTCCACTCAGTGTTTAGACGTGGAGTTTCTGCACCAGCTTCCAACAGTTCCTGGTGAAGCCCCTTTGATGACGTTTATGCTAGGCTTCCGCCTGCAAGTACAGCAGAATATCATGAGTAGTGTCAGGGGTGGTCTTCCTCTCATGGCCCTTCAAGCTGGGCCAATCATTGGTTGGCCCTTCCCTCAAATTCTGCTTCTTGGCCTTTTGGCTAACATCAAGTCTAGTGACTTACTTTTGAGATGAGAGGTTCTAAAAGAGCAGGTTCAAGTGGCCAAATGACGATGTTAATTTCAGTACTTCTTGTCTTATAATCTGTTTGGCCTCATTGAAGGTACAGGTTTGGGTGCTGGAGATGAAGCACAGACGGTGTTTATATCATGCTCGGGCCCCCGGGTTCCATCTCTAGGACAGGTGGGAAGGACAGAAAAAGAGAGGGAGGGGGTGTGTGATCCTACATGTGTAAGCTGAAGTCTGTGTTCTCACCAAGAGAACCCATAAATATCTTGCCTTCCGTGACAGAGGGACAGTGTGGTTAAGTAAGGTGCCCTTGGTACAGATACTGTTGGGATTATTGAGGTGCCCAATGTAGTCACTAGGGTCCAAGTAGCAGGAAGAGGGAGACTGGGAGTCAGTCAGAGGAATGAGAATGACTGAGGCTGGGAAAGGCAAGGAAAGACATACTCCCAGGAGCCTCCAGATGGGGCACAGCCCCACCAGCCCAGGTGGGACTCCTGATCTCCAGTAGGGCAACATGCTAAGTTTGTGTTGTTTCAAGCCCTAGAGTGTGTGGCAGTTAATTTCAACAGCAGAAGGACACTAATACACTGAACACACATCAGGCACCAAATTAAATGCTGGAATTTGGGGCTTGAGCAATCTACCTTTCTTAGCTCCACCCCCACTGTGTTTCTTATGAATAGTGGAGTAGGGGAAGTACATTGTTCTGTTGTAGCTACAGGATAATAGTTAAGTCTGAAAATCCCATTTGAGAATGGGAAAATTAAGAACACATTAATTGATAATATATACTTACTGCTTGTAAAATACAGTCTCTAAAGTTATATAGCAGGAATGAATATTTGCTTAAAATATAAATAAATGTTGTAAGCTCAGAAATCAAAAGGAAGTCAGTTAAATGATACCACAGGACCATTACTACTGGAAACCAAATCTCTACAGGCCCCTGTGGCCTTCCCACATCACTTATTTCCAGTGGACATTAGGCAGAGTTCTCATGCTTAATCTTGACTGAGCAGTTGTTTTCTCACTGTGTATGTGTACTACTGCCTGTGGTTTCAAACATCTCACTGATGAGTTGGTAGCACTTGTCAATGTGTAGGATCTGGTATTGCCCAAGCCTGTTTCTGTTGTTGTAACAATACCTAACTCTAGACACAGATTATATATAGAAAAGAGGGTGATTTGGGCTGATAGCTCTGGGGCCTGGGAAGTGGATCAGAAGGAGGATGTGTAAAACAAGGGCCTTGTGTGTCTCTCCTCATGGTAGGAAAGAGAAGGCATGGGAGAAGGAGAGAAACCATGGAGGGATGACCTAGCCTTTTAGCAATCTGTTCTTGAGGAGACTAATCTAGCCCCTTGAAGACGATAATTCACTCCTTCAAGGAAGGTCTTCATCTATGAGTGTGCCTCTCTACCCTCCCCCTACCTCCCAGTAGACCTAAATAGAACAGTGGCAATCACATCTCAACACCAAGGCAGGCTTGGAATTCCCCACACGGGTGAGGATGAGAGATGGGTTGTGGACAAACCACAATCCAACTGCAGCAGTCAAGAGCTACAGAGCTGGTTTAGTGTTGCTGGGTTAGTGGGGAAAACACTTGCTATAAGGGCTAAAGTTCAGATTCCTCAGAACCAACCTAGAAGCTGGCATGTTGTGAGTTTAGTGAGAAACTCTTGTCTTGAAAAACAAGGTGAAAAACTGATTAAAGAAGACAGACATCCTGACATCAACCTTTGACCTCCTCGTGTGTCTGCATGAATGAACACATCTACATAGACACCTGTGAAGACTTCCCTCCCCCAATAGCGATTACGTTCCAAATGGCTTTGGAGTAAATGTTGTGTGTATAAATAGAGAGTGGAATAAGACTTTAAAAAGACGGTGGTCCATGAGCTCAGCGAGCTTTGACCGGAAGCCACACGTCAAAAGAGAAAAACCAGTGAAGCATGACAGAGGCCGGAATGTGTTTCTTGGGAGAGAGAAACCAGAATACCCAAACTAGATGAGGGTGTGAGAAGACCAGCCAGAGGGCCATACCTCACACTGAGAGGAGAGAAACAAGGTTGGGGGACCGTGAAAGAAGGCTCATAAAGGCATGGCTAGGTGGCTTGGCTTTGGTTTGGGTGTTCTAAAAAGTTCTCTGAGTTTTAGTAAATAAAAATAACCAAAGATAAACATGGACAGAAAAGGACGGGTACTTTACAAGCAAAGCAAAGCAGGTGATACAAGATTTTAAAAATTGTTCTTATTTATTTAGTCAGACAGTTAGTTAATTCACGCATGTGTGCTTGCCATGATGTAGCTGTGGGTCAGGTTTTCCCTTCCACCACGTGAGTCCTCAGGTTAGTGGCCGACACCTTTACCTGCTGAGCCATCTTGCCAGCCAGCCCTGGTCTAACTTTGAAGGCTCAAGACCAAGAACTAGAAGAAAAAGTGCCAGTGTCTTCATGTTTTAGAGGGCCTCCATTATTAAGTGAGGATTCTCCAGGCCTCTCAGCTCATCCATGTCAGTGTGCAAATGAAAGTCACTCTCAGCAGGACAATGAATTCAGCCTCCGTGGAACACTCCTGAAAGCCGAAATGACTTGAAGTGCATATGCGAAATAGAAAAATTTATCAATAAAGATAAATCAGGAAGTGGGAGGCATTGGCATCAATAATGCAGGAGTCAGTGGTTAAAGCTGTGGAATGTAAAGTGAAGTTTGAGTTCCAAATGCTACTGTGGTTTCCTTGATAGAATCCGGGGGTGCAGAGCAGAGTGGAGAGTCTAAGTCAGTTGAAAGCCATGGTATTTGCCATTGATGTATGTGTAATATGCATTGCTCACTGAAGAATGAAAGCAACAACCAAAAAAAATGTTAAAATAGCAACAGTCAGAAAAAGTTGGAGAAACAAAGGCACTTAAATAAAGTCAAAAAAAAAAAAAAAAAAGATGGCAGAAGAAAAAAAAATCAGACATGTCACCTCATCACCGTAAAGTGAATTAGTTAACACATCTGTGAGAGTGTTTTGGGATTCATTAAAAAAAATACAAAAAAAATACTGAATTGTTGCTATTCACCAAAATTATTTTACAATAACTGACAAAAGGCAGTGTCATGGGTCAAGAAAGAGAAAGCGTGGCTGTCAATAGGAGATCAATTAGTGTGCAATATGAAGGCAGTCTTAATAGAGAGTATTCATCAGGCATCTCTAGAGGATAATAGCATGGCTATATAAGAAAAGAGGATTTATTATAGTGGCTTGTACAAAGGGTCTGGGGAGGCAGCAATGGCTATCTGTATACTGGGGAGGCTGCGAGCCTGCAGCTGGATGACCCAGCAGCCACAATAGCGCTGAAGGCAGGAAGATTCCTGGAGAGTCACTGCTCTTTAGTAGACACGGGACCACCTTAGAATCTGGGTTCTGATGTCAGTGGGGGAGGCAGACACAAGCCTAGAATCACCTGAAAAAGAGACTTTCAGTGGGCAAATTGTCTTTACCGGCTTGGTCTGGCATTGCCTGTAGGAGATTGTGTTGACTTTTAATTCATACAGGAAGGCCTGGTCCACAGTGGGTGCCACCATCCCTGGGCAGGCCATCTTGGCTGTCAAGGAGCCAGAGAGCAAGCCAGCAAGCAGCCATCCTCCACAGTTCCTGCATTAAGTTTCTGCCCTGGTGTCCCTCAGTGATGGACTATCGCACTGAAGCATAAACTGAATAAATCCTTTGATCAGTGTGTTTATCCCAGCAACAAAAAAGGAAATACAACGGGCTATGCGGAGAGTTAGCTGCAGCAGTTCCTCTGGCTTCCTCCCTCCTGATGGTGTTCTCTCCTTCGGGGAGTAGCGGCTGAGGCATGCTTCACCCTGTCTTGTTCACTCCACACTGAGCAGTTGGGATGTCTACAGCCATTGCAGCTGCATTTCCTTCCATGGCAAAGAAGAAAGTCTTGAGTTAGTCACAGTGACACATACCTGTGGCGTCTAGCTATTTAGGAAGTTGAGACAGGTGGATTGCATGTTCAGGACTTCTCTGTGCTACACTGAGAGTTCAAGTCTAGCTTGGGGAAGTTAGACATAAGGCCTGTGGACATAACCTGGTGTTAGAGCAATTGACAAGCGTATACAGAGCTCTCGGTCTAATCCCCAGTTCCTATGCGGCATAAGGGGAAAAAAAAACCCTCAAGATAGACTGTAATATATTTTTAAATGAAAAACCATCAGCCTTGACTTTATAAAAAAAATCAAATGAACTCTCTGTACAGAATGAACTCTGCTATGGATACACTTAACTATTCCCATTGACTTTTTTCTGTGTCAGCCTTATGAGTGATTTTTATTTTCTTCTCTGTAATTTTTCATATTACCTAATTTTAGCACCATGAGTATGTATTACTTACATAGTCAGAAAAGGATATTTTCATTCTGAAGATAAAACGCACAGCTCTCTCTCTCTCTCTCTCTCTCCCTGGGTCTCCACTATAATTTTCCTCCCCAGCATTCTCTGAAGCATGTGCAGTAGTGCCTGCCTCGGAGAGATGTTAAGTATGCATTTTGAATAATAATTTTTTTTTAAAAAAAGAAAGATCCATAGGTCACACTGGGGAAGTGAGTAAGGCCTGTGTCTTCATGGCTAATCTTTTTCTTTACCTGTCATCGTGAGACTCGTTAGTTATACCAACATTGATTTTTCCTGGTGGGATGCATACTACAATGTATTTCCAGGTCTCGTTGGCTGTGGAACATTCTGTATATATGTTCCCTGTGAAGCTCATACTATGTAGAAAACATTTTCAGACACATCCACTTAGAAGCTGTGGTTCTCAACCTTCCTAATGTTGTGACCGTTTAATACAGTCCCTCGTGTTGACCTCCCGACCATAAAATTATTTTTTGTTGCCACTTCATACTGTAATGGTGCTGCTGTTGGGAATCATAATGTAAATATCTGAGATGCAGGATATCTGATGTGCAACCCCCCAAAGGGGTTGTGACTGACAGGTTGAGAGCTACTGCCTTAGGTTCTTTGTGGGATCCAGTTCCATCCTGTTCCTGTAAGTCCAACTGGGCATACCTGGTTTCCTTGGCCATCATGTCTAATCCAGCATACCACCCATCATTCTCTCTCCAGTTTCATGAATCCCATGCTCCTTCTGAACCCTCAGGCCCAGGACCTAGTTTAGTACCTACCTGAATTTTATACTTTCAAAACAGTGGTTTTGAGTTCTTGTCACTTCCTATCTTGATCCCCACATACAACAGTATCTTTTTCCAAAGCAACAACAACAAAACACAAAAATTAGTCCCTGGAGAGGTGGGTAAAGTGCGTGCACCACAAACATGAGATGCTGAGTTCAGATACCCAACACACAAAGGAAAAACTGGGTTTGCTTATGCATGGTTGCAATCTTTTTGTAGAACTAACAGAGATAGGCAGGTCCCAGAGATTCCTTGCCAGAGAGTCTAGCCAGGAGGTAAGGGCCTGGATCATCAAACAACCTTCTTTCAAAACATAAGGCAAAGAGGGATCGAGAAATATTGGCTTCTGGCTTCTACATGCACTACATACACATGTACAGTTACCTGCAAGCACATACATGTAAATCCCCCAATTACAGTTAATTATATGTGCACAGGTATAATTACATGTGCATGCATGCACACACACATGTCATATCACATCACATTCACGTACCCCACACATACACATTACATACATTACGTGTGCACAGGCACCTACATGCAGGTTTACTTTGTACAGCCAAGAGAGTCAGAGACTTGCAACCTTACATGGTTTTCTTTTGCCTTACAGACACCTGACATCTTTCAGTTTAACATGTATCATTACTGTTGCTGTGGCAAATATCTTGGCAAAACACTACATAGGAGAGGAAAGCATTTATTTGACTTGCAGTTCTAAAATATAGTTCATCATTTTGGGAAAGGTAGGGCAAGAACTTAAGCAGTTAGTCACATCGCCTCCATAGTCAAAAGCAAAGAGACATTAAATGCACCCAAGCTTTTTCTGCTGTCAGCTACCTTTTCCCTCTGTTAGACTATTTAGGACTTCCTGCTTAGGGAATGTTGCTGCCCACACTGGGCTGGACCTTCCAGTCCAGTTAACAAGTCATCCCCCCACAGGCACATCTACAAGCCAAGCTGATGTAGATAATTCCCCATTAAGGTTCTCTTCTCAGGTTAGCTTGTGTCAAGTTGACCGTTGACTAACCAGAACTGCATATAAACTTGATGTATGATGTTATTCCCAGAGCTTGTTGCACTGGCTATTCTGTCTGTTTTTCAGCTTTCCACTATATAATTCAAAGGCTGTTAGCTTAGCCTCTATAGCCCCCCTCAGACTGCATTGGTATTAAAGTCCCCAGAGCAGTAGTTGATAAGTATATTGTGTCTTCATCTCAGGTGAGAAGCATCTTGCTCAGCCATTAAGCTGATGTGTCCTCGTTTTCAGGGATGTTCCAGGGTGGTGTCTGTGTTGTCTTCAGCAGCTGGCTGGATACTGGCTTCTCTCCAGCTCTAAGGATACTTTGCTCATGAAATGATAATTGGAGAAACCAGCTGATCTTAATCCTGTTGGTATCTGGGGCATAGAAATATCAGATTTCTCCTTTCTCATGGTGCCATGAAAAATAGAAAGATTTAGGGATTCTGGCATTAAAGACAATACAATTTTTTTTTTTTGTATTTGAAAAATGTAAAGGGGCCAACAGTTTTCCCAACACTGCTACAGATGCCAGTGCCACTTAATATGGTTTGAGCATTATGTGTTTTGTGCTACTAAACAGGAAAATGCATCCATGTCTACTTATTAAATTGATGTGTTGTCATCTAGCAAAGTAACAGTTTTAAAAGTCACACAGCAATTAGGAAAGCATGATGGTTCTCTGTCTTAATTTGCCCAAAAGTAACAACTTTTGACTCTCAGCCTTCCCACATCTGGACACCATGGTATCACATTCCTATGAAGGATGTAGGTATCTTGATGTTTGATTAATTAATTTAAAGCATCATCTCTGGCCCTCCTTCCTCCTCTTCCTCTTTCAGTATGGTCTCGCTGTGTTGCCCAGGCCAGGTTTCACCTTGTTAGCTTTCTTCAGCCTCTGAGTAGCTGGTTTTATAGATATGTACCACCTTAGATGGCTTCATTTTGGACTTATTATTAGGAAGTGAACATTTAACTTTCTACTCCACTATCCCTTGGGCTTCCTCTTCCTCACCTGCTAGAATAAATGTGTTTAGGTAACTCAGTCCTTGAGTTTACATCACCATATCTATGCACAAGTTATTCATATAGAGCTTTGTGTGTTGGGTTGTATGATTGCTGCCTAACCTTTTGTTTTGTTGAAGTTTGCAGTTGTCTTCATTTTTCATTGGTTTAGTCCAGACCTCCGTTTGCAGTACTCTCTGGTACTGATCTCAAAACTTCATATATATAATTCTTTTAAAATATAACCTAAGTAGATCTTAGCTGTTGAAAGTCCTCTTGCCCCGCATTGACCATGAGACTTCCCCCAAAGTACATATTGACTGCTGATGGAACAGTGCCTAGTGGCTGTAAAACCCTGCTAGTCTCCAGGGCTCTGACCCAGGGATTCCCATTGTGCTGGTGAGTGCCCCCCTGCATTGGGTATGGAAGCCCCATTTTTAACTTCTCTTAATCCTGTGCATTTCCACCTCCTCTTCTCAGTGGTGAACCCTTGACTTTTAGAGTCTGGACATCTCCTACTGTGAGGGGCTTTTCATCCCAGTCAATGTACACAAGTACCACTTGAGAAAGCTCATGCATCCCTGATTGGTTTGGTTGTGTCTCTTTCCTCAATCCCACCCATCTCTCTGTACAGGCTAAATTCCTGAGGAGCCCATTAGACCTGCATCCAAGTCCTCTGTTTCCTTTGGGATATATACAGGACTGTTGTTGGTTTTGCCACTCTTGCTGTGTTGAGATTGATCTTTCTCATGGCTTCTGGAATTTTTTTTTGTTTGTTTGTTTTTTGGGTTTTTTTTCGAGACAGGGTTTCTCTGTGTAGTCCTGGCTGTCCTGGAACTCACTCTGTAGACCAGGCTGGCCTCGAACTCAGAAATCCACCTGCCTCTGCCTCCCAAGTGCTGGGATTAAAGGCGTGCGCCACCACCACCCGGCTGGCTTCTGGAATTTTGGCACAGGTTATTGCCCACTTCCTTCTATCTGTATTCCTTCCTGTTTATCTGGTTTTGTGCCCTTCCTCCCCAGCCTTGAGCAGGCCTGAGAGACCTTGTTTACCACAACAGACCAGGTGATAGGATCTAGGTGGAGTTACCCACCTTAGCTGCACAGAACACCGAAGCAGAACTGCCCCCGGGCTTGCCTTGAGACATCTCTGGCCATGACCTAGAAGGGATTATGGATTATCCCACCCATCTCTGGCTGAAACCAGGAGGGGTTGTGGGTTGGGCCTTCCCCTTTAAATTGAGAGCTGAACATTAAAGCTTTGAGCCTTGATCAGAGAACTTTGTCTTGGCTTCATCTCTTCTCGCCCTCCGTCCCCTTTCATTCCTAGCCCCCTTTTCAGGTGAACCCAGTTGACTTGTGGCCGCAGGCGGCTAAGGTTTTCCTCTGGGTCACTCTGCTTTAATTTAGTGCAGCACACATACAGACATCTGCACACACAAACACACCTGCACACATACCTGCATACACACATACACCCATATGCACACTCATACCTGCACAATACACATACCTACACACACACGTACACCCATATGCACACCCATACCTGCACAATACACACACCTACACACACACATACACCCATATGCACACTCATACCTGCACAATACACACACCTGCACATACACCTGAGGATAAATTCCACTTTGGTTGCCTCAAATGGTCTTTATTTTACTTCTTTTTTTAACAGAATATTTTCTTGGGTATAAAATTCTAGGCTGAAGATTGTTTTCTTTCAACACTTAAAAGGTTTTTTTTCAGGGGCTGGAGAGATGGCTCACAAAGAGGAGAGAGAACCTGAAGAGACTATATCCAGAGGTTAGGCATAGCCCCTGGATGAGGGATGGGGCTACCCACCATCTCAAAAATATTAATACAGAATTGTTTCTGTCTAAAAGAGATACAGGGACAAAGAGTAGAGCAGAGACTGGAGGGGCCATCCAGAGACTGTCCCACCTAGGAATTCATCCCATCTGCAGACACCAAACCCAGACACTGGTGCTGATGCCAAGAAGTGCTTGCTGACAGGAGCCTGGTATGACTGTCCCCTGAGAGGCTCTGCCAGAGCCTGACAAATACAGAGGCAGATGCTCTCAGCCAACCATTGGACTGAGCATGGGTCCCAATGGAGGAGTTAGAGAAAGGACTGAAGGAGCTGAAGGGGTTTGCAACCTCATAGAAAGAACAACAATATCAACCAACCAGACCCCCTAGAGCTCCCAGGGACTAAACTACCAACCAAAGAGTACACATGGAGGGACCTATGGCTCCAGCTGCATATATAGCAGAGGATGGCCTTGTTTGGCATCCATGGGAGAAGAAGCTCTTGGCTCTGTGAAGGCTCAATGCCCCCAGTGTAGGGGAATGCCAGGGCGGGGAGGCAGGAGTGGGTGGGTGGTGGGCAAGCACCCTCATAGAAGCAGGGGAAGGGAGGATTGGATAGGATGTTTGTGGAGGGAAAACTGGGAAGGGGGAATAATATTTGAAATGTAAATAAATAAAATAAACAAAAATATTTTTTCTATCATTTCCATCAGAAGTTGTCTATCAGACTTTGTCATTTCTGTGAGGGTATGCATTTTCATACACATGTGTGTGAAGTTATGTGTGTGTGTGCAGATGTGTGCATATGGAGGTATGTTTGCGTATATGCAGGTGTGTATACATACAGATGTGTGTGCATGTGCAGGTATGAGCATGCATGCAAGTGTGTGTGTGTGTGTGTGTACAGGTATGTGTGTGCAGATATGAATGTGCCTGCAGGTGTATGTGCACAGGTGTGTGTGCAGGTGTACGTATGTGCTAGTGTATGTTCTAGTGTGTATGTGTACAAATGTGTGTGTGAAGGTATGTGTGCAGGTATATGTGTATATGGATATGTGTATGTGCACGGAAGTGTGTTTTGTGTATTCAGGTATGCATGCAGTTATGTGTGTTCGTGTAGGTATGAGCATGCATACAGGTATCTGTGCAGGTGTGTGTGTGTGTGTGTGTACTGTGTGTGAGAGTGTGTTTCCATTCCTTTGCTCCTTTTAAGATGGTTTCCATATTCTATTGTTTTCTCTTTACGTGATTGGCCAGCAGGCTTTGCTGGCTTTCTTGAGTGTGTGTTTTTTCGCTTTTTAAATTCCTAACCATCCTTTTATAGTCTTTGTTTCTCTGGTTTGGGTGTGGTTTGAGTGTACCCAACAAGGCTTGGGGTGTTGAACTTTGATCGTTCTGTGAGACTCTGAAGGTGTGGAAATGTAATTAGTTTCTGGTATGTAGAGGCTTTTGTGAGGTCAGTGTGGTAGGTGATACCTGTCACTTGTCACATGGTGTGCTATGCTGTCTTAGGACAGTCAGGATGATGGCTATCACCAGATTCCTGAGCCTGTACCTCTAGAACTCTAAGCCGAAGTAAACCACTTGTCTTCTGAACATTACCCTGCCCCAGATATTCTGTTTAATAACTTCTATGTTGGGGTGTTGAATGCCCCCAGATGTCCCTATCGCCAGGGTTTGTTTTCCAGGGTGGGATACTGAAAAGTGATGGAAACTCTGGGAGGTGGCACTATCTGGTGCTGACTTAAAGGATCTTTTGGGCCTCACTGTCTTTTCCTCTTTGCCTTCACTTTTGTCTGATGAAGTGAATGGTTGGTTTCTTGACTCTCTCTGCCACAGTGTAGTGTTGTAGCAGAAACCAAAGAAATGTGGCCACTTGGTCACAGAGCAGTTCTCCTAGAATTGTGAGCTGAATAAACCCTTTCTCTGTATACATGATCGGTAGTGTTGCCATGGAGACATAATGCTGC
This sequence comes from Arvicanthis niloticus, assembly GCF_011762505.2. Lineage (NCBI taxonomy): Eukaryota > Metazoa > Chordata > Mammalia > Rodentia > Muridae > Arvicanthis > Arvicanthis niloticus. The sequence continues at coordinate 37,495,604 of NC_047658.1, read as the reverse complement.
CACAGTAATAAAAACTATTCTTTTTCTCTGTCTGGAACTTACATCTCGGCTTGCACACGGGCTTTTCTGCTGGGCCTCTGATCTTTGCAGTACTTAGGACAGAGCCCTGTGCCCTGAGCCTGAGCGTGTGGGCTCTACTGCTGAGCTGCTCTCCTAAGCCTAGCGCTTTACTTCATCTTTATGTTGTGGGAGTTCATGCGTCTTCCAGCTTAGGAGAACTGCCTTCTGCTGTGTCTAAGGTTTGTTAAACTTGTATGTTGAGTTATTCATTTAGGGAAGTAAATTCTTCAGCTTTATTTCTTCCCTGTTAATTTTTTTCAATACAATTTTCTGGCTAAATTCTTACCTTCATCATTTCATTTATTTCTCTGTTTTGGTAGACAAGATAATATAAAACCTTGTTTTTTTAACTGGTCACCAACTTCATTTTCTGAACTCTCTGGTGGCTGTCACCTCTCCCCAGGCAGATGACTGGAGCCTGTAAGGGGCAAGGTGGTGATGGTTTCCTGGCCTTTGGGGGTCCTCTCCATTATGTCACAACCTCACTGTCTTGTGATTTTCTAATTACAACTGTTTACTTTATGTTGCTTTCTGCTGGTTTTTGCTAAGATTTAAGTCTCTTACCTTTAAATTTGAAAAAAATTTAAATTTGAAAAACTCAGACTCTGCTAGGACCATGCCCACCCTGTGACTTCCTCTATGCTGGCTTTCTATGTTGCTGAACGCCAGATTGCAGGCTCTTGTTGGTGTCCAGTGGGCAAAAAGCCCCTGGGATTTTCTGTAATTTCTCCAGCTTTTCTTCCTCTTCTTCCTGGGGACCACAGACATGCTGTGAACTTCTCTGTGCTCCCTGGAGAGGGAGAGTCTGTAATACCACAGGATGCTTTTCAAAAGCAACAGGCAAATGCAGCTCCCTCCCTCCGGATGCTGTAGCAGCTCATTTGTGGCCAGTGGGTAGGTGAGATATGATGTGCCAATCAAACTCTAAGCCACATTCCCAAGTGTATGAGCCATGGGGCTGGCTTCCGTGTGTCACTAGAGAGGTGGTTGGTTACCTGTTTGCCATTCTTGTTGGTAGAATGTTTCTACTTCATGCCTTTTAGACACTTGGGAAAGAACATTTCAGTTAAACGTCTTCATATGTGGAGACAGCTGTGGATGGGAACATGCTGTATAAATGCGTGGGCTTCTGTAGTATGCTTTATTAATGTCATCTCTGTACGTTCTTGCTCTGTGTGGTACACAGCTTAGACTTGGAGTAGACACCACAGCCATGTCTTTGAAACATGTCTGCTCTAATTTCTGAATACATTATCCCAATTATTACTCTAAAGTGTTCTGAGTTTACTTCTATTCTTACAGTTGTTGGTATGCCACATATTATTCCACTATGATTTTATTTTATTTTTGCTGAGCAAAACATAATTGCCTTTGTAGAAGATAGCCTCATTGGCGGTGTAATCAAATGTTAAAAATAGAATTACAGAGTTTTGCAGAAAATGCTGTTAAAGAAGCGTGACCGTCCACGTCTTTGCCCCTGCTCATAACATCCCTTTAGGATTCGTGTTATTAGAGAAAATTGAAACTTGGTTGGGGAAAATTTATATGGAGAGTCCTCATGAATTATATTTTCAAGGTAATATGCACCTACTTATCTCCCATGACCATATGAAAGTTCCTTTTTAAAATCTCAATTTACTGCACCTAAGCCTGGAGAGTTAACATAGTGTCACTCCTATTGGAGTGACTTCTCTGGTACAGCTATGCTGTTCACTAGTGTTGACTCACCCATAGAATTGATGAAGCATCTCCATGTTGACTACTTCATGGTTCATGAGATCTGTGTCCTTGGGCAAGTTCCTTCTCACATTGGAGACTTGGTATCTCTGTGAAGTTGAGGTCTACTGACATCATAAGGCCTTTGGCTGAGCTGTCCCTTGGGCTCTAGTCTGAAGCTCAGCAGGTGATCTCTATCCTGATGCACATTCCTGCTTAGTCATCATCATCTTTGAAAGATGAAACAAAGTGATGAAGCTGTACAGAGTCTGGTGGAAAAGCAGGAGAGATGGCTTTGAAGAAGTGTACTGTGGGTAGGGCTCATTGATAAACTCAAGCCACATAGGTCGTGGATCCTGTAGAGTTTAGCCCCAGAGCAACCAGAAGTGGTGGAAGAGGGATAGTCATTTGAAATACATTTTAAACCGGGTAAATATTTTGGAGAAACTGAACTGAACTGAAAGGTATGAACATAGATAAGGAAACATAATTTATAGACACACCAGCAAAGAGCAGGCTGAGACAGTGGGCTGACACCAAGAAATTCACTAGTTTGATTTGTGCATATGAATCAGGACAGGAAAGGGGGCTTGGGTAGAAGACTTAAGGAGTTGGATATCTGAACAAGAAGACTTTTAGGAACCTGGAATTCTCAGTGGTATAGAAAAAAATAATTTATGGTAACTGTGGCACAGGTTTTAGTTAGTTTGTTGCTTCATTTTTCAACAACACCACCACACAACACACACACACACACACACACACACACACACACACACCACATGCACGCAAAAAGCCAAATAACAAAAGAGGAGGAAATTCCAATATTTTAGTGATATCTCTCAATGCACAAGGAACAAACCCTGGTGTTTAGAGTTGTCAGATACATCTGAAAAAACAAACCCCATGGCCATGCTGTCCCACAGGCATGCATTTGCCCTAAGGTGGGGAAACCAGAAGGAAGTAAAGGCAGAGGTGAATGGCGGCATCTCCCTGCAGAATGTTGGCAGTTATTTCATGATCAGACCAGATGCCTGCCTAAGAAAACTTCACTGCTATACTACACAGTTATAATTTTATACTTTATATACATCTAATGAAATAGCTGCAAGATAGCTAAAAAAACAAAACAAAACAACAACAACAAAAACCCTCAATGGTGTTGGAGATGAATTGCTCAATATGCTGTCAAAGAGAGAAATTATTTTGAAAACTATTTTTTATACAGTATATTCTGATCACTGTTGCTCTTCTCCTGACTCCTCCTAGATTCCTCCCCTCCACCTACCCATCTACCCAGCTGCATATCCTTTTTTCTCCTTGTCTTTTGAAAACAGACCTTTAGAAAATAACAAAAAATCCCCCCAAAACTAGAATTTTTTAAAAGAAAAACCACAAAAAACAGCCAAATATTAAAAAAAAGTTATAAAAATACAAAATTGGAGAACATAATATACAAGCAAAAGATCCATACAACAAAAACATGCCCAGGCAAAGAAATATGAGACAAAAATCTACAAAAATACCACTGCATTTATTTGGGGTTAGCCATCTATTGCTGGGTTTAGGAACAGCCCTGAAGTGTGGCTGATAGAGGGAGAAAATTTGATGTGTATGTGAGCATGTGATGAGCACAGTTACCAAAGTTGATATAATTGACTTATGCAGAATTATGAAATTGAGAATAAAGATATTCTCAATTAAATATGTAGTTTTAAAAACTTGACTGTATAGAATCTATAAAGCAAGTATCAAAAATTTTGAAAAAAAAATAAAAAACAAATACAAAGAGATCATATTCCCTTAATTAACTTACCAAAGGAGGAACACACTAGTTGATCATCCAGTAATAAAATGTCTGTCCTGAGAACACACAGAGGTAACATAATATAGGCTGATCAACTTGTATTTATGTATTTGGGGATATATACATATACGTCATATACATATACATTATATATATACATCATATACACATATATGCATGTAACAACAACTAATTAAAGACAGAGGCCATGAATTTGAAAGAGAGCAAGGAGAGGTACATGGGGGGATTTGGAGGGAGGAAAGGGATGGGGCAAATGACATAGTTATATTATGATCTCAAAAAACAAAATAAATAAAATTTTAAAAAGGAGTCAATGAGTAAAAGATGAGTGAGCCTAAGATCTTGAGAAAGTTACAAAAGTCTACTTGAATGACTCATCAGTCAAGTAAGAGGTCAGGATGGAAACGAACAGTGTTTCATACCTAAGGAGAAGAAAGACTAAAGGTGATTGAAGTAAATGCTCTTAGCAACTTTGGGAAGGCAAGTGGGTGATCCTAAAGACAACAAAAATTCAGACAGAATTAATGAAAGAGAGAACAAAGCTACAGTAAGGAGGCTCAGCCAGACTAAAGCATAAGGCAGAAGTTTGAAAAATTTAAGAAAATAAGGTGCATTGTCAGAATGGGTAAAGAGAATACAGTCTGCCACAGTGATGGAAGGCAATGTGATTGTGCATGGAGAGGGAACTGAACACTAGTTAGCAGGGGCTGAGGTCAGGTGGTCACTTGAACTCAGGAGGTCAGGACTAGCTTGGCCAACATACTGAGACTACATATAAAAAAAAAAACAAAAACGAAAACAAAAGCCGCTGAGGGAGGGCTCGATGATTCAGCAGGTCAAAACACTTGATGTACCAGCGTGCGTGTGTGAGCATGCACATGCATGTGTGAATGTGTGTAAGAGAGAAACTTTTAGGAGGTGATTCTCTTTCAAAAATGGGTTCTGGATGGAACCCAGGCAGGCAGGTACACTCATAGAAATTTACAAACATGTACACATTCATACACGTACACACACACACTTAAACACACTTACACCATCACACACACACACACACACACACACACACACACACACACAAGTACTCAGACCATAGCATACAAAAGCCTTCACTCATATATACACATTATACAAACACAACGAATCAAGTGCTCATATGCTCAGGAACCAGATTTCCCCTACCTGTGGTGGGTTGAATATGCTTGGCTCATAGGAAGTGACACTATTAGGAGGTGTGACCTTACTGGAGGAGGTGCAGCCTTGATAGAGGAAGTATGTCATTGTGGAAGTAGGACTTTGAGGTCTCATATATATGCTCAAGTCTGGCCAGTGTGATCCAGAGCCACCTCCTGGCTGCCTATGAAAAACAGTCTCCTTCTGGCTGCCTTTGGACCAAGGTGTAGAGCTCTCAGCTCCTTCTCCAGCACCATGTCTGCCCGCATGTTGCCATGCTTCCTGCCATGATGATAAAGGACTAAACCTCTGAAACTGTAAGTGAGCCCCAATTAAATGTTTTCCTTTATAAGAGTTGTCTTGGTCATGGTGTCTCTTGACTAAACAGTGGAAACCCTAAGACACCATTGGTCCGTATTTCTTCTTTTTGAGATGCAGGGCCTCAAAATTGAACTTCCCATGAATCCTTTCTCTGAGGGTATTAGAGAAGATAGTCTCAAGGAGTTAGCAAGTAGCAGTTGCAGTAGCACAGAGCACATGTCAATAATCTTAATGTTTTGGGAGGAAGACCATGAGTGGAAGGCCAGCCTGGGCTACACGGTGAGAGCCTGTCTAAAAACAAACACAGTCAAGAAAAAAGAAGCCAAAGATTCAGAAAAACTGCTTTACTCCAGGAGAAAGGGAAGTTCAAGGAAACAGGAGACCCTGAGAACTGTACCTTCCCAGGCTGGGGAACGGCCAGGGCGAGGAGGGTACAGGACTCTGCAGAGACTCAGGCAAAGGAGAGCATTTGTCTGTTCAGCATGTGTGTGGGGATGGGTTGGGATGGAGGTGACTCGGATCTGTGGGAGAACTCACCATGAGTATTGGCTGATGTAAAACACAAAGCAATTAGCTGCAGTTAAATACAGTAGTGCGATTTGAAAAGGTATTTTAAATGCCTTTAATTATCAGACTCCCATGGCTTAGTTACGGACGGCATTTTCAACATTACAATGTCAGTGCTAAATGATGAAATAAAAGCTGGACTGCTGCTTAGCTGAGGAAATGTGGGGTTCTGCTGCTGTCAGTGGGGGTGGGGGCTTTGGGAAAGTGAGGACCCTCCGCTTTTGTGAAGAGCAGGATTGGCCCCAGTTGTAAGTTGCCGTCTCTCTGAAGAGCAGCCTAACCTCTCAAGCAGTAGTGGTAAGAGTGACTGGTATCAGGACGATGAAATCAAGCAGCTCCCATTTCTTTGAGCCTGACTCTGGTTATTTTCTTCACATGTTTTAATTTACATAGCTTTGTGATTTCAGGCATTCATAGAGCAATAGTAGGTGACTCTGGGAGCAAATGATATTTTCATTTGACAATCTACCACTAAGATGATCACTAAGTGGTGTGAACTTACTGGGCATGAGGTCCTGTCACAGTATAGTGAGAAAAGGTGTCCTGTCTGGAGAAGCTGTGTTAGTTCCTTTTCTGTTACTGTAACAAATAACCCAAGGCTGAGTACTTTATAAAGAAAAGACATTTACTTAGCTTGCAGTGCTGGAGGCTGGAGCTATGATATGATGCTGGCCTCTGAAGAAAAGGGTCATGAGAGTGGGGAATGAGTGGTTAGACTTGCATTTTAACTGGACTAGTCTGCAGAATAGAAAATAAATTCAAAGTAGCAGGGAGACCTCTGTAGGACTGGCAGAGCAGTTCTGCAGGAGGTGATAGGTGGGCCTGGGATTCAGGGTGTGCTGTGGAGTCTGCTGTGAGTTGATTAGTTAGGTCACCTGGTAGGAATGGGTTTCTGAGGTTTGGGTGGATAGGATGGGGAAGGGGGACCTGGTGTGATACCGGGGTTCTGGTAGACACACTTGGGTGATGGAAGGAGAGGATGCTGAGGGGTCATGGGAGTGGGGCATGGGCAGAAAATGATACAGTATCCAACAGACCCCCTGTGCCATGTTATGTGGAGGCTGAAGGGTGGCGCTAGAGCATTAGAGGTATGAATTTGGCCAGGACACCTCTGTGTGAAGGGAGACAGAAGCCTGGAGGAGACAGGCTGAAGAGATGGGTACCTGCTGAGGTGGGGGCAGGGAGGAAACCAGGGAGCCAGGGCAGTGTGTACAAGAGGTAGGGGCCTGATGAGGACCAAAGGGGCTTCTCTGACACAGCCACCTGTGGCTACTGCTGAGTGAGCAGATGTTGGAGTTCCGGAGGAGACAGACCTATGCCTATTGCATGGTGGGGAATGTGGTTGGAAAGGAAAGATAGCCATCCCAGAGTGCTGAGGGTAGGGAAAAGTGGGCAATGAAGGTCTTACACAGAGGTTACAAAACCAGCATAGGAGAGAGACTGGCTGTCAGAGAAGAAGGCTGGGAATTGGCAGTCGAAGGCAACAAGGACTGTCTGGAACCCTGTGCACACATCCAAGACATTTTAGAGTGTCTCAGGGTGTCTTGTGGCTCATGGTAATAAGAAAATGCACATCCTGGGAGGAGATTTCAGATGCTAATGAGACATGGGATGTCTGAAGTTATATGCAGAATTACATATAGATAGAAGATATGCACAGAGCCCAGACTATATAAATGAGCCCAAAGCCATTGTACTGTTATGGAAGTCCCTGTCCTTTGTACAATGTGGGCCCAGTGTTGCTTCTCAATATTCTAGTCTTCTCATTTTCTCCCTTGGAAGTAAAGTCTCTGATTCTGCTTTCTACTGTCCATATCTCCACCTGATTCCTAGATCAGGGACTTGGAAACCCCCTCCAAAGGCATCCCCTGAACCCCAGTGTCCACCAGTATCTCCGTGTGGGTAATGATTGGTGGGAATGACAAGACCCAAGAACCACCCTGTGTGCTTCCTTGCTGTAAGCAAGTCCTGTGCCCCCACACCCCTCCGCTCCCCTCTGCCTCCTCTTAGAACCCCCTAGGTGAGAGGTCAGAGGATGCACTCTGGCCTGAGTGTCCGACGTGAAGGCATGAGACAGGCTAGCCTGTGTGGCACAGTTAGACTCCCAAGCTCCAGGGGCCACCATGAGAACTGGAGAATCCAGTCCCTGGGCACTTCATCCCCGGGGAAGAATTCCCAGAAGGGTGCATCCTTTGGGTTTAGGCATAACACAGCAGTGGCTGTCTGGGCAAAAGTGGCCTCAGGGAGTGGGCCTGTCTTTGGCGTTGCCACTGAGTGTGAAGTTCTAACATCAGCACAGTGGATCTCCATTCAGTCATCTGGAAATGAAGCGGCAGTTTTCCCTCCAGATAGCTTCGGTTCCTGCTGTAATTCCAGTGGATTTAAAAGTTGATGTGGGTCCGTGAGTCTGATGTTGTAATTATAGTCTGGTCGCTTTTCATTATGCATAATGTGATTTTAATGGAATTAATGTTCTGTATCAACAAATACATTGTTTTTATTGTTGTGCAAAGAGGAGACTTCTAAAGTGAGAAAATTAAAATGTTCTGCAGCTCATATAATAATCTTTGCTGAGCTGGGTGATGGGTCTACTTTGAGTTTCCCTGATGATACTAGACTTAGGTGAGGTCACAGCTACCCAGCTGACACTTTCTGGGTCACTCAGGTCTCCTCACCCTGCCACATCGATCTCTGGCCAGCCTGTCTCACCTGTGCTACCACAGACTGGTGATCTACTTCCCTGCCCCTTTATGCAGCCCAATGGCTACTATGATGAGGACCCGAGTCCTGTCTGAGTGACAGTCAGGGGCCTTTGCTGTCTGGCTCTGACTAACCACTTACCTTACATGTAACAGGAAGACTTGGGAGTAGTTTTTGTTAGTTTTTTTTTTTCTTTTTTCTTTCTAATGACATAGGTTTTCATCCACCTTGGAAGATAGAACCAGCGATCATTGGCTTGGGTTTTAATAATGTGCTTTTTATTATACGTAAAACAAAAGTACAAACGAAAAGAGAGAAAGCCAAATGCACTGTGTAGAGACAGTGGAGACACGTTTGAGACACAGTCCTGGCTCCTCTGCCTGCTTGTGAGTTGGTATCCATATGGACTTGCTCACTTAGCAGAGGAGTGAACGGCATTCCCAGTCCTTTGGAACTAGCCTTTACTCTTGTCTGTCTTTCACTGAGAGTTAACATGTCTTTGGGGGTATTAACTGCATTTCCAAACCATGATTTCATGGTGGCTAAGGGGAAGGGGTCAGCGAATGACAGTATTTCCCTTTTGGTAAATACTTAGGTTTTTTCAGTCCTCAAATACAATCCTTTGGCTAACACAGCAATTATCGTATATGTGTGCTGGGCGAGTGTGGATGTGTTTGTATGTGGATTATAAGTATGTATGTGAGTACCAGAGATCTGAACTCAGGTCATGATCTTCCTGTGGTAAACACTCTACCAACTATGTCATCCCCCAACCCCAGGAGCAGCAAATTTTAGAAGTAGTACTGTGGGTTGAGTAGTGGTATACATAAGTGAGACGATGTGTATCAGAGCAAAGGGCATTACAATTATTATTATAAGATTAATTCAGTAGTATAGGAAGTACACATTTAAAGACAAATGTCCCCTCAGCTCTGATTCTGCCTCTCAGGGCTGAATTTCTTGTGTACCCTTTCAAAGGGGAACACTGATGTCATACATCTCCCATTATTTCTTCCCTTTACTCCAGAGGAAAGGAGACCTTCTCCATACATTCAGCCTTGTCTTACTTGTTAGACAGGTTACCCTTGACAACCTTGGATGTCAGCCTGAATAGATTTGCTTTCAGTGCCACACTGCATGCATCCACATTAGATATAAACACTATTTAGTTCTGTAGTCCTCTGTTGCTACCTTCGGGGACAGGTCTTTTGCTGTAAAAAGAAAAGTCCTGTATAAATGACACAGTACCCATAGGATAAATGCCCAGCAGTGGGACCACTGAGTGTGAGCGTGTGTGCCCATTTTATTGAAAGACAGTATGAATATCTCATGGATTGGACCTCACACCAAGGAAGTGTACATCAAACTGTACAGACATCAGTAGTATTTCATTGGGCCTTCTCCATGTTGAAAATAGATTTTTATACAATAGAATTTGATTATGGTTCCTCTTCCCAGTCTTCTGTAAAGCCTCTCTAATTCATATTCATACCCTTTCTGTCTCTTCCTCTGGATTTCCTCGTCCCCAAGAGAAAGGATTTGATGGAGACATTCCTTCTAGTGTTGAGTGTTCCAGGGTCTCTCACTCTCTGCATAATGTCTGGCTGTGGGTGTCTGTGTTTGTTCCCATCTGCTGCAGGAGAACGCTTCTCTTAGGATGGCTGAGCAAGTCACTGATCTATGAGTATAACATAATGGCATTAGGACTTACTGATATGTTCCTTTAGCAGAACAGTCATATCTGGTTATCCCCTAGGTTCCTAGTATATCTAGTCTCAGATTCTTGGCCACCTAAACAGCATTGGGGATGGATTCCATCTCATGGAGTTGGTTGGTTACTTCCATAAGCTCTGTGCCATTATTGTACCAGCATATCTTGTAGGTGTTATAGCAGAGTTGGTAGTGTGCAGAGTACCTCCCAATACCATGAACACTCATCTATAGGGGTGAAGGCCTTAGGTAGGCACGATTTGACTTTTCCAGGCTGAGTAAGTTATATAGGTCCACTCTTATGCCCTTTGCCAAAACTTCAGCAAAATATTTGCCATCTGATGGATATAAATATTTATATTGCTGTTCTAGCTTTTGGAACTCTGAGGCATTTGAAGCAGGCTGGTTGTTAGAGGTTTATTCTCTGTTAAAAATGAACATTCTCTATTTGGAGTTTAGCTATTTTTCCTATTGGGTTGTTCATTTTTTTCTTATTAATGTATACAAACTCCTTGTAAATTAAGAAAATCAGTCTTTTCTCTTCTATCCATTATTAATTTATTTTTCCAATTAAAGTTGTTTGGGGATTATATATTCTTTTAAAATTACAAATTTGCCTGTTTGGCTTTTACCATAAATAACACCATACTTAAATACTACCCCAAAACTCAGTGGTTTGTTCTCCTTTGGGTCTGCAGGTCATTGTGGACAGCTCTGCTTTGCACTAGGCTTCTGCTAGGGTCTAAACCATAGGACAGTTCTAGGACCCAGGCCTGAAGGGACTGCAGACACATGTGTGAGGAGGAGAGCAGAAGGCATGGATGATGTGTCCCCAGGCATTAGGGGTGACAGTGTAATTCTGCTTCCACCCAGCATTGCCAGGCCAGTCTTTACCCAAGCCCAGTCCTGAGATGGGGACAGGCACTCCACTCAGTGACACATCAGAGCACAGACTTATATTTTCAAGAATGACAGGTCACAGCATTTAGTCAGCCACACTAGTGTGTTAAAACCATCAGTATTTAGTCACTCACACGCGTGTGTAAAAAATCATCAGCATTTAGTCACCTGCACTAGTGTGCAAAAACCATTCACCACAAACTTGAAAAGTTTCAACACACCGGTCTTTTCTGTTAAGACCCCTAGTGCTGTGTTATGTTTAAAGCTGATTTCAAGCATGCTTTTAAAGTTCTCTCCCATTTTCTTCTAGAACATTTGGGGTTTGTTCTTTGGTTCTGCTACAGTTTGTTCTCATAAAAAGATTAAAATGGAGATTCAGTTTTGTTGCTTTCCAAGAGACTAAGCTGCATTTTATCTCTTTTAAATATTTTAATTAGAATTGTGCAGCATGTGTACATTACTTAATCCCCTCTATCTTAAAACGGAGTGTTTTGCCCAATCTAATAATAAAAACTCCTGTGTTCTCTCTTAGACAGCAGTTCTCAACCTTCCTGTGCTGCAACCCTTTAACATAGTTCCTCAGGTTGTGGTGACCCTAACCATAAAATTATTTTGTTGCTAGTTCATAGTTGTAATTTTGTTACTGTTAATGAATTGTAGTGTAAATATCTGAGTTTTCTAATGGTTTTAAGGGTTCCCCGTGAAAGGGTTATTTGACCCTCCTCATCGGGGTCATGACCCACAGGTTGAGAACCACCACTCTGAGCCTTTCCTGAGACTGCTTCTTTACTATCTGGGTCTGCTGGTTCTAGGCCATCCTGCCTCTTTGCTTGCTGTTATAAATGGAATTTTAAATTTCATTCTTTTTTCATTTCTACTTGCACAAGTACAGGAAAGCTGAATGCCTGTGATTTAAACACACTCATGTCCTCACACCTTTCCCTGTGGCAAAACAGGGACAGTAAGTTACCACTGTGCTGCCCTGTTTCCTTCTGTGTATGGACACAGCAATCACACACACCTTTGAGGATGTTCATGGCAGAGTTAAAACGAAAATTCATGGCAGGTGTCTGGCATGCAGCCAATGCTCAATAAATGGAACTACTGACATCATATTTCAACATACTAATTTTTGTAGCAGGTAGTATACTGAATTAATCCTTCCTTCCTGCCTCCCCTTCCTCCCTCCTCTCCCCTCTCCCATAATTCCCATAGACTTTTCAGTAAGCCTTGTTTTATCTAACAGGAATGGTCTTGCCCCCTTCTTTCCAGTCCTCACGGGTTTCTTTCTCCCACTCAGTGTATCAGCTCTCTGGCATGGGTTGTTGTTGTATGTCTGAATTCCACAAGCGTAGTGGCTCAGAACACCACAAAGTTAGTGTTTCTGCGTTTCCACGGGTCAGGAGTCTGGGAACTTTATGTCAGGTCTCCTGCATGGGTCTGATTGTGCTCCAGATTCCTTTGCAGATGTCAGCCTGAGAAATTCAAACATAGGCTAGCACAAGAATAGAGAACAAAACAATAAATTTAAACAGAAGAATGTGATGCTTTGGTGAAAGTGTTGGGAATTTGAATTCAGCAGTACTTTTAAAAGAATAAGAACATGGGGGTTCATATCAGGAGTGTAATGATGCTTCAGGGAGGGAGAAGTATATTAATGTTCAATGTTAAAGATATAGATATCTTACTCTGAAAATTCTTCTGAACATACTAGTGTAGCTTGCAGAATTATGTGATGGCCTGGAACATTCTGTCCCAGTATGTACACATTTATTTGACCGTTGTCCCTGCATGTTGGTAGGGCTGTGGTTGAGATGGAATCCTTATGTGAGCGACACTCTGATAAAGGGGAAGGATTTTATCATGTACAGTCATGAGCTCCTGATCCATGGGGACACAATGGAGGAAGTGTGTTGGCAGTTCTTCTGTTGAAGGAACATCATGGAGTGTGTTTACAAACCTGCACACAGCAGATCAGCCACTCCATGTGACTACTCTTTGTTTCTTTCATCTGCTTTTATAATTGTGTGTGTGTGTGAGAGAGAGAGAGCAAGAGAGAGAGAAGCAGAGAGAAAGAGAGAGGAGAGAGAGAAGCAGAGAGAGAAAGAGAGAGAAGAGAAAAAGAGAGAGAAGCAGAGAGAGAGAGAGGAGAGAGAGAAGCAGAGAAAGAGAGAGAAGAGAAAAAGAGAGAGAGAAGCAGAGAGAAGAGAAAGAGAGAGAGAGGGGGAGGGAGGGAGGGAGGGAGGGAGAGAGAGAGAGAGAGAGAGAGAGAGAGAGAGAGAGAGAGAGAGAGAGAGAGAATATTAATTGCTGAATAGCTAGACTGGCTTCCAATTCCCAGTCTTTCTTCCTCAGCCTCCTCTGTGCTGAGATTGCAGGCCCCCATAGCTTCTTGATCCTGAGGAGCCAGATGAACTAAGTTGCTGCTGTCACCTCTGTGACAAAATATACAGCTTTATATTTGTTACCAAAATGATTGTACTTTCTAAAGTAATGATTAAAAAAATATAGAATATAACTGAATATAGCCAGGTGGTGGTGGCACAGGTCTTTATTTCCAGCACTCAGGAGGCAGAGGTAGGTGGATCTCCATGAGTTTGAAGTCAACCTGGTCTACAGAGTGAATTCCAGGACAGCCAGGACTATACAGAGAAACCCTATCTCAAAAACAAACAAACAAACAAACAAATAAACAAAACAAAACAAAAAAGCACAGAATATTACACTACAACCAATAACATTGTAGAATCTGGAGCATCCACTATCATATATGTGGTCTCTCATTGGCAGAATTGTGTTTTAGATCAGTTTAATGGAGCAAGGAGGGGTTATCCTTGTGGGCTTAGCCTGCTGAAAACCTTAGACCATACTCATGTCATACTGTGAGGCATGAGAGGAATCCTCTGGGTTTAACTGCTGACCCTGAGGAAACATACAGCCAGCCTGGGCTGGGTCTCACATCATGTTACCCCCAAAATAAATCCTGCCAACAGTCCTGGGAAGTGGCTCTCTGCCTATGTCGGTGATGGCTCTGCTTTCCCTGGACTGTTGCTACATTAATACTTTATTTAATTAATACTTTTATTAGTGTATCTCTTCTTTTCTGATCTATCTTTTTGTTCCCTACAGAACCCTAGTCTTCTTGAATGACAGTGTCCTTTGCTGTAGAAAAGCTTTTTGGTATCATGAGGTCCCATTTATAACTGTTGGTTCTAGTGCCTGTGCTATTGCATCTTGTTCAGAAAGTCCTTTCCTGTGCAGATGGGTTCAAGTCTATTCCGGCTTTCTCTTCTGTCAGATTCAGGATACCAGGTCTACATTGGAGTTGACAAGTGATAAATATGGATATATTCTTATTCTTCTATAAGCAGCCATCAAGTTTGACCATCAGCATTTACTGATGGTGTTATCTTTTCTGTAGTGTGTGCTTTTGGCTTCTTTGTCAAATTTCAGGTGTTCATAGGTGTATGGATTTAGGTGATTTTCAGTTCAACCTCATTGATCAACAGCCTGTTTTCATGCCAATATCATTCTGGTTCTATGGTCTTATTGATGGTGTTAGGTATGGGTTGTATTTTGTGGAGTAGGCCTTAAATCTAGTTAAAAAATAAGTAGTTGCTTCTTCCCATAGCATTCATGTTACGATTGCACCAGTGGGCGTGCCGCACTAGGTCTGATGTTAGTGCAGCTCCAGGATGCACAGCTGGCTGAGATTGATGATGTTAGACTCTCCCCCAGTAGCAACTTCAAGCGCTGTGTAAGCTAGCCAGTGGGGATGAAGCTTCTAGTAGAATACCAGCTGGATTGTCTCCGTGTTTTATAACTCAAGTGTATGGTCTCTTTACAAATAGGGTCTTGCCATCCAGTTCTATAGGGTAACCAACACCACCTATGGTTACGCATTCTTGGTACCCTGTCCATTCTGTTCAATACAGTGCTTTACGTCTTAGCTAGAGCAGTAAGACAACTGAAAGAAAGCAAGGGGAATCCTTATTTGTGGATGGACCCTAGGGGCAAACCTATCACTGTTACTCTGTCAAATGAGCATTACAGTAAAATGACTCCTAATGACATATTGCTGTACTCATAGACCAGTCCACTGCTCAATCCCCATCAGAGAAGCTTCTTCTTTCAGTAGATGGCAGTTAATATGGGAACCTGCAATGTAAAGAGAACAGAAGACATTGGAATGCTCAGCCCTAACTATGAGTCTAGGTTACCCCTCTCCCCCTCAGGGCTCAGTGACCTGTGCTGAAGATGGGACAGAGACATTGTAAGAGCCAGAGGGGATGGTTGACATCAAGGAATTAGTGTTTTCTAAACATAAGAGGGTGGATGGACATACGAGCTCACAGAGGTTGCGACAGCACACACAATGTGACAGCAAATTCAAGCCAGACAATATACCCACATAGAATTCCAGCCTTAGCTGAGGAGTTATTGGCATTTGATAGCTGCTGGATAAGAAGATGTCAGTTTTCTTCAATGGAGTGACACCTGGTACATCAACCATATTCCAGGGCAGGCTCCATGCTTAGGGGCAGTTGGGCAACATAAACTGGACTTTATTTTTTTAAGAGAGAAAGAGGTGGGAGGGTCTTTAAGGAGTTGGGAGAAGGGGAGATAGATAGATAGATAGATAGATAGATAGATAGATAGATAGAGGTAGATAGATAGATAGATAGATAGATATCATTGAACAGAACCCTCAGTGAAAAATTTTTAAAGAACTTAACATATAGCTAGCTTTAGGTAAGAGTAACAGAGACAGCTGTCATGGTCAGGATGGTGAGGGAGGAGAGGCATTGGAGAAGGAGTCTCCAGAGAAATGCCCCATACAAAGGATAATATCTGATCTTTCTATCCTTTCAAGAGGTAACCAAAAATTCTATACCATATATTATAGTCTGGGATAGCCTATGTGACAATGAGCATGGAGGAGCCAGGTACCAGGTTGGACCATCAATTAGAGGCTGTAAAACCACAGCACAGATAGCTTTTGAACTTGGTTTCAAAGAATTGGGAAGGGGACACAGGCTGCTTTCTGTTTCTGTGAGATCTGGTCCCTTAGAGTGACAGGACCCAAGCTAGCACATTAAGGGCTTTCTTTGGGAAATTCTGAGCGTGGTCCCCACAAGGAAATAGTGTGGAGGAGGCTGGGGCCACAGGCTAAAAGTAGCCTGTCATGAGAGGGGATGGTGAGGACTGAGCTCATGGGCAGGGCTGGCATGGTGGTGAGTTTGTTTCCTGGTGCTAGAGAAGAATGCAAGCCTACAACTGGATAAGCCTTATCCTGTGGCTGAAAGCCAGACAAGGAGAGGAACTCAGACAAGAAGCTGGGGGGCAGGGGGAGAGGAGGGTTTCTCCCCCTGTGTGAAGCCGACCGACCAGGAGTTGTTTGAGATAGAGCTGCAGTCTGAAGTGCTTGGCTGTTCCAGCTCACCAGGCATCACTTGCTCCAGTTTTTCATCCAGCCCAGGCAGATCACTTGCTGCAGTTTTGCAACAGCTTCCTTCTCCAGGCATGGAGCAAACACGGCTTCTTGGCAGTAAGCTGACTTTGCAATAGCTGTTGGGCACACCTGCCATGTGCTTGGGGGAAGTGATTGAATTGGCTCTCCTCTTCCTTCTAGAAGGATGCATTTTACTGCTTAAAACGTTGCCTCGTCATTTGCCTTTGAATCAGATCTGATGATCTGAACAAAATTCTTGATTGTAGGCATCAGAAGAACATTCTAGCACTAAGAAGACAAGATCTACAGAGCTGGGGTATTCCAGGCCTCTATGGCCAGCAGTGGTACCGTAAATGGAAAACACTTTTGGCTCTAACAGGGCCATTACTACCTGACAGTCTGTTACCCACTTCATCACATCTGTAGCAGGAACTTCTGTCTCAATTCTAATTTTAATCTGTGGCGTCTCTTAGGTAGGAAAGTGGGAAAGAGCGACTTGGTATCCTTATAACTCGATGTGCTTTAAAGGTGAAGCCTCTCCTCTCCGGCAGCAGCATCCTGCCTCTTCTATTTTCTTTGCCTTTTCTTCCACAGCTGTTTAATTATATGTTACTCTTCTCTGACCTTCTGCAGTTTTTCCGTATTCTTGGCAAATTGTGGACTTTGAAAAACCAAACCGGTCAATTAAATGGGTCAGCAGTTTCATGGCATGGTAATTTCACAGCTAGCTTGATTCACAACCCTTTTCCTCACAGGCATGATATAAAAGAAACCTACAGAACTACTGAGCCACCAGAACATGCCACAACTCCTCAGTGGAAGCTGGATTTGGGTAAAAGTGAGCTCAAACCAATAGTCAAGAAGCTGAGTCTTTGAAATTCTTTTCTACTGTGCTCTGAAGGATGGGCCTTCCTCCCTTGGGTCACAAATGGACAAGGACAGAAAGGAAAGAAGTATCTCCTTACCAGAGCTTGAAACTTCTTCTCTGAATTGTTCTGGCATGGCCCTTGCTGTCCTTAGAACTGACCCAGTATTTCCATACTGGGAGGCAGGAAGCCTGCTGCATCTGTGGGAACATAGAGAGAGTAGGCTGATATTGTAGAATCCAGTGACCCACTCCAGGCAGAGTAACATGTGCAGTAATTTAGATCTTAAATGTCCCCTATAGACCAATGTGTTGAAGTCTCAAGTCTCTTGGCTGGTGTGATTGGGAGATGGCAGCTGTGAGCGGTCACGTGGGAAGCCCTCAGGTGGTTGGACACAAGGTCATGAAAGACATTGTGGGCCTCCTTCCCTTTCCTGCTTTGCTTTCTGGCCCCGGAATTTCCTTTTTTACACATCTTAATTATACTGTACTATCTCCAACCACAGAGCCAGTTGCTCATTAACTGAGACCTCCAGAATTGTGAGCCCAAGTAAACCTTAGTGGTGTGTGTGTGTGTGTGTGTGTGATATGTATGACTATGTGCTCATGAGTTCATGTATTCATGTACATGTCTGTGTGGGTGCACAGACATGTGGGGAGGGCAAAGTCAGCATCAAGTATTTACCTCTATCATCCTCTACCTCACCCCTTAGAGACCAGGTCTCTCACTGGGCCTAGAATTCATCAACTGGCTAGACTGGCTAGCCAGGGAAGTCCAGGGATCCATATACCCTTTCCCCTGCTTCTCTGTACTGCAGTTACAAAAATGTGCCCCCAAGTTGTTCAGACTTTACATGGCTACTAGGGACCAAACTCGGGTCTTCCTGGCTGCCCAGCATGGATTTTACCCTCTGATCTACCTTCCTACTCTCTATCTGTGCTCTGTGTAAGTTAAACATCTTAGGTATTTTGTTATGTTGATACATATACTCCATATCTGTTATCAATCAGCTATTGCTACTATACCATACAGAAACCCATGGCTTAGATAACAGAATTTTTTTCTCACTGTTCTAAAGGTTACAAAGGCCAAAGCCAAGATGCCAGCATGTTCTGTGTCTGGTGAGGGTTCTCTTCTTGGCTTTCAGACATTCCCCTGTTGATGGCCCACAGGAACTTTAGTTGGTACATGTGAAGAGAAGGGTGGAGGGAAATAGGGAGGAAAAGCCCTGTTCTTCTCAGCCAGTTCATCATGTAGGCAGGGCTGAGTGGGTGAGCCTCATACATGGGCATAGAGGAAGGTGAGGAACATTCCAATGGCTCAACATATGGAAGACTCAACCCAGCCATGCCACTCACTGACCCTTGAACTATAGAGTGAGCTCAGTGGGAATTTCAAATGAACCTGAAGAGAGAGTAGGGTTAGAGTTTGAAATGTCAAACAGGAGATGGAGATAGGGGTTGTAACAAGATGTCCACTAGAGAAAGGGCCCTGTGATCTACCTTTAAAATGACTTGAGACCATGATGTCTATTTAAGAGTGATGAATCTGGCCTCACAGAGGGGGCCCTTGAAGAAGTGTTTGGGTTTTGGAGATGGAATCCAAGTATGTGGCTCTAGGGACCTTTGGAACAATTAGACTCAGATACCCAGAAGCCAGAGAGTTAGAAGCCAAGCACCTCCTGAGCATTAGAGGGTATCAGGAAGCAGTTGCT
Organism: Arvicanthis niloticus; assembly: GCF_011762505.2. NCBI lineage: Eukaryota > Metazoa > Chordata > Mammalia > Rodentia > Muridae > Arvicanthis > Arvicanthis niloticus. The sequence continues at coordinate 37,476,597 of NC_047658.1, read as the reverse complement.
GGAGAGCCCGGGGAGGAGGATAAAGGTTGTAGTTAACTGTCAGTACTGATTGGAGGATTCATGTGCCCACTGGGTCTAAGATCTGGTTCTGCCAATTGCAGATAGGTTGAGGGTGGGCTGCACTCTGTGACTATGGTGATTTGGATGAGAATGACCTCACATAGGCTCATATGCTTGAATGCTAAATCATCACTTGGTAGACCATTTGGGAAGGAATAGGAAGTGTGGCCTTGTGGAGGGGGTGTCTCACTAAAGTTTCCCCCTCTCGTTCGGTCTTGCTCTCCCTCCCGCTCTGCCTGCTCCCTGTGGATTAGGATGGAAAGCTCTCAGCTAATTGTTCTAGCCCCATGCCTGTCTTCTCATCATGATGACCATGGACTAACCTTCTAAACCTGTAATCAAGCCTTCAGTTAATAAGAGTCGTTTTAGTCATGATGTCTAATCACAGCAACGGAACAATAACTAGGACAGTGACCAAGCAGACTTTGTAGCTATGTCAGTAGCTTGATCTTCACAGATCTGGCTGGCCCTTGTGGAATCCCAGGGGGAAAATCATCCAAGGCACCCAGTTGGGTCCTTGGGTACATGACCCAAGCCCTCAGTTGCATGTGGGTGTGATCCATCTTTTCAGGATCGAATATCCAAATAGCTTATCTATGATAAGGCCTCCTGAATAATTCTAGCACAGCAAGCTAGAGCCTCCTGCCCTGGATATATTTGGATACAAGGGTGGGCTGGTGAGGGATGAGATTTAGGCACGAGCAACCAGGAAAGATGAGCATTGTTACAGAGATTTGAGATTCTTAAAGATTTATTTATCTTACGTATGAGTATACTGTAGCTGTCTTCAGACACACCAGAAGAGGGCATCAGATCCCATGACAGATGGTTGTGAGCCACCATGTAGTTGCTGGGAATTGAACTCAGGACCTCTGGAAGAGCAGCCAGTGCTCTTAACTGCTGACCCATCTCTCCAGCCCGGAAATGTGAGATTCTAAGGAGACATCAACACAGAAAGGTTCTAAGGGCCACATGATAGCTAGTTTCCCATTGGCATAGGAAGAGGAGACAAAGGTCTTGAGAACCTGGGATGGGCATTAGGACTCTAAAAGGAGGCTGAAGAGCAGCTTGGGAAATGGGAAGAACAGAAAGTGATAAGAACTGCTGAGTCTGGATGGAAGGCATCTTCTTGAGGGATAGTCCTGTGATCAACAGTGTAGAATAGCACCTTGTAGCATTTGGTGACTTCTCTGTGACCTTGAGAAGCAGCGTTTCTGTTAAGTTGTGGAGGCTGACTCTAGATGGTGGATGGGGAATAGCTTTGTCTCTTGTATTGTATGGATTTTACATGCCCTTCCCTGGGTGGAACAGATTGAAGTTAGTCTGAAAGATTTCCAAGTGTCTCTCTCACCTCCCTCTCTCTGCTCTCCTTCTTCCCAGGTGCTGCTGTCTGGACTTATTGGTGTTGTCTCCTGGAAGAGGCCTCTCTCGCTTGTGGTAAGTGGCACCTGGAAGCCCAGGTAAACTTGGACAGTGCTTTACCTGCAGAACTGAGACTAGCAGAGGCAGTAGCAGACAGCGTTCAGCTGTTGGCAGGAGGTGGGGCATGGTGTCTGCTGTGTGCTGATGGGCTGACTCTCAGGTACTGTTGCACATTGGCATGTTATACTTCCCAGCATGCCCCTTGAGTGATTCCTAAGACCATCCTCTTAAATCCTTTATGTTTGCTTTGCTTTGGTGACATCCTTTGAGGACATACAGAAAACAAAGACATTTTGAAAGTCTGGGTGCTGATGCTTTTCCCAGACACTAAGATCTGTGTGTGTGTGTGTGTGTGTGTGTGTGTGTGTGTGTGTGTGTGTGCGCGTGCACGCATATTTACATAGAAGCATAGAACAGCACACATTCTACCAGAGTTCAAAAAATGTTAAGTTTAGGGGTGTGTGTGTGTGTGTGAGAGAGAGAGAGACAGAGAGAGAGAGAGAGAGAGAGAGAGAGAGAGAGAGAGAGACAGAGAGAGAGACAGAGAGAGAGACAGAGAGAGAGACAGAGAGAGAGACAGAGAGAGAGACAGAGAGAGAGACAGAGAGACAGAGAGAGAGACAGAGAGAGAGAGAGAGATGGAAGCCAAGTTTATGGCTCTAGAGACTTTTGGAAGAATTAGATTCAGATGCCCAGAGGCCAGAGAGTTAGAAGCCAAGGGCCTCTCCAGAATTAGAGTGAGAATATCATGAAGACATTGCTGGAGAGCTGAGGAAGGAGGGTAAAGGTTGTAGTTAACTGTCAGTACTGATTGGAGGGGTGTGTGTGTGTGTGTGTGTACACACTTTATAAACAGCATGGGTAAAGATTATTTCTTCAGTAGAATCATTACTGGACAGGGTATGGAAGTGTGGACCACACCAGGGGTGGGGAAGGATGATGGGTTTTCCCTCTGAGAAGTACCCCATGCATCTCTGTGTGTATTGATCTGTAGCTTGGTCTTCTCTGTGTGTGCATTAATATATTGATGTGTCTGTGTCAGGACCAGAAGAACTTTGATGGGCACTGAACACGGCAGTGTGGTTGTGTTCTCCTTTTGTATTAATCAATTATTTAAAATCTTGTTTTAAGTGATAGGACTCAGAGATAATGATGCGTTCTAAATATTAATGGAAATAGGGGGGAAACAAATGTGTTCATGGAAGATACTTCCTTCAGGAATGTGACTGTGATATCCTGAACAGTGTCAAGGGAGACAGTGGCTTGGAATCCATTGAGCCTCCTCCTGTATAGTTCAGTTCACAGGATAGATTGCCTTCTAATCTAGAAAAATTCAAATGTACAGAAAAAGTGGAGAGGTGGGGGGTGGTATAGTGAATCCTGATGTGTCCTCCACCCAGCTTCAACAACAACAACAACAGCCACCACCACCACTACCACCACCACCACCATCTGGTCTTTTTTGCTTCTTCTGTATCCTCTATATCCCAGCCTCCAGCTCTTTCCTCTCTTGGTTGGATGACCTTATGGTAACTCCAGTACAGGAATCAAGAAGCTGGCTCCGTGCAGAATGGGTTGGCAGTACACACCGTGGCTGGGGACCAGCCATAACTTCTGAGCTGTCCTTAGCAATGCAGGGACAGTCTGTTCTATTCCTCCTCAATACCCCCATAGGACAGACAGATTAAGATCTATGATGCCTAACAGAAGGAAACTGTGTTCCTTAGGATACATGTAGAAAGATACAGCCTGCCACCCCCTTACTCCACTTCCTGTCCTAGCCTCAGGATTAAGGTGCTCACGTGGTGGTCAGGATTCAGGTGCCTGAGAAATGCCTTATGGATGTGGCCCAGGTGTATCCTGGGAAAGCCGGGGGAGAGTTTTGGGAGCCTCATGCAAGGAGGGAATGGCAGCATCTGGGCCTGCTGAGGCTGTGTTCCAAGTGCTTGTTCCCAAGTCCTGCTGGGTAATTGGTGTAGGACCAGCTGCTCTCTGGAAGGTGCTCACATTCACCTTGCCTTGATTGATCTCCTCCCAGGCCCCAGCTGGAGAATGAAGGGCTTCACTGGGGAAATGCTAGCCACTGTGCCAAACCTCAGATTTTTAGTGGCTCAGTGCAGTACAAATTTACTCCCATTGGCTCTCCAGTGCAGACACTGCCCTCAGCAAAGACTTTTTCCTCAGAAGGTTTCAGAGATCATGGGTCTTAACATTTGGGGTCCCCCCATTCCCTATGCTTGTGGTTTCTCTGGGATTCAGTGAGGACATATAGGAGGTGGGGATGGGTCTCTTTGGCCTACCAGTGATGGACATCATGTGTACATCTCCTCGTAAGAACTTGTCACCAGGTTATTCTCGCTCCATAGGAGGCTTGCAGATGCTGCCTGCCTGGACAGACATTTCTCAGAGGCAGCAGCACACTGTGGAGGGAGGGAAGTTTTGATGGGTAGTTAGTTATCTCTCCTATAAGAATGGTCTTTTGTCTGTGCAGAATCTGTAGGTACAAAGACCAAACTCCACATACCTACATATCTGTGTGTCAGTCAGGGATTCCCAGAAAACACAGCAAACAGGATGTAGCTAACTTTTCTCTGCCTGCTCATCTAGTAGAGAATTTACTTTATAGAATCTCATGGGGTTGTTAACAAGGCCAGCATCTACAGCCTCAGCATGCATGCTAGAGCCTCAGGGGAGATTAAGTGTCCCTTGAGTCTGAGAGCCTGGTCCCTCTCCTTTAGAGGAAGTCATCCTTTCTTCTCATAGGCTTCATCTGATTGGTTGAAGTCCTACCACATTAGGCAAGGCATCTTCTTTGTTCAAAGATTATTGACTTAAATGTTCGTTTCATCTTTAAAACATTATAGCAACATCCAAAGTAGTGTCCTGCCAAGTATCTGCTGGGATGTGCTTGCTATGTTGACACATGAAAGTAGCTGTGACCCAGGATTCTTAGGGGAATGGCCTCAAATGATCTATCTGTAGAAATTCCAGTGACATACTATGGGTAATGATGGTGGCCATTGGTCAGGTGTGATGTATACACTTCTCCTGGTATATAGGCAAGAGTCAGTTTTGTATTTCCGAAGAGATAGAGGCAGCCTCAAGTATAAGTTACTACCTTATACTTGAACTCAAGTCATTGACTCCAAAGTCCTCCTTTTCCCCACTCAACCACCTATGGGCCTCATAGGTATTCCCTCTGCCTGCTGGCTCTCCTCTGTCTGCATATTCTTCCACTTGCACACTGCCTCCTACACTGCCACACCCAGCCCAGATTCTGAGAAGCTATCCTCACATCCTTTTTCTCTCAATCTTGGTCTTTCCTACTCATGCCTCGAGTCTCATTTTTACTACTTTAATATTTGTTCAGTTGGCCTTCTCATTCCCAGGGAGATCGCTGGCTTCTCTGTGGCGACCACAACAGTGAGTTGACTTCTGTGAAGGGAAGTGGCCCTCATGGTGGTTAAAAAGAAGCAGTGTAAGATGTGAGTAGGAGACCCTGCTGATGGTAGGGATGGGTACCTCCAGAGACTCACACGTGAGCTGTTTACTAGCTGGGTGTGTCTGTCCCTTTGTATGGTTCTGAGCCTCTACGTGGACTGTGGTTTGACCAGCAGAGTCAAGACATCTAATGCAAAGCTGGTGACACACTGGAGGAAGAAGGCTCTGTTAGGGAGGGGAGGAAGGGACAGCAGGCATCTGACCAGCACTTGGGGAAGAAGACTCTGTGAGCATGATTTGAGAGAGATCAGTAGAAGGAAAATGTGCATGTGTGTGAATGTGTGTGTGTGTGTTTGTGTGTGTGTGTGTGTGTGTGTGTGTGTGTGTGTGTGTGTTTTGTGGGCTGTAAGGTGTGGTACTATATGAGAGCCTTTTGAGATGCTGAAAACCGGTGAGGTCAGTGACAACAAGATAAGGTTTTTTTTTTTCCTACTTGGTGTCGTTTGTCATATGAAGTATCTCCTGTGATTGAGGGACTTGTTCTCTTTGTAGAAAACTAATCCCAAGTTAGTACCCAGACCACACGACTCTAATTAGAGAACTTGTCAAAAGACTCAGAGATGTACCCTGTGACATTCATGATCCTAATGGCAACACTCCTGTGTGCAATCACAGACACATAATTTAAAAAGAAAAAAACATGTAAACTAGCAATGAGTTGAATCCTGCCTCCCTGTCTTATTTGTAGTAACTGTAATACTATTAAGAGGTTATTACATGAAAAAAAAAAATAAAATTTAAAAATAAAACAAACCCTTCATCTTCTTCCCCAGAAGAAACTATCCACAAGATTGTACTATTTTTATACATAATAAGTTATAGATTATCTCATGTATTGCAAATTATCATGAATCTATTTTTAAAGAGCCCTGGTCTGTAGGGATACGGTACCATAGAGATTTAGGAGTTGCCTTTTGTGATAGATATCTGGGTTTTTGGCTAGATCCTTTGTGATTGCTGCTTCTTATTTTCATGAGACTGTTTTATTATTTGTGGGACTTCTTAATATATGGATGCCTTCTAGTTTTAAACAAGTAATATTGTATAATGCTGTTGTCTTTTAATTTTTAATGACACATCTTCTGTCTGTCTGTCTGTCTGTCTGTCTGTGCCTGTACATGTACAGGTGTATGTGCATGTGTCGTGCCACTAGTGAGGAGGTCAGAAGCACCTCAGGAGTCAGTTCTCTCCTCCTGCCATGTGGGCCCTGTAGATTAAACTCAGGGCCTGAGGCTTGGCAGCATGAGTCTTCTCTTGCTGAGCCACCTCTCCAGCCCTGTTAGATGATATTATTATTATTATTATTATTATTATTATTATTATTATTATTATTACTACTACTGCTTTTTTAATCTATATGGCAAAATTTTATATACCCCAGGCTATATATATTTCTTCATGTAGCCAAAGATAGGTAGTCACTGTCCTAGCAGTTTTTGAATGTTAGGGTTTCCTCTCCTGGCTGAAAAGTTTCCCTTTCCCACTGCTGGATGTGAGTCTTTATTGATACCTGTGCTACTGAATGAACCCATCAGCCCCTCCTGCAGCCAGTGCCATCCATGTTAATAAGACAGCCTTTCTAACAAGTCATGCTTTTGTTTTGTGAGTAATCTTTTCGGCTACTTCTGTGCAATTTTCTCTTTAATAAAATTTAGAATAAATGTATAAAGTTCCCTAATGACTGTGCCTTTATTTTCATCATGATTGATTTTATCAATGAATTTCTGGACAAATGATAACTATAATATTGAAAGACATTTTCTTTTCTGTTACAATTCCCTGAAAAGTTATTAATATAGTGACCTCAGATCTGGTGCCACACGCTGCAGAGACTTAGACTCGTTCTGATTATTTGTTATTAGATAATTCAAAAGACATTTTTCTGCAATTTTAAAACATTATCTTTTCTCTGTCTTTCTTTGTTTCTTGAATTCCAAGTGGACATTTTGCCTGCTAAATTGACCTTCTAGGATCTTTAACATTTTCTAGTGTTTTTCTTTCTTTCTAGGTATTTTTCCTCTCTTTTATTTCTCAGACAGCTGATTTGGGCTTCAACTACATCCATTCTACTGGTTAGACCCAGTGTTGAACTTTTCATTTTGACAGACAGCTATGCAACTTTCTAAGAACTTTCTATTCTTCTGGGATGACTTTCCTTTTCATAGCATCATTCGAGTTTTATGAAACTCCCACAACCCACAGGTCTGTTTGTAGCCTATCCTTCCCAGCCTCTTCCTTCTCATAGCTGTTATCTCCATGCCATCAGTCTCGCTGACCCTTTTTTGTTCCCTGAAGAAGGGCTAATGTATGAGTGATGGATGCACACAGTAGGTTGGTGGCTTTCTTAGGATTGTTTGGTGGAGGGGAAGGTTAAGTTGAATTCATAGTCTCTCCCATTAAACAACATTGTAATCAGCCTAACCCAGGATGAGGAGTCAGTCTTGGGGATCCGTGAATGTCGAAACCAGCAATGACTACATCCTCTGCTTTAGGTGTTCTTGGCTAATGTAACCTCACGATGCCACAGCTGAGCTGATTTTCTGTCAGGAAAGATGCCTTCTCTTTCGGTCCCTACCATCATGGTCCCCTTTGAAGGTTCAGAGTGACTTGGAACTGGGCTCATCATGAGTGGATGATGGCTGTGATGATGAAAATATTAAGTGTTAATATTCATCGGTCATTTCTTGGGCCCCCTCTCGATGGTGTCAGTATAGCTAGATCTAGTCATATATATAGTTCTGAAGCTAGAAGGGGCTCAGATATAAACCCAGGGAATATGCTTCTGGGCCTATGGTCCCACCTCTCAGTGTTTCTGCTTCCTGCCTGTACATAGAACACCTGGGCATATTAGCCAACGCTACTCTACACTGCTCTGAATTTCTATTACAGGACTCATTTATTAATACTTTTATATTAACTCACTAGATCCTTCCTGTGTGTAGCAAGAATGAGACCCCAACACCTTTACAAGGGTTCATTATTTGTTCCTCGGGTTTTTACAAACCTAGGCAAACCACACGTTTCTATTTCAGTGTAGGGCTGTCCGTTAAGTTCTTCAGAATACTGTTTGTGGGTAAGACTTGGGTATGTTTTAGGTGTAGGAGACCATTTTATTTATATTCATGGTGACTAAGCCAACTCTTTACTGCAAAGAAACTCTTTTGCAGTAAATCATGTTCCATCTCTGCTGTTTTTCTCTGTGTCAATGAATATAAAATGAGTCTCTTATAAATATCATGTACTTGGGTTGTGTATTAAAAATATATATTGCCAGTGTGTACCCCATAACTGAATGTATTTTTCCACCTTAACCTAAGTTCTAATAAGGAAGGACCTTGACTCAAACTCTACACTTTCTAAGTGCCTTGTCTATTAAACTGTTTGTCTGTTTCTCTGTTGTTGCCTTCTTTTGTGTTAAAAAGACATTTTCTAGCATACTACTTTAATTCTCTTATTTTAAGAATATATTTTGTGTTGATTTCCTAGTTACTATCCTAGGTAACAAGATGAATGTCATAATATATACCAAACTGTTTTAGATGAATATTAACTTAATGTCAATACTATACAAAAGCTGGCCTTCTGTGACTTCAGGCTTCCTTCTTTATATGGGTTCCATACAAATTAAATCTTTGCATGTTGTGTGCCTCTCACTCCAACTTTGCTGTTCTTGATTTACTTGGTTGTCTTTTCAATCAGATAGGAGAAGAAGAGTTATGTTTCTGTGTGATGTATCCTTTTCTCCTTTTTCTTATAGGATATGTCTCATAACAAATTCTCTTAGTTTTTATCTTGGAATGGTTAAAAATTCTTCCTTCATTTTAAAAGAATGCTTCTGCTATATATAGAATTCTTGATTCATAGGTTTCTCTTTCTCTCTCTTGTATTTTATGGTCTTGAATATGCCCTGGCTGCCCTTTATCATATGTGATTTGTGAGAGACCAGCTATTGATCTTTTGGAGATCCTTTGTGAGAGACACTCACTTGTTCTTGTTTCTTTGATTTCTCTTTGACTTTAGCTTTTGACAGTTGACCTAAGACGTGTCCAGGCATCAGTCCTTTTGAGTTTGACCTACTTGAGATACATGTCTTTTATCAAATTTGAGAAATTTGGGGCGAGAATTTCTAAAAATGTTTTTTTTAACCTTTGTTTCTTCTTTTCTCTTTCCCTCCCTGTACTCTTGTCTTATGTGTTTTAGCTTCTTTGGAGGTAGCCTGTGTGTTGTTTAAGGCAGGTGTACTCAATCTTCCTGAAGCTGTGACTCCTCACTACAGTTCCTCATGTTGTGGTGACCTCTACCATAAAATTATCTCCATTGCTACTTCCTAACTGTGATTTGGCTACTGCTATGAATCGTATTATAGATAACTTTACTGGCTAGAAGTTTATCAAAGGGGTTACAACCCACAGACTAAGAACCACTCGATTAAGGTCTGTTATGTTTCTTTGTTCTTTGCTTCCTTGTCTGTACAGATGAGATGATGTCAACTAGCCTGCCTCTCAGGTCCACCCAGTTCTGCTGTTTAACTTCTCAGAACACATTTTCATTTGGAGTTCTGTTCTCTTCAGCTCTATAATTTGTGGTTGATACTTCTAACCTCTGCTTTTTTTGTTGTTTTTGTTTTTTGCTTTTTTTCTACTTAGATATCATTGACTGTTTTTTTTTTTTTTTTTCCTCTTTAGCTTTTAAAACAAGATTTCAAAAAAAATTTCCCTTTAGGTCTTTTCAGTGTATTTAGAAGAGCTGAGCAGAGTTGTTAAGCTCACCATCTGGCCTTCCTCTGGGACTGTTTACACTGTCTGCTTTTCCCACTGTAACATGCTTGTGATATCTTTTCATGTCTTCATAACTCCCTGCTGCAAACCAGACATTTTCAAGAATACAACATGTCACCTATGGCAATTAAATTTACCCCTCACCATATTTTATTGTTGATACTGTTTACTATAGCTTTTGTCACTTGTTTAGTGACTTCTTAACTAATTCTGCAGAGTAGGATTCCTTGTCATACATGCTACTAAAGTGTCTGTTCAGTAAAGCTGGTAGTTAGCTAATCATCATTGGGCAATAATCCCCTTAAACATGTGCAGCCAATGCCTAGTCTTTGCTGAGGGCCTGTGTGTGTCTACTGGGACATGCTTTAGACATAATATCAGGCAGTTGACAGTCTGCTTTCATGTTTAGTTTCTGCTTATATGAACCTTAGACTTAGAGTCTCAAACCCATCAGGGGCAAATACATACCTCTATATGTATCTAGGTTGCATACTGTGTGCCCAGAAGTATGATAGGGCTTTTCAAAAGCTTATGGTCATTTTACTCCCTAGCTTTTACTAAAAGTATCTTTGGATGGTCTCTTCTAATCTTGTTGGGATAATATTATTGTACACTGTGTACGGATTGTCTTTGTATTATTCAAATGTTGATTTCTGTCCCAATAGAGACTTGAGTGCAGACTGGACTTTGGTATTGCTATTCATATGATACATTATGAATACTGCCTCTCTCACCTTTTGATTGGTTTAATAAAAAGCTGACCACCTATAGCAAAGGCAGGAAGTAGAAGGTGGGACTTCCGGGAAGAGATAGGAACTCAGGCAAAGAGTCGGGCACAGGAGATTTGCTAGAGGCAGTTGGAGGTATGAAACTGAGAAAAGGTAACTAGCTATGTGGCAGACATAGAATAATATAAATGGGTTAATTGAGTTATGAGCTAGCTGAGGGAACAAGCCTAGCTTAAGGCCTAAGTATTAATTCATAAATAAATAAGCTTCATTGTCATTATTTGGGAAGTGGGACAGTCATAGAAAGGACCTAAAGGTTACAGAATCTGTCATGGATATTATCTACTATGTAGGCAACTACAGTATGAGAAAACTTGCCTATAAATATATGTGACAGTTTTCTCTCACAGGTCAGACTTTTCATTACTAGGTGGGTTCCAAGTAAGGTCAAGTACAGATCACCATTGAGAATGGCCTTCAGATAATGGCCATGTAGGTAGCAGCTATTTGGGAGTGGCTCTGAAAGCAGGCTGTAGTCGCCTTCTTCCTTCAGGTGGCTTCTAGACTTGTACCAGGAATGTGAACTGATGATTTGCTAGGTTAATATGGAGTAGGAGGGTGGAGGAGGGCAAGCCATAGAACCAAAAAGTTCACTTTTCCAACCCAAAATTCAGCTGTTTACTTTGAAAAGGGAATCTCAAATTTGCTGACAGAGTCTGGATCACTTCTAGAGTTCCCAGCGAATTGATCCTGGGGACGTGTCTGGGAATTTACTTCCTTTTATGCAGCAATGAGTTTTCAGGTTGCCACTTTGCCATTTGCCCTGATGTCACCCTGGAAGGCCCCTTTCAGAGCTGTCAGTTAGTGAGGTGAGAAGTGAAGTGTGTGAGGTTCACCAGTGAATGGTGCATCTGGAAAGGTCATTCTCTAACTGCATAGAGTTCTATTCTCTTGGTATCCCCTAGTAAGTCCCACCTGTTGTTCTAGGGTGTCAATGGGAACATGTTGAACACAGTTCTTTATCCTCTTGGAGTGTTTGAATGTAGCACAGGTAGCAATTCTTGTTACATTGTATTTTCTTAATGTCTTAAAAATAGTTCTTTGAGACTTTCCTACAGTATGTTTGATTATATTCACCTTCCCTCTCCAATTCTTCCCAGATTCACCCTCTATCCCTTCCCACACAGTGTTGTGTCTATGGCCCCTGACACCCGCATCAAGGCCTTTTTGTATTGTTCAAATAGTTTGGATGTGTGGGCTTCTACTGCAGTGTGGTCAATTCATCAAGGTCTACACTCTAGAGAACACTGACCGTCCTACTCCCAGCAGCTAAGATTTGCCAATAGCTTCTTGGCTAGGGGTGAGGCTTTATCCCCTCCCCTCTTTAATTCTGGGACTTTGTCTGGCTTGAGCTTACAGAGGTTGTGCATCCTGTCACATCTGCTGTGAGTTGATATCTGCGGCAAAACACTGCTTCCCTGTAGTCATCCACCACCTCTGGCTCTTGTGTTCCTTTGGACTCCTCTTCACAATGATTTCTGAGCCTTTGGAGGAGGGAATGTGTGTGTGTGTGTGTGTGTGTGTGTGTGTGTGTGTGTGTGTGTATTGCATATCAGACTTGAAAAATAAATGTGGAAGCAAGGATTCTTTCAGTTTTGTTTTGATTAGGAGCTATCACATAGAGGAAGGATTTTTATACACACACACGTACACACACACGCACACACACACACACACATTTCATTTATAGATGGGCATTCTGTAGTTTCTTACTCTCTATACCTTGACTAGTTGTGGGTCTCTGTGTTTATCATCATCTATTACAAATAGAAGTTTACGATACAGGCTGAGAAATGTCTCAATCAATGGGCATAATCCAGGTCAATAGGGGTTGTTTCAGTCCTACGTACATTTAGCAGAACAATATTAGTCGATTCTCTCCTAGGACCTGTGACTTATCCAACTATAGGTTCTTGGCCCAGTGACAGTAACAGGTATGGGATCAATCCTGTGAAGGAGACCGTAAATTGAATCAAAACGTGCTCAATTGCTTTCATGACATTCCAGCCTCCGTTGCACCAGTTGGCAAGTCCTTCCAGGTCAGTTGTTCCCTTGGTACATATAGGGGTTACACCCTCGTTAGATTGATGACTTTTCCCCTTTGGTAGTATGCATATCACCTTCAGAACTAGAAGGCTAGCCAATAAAGACGAGGCTTCCATGTCAGTAGTAGTTTGATTTCTCTAGGTTCTGATAGAACACTGCTGAGGCTGAAGAGGTCGCTGTACTGCTATACACAACATGGATGAATCCCAAAAGAAATAGGCTAAAGAAGCCAGACCTGTTGTGATAGCAAATGCTTGCCATCCTAGTTCTTGGGAGATTGCAGTATCAAGGTCAACCTGGGTTGTGTAATGGGTCACTTTCAAAGGAAGACAGAAAGAAATGAAAGGAGAAAAGAGAGAGGGAAAGGAAACCAAACATGAAAGACCATGTTGTCAGGATTCTGGGAATGGACAGTAGCTGCTACTTATCTGGGGCTTTAGGGCTGGGAAGAGACTGACAGCAAAGGGGCATGGGAGAACTTGTGGGTTCTCTGGAACATTCTGTGCTTTCATTCTGGTGGCATTGACATAGCTATCTGTGTTTGTTAAGATTCACCAACTGGTCAATTAAAATAATTAAATTTTCTTTTCTGTAAATTAGACCTTAATAAATACAATTAGAACACCCCAGCTTAAATAACTCACTCTGTGTATTAATCATTATTAACCAAGCAAACCCAGGAGGCCCAGAAGTCACGGAAGAACTCCTCAATGGCTCTTAAGCTACCATGTCCCTAAGAAGTACCAGTGGCATTCATTCAGAATTTTAGAATGAATGCTGGAATTTACTGCAGGCCTCTGGGCTTGGGGGCTGCTGGCAGGTGCTAGGATTCTGGCTCCTGCATCTTACTTAGAAATAGTCAACAAAGGTGACAGTATTCAGGAAGGTGTGACAATACCATCAAGTGTCCATGTCGTGAACATGTTAGAAGCACCATTTATACACTATTTTTCTATGATCTTCTGTAGGAGAAAGACACATCATAGTGGCTTTCAGAAATAATGGAAGTTCTCTGGTGTTCTTAAGGTGTTTAAAAATAAGAGTCTCAGATGGTAGGTGAAAAGTTCAGTGTCTTCTATCCTTCAGTGGGATGGATAAATTAGCAGGTGCATACAGAGAGGAGGCACTCAGTGTTAAAAGAAATGACCTATCAAGCCGGGAAAAGACAGGAAAAACCTGAAATGCTTATCACCAAAGGAAAGGAGCCATCCAGGAAAGACTGCACATCTTAGTAAAAGTCAATTTGTGGAGAAGATCAAAAGATCGGAAGTTACAAGGAGTGGAGAAGGTCAATAATCAGGAGTTTACAGAAAAGAGATAACTAGGCAAAACAGTGTCTGAGGGCAGTGAAATGCTTTTGTTGCTTCTGTAAATGTGAATACACACCATTACTCATGTGTCTGAACCGCAGAATGCTTAACACCAAGAGTGGCTCCCAATGTAAGCCCTGGATTTGGAGTCTTAATGATGAATCAGTGGGGTTCCTGATTATAACTAATGTGCCTTCCTGGTGGGGGATGTTGGTAGCAGGGGGCTGTGCATTTGATGAGAGAGGTAATGTATGGGAAGTTTCAGGTCCCTCTGCTCAGTTTTGCTATGGACCTTAATTATAAAAATAAAATTTGTAAAGATGCTTTAAATTATAGACATTGCAAAAAAATATGGCCCCAAACTAGGATGCACCCAGTTTATTTGAAATGACTAATAATAAGGAAAATTCAGGATCAGTTGGTAGCTCCTAACATCAGCTGTTTCTGCATTCAAGATGGGTGGGGGAAAGCTGTGGGTACAGTTGTACCACAGGGGAGTTGAACGGGCAAAATCCACAGCCACACAATCTCATTACTTCAGTGTGACTGTTGTAACAAGGTGGGCATGCCACAGGGTGTGGGCTGAGACCTGTTCACATACTACTTCCGTTTAGTTCTCACGGTACCCAGTGAGGCACCCCTGTTGTCCCACCCAAGGAGAAACTGAGGCATGGGACAAGTATACAGCAGGTAGATGTAGTTGTGGTTCCAGCCAGCACAAACTGGTTTATAATCAGAGTCCTCAATGTAGCCAAAAGGCCCTCTCCTTTTATTAGCTTACTAAGGTATAATTTAGACCTTAGCTCAGACTGAGGCCACAGCATATCAGACTTGAAAAATACATGCGGGGCCAAAGATTTTTTTCAGTTTTTGTTTTGATTAGGAGCTATCACATAGAGGGAGAGTTTTCATTTTTCCTGCTTATCTTTCTTTCTTTTTTTTCTCTCTCTCTTTTTAAAAGATTCTTTTAATTGAAACAGCTTTCCCTCTCTTTCCCCTCCCTCCAGCCCCTCCCAGCAACCTTCGCTCAAACCCCTCCCATTTCTCCCACTCAAGATGACAGCCTCCTTTTCTTTGATTATTTTTGGCACATATGGGGAGTGTGTGTGTGTGTTTGTGTGTGTGTGTGTGTGTGTGTGTGTACGTACGTACGTACATATGGTTTCAAGGCTGACCACTTTACATTAGACAACCTACAAGGGGGCTCATCCTTGGGATAAGCTGATTTTCATTTTCCCAGAAGTCATTAACTCCCTATAGTTTTTTCCTAGGGGCTGAATCCTAAGAAATTGTCCCCCTTCCACAATTATATGTCCATCGGTACTACCATTGTTCAGATCTTTGCTATGGAGCCATTTCTGGCAGAAACTGTTTCACAGCAGGTGTCTTGAGTTCTGGCTCTTATAATCTTTCTGCCCCTCCCCCCCCTGTGATGTTCTCAAAGCCTTAAATGCTAGAGCCGTGATATAGATGTATCTGTTGGTCCTGAGCTTTCTGTGATCTGCTAATCTCTTGCATCATGTCCAGTCGTGACTTTCTAGTTCTCATTTGCTATAAAAACAGGCTTCTTTTATGAAAGGTAGCAGCTTTACTTATCTGTGGCATGAGCATAGGATTTAGAATTATAGAAAGGAATTATACCAGGCTAGCGAAGTGGCAGTAATAGATTCTTTCCTAAGGTGCGTGAGCTCACTAGCCCTGGGAAGCTGGCTAGGTTTTCAGTACTAGGCGTGATTTCCCTCTGGTTGAGTGGGACTTAAGTCAAATCAGGCAGCTGTTGGTTGCCACCAACATAATTTTGCAGAGTTTTACATTAATTCGGGCCAGTGTTGAGATAATTCTTAGGCTCAAGGTTACATTCTGTCCCTGATAAACCTACCTGTGTGGCACAAAGAGACATCAGCTCTCTGAGTACTGTTGTACACACTGACTAGATTCTTTTAAGTCACTAGAGCTTGCTAGTGTCATCCTGGAATGGAAGCAGTAGATCACTAGACTGGGAAAAACAACCTTATGTATTTGTGAATAACCGCAAGTGACTAGTTCTTGTCATGATCTGGAGTTTATTAGAAACCCATAGATGAAGAGAAATGGCTTTGTCTGTCCTTCTATTTGGCTGGATTCTGTTGCTTTTGTTTTCTGCAACTGCAGTATTTAACAAAACACACAAATGCCAAGGAATGGGAGGTGCATGATGGATGAACTTCATCCAGAATTAGTGTTTTTATATTTCTCTCTCTCCATTGCTATGCTGATCATTTTTTAACATAAGAAGGCTTAAAATCCCGGGCTGCATACATTATCTTCTTTCCAAAAGTGCCTTTGAATTTCTGTACCAACAGGAATGATTCCTGCTGTGCCCATCAGAAATTCAACCCTAGTCATACTACAAAGTCATATGTCTGACCAGATTCTGTGGGGGAAAAATTATGAATCACTTTAACCTTTAATATGAGTTCTAGAAAGCCTGTGGGGCTTTCTTTCTAAGCCATGAATTGATCTCAAATATAACTTTAATATGCTATTAAAATATAGGTGAGTTAAAGGTTAATATATTTAATGTAAATCTGTTTGAAGTCATTATTCAGGAAATTCATTATGAATCCACTTTGGGAGTTTCTTACAGTCAGGAAAGAGCAGAACCTCTTCTTAAGAGAGTATATTTTGCTTGGTCACATTAAAGATGAATCTTCATGGGTTAATTGTTGGAGAGAAGGATATAAGGTGTACACATACTTACTCATACAGGTCTTTGAAGCCATGAGGAATTTTACTTTTCAAGCAAAGCTGTTTAAATATCTAAAATGCTTCTGTTGTTTATAAAAGCAGATCTGAGTGCATCCTGTTTGTGTGTGTTTCATGTATGTGGTGTGTGTGTGATGCATACACATGTGTGTTCACTTCCTGTTTGTGTGTATTACATATATATGTGGTGTGTGTGATGCGTACATCTGTGTATTCAGAGGCATAGAAGAACATAAAGCCCCATCTTTATGTAACCTTCTTCCCATGAGATGGAGTTTCTTACTGAATGTGGAGCTAGACTGACAGCCAACGAGTCCTAGCAATCTTCTTGTCTCCATTCTTCACAGTGCCAGGGCTACAAATGCATGCGCACTTGTCAAGGTTTTTATGTAGGTGCTGGGGATATATGCAAGCCTTCATGCTTGCATAGCATAGTGCTTTTGGCCACTGACCTATTGCTTCAGTCCCTGTTCCCTTTAAATTGCTATCAGTAAGACATGTTAACACGGAAAGAGTATCTAGCTAGAAAACAGATTTAAGCAGGCCATTCAAGACAGTGTGTGATCGTGAGTGTCGATCGACAATGTTAAAGAGGTTAGAATCTCCTAAGAGATGGCCCCCTAGGCATGTCTTGCCTGTGCTAATTGAGGTGGGAAGATCTATCCACTGTTGGTAGCCCCATTCCTTAGGCAGCTTTCCTCGGACTGTATGAAAGTGGGGAAATTGAGCCGAGCACTAGTTTGCATACATGCGTTACATCCCTCTTCTGATTGGAGATAGGATCTAGCTACTTCAAGCTCCCGAGGTAAAATACTCCTTTTCTTCTTTAAATTTCTTTGGCCCAGATATCTCATCACAGTAATGACAGGAAAAACAAAACAAAGAAAAAAAAAAAAAAAAAAAAAAAAAAAAAAAAAAAAAAAAACTAAGACACTGCATGAAATTAAAAGTTGCCATGGGAAAACACTCCTTTTTTAGTGAAGCTGACAGTGATCTAGGGTTTCTTAAATGACTTTAGTGAGAAGTATAAGCTGTTTTATTTTGATCCACCAGGCATGTTTTTAGTTAGAAATGTACTAATACTTAACTTTTGGCAAGAGATGAGGAGCAGATTATATACAAGGTTGACAGAGATTCTTGATAAGGTAATTATGCATTCAACATCACAATGAGTTAAATGCATAATCTTAAAATCCACAGGGAAACAGTTGTAATAGGCTTTTCTTGATTGTTGCTTCTAAGTGCTGTCGAAAATGTTCTCAGAAAGAACTAATTGTTTCCATGGCCCTGTTGGAGAATGTTACACCATTCCTACCAGAACATAGGTGGCGACCTCCATAGAAACAGTGCTGAAGAGATGGGCCCTCTGGGAACTCAGGAGCCCTGGAATGAAGTCTCATATCCTGAGATGTAGCAGGTAGTTTTGTCTACTCTATTTTGTGTTCTTGGCACGTGTACACGTGCCCAGGAGCTATCTCAGATCTTCGAATAGAAAACACACACACATACACCCCAGTTATTTTTTTTAAATGCCATGGCTAACTCAATGACTGGGCTTCTAAATCTTCCCATTACCCCAGAGGCCACTTCCCTGAAAACTCGCTTGGCTGGTTGGCCTTTTTCCTGTTCCTACTGCATCCCCTTCTTCTCTCTCCAGTCCTCTCAATTCTCTCTGCATCCTACCGTGCATCCCACCCTATGCCTGGCCATTGACTGATGGCATCTTTATTGATAAACCAAAAACCAATAGGGGGCAAGAATTTTCAGCGTCAGTAAACAGATTCCCAATCAAAGCGTCAGAACCACCCTCTACACTGAGTCTTCATGTTTATATTGGTGACTGCTTTAATGTAATTTATATCCATTGGATAATGTAGACTGAGTTATGTATCTGGACCCCAAGACCTTGATAAGTAATCAGTTTATCATCAACTATTTAGGACCCTACAGTGAGCATCAATAAAGTTTAAACAAGTTTCCAACAGGGAAGAGTTTATCAGCTGCTACAGTGTAGGCTGTATGTGTCTTGGTGTGCTTTGGCACTGATCTCGAAGAGGGTGACCATGGGATATGATTTCTCATACTGTCTGTTCTGTCTGTATAGTGAAAGACAGTCACCTCACAGTAGTTCTCAGAAATACTAGGTGGTGGGACTGAGCCTCCTAAGCCACAGTATCCCATAGACAATGAAATACTTTGTGCAAAGCCCTGAGCTGTGCGATGGACTGGAAATGAGAAGCATGAGAGATGATTCTTGCCTTCAAGAAGTATGAGTTCTAGATAAAGAAGTGATGTGAACTGGGAATGTATAAGTAAGTCTTCCATCACTGTAACAAAATACCTTAGATGATTTTAAAGGAGGAAATGTATATTTTTGGCTTGCAATTTTAGAGGGTTCCATCTGTGATGGTTTGGCTCTATTGTCTTTGGGCCTGTGGAAGGCAGATCAACCCTAATAAAGCTTGTGGTAGAGCAAGCTCCAGAACTTATGTAGCTGAGAAGTACAGAGAGAAAGTCAGAGAGAGAAGGGATGTGGGGAGAGAGCTTGCATTACTCCATATTACTGGGTCCTTTCAAGGGTACAACCCCAGTGGTCTAACTTCCTTCCCACTAGGCCCTACCTGTTCAAAGGTCTGCCTCCTCCTGGAAGCACCATAGACTATGGGACCAAGCTTTCAACACATGGGCCTTTGAGGGCACTTATCCAACCCACAGCAAGCTATAAAATATTAAAATAGTATTATAGTCACCCCTCATATCTGTGGAAGATTGATTTCAGGACTCCCTGTAGATTTCAAAATAAGTGGATGCTTAAGTCCCTCATATTAAAGTAGAATAATGTTTACATACACATTATTCTCTGATAAACTATAAATTATTTCTAGAAAACTTATAATACAAAATCCAATGTAAATAGGAGGTAAATAGTTATATTGTGTTGTTTAGAGAATAACAGCAAGGAAAAGGGCTTGTGTTTGTATAGAAGCAGTTTTCCCACCCAAATATTTTTAATCCATAGCCTTTTGAATCTGCTGCTGCAGAACCTTCAGCTGTGAAGGGCTGGTTGTATAAGTAGAGTGTGAAAAAACTATAGTACGTTAGAACTTACTTACTCAAGGGTGAATTATATACATATAATATAAGATAAAAGGAGGCTTTTGTACAGAGCCCACCACAGTTTTTCAAGACCAGGATCCCATTAGACATGAAGAAGGTGGCCTTCTACACTCATAATTGGCTATAGCCCTGGGGCAGTAACTACCACAGCATGGGTAGTTGGTCTCATCTGCTTTCCAGGGGTATGTGGTCCATTATGTTCCTCCGTTTCCTCTGGGATTGGCATAGAGAAGATGGGTACACTCTGAACCTTTTGGTGACAGTGGGGTTGAGCATCAGCACTGATAGGTAGCAGGTGGGCAAGTGGCTCAGAGGACACTTCCTGGGGGTCAACAGAGCAGAACAAACAAAACCCAGGAAGCAGGAAGAGCACCTGGTGGAGGGTCTGGGGTAAAAGCATCTGTCAAAGCTCTTGAGAGAACAGCAGTGAAGGTACCTCTGGCTGGCTCTTGGATCCTTTCCACAGCTTTTCTGTAGCCTTCTGGCTATGCTTGAGCACTTCTGATATCAGGAACCCCGGAAGGCTTACTCCCACCATGCAGTAGTTTCTATGAAGTGTTCCAGTAAGTAGGTCTTTGGTTATGAAGGCATTTTGTCCTCCCAGTAAATGAGCACTTGATGTTCATGGTCAGCAAATGAAAGATTCCTCTTTGTCCAGCTGGTTGAGCCAGCTCGTGAGCCAGCTGAGGGGAGAGTGAGTTAGGGTGACTCCTCAGAGAAGAATGAAATCAGTGACCAGTGGAATGCTGTTTTGTGTCTTACTATGTAGGCAATCTTTTTCCCAGTTGAGTGATAGATAGATAGATAGATAGATAGATAGATAGATAGATAGATAAACAGACAGACAGACAGACAGATCCAAATACACACAGTGTGTGTGTGTGTGTGTGTGTATGATTTACCTGTGAGTATGTCTGTCTACCACATGCATACCTCGTACCCACAGAGGCCAGAAAAAGGCATCATATAACTCTAGCCCCAAGAGTTACAGGTATAAATTGTTGTGACCACCAAGTTGATGCTGAGAGTCAAACCCAGGCCTCCTGGAAGAGCAGAGCCAGTCCTCTTAACCACCATGCCATCTCTCCAGCCCCTGTGCTGGCAATTTAATTTGCTACATTAATGGTGAGCTTCATAGCCTTTTCTTTTGAAATGCATGTCAAGATTGACAGGAAGTAGAAGATCTGCTGTTGAGTTTGTTCTTGGCAAGAGTGGTCTGGTGTGCACCTTAGAAATCCCAACTCTGCTAAAATGCTTCCCCTTCCTAATGCACTTCCTTTGCCCTGGGGCCTTTGTGGTCTCCTAATAGAAAAAAGTCGTTAAGGGGAAAAAATGTAATACGCTGAGGTAGCTCTAATATAGGAAAAGTAATAGATGAAGTGTCATGAGATTCAAAACGCGTATTCTTTCAGAAAGAAGGTAATTACTGTTGTAAAGATATAGCATTAGGAGAATTATTACAGCTGGGAAGTATGTGATCTGTCTGTCCATGGCACAGTTAATTTTAAAAGTATCACCAAGCATACAAATCATCAGAATAAAATGCTGAACTATATTAATTGAAAGTGAATTTAATATGCAGTTCTGAGGAGTGGTTTCTACTTATGCAGATTTGGACACTGTCGACCACATAAGCTATTACTTATCAAATTTTCTTTCTAATGCCCAGCTTCTCTTAATGAAGACTATCACTCTTGTGCGTTATCTTTGATCCCTGAGTAATCTCCAGCTATCCAGTAAGTCTCAGTGGTAGCGAATCATCCTGTATTCTGATTTTTGTGTGTGTGAATCAAATTGCTGTAGGCTTAAGTGTTTCATCGAAACATGAAAACCCCGATTAGGGATGAGCACAAGGCTCAGCTTTGTTTTGGTGCTCAGGTTGTGTGTTAGCGGCCGAGAACTGACTGAAGTTGACTGAAGGAGGTTTACATACACAGTATTGTCTGATAGATACCGGAAGATGTTAGGTGCAGAGTGCACAGCAGAAGCTGTGGCTTTCCTACATCTTTGTTCTCCTCACCAAACACAGGTCTCGTCTTTAGAATGTTTTCCTCCAATTTCATCTTGACTGTCTTGGCCCTTTGTTCTTCATGAAGGATTTAGGAGCAGCATTTCAGATGCTATGAAAAATCCTTTCTTGAATTTTATTGAACCTATGTTATGTCTGTCACTTAGGGAGTGTGATAGTCAGCCTCCTGTCACTATAGCAAAGTATCTGAGATACTCCAACCTCTAGAAAGAACAGGTTGATGTGACTTAGTGGTCCAGAGAATTCGATCCTTGGTTGGTTGGCTCCATTGCTTTGGATGAGGCAATGTGTCATGATGAGAGGATTATATAGTGAACCATGTCATCTCAAGGGTGTACAAAAAGGGAAAGGGGAAAGGTCCTACTCTGACGAGTGAGTCCCAGTGACCTAAGCATCTCTCACCAGGCTCCACCTCTGAAAGATTTTACCAGCTCCCAGTCACCCTGTGTGTCAGAGAGGATTATACCCTTTGACACATGGGTCTGTGACAGACATGTCGGTTTTCGTAATGCTGAGTGGTTTTTACCATGGAATATTGTATTTTTTCATTTATTTAAGTTTCCTACAAAGCAATGATTTCTCTGAGGAGGACTTGCCTGTCTTTTGATGCATCTTATTTTTAACGGCTTTATCAATGGTATCTTTTATGGTCTGTCTTCTAATTTTATAATTTATTTTCAGTCTTTCATTTATGAAATTACCAGGGCCAAAGATAAAATATCCCCATGGAGAATAAGATGTGGTTGTTTAAGATATATTCAGTGATTTTTTTTTTCAGCAAAAGTTAATGCTTTAGTGACCCATCCCCCCCATCACCATTAGAATAGAAAGCATTGCATCATAGGTAAAGTGTTCTCTGGAGGGCATCAGTTTAAAGATATCCACATGAAAAATGAGTAAATTGGCATTTTTTTTATTCTGTCTGTGTGAACCCTTTCCTATTTCAATTTTGTATAGAGATTCAGATTACGAAAACATCTTGTCTTGAGTTTCTTTTGCTGTCGCTGTGATAAAATACCCCAACTGAAGCAATTTAAGGGAGAACAGACTTATTTTTAACTCGGAGTTTAAGGGTGCTATCTCTCATGGTGGGAGGAGTCAAGGTAGCATGAGCTTGAGACAGCTGATCACCATCACGTACAGAGTCTGGAGACGGATGTTAGTGTTCAGCTGGCTTCCTTCTTTCATACAGTTCAGGATCCTGACTCAAGGACTGGGTCCCCCCAGCTCAATTAACCTAATCAAGATAATCCCTCACAGCCTTCCTTGGAGGTGAACCTTAATCTAGATAATCCCTCCCAGGTGTATCCAGAGGATTCTTTCCTAAGTGATTCTATGTCCTGTCAGGTTGACAACAGGAGCCATCCCCAGTCTCTAGGACCTTCTAACTGAGCCCAGGTCTCACTCTCCCACCACTTGCTCCATGACTGACTGACTGTAGCTCTCTTGCAAATATGAACTTCCATTCATCTCTTTGGGTAGATATATACATATATAAGCCATTGAGTCTGAACAAAGCAGCCATATGTCACTTTAACATAAAGAGCAATTTGGTTAGGCTCAGAATTCTTAAGCAATCAGGTTTCGGGGCATTAGTAATTTGAGAAAATCCTGAAGCCAAGGCAATTTCATTTTGTAATGAGAGCAGAATGTTTGCTCTGGGTTCTACCTGAAAAACTCGTCTGATTGGCTCTTCAAGTCTCTGCTTCTCATCTTCCACGTGTGACATTTCTCTCTCTTTTTACACACTTCCTGTCCTTTTCGTACTTTCAGGAACTCTTGAATTCTTTGTCACCAGTGGCTCTATTTTTAAAGGCATGGAACTCTTAAAAAAACTAAAATTATGACCCAGAACCACAGCTTATAAAAAGGATGCAAAGACACAGTGGCTCTGCCTTGGCCGAGGCCCAGGGCTGTAATATGGTTTCCTTAAAGGCTCAAAGGGACACTGATGATGCATTCACACATGAGCTCCCATAGGAGACAAGGAATCTGAGTCCACTGAGACCAGTTTCCACACAGCTGAAAGGGATGTATGGTAGATCTGGAGAGAAAACATGAAGCTAAAAAAACTGGGGAAATGTAACATTCTACGCTACAGAAAGCACTTTAATTTTAATTGGTGGAAGTGTCTGGCCTGCCTTTTACTATTTGCAACACAGATTTTAATTGGGACTGTCTCTCTGCTCTCGAGAAGCCCTTTCCTGCCTTGTTGCTTTCCCTTCTGGATAGCAGCTATTTCCATCTCTTCCCTTTCTGTCTTTGAGAGTCACTGCAGTTTCACGGAGGAAATGTCCTTTTATCATCGAATGAGTCATGAAAATTATTCAAAGATTTCTTCTGCTATCATGAAAATATCTTAGCGTCAACTAATGGCAGCCCTTAGTATTTTGGAACATGCCTCCAGTCTGTTATAGAAAGGCCTTCTTTAGGTGGTGTGTGTTTGCTATTTAGTTTGTATGTGTGTATCTTTATATACATTTTGAAAGAAACTTCAAAATAAGTTAGGGTTCTTCAAAGAAAATGAACCAATGGAGTATCTATTTAATATATCAGTAGAGAGAGTATTATAGTTTACAAGATCATGGAGGCAGGTGCTTCTACAGTTTGACATCTGTAGAGAGACCCAGAAGATCTAGTGGTACCATTAAGTCAGAGTTTGAAGATATGAAAACCTAAGG
Source organism: Arvicanthis niloticus (assembly GCF_011762505.2). Lineage (NCBI taxonomy): Eukaryota > Metazoa > Chordata > Mammalia > Rodentia > Muridae > Arvicanthis > Arvicanthis niloticus. Next base: position 37,452,120 of record NC_047658.1, on the reverse strand, counting down.
GGAGCATATAAATCCTGGAATCTGGAGGCCAGAGAACCAGGACAGGAGAAAATGGATGTCCAAACTCAAGGAGACAGATTCTCCCTTCCTCTGCCTTTTTATTCTATTCTGGACCCAAATGGGTTAGATCCTGCCCTACCTTCCCCATAAAAGAAGGTGGATCTCCTTTACTTAGTCCACTGACTTAAATGTTCACCTCTCCTGAAAATAGCTCAACCACATCCAGAAATATTGTTCAGCCAACTATCTGGAAGTCTTTCAGCTCTGTCAAAATTTCTCATGAAATTTTTGTCACTCAGTGTTGAGTACAAGGGCCTCTTAGTACAGTAAGCATGGTCAGTGTTGCTTGCATGCACGAGAGCTTCATGTGCACAAAAACTCTGTAAGAACATTCATATGCATGTGCATATGCATGCATATACAAACATACAGAGGCACACACACAGGTTCACATACACGATACAAAATTATCTACCTACCTGCAAACATAAGCCTGTCTAGGTAGGTCCTATCACTTCAGTGCAGAAACACAAATTTCATATGGTGCTGTACATGACCTCTGCTCTGTAGTACAGTTATACCATTTCTGTGAAGTACATTCCATCAGATGTCCTGAGCCATAGGAGAACAAAGAGAGTCCTCTCCCATCACCAAAACAAAACAAAAAACAAACAAAACCCCCCAAACACTGTGTTGCTATTTTGTACATTGAAGATAACACAATACACACACAAATATTATAAAATATTTTTCAGAAAATATTATATTGTGATTTTTTTTAAAAAAAGACTTGTTTCTTTTCTAAGTTTACAGCCCTATGAAAGGAATTGTACACTTCAAGGAACATAGGTATTCATATGCCATAGGAGAATACATCTTAAGTATCATCTTTACATGAGTTCTAAGTCATTTTATCACAAAAATCTGCATGGCTTACTCTACAGAAACAAGATCTGGGATTCCACTGTTGATGTGTCTTGAATAATGGGATGTGAAAGACCATTAAAATGACATGGGAGTGATGCCCCGTGATTGTCACCAAATGGACCAAATGGTTGCTCCAAGGGGATAAGAAGAAAAAAAACTCCAAGATATCAAAAGGGGAGCTTAATAAATAAAAGGGAAGGATATCATTTGATAAATGAGATGATAGCAAACACCCCTAAGGAGAACCAGTTTGGCTGCAGTAGCCAGCAGGCAGGCGTCTGAATGTCAGCTCCAGGATAGAGGAGTGGGGACGGATGCGCTCACAAGTGGCAAGATGATGAGTTAGTACATCTGTCGGATGATGAATGAGCTGGTGACACACACTGACAAATGTCAGGAAAAGATTCCTAGGAAAGAAGTGGAGAAGACAGCATGTCAACTCTGGGATCAAAGGATCTGAGATGCTCTCTCAGAAGCAGAATTGAGCAGCTAGTAGGTGCCCAAACTCCTGTTGAGGGAAACCTGAGACCATCAAGTGTGGGCTTGGCTGTTTGTGATCTGCAGCCTGTTTAACTGCTTTAGACCTCGCCTTCCTTATTCCTCAGGGCTGCTGACTGTAAGGTGCCAGTGATGGTGAGAGCACCATCCATCCTTCCCTGAGAGGTCATCTGAAGGTCAAATTTCAAAATGCTGAAAATATTACTACCACATAGTAACTAAAGCGACTAATCTTGGTTGTTGATGATGATGCTTGCTTGAGCGCGCGCGCGCACACCCACACACACACACACGTACATATGTATGTAAGCATGCACACATGAATACGCATGTGCGGCACACTTAGGCATGCATGCTAATGCCCATGAAGTCCAGGAGATGTTGGCAGGTCTCCTGGAGCTACAATTTGTTAAGCCATCTCTCCACCCCCTATTTTTGTAGTTATTGTTATTTTTCATTGTTATCATTCTCTTTTATTTATTTTTTCTCATATATTACATCCCTACTGCAGCTCCCCTCCCTCCTCTTCTCAGACCCTCCTGCCCGCCTCCCTTCTCTCCCAGATCCTCCTCCATTTCCTTCAGAAAAGTTCAGCACCGTATGTTTAACTCTTTATTTGTTTCTTTCTTGGTGTGCACATTCACGTCATAATACACCCTCAGATCCTAATTGAGCAAATGCCACTCTCCCAGAGTTTCTGAGTCATGTCTGCTGGCTACATGAGAAACACTGATGAATTCGCTATCTCATACACAGTAGTAGGAAGCAGTATAGACTCTGGGGGAGTTTCAAAGGATTTTTGTTCTGTTTTGTTTTTCAGTCTCCAAGGTGAATTTTCCAGCTTTCCTAACACCAGAGATGAATTTAAATTTCTGTTTATTATTGTTAATGAAAGTAGATGCATAAATCCACAAAAAGAGTGATTGAAGTAAAGACAAAAGGCTAGTAATGAATTAAAAATCCAAGAACAATGGAAGCACTCAAAGAAACTCAACATTCTTTGAGCATAGTCATCACTGTGTGAATATTAGATAAAATAATAAATAAAAAGGGAAAATAATATAGAGGTTTTAGATGTGATAATCAGCAAATTATCAAATATCAAATATCGGCACAGCAAAATTTCAGAAATATTGTGTCAATATATTTGAAAATTTAGGTGAAGTGCTTAGTTTTAATGAATAATTTAAAGAGCCAGTTTCATCCCAAGAAACAGATCCAAATAGAGCAATACCTATTCAAATGTCTGAGTCAAGCTGAGACTCTGCTTTCCTTGCTGGGCAGCAGACCTCAACTATACAGATAAATTTTACTTTAAGAAACAGTAGAAATCACTGTGTGATTTATAGCTTTGAGGGCAGCATTTGTATTTCACAGTATGGGGGCCCTTAAGCAGAGGTATCTCTGGTCTCAGGTAAATGCTTTCACTGTCTGCAAACACTAACAGACTGAAGCACTAACAGACTGGTGTGCTGTCTGTGTGCTATACCCCCCAGCTCCTGGGGAATCCTTAGCCTTGTTGCTGAATGTTTCCTACTGGAAGCCAAAATACTGCCTTCCCCCTCTTTCTGGCAGCTTAGAGATGTTTCTTATTCGTGGTATTATTTATATTGTTAGTTTACAGTCTGGCTTGCCAGTACGCCATGTATGGCACTCCCCAAGCCAAAATGTATGCATTCGTGATTGATGACAACTTACATGCAATAGAGCTTATTATTATTCCTGATTAGGCTGTTTCTTTTAGTCGATTTGTGAACAATCTGGATTCCACATCCTGACTTTGCTTTGTCTTTGCAGTCGTGTAAATATAAAGCTTCCTTCTGATTTCCATCCATCTGTTGTGGGGGTAGAAGTCACTGCTTTGCTTTTTGTGAATTGTGCCGCCCCTGCGTGTGGCACGGTGGGCGGGGCATTGTACTTCTTGATGGGGCAGATTTTTCAGAGCAGAGGCAGTGCTGTGTATATATAAAGGTATCAGGAACCTGCTGGAAGGTGAGGGAAGGCAGATTGTGAAGTAAAGCTAACACCAGTCAGCCCATCAGCTGTGCACGTGAGACCAAGCAACCTCATTGGCTGAGCAGCTCCCACCATAGCAACCTTCTCCTCCCACCTGTCAATCACAGTCATCCTCGACGAGTTAAACTTGAGATGAAGCCCTCATATTAGGTATGGGACAACACTGGATGTTCTTGTTGACCCATGTTAAATTATTTGATTAGAATTTAGATCAAAGTTCACATCTATATGCATTTTCTTAAAATGACCACTAAGTTTTCCTTCCGGCCATTAAAGTTAGGAGACTTTGACGTGGATTAGGGTCTTGCCCAATGCAGAACTTGAACTACAACATTTTACTTACATGCTACCACATGGCTGGAATCACCGTCTCTGAATTCTTGTGTGGATTCGTCTCTGTAGCCTCCGGCAGTTTTCTGTTGGGCTAGGTTTTTACCCAGGTGTGGGCAGTTGTGAGCCACACTACAGAAGCCACATGATGTTGTTTCTCTGTGTTACTTTTGTGAGAAACAAAGCCCTTTTCCAAGTTCATTCCAAATCGGTCATTTCTATGTTGGAAACTCTCCAAAGACCCCCATTCCCACATTCCAAGAGTCAGTCCGTTCAATGTGTCACCATCTCTCTACCTGCCATGCTCTACCTGATTCCCCTTATCATCAAGCCCCAGCCACACCCCTCCTCTCTGTTCACAGAGTCTAGAACCTTCTCTCTCGAGATAGCTGTAGTCACTGCCCTCAACTTTAAGTTTTTGTTGAAGTATCAGCATTTCGCTGAGGCCAACTCCACTGAGAGTCACCCTTCCTCCTCTGGGCTTCATCTTTCTTTGATTTCCTCCATGTCCACCTGTATTAGCTTTGTGTCACTATAGTGCAATAATCGACACATGCTACTTATGAATATGTCATGTCTTCAGCTAAGAAGTGGTGAGAGAGGAGACAGGCAGGTCTCACAGCCCTTTTGAGGGTGAACTTCCAAGGGACCTAAAGCTCTCCCACTTGCCTCTGCCTCTTCAAGAGCCTAGTGGCACCACTTAGGGACCTTGTCTTTAACACAGGGACCTTTGAGGGATACTCACCCAAATCACAGCAACACCCTTAATACTCCTGTTTGTTTATTCACTCACTCTCTGAGGTTCACTCACCAGGGTCATTCCTGCTGCACCCCCAAACTGAGACATGGAAGATATGCTCAGATATTTATTTGGGGGCTAAATAGATGAATTCAGAATTCATAACCTACAGGCACAAAATGGGGCAATTGACTCCTGACAGTTTCCCCTAAGAAGCCCAACAACCTCTTAGACCCTGATTCAGAAACCTGTCTTCTCCATCCATCCCATTCTGTGCCTCCTGTAAATGCAGACAATGTGCTTTGGGCTTCCCCAGACATGTGGCAGAGAGCTAGACGTTTGCTCTCCCATAACATTTTTCCATTAACGCTTTGTGCTGAGAGACAGAAATTGAAAGTTAGGCTTATCCTTACCTAACCAATTACACAGTGTGTACACCACTGTGGAAAAACAGCCTGCCATGTGTCTATTGCTGATATCTGAGATATCTAATAAGCCCCTGTGTTAACTCCTCTGAATCCCTGGGTCTTTCTAGTTGCAGGTGTGTATATGTGTGTGAGTGTGTACATGTATGTATATGCATGTGTATATGTACATAATAATTCATTATGATATGTATCATAATAATGTGTTCTCCTAGTACTTTCTTTTCTCTGTTTCTAAGTACCTAGTATGGTGCCCAGTTCCTTGTGCATGCTATGGAAGCTCTCTACCACTGATACCCATGTGCTAACCCTTGGGTTTTGGGGGTGTTTTTTTTGTTTTTTGGGTTTTTTTTGTTTTGTTTTGCTTTTTGTTTGTTTGTTTGAAGCAAGGTCTTGCAACATACCCCAGGCTAGTCTTGAATTTTTTTTTTTATATAGTCCAGGCCCTTATTGAACAACTGGTTGTTCTGCATGCTGAGCTCACACATTCAGATCTTTTATGAGACTTATGATAAAGATTGTGCCTGGCACTGGAAACCTAGCCAACTGCCCAGGGCTAATGCACTCAGGTATTTTGGAGGAGAACTCAGAACTGTCACTTTACTAAACCATCTGTCCTTATACCTACAGACAAGTGTAGTCATCACCTCTCATATGAAAACTTCTCTTTGCAATAGACAGAAACTATTATAGAAAGCCACAATCAATCAAAACGTAAAGTCATGCAACCCAGTCCCAACTGATACATGACAACACAACTCCTGTATCTAAGACTTGGGGATCATTGGAAAACAGGAGGACCAAAAAATTGTGAGAGCCGAAGGAACAGGGAGTTTGCTGGGAGGTTGTCTCCTGGAAGTGTCAGAACTACACCCATAAAGTTTCACCAACATGACTTCCTAAACTAGACCTGAACAAGGACAAAAACAATAAATGTGTCAATGTGAACGGGGGAGCCCACATGCTGGGAAAATAGTCTTCTCCAGGGAAGAGCAAACCAGTTGGCTATCCAATAACAAAACAGTCAGTAATGAATATTTACATACACACACACACACACACACACACACATATATGTATGTATGTATACATATACATACATACACACACAATAACATCATACAGACTGAGCAGGTTGTGTTTATGTATTTAGGAATACACACATGTAACAATTATTACAAAAAAGGAGTCATGACTTTAAAGAGAATGGGGGAGGTATAAGAGAGGATTTGGAGGTGAGAAAGGAGAAATGATGTAATTATATTATAATCTCAAAACCCCAAAACATGAAGAAGAATAAGGAGAGGGAGAGGGAGATGGAGAGGAGGAAGAAGAAGAGAGGTCAACACCACTTATTAGTGGAGAAATTCAACTCAGAACCAAGAGATACCATCTCCCATCTGTTTGAAAGGTTATTATGAAGTGTACAAATAACAACAACAACAAAAAACCTGATTATATTGTGGTGGGATGACTTATGTTGTAGGTCAACACATGCTTCTTAGTGTTTATGTATGTTTGCATGTAAAATATAGTAATGACCCTGTGTAAAACAAGAAAGCAATGGAAACTTAAACATTAAGAAACCAAAACCAAGGTTCTTGACTGTCAAGGTTCGATTTAGTGACTTTTCAACTTTCCTCTGATGTGAAGGAGATAGACATTTAGAAGAAGCCAATGTTAGTTTCTGCATAAACGTGGGGAGTCCTGGCTTTTCTAGGCATGCTGGACAGTGGCAGGAATCTGCTCTCCCAGTCACCTGCTTGTCACGGGAGAGGGTACTGAGCTGATCGATGTGTTTCTTATAATGCTTGGTAGGTTAGCTACATTTGGTACCTTTGCAGCCTATGGTGTGTTCAGTTTGCTACAAGTTTATTAAGACATGGCCCCATCACAGATGCAAAAGTGTTTCAGTATAAGGCCACAGCAACAATAACAACAATTCCTCTTCTCCTTCTACCCTTCTCTTCCTCCTCCTCCTCCTCTAATAGAAATCTAAGCTCAGCAAGCATGAACTTCAGGCTACGTTTAACCAGGGCATCTTAAGGGCATTTTAGATGGCTATTTATGTCAGGCCAACCTCAATTGGCTCCAAACGTTTCTATGACCCGCAAATAACTAGTTATTCACCCAATTGGAAGTAAATTAGCACTCTTAACTTGTGGCTTAAAATTCTCAGGTTTGCCCAGACAGTCCAGGAACAGAGTAGATAAGAGCAGATTTCACTTAAGGTCCTCTGCCCCTCTTGATTGCCAAGAATCTACAAAATGAGAGCATTTTCTGAACATCACATCACCCCATTTGTAAAAGAGAAAGGGAAATCTCTCAACAACCCCATCACAAATCTTTGCTTACTCAGAAGGTTAGAAGCCATGACCAGAGATGATAGGAAAGTGAAATGAATTTGGACGTTGGCAGAGAGAAATACTTAAAGCTAAAGGAAGATGCCCTTTCATGGAGCCCGTCCATAAAATAATGAAGAATGTAGTTAGCGCAAACGTTTTATTTAATGGGCTTAATTTATAGAAAGAAGTGGATACTAGCAGACTGACTGTGACTGCCCTAGTCAAGGGACGTCCTGCATTGTCTGCAGCTCCCTTTGCTCTAGCTGCTCTCTGCTGCCATCTTGGGGCAGGGTGTGTGGAGAAAGAGGCTGTAAATAGGAGCTTTTGCCCTGAAACAGAGGGGCTCCACTGGTGGCTTTCCTTGCATATTCATTCATATTCTCTCTCTCTCTCTCTCTCTCTCTCTCTCTCTCTCTCTCTCTCTCTCTCTCTCTCTCTCAGAATGTCCCCAGGAATTAGCGATTTTCCTGTTTCCTACTGGCTTCTTCCCTGGGCTTTGGTCACAGACATCTGTTTATTTCTTTTTCTTTCTTTTTAGTTCTATCTTCATCTTTGCCTGGCTGTTCGCCTCTTTCTTGATTTCTGTTTACCTTGAACCTCCAAAGCTCCCATCATGCCTTTCTTTCATTGTCTGCTTCGGCTTTCTGCTCTTGAGGCACTTGCCTGAATTGGACCTTAGTTCTGTTGCTTAGCAGCTGGGCAAACCTCCAAAAGTTACTCACTCTCCGTGTCTCCTTTTCCCCATTTGAAAACTGGCGATCACCATGGTGATTCAAATGGCTGTCATGATAATTTAAATAGTTTATAATAAAGTGCTCAGTGCAGTCTCTACTGAGAAATTCAGCTGCCATCATGAGTCTGCATCACCGGGGCATGTGCAGTCGAAGGACAGTGGCATGCAGTCCCAGAGGGGCAAGTGAGGTGACAGTAAAGCTGGGACCTAGAGTTCGTAGTGCCATAAGAACTCTCCACATTCATGTTGGTTTCCATCACCCGAAACCAGAGCTGGAGACAAGGAAGCAGGGAGAGGGAGCCAGGATGCTCGAAGATTCTCTGAAGGGCATTAGTGAGGATGCTCATATGGGCTGGAACTTGAATGATCTGGACTTGTACAGGATACCCAGACCTGTCCCTGGGATCAGCCAGAAGCACAGGGTCCTCATACAGGAAGTCTACCACAGAGAACTCTGGGCACACAGAGAAATCTGGGCACACAGAGAACGCATGGCACATGGGCAGAGAGAGAGTGTGTTTCTAAGCAATACACAATGGCAACTGGATCCTGTAGCTGGCAGAGCCAGCACAGGTCTGTGTGTCAGGGATAAATCCTCTGCTAAAGGCATACCAGAAAGGGGCTGCGTGTGTGTGTGTGTGTGTGTGTGTGTGTGTGTGTGTGTGTGTGTGTCCAGGTGTGCCAGGCATACCAGAAAGGGGCTGCGTGTGTGTGTGTGTGTGTGTGCGTGCGTGCGTGCGTGTGTGTGTGTGTGTGTGTGTGTGTGTGTGATGTGTCCAGGTGTGCCAGGCATACCAGAAAGGGGCTGCGTGTGTGTGTGTGTGTGTGTGTGTGTGTGTGTGTGTGTGTGTGTGTCCAGGTGTGCCAGGCATACCAGAAAGGGGCTGCGTGTGTGTGTGTGCGTGTGTGTGTGTGTGTGTGTCCAGGTGTGCCAGGCATACCAGAAAGGGGCTGCGTGTGTGTGTGTGTGTGTGTGTGTGTGTGTGTGTGTGATGTGTCCAGGTGTGCCAGTGTGCCTGTATGTGTGCTGTGTGTCTGACTGCCTGTATATTATTGCTGAAAATCATTCTTGCTTTAAAGAATGAAAGAAATGATTTATTCTGAAGACAAATTTGAGTGGTCATACCTCAGGAACACAATTCAGGTTTCCCTAAATATCATGTTTTGTTTTAAAATGGTAGGAATTTGGTTCCTAAGTTTGTGACATGGAACGAAAAGTCATAAACTGAGACACTCTTAAAATGCATTGGTGGGAACATGAGGTGGACAGGCTACAGTGGAGCAAAGATGTCAGTGATATAGGCTTCGGGCATTGCCTGATGGTTAAATTCTTAGTGTTATAGGCTTCAGGCATTGCCTGATGGTTAAATTCTTAGCTTTTGGGTTGGTGGTAGCTAGGATTTGTTAGTGCATTCCAAAACCAATTGCATCTGATAGTTAAGTAAAAATTTTAGGTCACACATGGATGTGGGCTGTGAGTACTGTTCAGGGGGCTAAGTGGTGCCAAGAGCATCCGTCTTTCTCATCATCTGCAACATTCCAACTCTACAATCATGGAAGTTCTCACCAATCAGCTTTGCAGGCTCTTTAACACAGGTGAGCTGTGGCTTCCCCAACCCAGGAATCTCAGTTCACAATATGCTTGTGGGCACATACCTCTCCTGGCATGTCTCACTCTGTGTTCCAACAAAGACTTTGCCCACTGGTCCTCTTTCCATGGTTGAGTGCAGAGGGGCTTGTTGCTAGAGGCAGAAAGGGGTGTGGACCTGAGGTCAGATGCTCTCAACTCTGGTTCTACCACCCCAGGGCTAAGCTTTTATTTCTCCAGCCCCAGACCCCTCCCACCCACACTCTGCTGAGCAAGCCCCTCAGGTATGGATTCGTTTAAGCTCCTGGGGGGTTGGGGTCTCCACTTACAGAACGCCACATAAGCCTCAGGTGACAGCTTTCTCCTACTAAGGAAACAGGGGTTTCTTATCTCCTGTGAAGAACTAAGGTTGTGGTGAAAGAGCCATAATTTGTTCAGGACTTTGAAACCTTAGCAGTCATCATTCACCACCCATCTAGCTGGGACAAGGTTGCCCACTTTACAAAGGGAAAATCAGGCTTTGTAAAGTGCAGCAACTTACCCAAAGGCATATGTGAATAGATCTTCATGTAGACAATTTCTGTGCCTATAGGTGTGGTGTGTGAGACTGTGTGTATGTATGGTGTATGTTGTGTGTGCCTGTCTGAATGTATACGTGTGTGCTGTGTTTGAATGTCTCTGTGCTATGAGTTTATGTGTGTGCACTGTGTATATATGTTTGTGGCGTGGGTGTTTTTCTATGCCTGTGCTATGTGTAGGTATCTACAAGAAGCTGTGTATGTGGTAAATACATCGTTATATGAGTATCTGTCATTATATGGTAGAGTCTTTGTGTGTGTGTGTGTGTGTGTGTGTGTGTGTGTGTTACAGATGCCATGTATCTCTGTGGCATCTGCATGTATGTAGGGTGTGTTGGTTTCTGGCAGCTCAACACAAACTTGGATGTATTTCATAACAGGGAATCTCAATGAAGAAATCACCTCATTCAGATTGATCTATAGGCAAGTCTGGGGGAAGGATTTTCTTTTATATTTTAATTATTTGTTGCATTTTCTTAATTGACTATCGATGTGCTATGCTTACTTTTGACCGTGCTACCTCTGGACAGGTGGTACTGAGTTATATAATGAAGCAGGTCGATCAATAAGGCCAGTAAATAGGGTTCCTCAATGGCCCGTGTGTTTCATTTCCTGCCCTGACTTCTCTCAGTGACAGACTATGACTTTAGAGTTGTAAGCTAAAATCAGCCCTTTCCTCTCCAAGTTGTTTTTGGTGTGCTGTTTATCACAGCAACAGAGAGCAAACCAAGATGTAGGGTGTCTCTGTGTTTAATAGACCACACTCCTCTCCATGTGACCTCCTGGGCTCTCAGAGGCCACTAATGTAGTTTCTTTCCAATGTGTTTTTAGTAGATGGATTATCCTTTTAGCACATGCTTTTGTGCAGGCTCCATTATCCACAAGCACCAGGCTGCTCTGTGGACAATGTGTGTGGCCGGTTGGGAACAGGCTATCTGTATGGGCACTGTGTATACTCCCGTGGGCTCAGAATTCTCAGCTTATCAGAAGAACCTCTGCTCTCCACCCTTGGTGAACTGGCTCTGTTGCCTGAGGCAGTAGCTTGTAGAACTGTCTTGTACAGCTCAGCAGTCATCCACACAGCCCTGAGAGCCTGGTGTCATAAGCAACAGTGAGTCACTGCAGGACAGTGTTCCTTGGGAGCACTTGTCAAAGCCCCTCTGGTGAAAGTAAGGAAGCATGTGACTTAATGCCGACACCCTTTCTAACAGGCAGGGATATCACTACAAACAAATGGGGTTGCATAGCTTAGTAGGATGGAGGCTTCTGGAAAATGGTTTGTACCTCCAGAAGGAATGTTTCCATGTGCTTTGCTCTTAGTTTTATTGGTCACTTAAAACTGTCTTTTAAAAATGTCAGTTTATAGGTGTGGTGGTGCATCCCTTTACTCTTGGCTCTAAGGAGGCAGAGGCAGGCAGATCTCTGGGAGTGCAATGCTAGCCTGGTCTACATAGCAGTTGCAGGCCAGGTGGAACTACATAGCAACACCCATGCTCAAAACACCTTGGACTGCCCCAGATCCTTGCATACGGATGCATATGTGTACAGTTCCTGAGAAAGTGACCCCCAATTTCTGGGGGCCTCAGAGAGCAGTGACCCTGTGAGAAATCCACATACACACAGTATTTGTGTCTAACTTGGGGCTGGGAATAGGAACAAAGTTTATGTTTTTAGGAGACACCAGGATTCTTGACGATCCTATATATTTTAAATATGGTACAGACATGATACAGAACTACTACATGTGCATTCTAAGGGCCGGGGTGCAGGTCGTGGTGAAGCACTTGCCAAGCATGTGTGAGGGACTGGGTTTGCTCTCATCTGTCAATAAACAACAAAGAAAAAGCCGTTTTTCCCCCCTGAGAATTCATCAGAATAATCTCAAATCATTTCTTATAGAAAACACATAACCTTTGCTTCTTACTCTACATAGGATTTATTTTATACCTGAAAGTTATTTTTGCTCCTTTTTTTTCTATCTTAAGTAGGTGGTTACGTGGTTTCACATTTCTAAGTATGGAGCTGGAGGTTTGGCTCAGTGATTGAGTGTATGCTGAGTTTGCCTGAGGCCTTGGGTTTGATTCCTGGAACTAGGGGGAAAAATCTAAATATAGCAACACTTAAATAGAGAATTCCTACCTCTGCCACTCCAACCCCATCCCTCTCACACCTAGTTACTTGATTCATTTCTTTATGGGGAAGTAGTCAGATTCCTGAATTAGTCATGGTTCTCTAAAGCACAGACTTAGAGGGAGAGGCAGGCACAGAGACAGAGGCAGAGGCAGACAGCAGAAGGGAGAACTCCATGGCCAGTGTGATATGTGTAAGCACCTTCGAGCTACAGACACAGGCTCAAATAGCAGCAGAGTCTGAGTCCCACAGGGTAGCAGGCTGGAACTCAGCCATAGTCTGGAAAGGAATTGTTTCTACTTTGGGGAATCCCAGTCTTTGCTTTTAGAGCTGCCAACTTATTAGATGAGGCCCACATATTTTGGAGGAAGATCTGCTTTACATAATCTTCCTGTAGATATTAGCCAAATCTAAAGAATACCACCATAACTACATTTAGATGATTCTATATCCGAGTAGTTGGGCATCATAGCCTGCCCAAGTTGACATGTAAAATAGTCCATAGCGGTTTCTTAATGAAGACGTCTAAAAGGAAGAGCAAATATCCCATCCTTCTCTTGGCTTAGCAGGGAAGGAGTTAACCAGTGCTTTTTGTTTTCCTGCTGGCATTTCATTTGGAGATCTTTCTAAACTAGACCCAAGAGCTTCCCCCTTTTCTTTTTACACACTCATATAACATTCTTTACAGCTATAAAATCAGAATAAATGTGATTATATCAAAGTTAAAAAAACTTTTGCATGACTAAACAAATAAAACATTTTTTCAAAAAGCCAACAAACCCAAAAGCATAATAAACATAATATTTCCAAGTTTGATCACAAACAGGTCATACTTGCTAGGAATGTATTAGAAAACAGCCACAAAAAATCCAAAACAAAACTGAATGTAGACCTCACGGAGAAAGGAAACATAGAAGACCTTAACCATGTGAACACTGTGGACTTCTTATGGGACCAGAAATTCCAGGGACAGCATGGGAATACTGAATTTTACCTATAAGTTTGGGCAAATTCCCTACAAGCTAGATAGCACAGTCTTTTCATGAGGCCATAGGAACAGAGATACTCTTTCTAATGGGGGTATAAATGGAACAACCCCCAAGAGGAGAACTTGGCAGGGTGTAACCAACTGTAAATTAATTCATTGTGGAATTTAATCTGGAAAGCAGGCCTGTGCTGGAAAGTGAGACCTCATCCCAACAATGCATAAGATACAGAAGACGCCAGGGTCCATCTTGAGGAAGGGGTTGGTGAACTTGGACACAAGCTGGGTGGAAATCACTTAATTAGCAATGCTGTAAAGGGAAAGCATGGATGAGAGCTGCACAGATAATATAGCCCAAAGGTGTGGGTGCACAGTAGGGCCTTTACCTCACCTGACAAATGTGCACATAAGATTCCCCCAGTTCTTTCATCTCCATCCTCACGGCACCTCCATGGCTCTCTCACTCATCTCCCAGTCTACAGAGCAGCCGGGATCTGAGCAGCATCTGCTCTGTGTGAAGCATGGCAGACAGCTGCAGCGTTCAGAGCATGGGCTAGCCTTTACTTATAGCAAAACCCTTTATGGGAGTAAGGGCCCAAGTGAGCTTCATTAAAGTCACAAATAAGACCCTGTCAGCACAGCACCTTCTCTCAGGTAGGAAAAAAAATGAAAGCATTATCCTTGGCCTGTAGGTTTGCCAAGCTGTTTGCTTTTCTGATACTATCCTGTGTTCTAGCTGTGGCCCCTTGGCAGTTTCTGGAAATATTTGAGATTTCTCCCCTATGCTTGGAATGTTCTTTCTTACCCTTCCTCCTTCCCCAGGGGCTCCAGGTCCCAAGTTCTGCCACCACCTCCACTGGTGATCCTCACCCACCCCTGTGTACACAGCCTGTCTTCTCCATAGTGCTCGGCAATAGATCCACAGGGATGTGTGTGTATGCATGGTGTATCTTAGATGTAATTGAATTTGCAGATCTGGGAGAGAGTCTTCCATCCCTGCTGGGCTCGGTCTGCTGCAGACCAGTTCTGGTTCAGTGTGCCTGTGGCACCTGCATCCTGACCCATCAAATGCTCATCAACCTCCTAAGGTCCCTGACTCCACAGCTGAGCTGTGACAAGAGCACTGTATCTTCATTCCCTGCACTGTGTGTGGCTACAGATGAATAACTGACTTAACCAAGCAAGGATGAGCAGGGAGAGGAACAGAAATACAAGTGAAGGAGTCAATGAAGAAATAAACCCTGAGTGAACATGGCAAGTGAGTGTGGTAGAAATGAGGGGTTCTAGACTTTAGCTACCCCACTGTGGAAAGCTTGGAACAGTGTGATGAGCCAACCCCAGGAGTGCCTAGACGTCTCAACCTCTCCTCAGAGTATTTCAGAGTTCTTCTCCACCCTGGCCACTCTGGATGGAGCACAAGCCCTGTACCATGGAAGCTGGTTCTGGCTGGATCACTGCTCCCTCTTTCTATAGTGTCTGGCCTTCATGAATCGTAAGTAAGTGGAACATTAAATTCACAAGGCAAAGAAAGTCAAAACTCAAGTAGGTTGCCTAGGAAGTTAACCATTAACCGCGCACTTTGCATTTTCTACAAGCAGTTCCCAGCTCTGGAGGCTTTTGAAACCATTTTCATTTCTATTTTATGTGGTGGGTCACAACATGACTTAGGGAGTGGATTCTCTCCTTCTGCCTTGTGGCAGCAGAGTCAGTTCTGCTGCTGAGTTGCATGGTTCAGGCTAGCTGATCCACAAACTCCTGGCTGACATATATATATATGTTTTAATACCTTCCTTCTTGCCTTGGGCATGTTGGGGTTGGAGATGTGAGCTACTACATCTGGCCACGGATTTTAACATGGATTCTGAGGATCAGACTCAGGTCACTGGGCTTGCATGGCAGGCGCTCCCCCCCACCCCTTGGACTGTCAGCCCGACCAGTTTGTTTTGTCTTGGGTCCTGGAAACCAAACATTTCTCAGGCATGCCAAACCTTAGCTACATTGCCAGATCTTTGCTGTTGTCTCTTTATTATGTTTTTATTAATGCATGAGCAATGTTTCCATTCACAAATACAGTTAGGGGATATTTGAAAAGTCCTATGGGTTCCCTGGACAGTGAATGCTTTTATGAAAGCCATAGTGCTGGAATCACCCAGACCTACAAACCTCTACGTGCTGAAGGGCATCTTTACTCCTCATGATCTCTCCTGCCTAACTTTTTAAATTCTCATTCCAGTTCTTGGAGAAGAAGGCTGCTACCTTACGTAATCAGAAAATACTGTACCAGTCTTCCAAAGTTTTCCGTACCAGCCCTCTGCCAGCCTCCATTCCTCCACAAACCCTGCTGTCTTGGGACCTCCTTCGAGATGTCTTTGTACCCTGCTCAGTGCTCTCCTGCCCCCCTCTGTGTCTGTCAGCACATGACCAGTCTGCAACACATTCTGTGTGGCATTTCATCTCAGGACTCCGTGTGGTGCCAGTTCTGACCTATTCTTGGAGTTGATCCATTTGTCAATTCCTGTCCAGCCTGTAGGACCCAGAGAGCTTGTTGGCTTGGATTCTGGTTCATTTTGCTAATGGACAAAGGTTTCTCCTCCATCCTTGTCTTCTTGAAAGAATTTAACTGAGAGGCAGAGACAGTGGCTGTTTAAACAGAAGTTTATTTAGTAAATCAAATCAAATCTAGGGAGACTGTGGCGGGTGGTCCTGGAGAAGGATGATTAACAGTCCATTGGGTCCTATGCTGTGGTTTTTGGAGGAGTTTCTTATGAATATTTATGAGGTAGGTAGTATATGCCTTAAATCCCAACCCTTAATCAGGATATTTATTTCCATGATCCTCTTGAAAAGCTAACAAAGAAGGTCAAAACTAAACTGAAAATGATGTTACCATGAGCCCATGATGTTATGATGAACCCACGATCTCTTTATGTCATGAACCTTTTGCTAGTGCACATGGACCGGAATTGGAAAAGTGCCCTGGTGTCATTTTCTGATGTAGGAGGAAGACTGTAACTGCAGTTTCAAGCATGCTTCAACACAGAAGGACAGTTTGACTGTTAGAGAGATATAACAACCAAGACAGGGCTCAGTGTCCTTGGGTCCCTTATGTCTAACTTCCTGCCCAACCAGGAGACAGCTAGCAAGACTCAGCTACCATTTTCCTTGGGTCTTTCATATCTGTGCACCCCAACTCTAACCCCCATCTCAATTTTGCCCTTATGTTGTGCAAAGTTACAGAATTCTGGCTATTTGTTCTTTTCCTCTGGATACATCTAGTGGCCAGAGATTGGGGGGGGGGGGGGGCCGATTGTTTGTTTTGTTTTTAGTGTGATTTTTATCTTGTAGCATCTTTGAAACAATCCTTAAGGTGGCTTTGTTAAAGTCCTAAATATCTTACCTTTATACTAACCCTAATCTGAACCTAGCTAGGAAACTAGAATTTGACTAAATATGTTTTGTGGCAAAACAGTTTGTGGCTGCATCTGAAGAAGATGGGAAGCCTGTGGACCCTGGCTAGGTCCTTCTGAAGTACCTTGCTGTCTTAGACCATTTTTAGGTGCTACTGGGACCACGCCTCATGTAGCAGTTTATTAAAAAGTAACATTTCATATCGTAATGAGTGACTGTAGCAACAAGATTCAACAAGATTGCATGCCTCACCATGATGATTCTTTATGTTTGAAATTCTCCCTAATTAGACATCTTTTTCTGCAAGTCAAAAGATGTAATTTATCTTGCAGTTATGCATAAATTGGAGCACTGCTGGGTGCCACTGGCATTGTCATTAAAACATTATTTGGTAAATTAGATCTGTATTTAGTTCAGTTCTAATGATTGAAATATTATTGTGACAGATAACAGAAGAAGGGCTGAGTGCTTCCCTGTGTGGATTTTCTTTCTGTCACATCATGTTAAAGTTCTATGCATCTCAAGGCTACAGAAACTCCCAGAAAAGCATGGGTCCTCCTTGGGCTCTTACATCCCACTGTCTATTCCCTTGAAAAGCTGTTTGCTTTTTCCATCTCTGCATCCCTAGTCTTCAAACCTCTTCTAATTCTTCCCTCTGGATTTCTCTTTTCCTTCATGACAAAACTCTCTGAGAAGGTATGGTCCCCAGACTTTGCCCCTCACTAGTCCTTTCCAGTTAACATTGGAGTTACATGGTTGGGTGAACCTACTGGGCAGCAGCTAAAGCCCCCTTGTGGCTGGGCAGTCAGATGTCACTGGCAGGATCGTAAATGCAGGTCTACGATAGAAGTCTCTTCAGAAAATGGATTCTCCATAGCTGATCAATTAAGAGAAGTGTGTTCCCACTGCTGAGGGTAGCAGAAAACCTGAGGCAATACCAATACACAGGAAGATGGATTGATTCCAATGTTCTCTGACCCCGCAATGGGGAAGACTGGGCAGGGTATAGGCTCCAAGGCCCAAATATATCTGTTGAAAATTGAAGCAGAATTGAATGTACCATTTGCTGAGAATCAACTATTTGTGTTATGACCTAAATTTAGACCCATTTTTTATGCCTCCTTCTGTTGTTTTATTTGGGAAATGGTATCTTAAAATAGTTTGCTTTATCAGTAAAGAGAAGAATGTAGCTTTTTTTTTTTAAATTAAAAGAAATCCAGTTGACAGTTGACTTCTGTCCCTCTGTCAACAGACATCCAAGTAGATGGAGAGGCTGAGGGTCTGTGAAGCAAAATGAAGAAAGACCTGTGCTGTTTCCCCTGCCTGTGGGGCAGTTCCCTCTGCTCTGTCTTCCAAGAGAACTGCCCTGCTCCAAGGAGTTGGTCTATACCTGCCTAGCGTCTTGGCCTTGTCTGCAATTCCTGTCCCATCCCATGACAACCCTCCTGCTTACTCTAAAACTTCAACAGAATAGTGGCACTTGTTTTTTTTTCTCTCTGCTGATGGTTTTGATGCCAACATAGCCTTACCTATGCTGCTGCTTAATCTTGCAGAACCTCTTATATGCAGGAACTCTGTGTGTATGTTTGTATGTGTGTGTACACAAAATATATAATATGCATTACATATATGGGTATATATATAATACAGATCCATATATACCTACATATAATATGTAACATATATATTATATGTTATAATATATAACAAACATGTAATATATTATGTACCTATATGTCATTTTATATACCATACCATATATACACACACACATATATAATATACCCCTTATAGTCTACATATATGTATGTGATATGTATTAGTATATATAATAGCTTACATATTAACATATACAGGAAGCTCTATATGTCTGTGCTTCTACTTTCACAGATTCAGTCAGACACAGGTAGAAAATATTCCAAGAAAAAAAATGTTAGCTTGAACAAGACTTTTTTTCTTATTATTGTTCTGTTGATAGAATAATTGAACTATTTATATAGCATTTGCATTACATTAAGTTCATCTAGAAATGGTAGAGTATATAGGAAGATACAGGTAAGTCCTATACAACTAGAATACTGTTTGATATAGGGGACTTGAACATCCCTGTGTTTTGGTGCCTTTGGCAGGTGGGGTATCCTGGAACCAGTCTCCTATGGATAGGGGTGAAGGATTCTGCACATACACAGTCATATACACATACAGGCATATCCCACCTTAAGGAATCCTTGTAAAAATGGTATGGTAACTCTCATTGGGCAGATAAGGAAAATGCCTCCCATAGAGGTTGCATTTTGTGCTTTTATTAGAGTCAACACTACTATGAAATGTCACAGTGTAATATATGACAGCTCAGGCTCTGCCACCGGTGCTTGGGTCAAGATCCCAGCTCTATGCCTGATCACTTTAGGGTCAAAGGTCAGTTACTGTCTCTTCATTTAGGTTCTCATTGGTAGCATGAGATAGAAAATTATGGGCAATTATAAAATCTGATTGGCTTAATGTATGCAGGAAGCTTAGGCAGACATGGTGTGTGGTTAAATCTTCAACCATGTTGCCTCTGGGGTTAAACTCAATGCTGAGCATAGGAAATATGAACACTGTCCCTTTTGACCCCATGCTCCAACAGTGACTGCTAGTTTGTGCCTCTGTCTGTATTATCTTCTTCCTTGTCACTATGACAAATACCTGACAGAAACAACCTAAGGGGGAAAGGTTTACCTCTGCTCATGGTTTCAGAGTGTTCTGTCCATGGTCACTGAGGCAGAGTGTCAGTCATAGTGGTGGAGAGTGTTTGAGTATACAGTGGAGAGCTGTTCACTTTGAGGGGGACCCAGAGGCACAGAATGAAATAAGAAGGCACCAGGAATAATAGACTCCCAAGAACTCATTTTCAGTGAGGTGACCTGTTTCCTCCAGCCCCACCTCCCAAAGTCTCCAGAACCTGCAAAACCAGCATGACAAGTTAGAGACCAGGCTTTCAAACTATGAGCCTGGAGGGAACTTTCAGAGTCAAACCATGAGAGCAGATGCCTGTGGGACTCAAGAGTCTCCCTGTGGCCAGCACTGAGCAAGGCAGGTATGTGGGAGAGGCAAGAGTTTTAGCTCAGCTCAGCTCTCCCATGCCAGCTTCAGTGAGGTCTTGAGAGTCACAGCCATGCAGGTCGTTGTGCTCCCACACACCCACAGAGAGGCCTTTCCGTGTTCTGACTTCATTTTAAATATAAATGGATTTCCACTCCCTACAGTACCGCAAGCCTTATACTTTCAATTAATATTTGCATAATCATCCCAGTCTATCAGTGGGGATCTGTGATCTGGTCTTAACAGCTGTGTAATGCTTTTCTTTGAAGTCTGCAAGAAACTCATAGTCTCAAATTAATTTTTCTTGCTATACATAAATTATTTTTCCCCTAACAACAAGATAACCAACCGAAATAAAACTTTATGTGCAGTAAACAAGGGAGCAGACAACCTCAGACCTGGAAGTTCTGAGCATTCTGCAGAGTATCTTGGGGGAAGTGATGGATAGTAAGCCCTTCTAGAGGCAAAGTGAGCAGGCATGGAGTGGAGGCATGTATCCAGCATATTTGGAAAGATCTTGGCAGGTTTGGGTAAGGGTCTGGGCACAGGTTAGTTTCATCCAGTCCCTTTTCTGACATCTGGTTAAACTACTATGGACTCACATACCAGGAACCAGCTGTGTGATCAAGGAGAGCTGCCTCCTGTTCTGCTGAAATGAGGATGAGCCAGGCTTGAAACGAGGCTTCCAGTGGACAGTGTCCTGTATGCAGGACAGTGGTGAGCGTGTTACGATAGCGTGTTACTTTATTTATTTATTTATTTATTTATTTACATTCAAATTTCAGTGTGTATTGAACCAGCCGAGAGACAATAGGAGACAGCTCTCAGGTTATGGGTACGATGTTTCTTCTCAGTTGATAGCGAGGAAGGTAAGCACTTGAACTGCAAGAGCCAGCTCTGGCTGCGACAGGTAACTCCCATTCCCTACTTCGTCAAAGAGCCCATGTTGTTAGGGTCTTGAGGCATGGCTTTGTTCTTGTTTTGCCAGCATCTTTGATGCCTCCTTGAATTCAGGGCCATGAATTCCATCCATGCCCCTAGAAGTTCATTTCTGTTAACTGTTTGACTCCAACTTGAGAGTCTTGCTTGGTCTTTGAGCCTTGTGGGAGTGTGTTTTGGCTCCGTGTCCTTGCCACCTTCCTTGGGCAGCTGTTAGGAGAGTGAACACGAGATGCTTTTCTGCACTATAGAAGATGTGGTTTGGCGGAGATCCTGCAGTCCTTTGTAGCGAGAAGCTATATTAATCCCACTTGATTGTTAAAAAGCATCTCTAATGGAATTTCAATTGCACTGCAGCCCCTGGATAAACCTGCCTAACTCTGTTAAAAGGCCCGAGATGAAAACATATTTCACTGACAGGGAGCTGAGCTTTAGTTTTCTGTTGTGGCTGTAAACCACCCTGAAATGTAGTAACATTGAACATCCACATTTTTTTTGTGTGTGTTCACAATTTTGTGATGGAGGAATTTAGGAAGGGCACAGCAGAAACATTTTACTTGTGACATCAATTCCCACAGATAGCTGGGATATTTGACTGGGGCCATATGTTTGGGGTCATGGTTCTTGACTACTGGTCAACTTTCTTGGTTCTCCACAGTGTGTCTCCTGGGACTGTATGCTCAAGAAGATTCTTGTTATGGACTGGATCTTAAATGTCCCTCAGAAACACAGGTGTTGAAGGTTTGGTTCCTGAGTATATCAGAGTTCAAAGGTTGAGCGTTGGAATGTGATTGAGTCATGCGGCATTTGACCTCCTTTGATGGAATAATAGCTTAATAGTCTACAGTGAGGCGATGGAGACTATGGGAAGTAGAGGCTACTTGGAGAAGGGGTGTGGTCACTGGTATATGTCCTTAAAGGGTACAGTTGGTCCTTTGCTCTCCTTCCTGACTCCGTGACTTGAGCAACTCATCTCCACCCAATGCTCTGGACCACAAGCCCAGGAAAAATGGATCCAAGTAACCGTGGACTCAAACCCTGAGCTGGTTTAATAAAACCAAATTAGGTTTAGACACTTTGTCACCATGGCTGAAAGGTGACAGAGACACAGTTGTTCCTCTCATGCATTATAGCAAGAAGGAGACTGCAAAGATGGAAGTCACTGCCCAGTCAGCTTTCTCTCTGTGTGTGGCCTTCCCACGTGGCTGTTTGTGTCTATTTCCTGGCTTCATATTTGCTACGTGGCATATAACACGTATGGGGGAGGAGCTTGGCCCCAAGCTGCATGGATTCTCATGACTCGATTTTTTGTTTGAGTGTCACCTCTAGCACCTTCTCTTGTTCAAGCAAGCCACAAGGCTGGCTCGTGTGCATGGGGAAGGAATTAGACCTTCTTGCTCAATAGAGAAGCCACCTCTAATGTTCTACAGAAGGCTCCTTTTTAAATTCCAGCTTTAAAGTGTTTTAATACCCTCAGATGAGATTCAACATAATGTCTCACTTTAATATTTAATATTTTGTTCAAATGTTTCACATAATAGCAGAGACCATTTCATCCTAGCCCTTAAGATCTTCAAACTGTAAAGACATGCTTCTCAGAATTGATGCACGTGTGAAGAGAAACTGCTACAAACGAACAAATGGCTGACTTAGAAATTTGACTGCTGCAAATTGGGGTAAAGCATTCTGTCTCCAGGGAGCCAGGCTCATCTCCAGTCCTGCTAGAGACAGTTACCTGGCTGGAGCTGCTTATAAGTAATGGTCACCATAAATGTGTGGCAACCTTACATATGCCCTGGGTCCTCTGTGCTTGTTTTCTGGGTGACTGTGTTCTAAGAAAGTTGTTGCGATGTACTTCAGATTGCATAGGGCAAGCAACAGAAACTTCCTCTGTCTCAGTACTCTGGAGACTGAAGCCTGAAGTGATGGTGTTGGCAGAGTCACTCCCTTTCAATGGCCTTTTCCAGGACCAGCTACAAGCTTTGGTGGTGCGATGGCAAACTTTTCTTTTTGGTTCACAGATACATCACTCTCGTATCTACCTTTCTGGTGGCATTACATCCTCCCCATGTGCATGTCTCTGCTCAATTCTCTTCTGTGTATAAGGACACAGTTGGATTGGGTTGGGACCCATCTGTTCTAATACAGCTTCATCTTTATGGATGCTGACTGTGGTGGTCTAAATAAGGATGCTGAGGTCTTAGGGGTTGGGATGCCAATATATGAATGTCAAGGAAGACGGAGTTCAACTTACAACATGGGATTGCCTTTGATTTATTAAAATTAATAATTTTAATTTTTCCATGGGAAATAAGCAGATAAAGCCACAAGAATAATTTAATGCTAAAACTAATAAATCAAGACATAGGGGTATTGTACTGAAGAAAGTAAGGCCATTGAATTTTAATGTTAATGCTTCTTAATGCATGTAATTGTCCATTTGCCCCTCAAGACCAAGAGTCCGAGATAGAAGTGCATGTATTTTTCACCAGGGCTGAAATGTGACTTAGAAGGAGGTGATTCTCTGTGCTATGCTCCAGATATCTGTCCAGGTCACCTTTATCATAGGTCCCAGTTGACAGGCCCTTTCCTTCTTCTGGGACTAATGATTCACTTCTAAGCCTCCTCACTGACCCTTCCTCACAGACCCATCTTTTCTGATCTCAGAGCTCAGGAGTTGAATACACTTGTATGGAGGAGGCTTATGAGAGACTGTGTGGGTAGTGGTTATTTAATTTAGATTATGAGTCATCTGTTCTCTTAGTTATTTATGCTCTAACGTATTCATATCTTCTAAATTATTTATCATGATTTATTTAATTAGTGAAAATTTTGTAGTTGTACATATCTGTATGATGGAGTATCATTTCAAGAACATGTGCCATGTATAATGTCATATAGGGTAGCTGAGATAGATAGATAGATAGATATCCTTAAGCATTTATATCTTTGTTTTGGGAACATTCAACATCATTTCTGCTACCTATTTTAAGTACATAATGGTGAATTACTGAGGTTTTCCTACTGTGCTAGAGAATAGGAGTCACTCATCCTGTCCCAGGCCACTTCTGTACCACCATTCAACTCCTCTCTCTGTATCCCCTCACCACCTTCTCCAACCCCAGTAACCACAGTTCCACCCTGCTTCAGCAAGGTCAGCAACTATCACAGCTTTAGGTGTTGCTATCAGTTCTTCCAAAGGCAGGTTGTGGCCACTCCCCTGGCCTCTTCCTGGTTTCCCAGCATGGCACAAGCAACTATTTACTGTTGTCACTCTCTGTGTTCCACTGGGTCTCATCAGGGTCTCACTGCTTTATCAGTGCTAGTAGTCTGAAAGGAATTTCGTCAGCTTGGCCCCAGAACTTAACAGCGAACTCTGGTGTGCAGCGTTTTAGAAATCAGGTTTGAAAGCTCCTAGGGAAGTATCACAGCTCGCTGAGCTCCCCAAAGAAGGTGCCTGAGAACTACATTATTGCTTTGTTCTTGTTCTTGGCGATATTGCTTCTTACCAATATTATTTACTGACTGATTTGCTTGTTGGTTGTTTAAACAAGGTTTTATGTAACCCAGGGTATAGGAAGAAAAAAATGTTAGAGTGTGGTTTTCAGCAGCACCAAAGAGGGGTTGCTTCTCAATTTGCATCAGGGGCATGCTGATAACTAGCTGACATTTGTCTTCTGAACAGCTCATGTCTCTATGAGCATGGTCTTGAACCTCTGATTCTCTCACTTCCATCTCTCAAGAGTGATGTCCAGGGATTAAGGGTGTCTGCCCCCACGCCCATGAGTACTTACCACAGCAGCACAGGCTGAAAGAGGACTTCAGAGAGCCACCCAGTCAGTTGCCAGGGAATACAAAATAGAAACAACAAACCCCCAGACTCTGTAGACTTTCACCAAATGAGAGTCCGTTCTTTTTTCTTAGTTAAAGACTGTCCCACACTGCGCTTCCCTTAGCAGGTACCCGTATGTAAGCACCATAAATGCATATGCTGCAGTGCTGGGCAGGGAACCTCAGGTTCCACATTTGATATCCAGCATTCATGTGTAAAGTAACGGCCCCCAGACTGCATTGTAGTCACCATTTCAGAATGGTGTGCTTTCAATTTCTGTTCCTTTTGGAATTTCCTCTTCCTCTCCCCTCCTCTTCTCTTTCCCTTCCCTTTCCTCTCTTCCCCTCCCCTCCCCTCCCCTCCCCTCCCCTCCCCTCCCCTCCCCTCCCCTCCCCTCCCTCCCTCCCTCCCTCCCTCCCTCCCTCCCTCCCTTCCTTCCTTCCTTCCTTCCTTCCTTCCTTCCTCTCTTGACAGGGTCCCAACCTTGAGATCCACACTGACATGGGATTTGCTATATAGCCAAACTGTCTTTGCCTTCTCCTGTCTCAGCTTCCCAGAGCTGGGATTACAGGCATGAGCCACACACCAGACTTTGGATTTCCTGTTTCTTTTTGTCTGTTTTTCTCAGGGCACGAGGAGGAGTCTAGCTGTTCCCTATGACCTCTGTGTGAGCCTAGCACTGACATACACTTTACTAAGGTACATTTTCTTTTGGTTATTAGTAGTTTTATTCTAGCAAACCGTAGATTATTGTCACATTGACTGTGAAAATTGTTGCCATACATCATCTATGCTTTAGTGTCACTGAGCCAGTTATCTTCACCCAGGCCTTGCAGAGGTGATGAGTGACACTGTCAGAAGAGCTTAATGAAAGTGCAGTGGTTTGGGGGCAATACCATGTTCCTCTTCT
This sequence comes from Arvicanthis niloticus, assembly GCF_011762505.2. NCBI lineage: Eukaryota > Metazoa > Chordata > Mammalia > Rodentia > Muridae > Arvicanthis > Arvicanthis niloticus. The sequence goes on along the minus strand of NC_047658.1, from coordinate 37,426,653 downwards.
TGGACACCCTGCTATCCATCTCTACTGCTCAGGTGGATTAATGCTGTATGAGTGACATGGATGCCATCTAAAACATGTAGGTTCTCCTACCCCACTTTAAGCTCTGGGCAGACCATGCTACCAGCCACTGCCCTGGTTTCCTTAGATCCGCTGATGAAAGATACACATACACATAACTCATTTTTGACCTGCCTTATGGCTCAGCAGCTGAGCTCTTCTAAGCCTACTAAGGCTAGTGTGCCCTTCCCTCTGGTGCTCCTAGCTAAACACCGTAACTCTGCCCTCAACTAAGTTGTAGCAAAACTTGGACTTTTGTTCTCTAGGGCACCAGTCCCCATCCTGAGATCCCTGGACTACCAAGAACTTGACACATGCATGCTCTGTTTCTGGCTTCAGGTAGTTCCACCATCAAGAGAAGATGGCACTTGCACCAGTGAATAGTTTGTCTTAGCCCAGCTGCTCAGCTTGTCTTCTTGGTATGTTAGCACCATGCTGTCACGGATGGGCATGAGTGTGCCAGCATTAAGGCTGTACATTCATGCTCAGATGTCATCTGGGAAGCATCTAGTTGTCTAGATTGTTCTTAGGGTGATAAGATGCCCAACCTGCAATACTGGGTTTTCCCTGCACGCTCCGAAGGCCTGCTGTTCAGAAGACAAATGTCAGCTAGTTATCAGCATGCCCCTGATGCAGATTGAGAAGCAACCCCTCTTTGGTGTTGCTGAAAACCACACTCTAACATTTTTTTTTTCTTCCTATACTAAGCAGGCAAACATTACATGAAGCCCATTCATTTGAACTGGAACTCATCTCCTGTGTGAGTTGATTTGAGTCAGGGATAGCATCAGAGCAGTGACAACTTACTGGCATGTTGTAGGTGTCGTGAAAATACAGTGCTTGTGCTCGGCCCTGGGGATCTGAGCAGTATTTATAAAAGCAGCTTACAGGAAGGCAGAGTGGGACTGTGGGAGATATTTATGTTTCGTGATTGCTGTTTGGACTTCTAAAATAAACTTTGTCTTCTAGAACAGATTCACATGTATGGAAAACTAGGGTGGCTGTCGAAAGCACGCCCTGGGTCCCTCCACTGGGCACATTTTGGATTTGGCCAGTACGTTTATGAAAGTTAGTGAGCCAGCACTAATGCAGCATTATTAATTCAAGCCCACAGTTAACTCATAGTTCTTTAGTGTATACTCAGATCTCATCCAGGATGCCGAGTGTTAGGGGTTGAATCTGATATGACCCTACATCCTTCTCTCTCCCCTATCTTCCTCCTTTCCCTTCTGTCTCCCTCCCCTTAAATGCTTAAAATTTGGGGCAGCGTTTGGATTTGTTCCTTGTGCTGTATGGAGCATTGGCTCAAACACATGCCTGTTGCCACGTGTTCACTGTCACCGCATTGTAAAAGTGGCTTCCCTGGGCACTTCAGCTATCCGGCCCTTCCCACCGCTGTAAAGTCCTGGCAAGCACTGGCTTCACTAGGCTGCAGTCACTATGGCTGCGGTTTTGATGGAATTGGATAATGAGAGCTGAGGTAAACAGATCAGGTGTGAGGTAAAATGAAGGGTAGGTACAGGCCAGGTGTGGGCTGTGTTGAGTGGGCTCCAGCTGTGGTACCAGAGGCTCATCTTGTTCCCCTTGGTTTTGGGGGGGGGGGGGTTGGTTGGTTTGCTTCATTTCATTTTTGTCTTTTGGTTTTTATTTTCCTCCTCTTTGGTCTTTGGACTTCCCCCAGCTGTCCTTGTGTCTCTCTCGCTGTCACTCATGTGATCATCTTGAAGCTCTGCTGGTGTGACAAGTCATGGAGGTGGGGTGATTTAACCCAATGACAGACTTTTGTGGTACCTGGGCTATGGTCATCACAAACGCTCCTTAGACTTCTTTTCTCCTGGGGAAAGACCCTTGGTCTAGATGGGAGACTGTGCAGGTAAAGCTTGTATTCTGCAGAGTAGACTGTAATACGGGGCTTTTGTCCAGGCTTCCCCATGCACAGCCCACAGCTGACCTGCCTGGGCTCTTAGCCGGGAGAACATGAGGATATTCTTAGAGATTTCTGGCTTCACAGGATTCAGATCTCAAAGAATTTTGTTCTGGATTCCACTTTTCTAGCAACTCGGAGCAAAGCCACTCGTCTTTGGTGTGCTCTCTTGTGCTGCCCTGTAGGAACAGAGGCTAGATGTCACCATTTGCCTTTTTACACAGGAATTGTTACCCGACATGAATCTCTCACTAGTGACTGTGTGTCTGAAATCTGGGCGTCTTTACCTCTAGTCTTGGGTCTGAGTTCCCTCTGCTGTGCTTCAGTTGACAGCAGCCATTAGCTTCAGTGGTTGGAGAATCAGGGCTTCTGAACAGTCAAGGATGTCATGGTTGATTCGACTTGAATTCACTTGTATTCCTGCAAAGGAATTGGGGTTCTCCTAAGCTGCTTAGACAGAAAGACTAGGGCTAATAGCTGAGCATCGTGGGATACGGCTGAGGGAGGAGGGTTGTAAATCGGAGGACAGTCTGAACTAGACAGAAAGGTCTTTTCTCAAAGCAACAACTAAACAAAACCCTGCCGTTCGACTCTCTGTTCTAGAATTGGCTAATGCTTTTTATAATTGTGTCTGGCTCTCATGTTCTTCCTCTCTCCACTGTGTCTAGTTTGGAACCATGAGAGCTTCTGGAACTCCTAAGACTCTCTTCCCATTCATCTGAAATTAAATGACAGCCTGCTGTAAACTGTCTCCTGATGCCTGTGGCAGTGCCCCCGGCAGCACCGAGGTGCTCCTGGAACCTTCCCTGGGAGCTCCCGTTCAGTGTGAGTGGGTGGCACAGATGTCAAAATAAGACAGCCTTGCTTTTTATACCTCTGTTTTGAATAGAATAGTTATTTTAAATGGCATACAGTCAAAATGTAGGTTTTTATATGGGCCTTTAAGCAAATTGGCTTCTTGTCGCTCAGTTTTGCAGAGGATAGGGTTGGAGCTATCCGCTGTGCGGAGAGGACATCTGGTTGCAGAAACTGGTTCCTGCCTATTCGTTGCCAGTTTGCTTCTGTCTGTTGCGCTAAGCCTAAAGATAAGCTAGCACATCGTCCTTTATTTGTACTGCTGAGAATTTGCCATCAGTGTATATGTGATTCTGTTGAAACAATTGAAAAAAAAACTAGTACCTCAAATCAGGACATTTCTGTGGGGAACCAAGATCAGGTAGACATTCAGTTATGTAGGATCTAAGCTGCAAAGGGACAGCCAAGCTGTGAATGACACCACAGAGCTTCAAAGAAACTACACTGTGACACCTTGGGAGGAGGCAGCATGTGATCTTAGTGCATTCATTTGACCATCACTTCCTACCTTTCTAGAGACTTCTTTGAGACCACTAAAGCAGCGAGGTGTCACATGAGTTGGACACACAGCCATTGTACAAACTTTCCGGGTTAATACATAAATATTATTGGCATGAACACAATCACACAATCGGGATTTTCTATGGTATATCTAATATACTTGAGCATTTTAACAAGCCAGCAGTTATGGTAATTTTAATGGGAGATTCCTGTTCCACTTTGCATAAGTGATGAATTTAAATTTGATTGAGTCTTTGAATGCAAATCTTCAGAGAATAAAGATAGAATTCCTTAATGCTTCGTGGTCTGCCTCGGAGTATTCTGATTCAAGCATTTTATTTTTACATTATTCCATTTACCAGGGCATTTGAAAAAGAACATGGTTTTGCCTTTGGCTTTGTAATTACCATAATCTGATTACTGTACTTTTTAAATGGACCAATAGGCAGAATATGCCTGAAAATTTTGAGGTATTGAGGTATAGCAGAGTTGACATCTGTGCTCCTACATGTTTCATTGTATTGATGGCAGTAACCATATAGGGCTTTAAATGCTACTCAGAGTAGTTACATTTGACCTAGTATTTGAAAGTGGCAATAACTGAAAGTACTTGGGGCCATACACTGAGTTCTCTTTTACCATTGCAGTTTAATTATCAAACACTGAATTCCTTATCTTCCCTCTAAAACTTCCTTTGAATGGTTCCTTTCACTTCTGTTTGATATGATGCTTTTACTACTCGGCAACCTTATACTTGGACCAAAAAGTTGTCCACAATGCAATCGTATTGCATATGGCTTCTGTAATGTCATTAATTTGCCTTGTAACTTGAAAGGACTTCAGACTGTGAGTATGTAAGAGGTTCTGGCAGATGGCTTGTGTCACTGAGCATAACAGGGATCTGGACCTTCTTCTCTCACCTTTTAAAAGATGTTAACTGCAGATGGATAACCTGTGCAGAAGAAGAGCATGGTGTGCCCAGCTGGGCTTCTGCTGCCTGCTGTGAGCACCACTCACTCCTGGCCATTCTTGTCATCAGTAACCCATTGCTGCTCCCCCTGAGGCATCAGACTATTTCACTTCTAGATACCAAAGAAAGTGGCCCCTTCTCAAAATCTCCGCCATGCCATGATTATCCTGTAAATATAATTAATTGCTTTTATTGTTAAATGTGCCTTGTGTTCTGGTTTTTCTTTGTCTTTCTCTCTTCCTTTTTGCTTTTGGCTGTCTTGCTTGGGTTTTTTTTTTTTTTTTTTAATCCCTCCTTTCTATTTTTCTTTGCTGCTGCAGACCACATGCCCATCTATGATCCTTACATCCACGTGCTAGAAAAATGTAGTCTTAAATTGCTTGCTAGTGGAGGCACAACGGGGGCACATTCAGAAAATGGGACGTCAAATTGATTTCATCATTGACTAGATACTATGAGGTCATTTGCACAAACAAGATGCTGTAGGCAAGTGGCCTCTTGGTGTAGTCAGGAAACAGGGCAGACTTAGAAGGCTAATGTGGACAGTGGTCAGCTGATTTTTAATAAGTAGGAGTGCCCTTCTAAATAACGATGAAACGATGAAAACTCTAGTGTACAGGCCAGAGGCATAGCTCAGTTGATAGTGCACTGACCTAGTCTTACAGTGTCTGGAGTTTGGTCTTCACAACCATGTAACCTGAGAGTGTTAGCGATTGTCTGTGACCAGCACTCTGAAAGGTAGGGACAGGAAGATGAGAAGGTAAAGGTCAGTCAGAACATCCTCGTGTGGTTCATGACTACAGCTAAGTACTTAAAGTCACTTAAAACCACTCTCCAGTTAAGCACTAGCCCAGTAGAAAGGCTCACTTGCTTCTGGTTCTTGTTGCTGCTGCTGCTGCTGCTGATTTCGCTTTTCTGAATTTTCATTTTTATTTTTCAATTAGTTTGCTCTCACAGCTATATAAAACGTTTAGTATTACAAAGGCAAACACGTACAGTTCCGTCTTTCTTGAGACTTGCAATTTTCATCTCTGTTCTCCCTAACCTGTTTCCTTACTATCCCTCAGAATCCCAATCCCCCATAATTATTGTTCCCCTTTGGGTTTGCCTTAATCTCGCAGAGTGCTTGGAATTAAACCTCACCCATGTTCTGCTCTTGTTTATAAACACTGCTCCCTCCATATAGTGCGCACTTGCATGTTTCCTATGTGCAGCTGTCGCTGTGAGTTCTGTAGCATGCATACACACAATGCTACATCCCGGAGGGCGGGGGGTGGTCAGAGGATGGATATATAAACATGTTTAAGCCCTCAAAAGTTCCATGAGAGCCATCAGTGGGATGGACCTTAACTCCTCTCTTCCTCCTGTGTTTTTGATTTACCTGTAGTGGCTTTTATAGAAAGCATATAAGATTTTTATTTTGTAAGGCTAAATGTATCAGGTTTTGTTGTTATATGAAATCCAGTTATATGGTCTATTTCTCAATTTCAAAGCTATAGAGTGGTTTCAATATTCTTCTAGTACTTAAATAGCTCTTCTCTGTCTCTCTTTTTCTTGCTCCCTCCTTCCTCCCTCCCTCTCTTGTCCTTTACTTACCCTCTCGTTTGCATTTCTGTTCAATTTGGAAATCATTTGGATGTAATTGGCAAGAAGCAGATGCATTGTTTCCCTTGTCTGCACAGCACATAGTTACACCGCGCCAGTTATTAGCACTGCCTTTTCTCCGTGGCTTAAAGTGACTCCTTCTCCTCTGCAGATTGCTGTAGACGAATGTGTCTGGCTCAGGAGATTTCAGTTCTCTTCCATTTCTCTATCAGTTCATAGATCAGTATCAGCCGGTTTCATCCCAACAGACACTTTATAGGATACTGTAATATCTCCAGGGCTAGCCTTCCTTGTTATTCTTTATTGATTTTGCTTAGTTGTTCTTCCAGATAAGGCATATAATCATTTTTTCTGCTCTCTAGGAAACAATGATGGTAATTTTGCTTTATCATAATGTCATTAAATTTATGGATTAATTTTGGGAGAACTGGGTTAATTTTTTGTCTTTTTTGTCATTTTATTTTATTTTATTTTTAGATGGGATCTCATGAATACCAAGCTGGCCTCTAACATAAACCTTGCTATGTTTAATTACTATGTATTACTTACTTTTATCATTGCTGAGCCATGATATGTATAGAAACAATTTAAGGAAGGAAGAGGTTATTCTGCTCACCATTTGAAGGTGCAGTGAATGATGGAGAGAAGTTAGAGTAGCAGGAGCTTCAGCTGATGATGGTGCTGATGATGGTACTGTATCCATGTATCCACAGCCAGGATGCAGATAGTGATGAAAGCTGGTGCTTTCCTTTCTATTCAACCAGAGACCCAAGCACCTCCTACAGTTGGAGTGGGTCTTCCTACACCAGTTAACCTAACCTAGAACCCCCTCACAGACATGCCCAGAGATTTATCTTTTAAGTGGTTCTGGGTCCTATGGCATTAACCATCACAGTGGCTGAGGACAACTTACTGCTCCTCCTCCTCCTCCTCTCTCCAGCTGAGATTACAGGCAGGCATCACCACACATGGTTATGCAGTGCTATGATTCCATCCCAGGGCTTCATGATGTTAGGCAAGGACTCTACTGAGCTACACACAGACCTATCTCTCTGGCGTTGATGTACTCTTATCCCTGGACACGGTCTATCTCTCTGCCTGTTTAAGTTCTCTCCTTTCGTGAGCATGGCACCATTTCATCATATGGCTTTTAGACGATTCCTGGCATGTTCTCAATCTTGTATTCGTGTATTTTGCTGCTGTAGATGTTTCCCTTTTATTGTAGACTGTAACTGGATGTCTGTGGTTTGGATACACATTACTACCAATTTTTATATATTTGTTTTACAACCCTTTGAAAGTTTTCTTGTAATTTTTATTGTTTGTATACATTTTTATACAAATCTAGCTACACACTCTACAAATAAGAGAATTCAACTTAATTCCCATGTCTTTCTTATTCCTCTAGTCATAGTCTCTTACTTAACTATGTGGAGCTAACACCATGGACTCTTAAGTTGAAGCTCCCCAGACACAGTACCTACCCCTTTTATTCCACATCCTGGCATGAGACGTCCAGTAGATTCTGTTCAGTGAAATGCTGATTGTTAAGGTGTATATATTACACGTGAATATATTTTCATACTAGAGTATAATGATAATGTCCTTCTATTCTGGCTTACTGTTTTGAAATGAAGGACTGTCAAGAATTTTCTACCTCATTTAGCTGCTTTCTCCAGCTCTGTCAATATGATGTTTGTGTGTTTTCTTGTGGTGAATCATGCTTGTGTTTCTGGAATGAAGTTTCTTTGACCGATTCTTGTTTTCTTGAATTGACCACCTGCCATAAATTGGGTCACAGCATGATATGGTCTTTGGTTCCTGTCTCCTTCATCTGTAGTAGTTTCTAATATTCATTTAGTGCAGGAGTGTTGTATGGACTTCCTTCTCCTTAGGATAAAGATTCTGCTTATAAAAAAAGACAGTACCCTTTTTTCCCATAAACTAAGCAGTATGGAAAAGTAGCAAAAGCAACAATAATTCCCAGAGTACCCAGAAATGATCAGTTTAATATTATGTGTCCATAAATCCAGAAGCACTTAATCATATAGTGATAACAGATTTGAGTTTTGTGGAGGAATAATACTGGGGGTTACTTCCTTGTTTGTTTGTCTGTGTTATAAGACAATGTCTTTATATAGCCCAGACTGACCTTGAGTTCCCTGTCTTCCTTTGCCTGTTGCTATGGTAAAATACACTGACAAAGCAATTGAAAGGAGAGAGAGTTCGTCTTGTCTCACAGTTCGAGATTATAGTCTATCATGATAGGGAAGGCACAGCAGCAGGAGCCTGAGGCATGATACCCACAGTCTGGTTACATGATAGCCACAGTTAAGATGTGGAAAGGAATGAATGCTCATGTTCAACCTGATCTCTCCTTTTTATTCAGCCTGGGACCCCAGAGGAGGAGTAATTCTACTCACAGTAGGAGATTCTTTCTACCTCAATTAACCTAATCCAGATAATCTCCCAAATGCTGCCATGTGACACTATCACTGAGGAGACACAAACAAATATTTATTCAACCCAGATAAGGCATGGACATAAGGCCAAATTAACAATTGCCAAAGTCCAGTTTAGTTAAACCACTGAGTATACTGGGGTTACTTATAGGATATGGATGAGGAGTTACTTGCAGAAGCAGATACAACACAAAGGCAGTTAGCTGCATCAAGCAAACGCCTACTCCACCTTGGGCTAATGATAGCCAACACTCTCTGCACAACATCCAGGTAACTTGAGAGGTCAGAGAGACTCCTCTTTATAGTCTTTACTGCACATATAACCTTGGAGAAGGAAGAGCCTTGTAAATCTGGTAAGTTTCAGGGATTTCCTGAGACTTGTGAGTTGTTTACTTCTTAAGTCTTAATGAGCCCCCCCTCCAAGATGGAAGCTTCAAAGTGGAACTTCATGAGTCTTAACAAGTTTCCCTTTAAAAGTTGCTGAGTCTTGAGGGACTGGCCAACCAATAACTGGCCCAACTTGAGACCCATCCCGTGGGCAAGCACCAATCCCTAACACTATTAATGATACTCTGTTATGTTTGCAAATAGGAGCATGTTGTCCTCTGAGAGGCCCTACCCAGCAGCTGACTCAGACAAACAGTGGATGGAGCTTGGGGACTCTTAGGGATGAATAGGAGGAAGAATTATGGATCCCGAAGGGGCTAAGAACTCCACAGAAAGCCCAACAGAGTCAAATAACCTGAACCACCAACCAAAGAACATACATGGGCTAGACCTAGTCCTCGCTGCTCATATGTAGCAGATGTGCAGCTTGACCTTCATGTGGATCCTGAATAATTGGGATGAGGGTTATCCCAAAAGCTGTTCTTTGCCTGTCCATGGGATATGTTCTAGCTGGGCTGCCTTGTCTGGCCTGTGTACAAAAGGAAGCACCTAGCCTCGCAGAGACTTGAAGTACAGGAGTGGGGGCGGGGGGCAGGGAGAGGAGGGATACCCTGGGAGGGCCCTACTTACTCAGAGGAGAAGGGGAGGGAGGATGGGAGAAGGATTCTGGGAGGGGGCAGGAAGCAGGATGTAAAGTGTATAAGTAAAATAAATGTAAAATTCAATTAAAAACAAAAGTTACTGAATCTTAAGGGACCTATACCTAGGATGGGATATTTCAGTTTTAAAGAAATCGCAAACAACATGGGTATGCCCAGATGCCCATCTCCCAGGCAACTCTAATGCCTGTCAAATGACAATTGGGAGTAACTAGTATATTTCTTATGTAGCTGAGTCACTCTGGCTTTGAACTACTAATCCTTCTACCTCCATATCCCATGTGCTGGCTGGCGTACTCCACCATGCCTGTCTAATATGTGTGTTTTAAGAAGTTGTATTAAATTTAGTTTAATGGGATGGATAGCATTAATTCTTCTTTTTATTTTCTTTTTCCTTTTTCTGTCTTGCAGTACTGAGGGTTGAATTCGGGTCCTCCCTTAACTAAGCTTACTCCCTACCACACCACAGAGCCCCTGTTTACATTTTGAACATTTGTCTTTGAAATGAGTGGAATTGGAGTCCATAACAGTCTTCAGATGATATGTCTTCCCTTATGCAGCATCTCATTTCTAGAGTTCACAAAAGGCTTCCGGGCCCTACACAAAGCCGCTCATTGTAAGTTAGCGCAGACAGCCTCTCCCCTCCTCAGAGTAACTCTGGTGTCATCCTTCCTCCCATGCCACTGCTTTGATTTTCACTCCTCTCTTCTCTGTTCCCGGCTGCTTCTAAATTATTTATGAGGTTTGCAATGGTGGGGTTTTAATTCTCACTTTGTAATTGGTTTCTTTAGCTCTGTCTCTGGTCTTCTTTTCATCCTAGCCTCATCTTTTATCACTTCCGATCTTTCTTTTGCTGGACTCATATTCTCATTAGCTTCCCAGGCTCCAGGCAGTTGCCGGAGGGAGCTTGTCTCCGGGCGTTTTCTTCCCTCTGCATGAGCTCTGTTTTCACACGTCTGGGTCCGTTTGCTTCCTTGCCTGATAGATCTGTGTTTGCACATGTGCCCTGCCAACACGTTGTCCTGCTCAAGCTGGATACAGTTTTTCCCTCCCTGCATTCTAGAACATGGCTGGGATGTGTGCGGATGCTTCTTGACAGGCTTTTACTTCATGGGGACCTGTCTCTTCCTGACAGAAGCTCACTTTCAGACATAGATGTTGTCATCATAGATTGTCCGGCCTAAGATCGGGTATCCAGAACGCACAGCTGCTCCACACTCCCTTGCTACAGCTCTGGATTCCTGTGTGTCCTTTCTAAAGCTCTGTGAAATACCCTCTTGGCCGACCAGGCAGGGGTGTGTACCAGAGCTATGAGCATCACTCGCTTCAGCCTGAACCCTTCTTTCTTGGTTGATCTCCTGCAGGTAATGCATGAACTTTTGCAACAACGAGAACAATTTTAAATTCCCCTAGTGCTGCTTATGCCCAACGCAGCGCCTACCTTCTCAGGTTTGAAAACGGTGAGATGATGAGAATTCTCCTGATTCTGTTTGCTCACAGTGCTCTTGGGTGTGAGAAGGGAGAAGACTCCAGTGTGATCTCCCCTTCTCTCTTGATTGCTCTCCCTGGTGACCTTTCTGGTTCATATATGTGATACCATTCTCCATCTCTCTTTAATTGCTGTCAGTATAAGTCTTAAGATGTCTGTCTTGTCCATGTGAAGAATCAGGTTGCTGTGATCTGTGATACAATTCAGATAATTGTCCTTCAAAGCCTCAGGAACAAAGTTAAGCCTTTATGGGTGTGCTCCTGGAGGGGACATTTGGACTATTTGTGTTATTTTTTTTGTCTGTCTGTCTGTCTGTTTGTTTGTTTGTGATAGAGTCATTTGTGGTGCAGGTTGGCATTGAACATATGACTCTTGTGTCAACTGGTGAGAAACGTAGCTGTGTACCATCATCCTATGCACACACCTGCCCCCCTCTTCCTCTTCCTCTTCCTCTTCCTCTTCCTCTTCCTCTTCCTCTTCCTCTCTCCTGCACGTCACTTCCTGGCCAGCACAAGGTGGAATGATTCCTCCACCCTGTGCTCCAACCATGATGTAGCTAGTGTGAACAGTGAGTGCAGGTTCTTGAGTGCTAGGCATTATGCAATTAGTGTAACATTTCACTTTGAGCAGTGTTATAGTTGCCCTGTATGATCAGCATTATTATCTCATGCCTTCCATAGACAAGGACACTGAGGTACAGGGACAAATCACTTGGATGGAACCAAGAGAGACCTTGTCTAGATCCACATCAATGTAGCTGCCTCTGAGAAGGGGGTAAGGGATTCCACTAAATCCTGTAACATGGTGCTGACTTAGTGGCAGGTGCCCGGTCCTTGGCATCACAGGGACAGACACCAACTTGGCTTCATAGCTGTCACTATCACTATCCTCCATGCCGTGACTTCTCAGTATATTTCCTCACATTATAAATATACACTGAACTGTAGGGAAGCCAATTTTCCCTCTATTCTCTTAGGGTTTTCAGCTGGGTCTGATAATTAAATTGACATAGGAGAGATTAACAGGAAGGAGAAAAGCACACAGACTTACACAGCTTTATGCACATAAGAGCCCTCATAAAAAAATTACAGCTAGCAGAAACGGCTAACCCCACATCCTTTTATCCTGGATGAACAAGGGAGGCGGTTGCTGGAAAACTGAGGGGAAGGTACAGGAAGATAATTATTTTAACAAGGCTGTTTGTTCCAAATTCTCCTGGCTGTGGCTCCTTGTGGAATAATGTCTCTTTTCCCCTCGTGGGGAAAGAGTATCTTTCAGATGAGATTTTTTTTTTTTTTTGTCTTGTTTTCAGGAAGACAAAAGGAGATTAGGTAGTCTTGTTTAGTCTGGGCGTGCCTGTGATTCCAGCAGGGCTGGGGATGGGAGCTGAAGGAAGTTTGCTGAGTTTAAGGTCAGTTTGGAATGCATAGTTCTAGGCCAAATGGAACTATACAGAGTGAGACCCTGTCTCAAGAATACATACATACGTACATACATACATACATACATATATGCATGCATGTATGCATACATATACACACACATTCACACACATACATGTGCAGATACATACGAACAGTTCAGTGATAAAGCACCAGTGTAGAATGTCCAAAGCTCTAGGGCTGGTCCTCAATACTATAAAGAGTAATAACGCCTTCTTCACAGACATGCAAGAAATGTTAACTTAGACTAGGCAGCACACTAAGGCAGCCTACTTGGAATGGGGTGCCCTGAACTATTTCACATTGGTCTGGAAATATTTCCTTTACTGTGCCAGGCCCTGTCCTGAGCACTTTACCTATGTGGTTCCTTCACTCTCCTGGGTGACCTACAAGAGAGCAGGTATGACTATATGGCAGAAGAATCAACAGGGGATTGGAAGGAGAGAGGTCTTCCCACGAGGGAGGTGTCTGAATTCTAGTGCAGGTCTTCAGTTCTCAAGGCCAGGCTTGCTTTGAGATGCTCTTCAGCCCTCTGCTTTGCCTGTTCCTACGACCAGGCATGAGCTTAATGGCAATGCAAAAGTGAACACCAGGAGGGTCCACCCACATTCCTGCCAGGGATGACTGATAGGGTTGGAGTGAATAGATGAAGTAACCTGTAGACAGGCATTTTAGGGGAATGAAATTTCTTCAATTTTCAGTTGTTTATCTTCCAAAATAAAAGTCATATGTGTGTATTAAATATTTTCACTGCCAGGCATGTAGATACACATCTATAATCTCAGCCCTCAAGAGGCTGAAGCAGGAAGATTGCAAGTCTGAGCCCAGCTTGGGTTGCAGAATGAGACCCTGTCTCAGTAACCCAAACAGTGACATCACATCACAATAGACATTGTAACATGTGTCCTTTATCTAAAAGCCAAACAAATAAAAACTTCCTTAATTAGGTCTCTTCGCTCAGACTTATAACAAAACACCACAGACTAGATTCCTTAAAAGAAAAAAAAAAGACATTTATTCTCTAAGGTTCAGCCTCAAAGGAGACTGGAAACCTCAAGTCAACCTGGATTTCCTCCTATTGCATAGGCTTTAAGCCAAATCGGACAGCTGTTGCTCACCAGCAAGGCGTTCATCATTACCACTGTGCCTGTCTCATCAGGCAGGTTCCTATTACAGCGCACACGGCTGGGTAAGATGATTGATAACTTTATCCCCCAATTAAGTACCTCTCTGTACCATGAAAGCCAGCCAGTAAGGAGAAGACTTCCAGGGCAGAACTATCTCGATTTCTGTAAGTCCATCCATAAAAGCATCTGGTGTCTTCAGCAATTGGGTGTTAGCATCAAGTTCTGGTGGACAACCAATAGCAACGTAACAGTTGTGCGTGTTCGTGTGTGTGTGTGTGTGTGTGTGTGTGTGTGCATGCATGCCTGAGTGTGTGTGTGTGTGTGTGTGTGTGTGTGTGTGTGTGTGTGTGAAATTAAGAGTAGGATACAGTAGAGGAACCAGTAAAGGGCTGGAGTGGGGAATGAAGGGAGGATATGACCAAAATGCTTTGAATTTGTGGCTGGAGAGACGGCTCAGGAGTTAAGATTGCTTGCTGCTCTAGCAGGGGACCAGAGTTTGGTTCCCACACCCATGTCCAGCAGTTTACAATGCTCCTGTCACTCTAGCTCCAGGGGCCTCTGTGGGTACCTGTACTCATGTGCCTAAATCCGTACACAGCACACAGATATACACATAATTAATAATAACAGAAGTAGTTTTTTAAAATCACACACAAACCCAGAAATGCATTCTATTCATGCATGATAGTCTCAAAGTATGTTTTAAGAAGTATCACGTGGCCAGGTTCTGGTGAGGGCTATGTGTGCTCACAAGGTCTTTTCTAACTTGGGGAGTGTGTGTGTGTGTGTGTGTGTGTGTGTGTGTGTGTGTGTGGTGAAGGGGCTCGCAGAGGGAGGGAGCCAACCGGAGACAGAGCACAATCAGACATTTCATTTCTTCTGAGCACAGTAGCTCACCCTTATAGCCTTATTGATTAACTACTAAAACTCCAAATCTGGTCACACTCAGGGTTGGGCAGCAGGATAGGGACGGGGGGTGGTGTTAGTCATAATCTGTCTGTAGAAATGGAGAAGTTATTTGTTCTCTTAATCTAATTTCTTCCATTTTTGTTTTTGGCCATGTTTATTTAACACACATTTAATATTGGTTGTAATTAAATTGTAAAATCCAGGGATGAATTTCTGTTTCTAAATGTCTGACCTACAAGCCATCTAGAATTTTCTACTTACTTTTTCAATGTCACATGATAATAATGATAGGAAGTAGTGAGAAATGAGCCTGTGGTAGAAGCGCATACCTGTAATCCCCGAATTCAGGGTACTGAGGCAGAAAGGTCAGGATGTGGTCCATACACAACATAGCAAGTTACAGGCTAGCCTGGGCTATGTAGCAACATTCTATCTTATACTGCTCCCTAAAATCAAAGTAAATAATGGTAGTTATCAGTATGCTTGGATTACTTAACCATTTAAATTGACTTTGGGCTTTTTATATATTAATTTAAAAATAACACATGACCAACGTTTAAACTCGGCTTCTTAGATTTTGATTGTAGTTAAGTTAAAAAAAAATTTTTTTTTGTATAAAAAGGAGAGCGTGCCCTATATGGTATAAGTAGAGATATATATTTCAATGTAATGTTCTAATTCAGTTACAGAAAACCAGGGAGAAATACTGCTTTAAACAGTTGGATTCTTGGCAATGAAGCTTAAAAATAGAACATTGCTGAATTTTTCTGTAGGTCGTAGGAACCTTGCTATAACTCGCTCTTGGGGGAAAATGTAAGAAAAGTATAAAAACCGGCAGGGTGTGAGTGGAAAGAGGCTCATCTTTTTTAGAAGTGAATTCTCAAGTTCCTTAAAAGAAATACCTTGGCACAGAACATTCCAGACATGGCTGTCTTGTATGACTTGCCCACCAGCAAGCATTCTTTCCCACTGACTGTTGCTTCTTGGTGCCCTCCAGCCTCCCAGGCATGAGAGAGCAGCACCATTTCCTGAGGCATTCATCCATACTGCCTTGTGCAGCCTTGATCCTTCTCCCTTATCGCTAAGGGTCCAAGCCTGTACTGGAAACTTTCCCAGGACTCTGATTCTGATTTCCTGCCTCACTGAACTTTGCTCTATATTTCATCCTCAGGAAACACTACCAGCACCACCAGGCATAATGACACTGATGTCCTGAAGCACGCCCATTATATTCCAAACCCGACCTCATGACTTTCAGAACACCCTCTCTGTATGGCTTCCAGGTCAGCAGAGTCTTACTGTCCTCTCTCACTCCCTAGTTCTCACCATGTCCTGAAGACCAAGTCCTGAGCCATCCTCTCTGTCTACTTCATCTTTCTAGTGTGATTTCAGCCACACTCATCAATTTAATAATGTTTCTGGTTTTCTGTCTTGGGCTCCTGACTTCAGTGTATTCAATGCCAGGGCAATGTGTGTATGTGAATTTCTGGTTAAACATAGCCACAACAGAAGAATAATTCAAAGACTTAAAAACCAATTAAGATGACTTATAATATTCATAATTACTTACAGGGTGTTATAGTTTAATACATTCCTGCAGATCTAATGATCAAATCAGAGTATCTCCACTTTTGTCTTCACAAACAGTATGGCACCTCAGTGTTAGGAACCCACAGGGTCCACTCTTATTAGAGTTGCCCCACTATGCTTGGAAACAGTAGCATAAAATCCTCATAAGTAAATACATTTTGTCTTCCTGTTAGCCAGGCTCTGCCTCCCTTCCCATACCCTTCCTATTGTACACCATTCATCTCTCTTTCAACATGGCCACCTCCTTGAGCTTCTACAGTCTGCAAATGAACACATTGTGTCTGACCTTTTTTTTACATAACATAGATCCACCCATGTTGTTTCAAATGATATGTAATTTGTGTTAATATACTATGCTTTTGTTCACCCATAGGTCAGTGAACCATTTGGTTAAGTCTGTATCTTGGCTGTGAACAATGCTGCTGGAAGAACAGGCTTTGGAGAACACAGCAGGGGAGTCTTTGGATCCCCTACTCAAGTCTGCTTCTCTTCACAGTGTTTCATCTTAGCTGACATTTTCTCAGTTGCCCAGACCATCCAGGTACATGTGTCCCCAACTCCCCTCCATTCCCCTTTCTTATCAGGGTCCACTGGAAAGACCTGATAACAGGTCATCTGCTTTGACAGATGATCCTCTGGGTTAAGCAGCTTTCTGTCACTGACAAGATAACTGAGACTATTTACAAGAAGGAAAGTTTTCTTTTGGCTCCCTGTTTCAGAGGTTTCTGTTTGTGGTTCTCTCACTGCCCTGTTGTATTGTGTCTGTGTCGAGGGAGCACCTATGACTGGAACATATAGCTGAGGAAGATGCATACCTCAGGTCAGTCAGGAAGAAAAGAGACAGGAAGTGTCAGTGTATCATTATCGCTTTGTAAGGCAAACCCCAAATATAACCTTTCACTGGGACCCACTTCTTAAAGGTTCCATCATGCCTCAGTAGTGCCATAGGCTGGGGACCAAGCCATTAGCACATCAGTGTTTGTGGGGGCATTTCTGATCCATACACAGTAGCTTTTCCCCCAAGGTGACAGCTGTAGTTTGCTTTAGTTGCCACTTGATATACCTGGGATGAGGAAACCTTAATTGAGTAATTGCCTTCACCAATGAGCCTTGGTCTGTGCCTGTGATATTTTGTTAATTGGTAATTGGTGTAGGAGGGCCCAGCCTGGTCTACTGTGCCATCCCTGGACAGGTGGGCCTGGGCTGTGTAAGAAAAGTAGCAAAGCAAGCCAGTGAGCAGCATTTCTTGATGGTCTCTGCTTCAGTTCCTGCCTCCAGGTTCCTACCTTGAGTTCCTGCCCTGACTTCCCTTGATGAGGGACTATAACCTGTAAGCTGAAATAAACCCTTTCTTCCCCAAGTTACTGTTGCCCATGGTGTTTATCACAGCAACAGCTGAAAGCAGAAAACAAAGTGAAGCCATAACCAGAGTTCAGTCAGATTAGTGGTCAGTGTGATCAGCTGCAGTTGAAGGTCCCTTAGTAACAGCCCCCCAGCAGGAGGCCTTCCACTGTGTGGCTACTGCAAATGTGTGGCATTGGTTTGGATGATAAATGATAGCTAAACAAATAAACAAAAACATGGAAAAATCCAAGACAGAACATTCCAAGTTGACAGGCCTTCTAATTGCTCAAGGATCTCAAAAGGGAGTCTTTCTTCTTGTGGGGAGTGCCCTGTTTACAATCAATCAATCAATCTCTCTCTCTCTCTCTCTCTCTCTCTCTCTCTCTCTCTCTCTCTCTCTCTCTCTTTCTCTTTCTTTTTCCTTGCTGTGAAATGAGTTGAAATGGTTGGCAGAGAAAAGATGTAATTATATTTGGCAGGCAGGGCAGGGTTATAAATATGCCCATTTTGGAGCCATTGTGAAGGCTCTCGTCTCATTCATTTGAAAATCTAATCTAAAGTAGTCTAGCTTTTAATGGACTTGCTTTATCAACTTCCAGTGGAATTAATTTTCATTTGCCATCAGCCTGCCGAAGATATTGCTGCATTAGTATAAAGGAGCTAAGTGTTTTTAGACAATGGGGTCTGAACCTCCCTGTCCCAACAGCATCACCACTTACTACAAGGCAGTGAGCAAGGACGTCATGGCTCTCAGTCGAACGTAAAAAGATGGATGGACTCCTTAGAAACGGTAGCATATTTTAGTCTCAATCTTAGTAATCAAATATATTTCTTTTTGAAAGTTTAATTCATTAATCTGTGTGTGCTTGCACACACATATGTACAGGGTGTGCATGTGCAGATTTCATCTGTGGAAATCAGGTGACAACTTGCAGGAGTCAGTTCCACCCTGAGCTCCAGGGATGGAATTCAGGTCCACAGGCTTGTGTGGCAAGTGCTTTTATCTGCTGGCTATCTCATCCGAATGAATTTCTTCAGAAGGCTTTTATCAAAGCTATTTTCCCATTCTTTTCTCATGTTATTGGAAAAAAATCTTTCATCTCAGACATTTGTAGTATAGGGATAGGGTGAGGTTGATCCATAGGCTGAGCAAACAAAGAAATAGAAATGCACAAGAAAAAATTAATGCTGAGCATAGAGCTTAAATATGCACAGCTAAACATGATCCTGAATGTCTGAGCTCATTCCAGCTATGATAACAAAATGCCCAAGACTGGGTAATGTCCATGTCATTTAAACTGACTGCTAGCATTACGAGAGGCTAGGAAACCCAAGATTAAAATTCCAGCAGGTGTGGTGAAGGTCTCTGCTTCATTGGTTGTTTTCTTTCTTGAATTACAAGTACTTGGAGTGTACGCATGTGCGTGCATGGTTGGTTTTCTTCCTCTACCACGTGGGTTCTACAGATTGAACTCAGAGATTCAAACTTGGCTGCAAGCACCTTACTTACTGAGCCATCTCGCTGGCCCAGGATGGTCTTTTGGACTCAGGGATTCAAACTTGGCAGCAAGCACCTTACTTACTGAGCCATCTTGCTGGCCCAGGATGGTCTTCTACTGCTCTGTATTCACATAGTCAGGGAGGGTCCCCCAAGCCTCTGTTTTAGAGGCATGACTCTCATGTCAGTGACAGAGCCCTCATGATTTAGTCACTTTCTCCAAACTTTACCTCTTGAAACCATCATGTTCTGTATTAGGTTCCGACAGGTGAACTGGGTGGGAGGGAGCATTTGGACTACCAGACCAGCATTTCCAAAATGCTATTCTGTTGAGGCTCTCATTGACTCAACACTAATGTCAGTACCCAGACGAAGGTAATGTCTGGAGACATACAGACTCACCATAAAAAAAGTTTAGGCCGCATCCATTTGCTAAACAGTTTTTTTTTTTTTCTGTCAATGCTGTTACATTGTAAATTGCAGGAGAATTACAGAAGAGCAGACTGTGTTCAGAACAAAGTGCTCTGAATATCCGAAATTCCTGTGCTCTGAAAACCTTAAGGATACAGAAAATGTATTTTCGCCTTCTCAGATAGAAGCTTTATTTGATGAATGAAACTCTCTAGGGGCTTCAAGGAAGTTTCTAAAAACTAACAATGCTTTTCTCGAATTCTGTTGAATAAGATTGCCTTTATCCCCCATATAACAATCAGTAGCAAAAACTACAAAGAAAAAAAATCTTTTTAAGTAGCCCATAATCTTACCAGGAAAAAAATATTGATAGTCTAATAAAAAAATATAAGAGACATAGTTAGCAAATTCCAACTGTGCAGAAAAATGCAAAATAAGCAATAACAGTGTAAGGCCAATTTGACACCTCTAGCCCAACCCTCCCTAACATCTCTGTTATGAATAGTGGCTTTGTCTCCTTCCAGAAATCTCTGGTGATTTTGTATCTACACACTTATTCATATACAAATTATTTTCTAATGGAAACAAAAGTGACTCTGCTCTGTGCCTTGCTTTTTACAATAGATAGTGGTGATTGATACCTGCACAGAATGTTGCCCATTCTTCTGAACAGCCACATATGCAGTCATCCGTAGGTATCCTAGGAGGATGGCAGGCACCCCTGTGATAGATGCTCAGATGCTCATGTCCTTTGTGAAAGATGGCATAGTGTCCTTGTGTGACCCTCCTCCTCCTCCCATACACTGAGTCCGAAGCTTGTCATCTAGATCACTTGTAACATCCATACCACGTAGACGCTACATGAATAGTTGATATGAGTGCTTCTTAGGAATGACAACATGAGAAGCCTGTGCAGGCTCATTATAGATGCACCCTCAGGGGCCTAACTACACAGACCCTGAGTGACACAGGAGGGGTGGTACCCATCCAGCCAGTGCTGGGGATGACAGAGAGTCTGTGATGTGGCTGTGGCCTGAGCATGGCCCATCACACACCACCAGAATCCTGGGGGCTTGGTGCTCAGCATGCAACAATTTCAAGTTTTGCTATTTGGAACACTCTAGTTTATATTTTCCCTTGAATATCTCTCCTACAAATACAGAGGGTGGACTCTGTTCTATGTAAGCTCCTGAAGCCAGTGATCTCCTGCTGTGTGAGACCAGAGACCATAACTTTGAATTTTTACTCAGCTGTCCTTCTAGCCACTGTTTTGACAAAAAAAACAAAAAAACAAAAAAACAAAACAAAAAAAAAACCAAAAAAAAAAAACAAAAACAAAAACAAAACCAAGGGGTTTGTTTGGTTGTTTGGTTGTTTGGTTGATTTGGTTTGGTTTTGTGCAGAGTCCTGCTGGGTAGCTCAGGATAGCCTTGAACTCATACCCTTTAGAGTACTGGAATTCCAGGTATGAGACACCACACCCATAGAGGCAGGCTGGCTCTCAGAATACAAGAATAAACAAATCAGGTGAAACATTGCTAGCTATATTTGTAAAGCTTGCATTGTGATTAGGAAAAAAACAGGCTTTGTGTAATTGTCCCTTGGGAGAGGCTAACAGATGTCCCCAGATAGGTCACTGATGACAGACTAAAGAAACAGCTCCACCCAAGTCTAACTTGGTGAATTGGTAAGGGTATTGGGGTTACTTACAGGAGCATGAGAAGGGACTAGATACAGGAAAATGGTGGACTGTCAGCAGATTCATCACCAAAACTCCTAGCATGGGTGACAACTCTCATCTCAGCCATAGTTATTTCTATATTGCTTTGGGGGATAAGGGACTCGTGAATCCTGCAGATTTCAGGATCTTCCTGTGACTTGGGAATACGTTTGATTCACTTCCTGAATTTCAGTGAGCCTCTCTCGGGGTAGACTTTCAGTTTGGAGGGAATACCTATACAACCAGGGAACAAAAACCACTTAGATAGTTGGATTGTGTGGAGTGAGTAGAGGCAGAAAGACTATAGAGAGCTTCAGGGAGATGGGGGAGACTTAATATCTCACTGGTTGGCCAGGGAAAGCTTTCTGAGAGGCGACTTGAATGTCCAGCCTGGTAGATGTCTGGGTTAAGAGGACTCCAGATGGATGTGAAAACATACCTGAAGGCTGTGAGGGATGATTCTACCTGGAGAATTGAAGGGACAGGCTAAAAACCCAGAGACCCTGTCAGCAAATGACAAGAGGAGTGGTAGCAGACCACCATTGCCACTGAGCAGAAGCCTCGGCTACGATGGGGCAGACAAGTTACCCCTTTGCCTCTGAGAATTCTTGACCAGCACAATTCATAAGGATGGGAAAAGCCAGTAGGGTTCAAGTGAGTTCAGGTTGGCTCACTCTTACCCAGAGTGCATGGGATCAGAAGTATTTCAGACTTCAAATTTTGTTTGAATTTTGGAATACTTTAAAATAGATATCTTGGGAATAAGGCTCAAGTGTAAACACAAAGATCATTTATATTTCATGTGTGTCATATCCACAGAGCATGGACATCAGTCTATGTAGAATTCTTGCTGCCCCTGCAGTTTGACTGAGCTCTGTCACATGAGGTCAGGGGAGGAATTTTCCATTGGTGATGTCATGTTGGTGCCCAGAAAGTCTTGAGTTTGAAACATTAGCATTTGAGACTTCAGACATGCAAATTAGGACTTCTCTGCCACCAGCAGCCACAAAAGCTATACCAAGTGTGCTGGGAGTTCGTTTGGATGCTCCACAGAGCATCATTCTAGGCCAGTCTTCAGTTTGGGGGATCATAAAGCATTCCTTAAAGCTGCCTTAGGCAAACAAAGCTCTCTGACTCCAATCTCACGTGGTCATGATGGGTTTTTTGTACAAATCTCCAATTTACTTACATGAATATTATTTTTCTTTTTTCTTCTCTCTCTTAATGTTTTTTTTTTTAATGCCATATTCGTTAAAGTTTGTTAGGGATTTTTGAATCGAGGTTCGCAAAAGAGAAAATGATTATGTAATTTTCTTTTACCATGGATTCTTGCCAGAGTTTATATTGCCTTTATGAAACACAAGAGAGAATAAATCTTTTTTTTATGTCCTCCGTCAGGGTTCATGTCAGATTTGTCCTACTCCTGCCTTTAATGTCTAAGAACAGTCATCCTTTGGCTCTGGGCAATTTAATTTTTGCATTTCATCTCTTAGGTATGTCTACAACTGACTATAGCTCCAGGTCAAGGGGAACTGGTGCCCTTTTCTTACTTCCATGGGTCAAAGGTACATGTGGGAGATACACATACAGGGGAGGGGGGGCAAAAACATGCATACATATAACATTTTTTAAAAACTTAAAAATTATAAATGAAGAAGTCTGTTTCATTTCCATTACCTTTTCCTAGACTTTTGTTTTAGTTTCTGGCTTTGTAGAAAAATGGGTTCCAATATTCAGGCCAAAGATGCTTAGGGCAGTGTTATTCAAAGATGTTTTAAGTCCATGTTTTAAAAAATATATAGAAAAAAATGTTTAATATTGACACGACAAAATATTTCTTTGCTTTGTCTTTAAAAAAAAAAAAAAAAAAAAACTCCATTTTTATTATTTCTCACTTTAAAATCTGAGCCTGGAAACCCAAACGTACTTTTAACCTGATTTAACCATCTATATATATTAATGCTCACACATTGAGCTTTTATAAGCATACGCCATTTTGTAATTTCTTGTATCTGTATTATAGGAGCCAGCCCCAGAGCCTTGTGGGTCAGGCAGGAGCTCTATTCCTGAGCCTTGTCCTGTGTTCTTGTTTCATTATTTTTATTTATTTTTTAATTCTTTAACAAGTTCCTGCATGTATACAATGTATCTCAATCATATCCTACTGCAGTCCCTTCTCCTACTCCCTCTGGACCCCTCCATCAAATATCTTCCCCCCTGACTTTCACCTACCTTCTCTTCTACAAAACAAGCAAACATTAAATCCAGTTAGTTTCGCAGATTTGTAAAGTGTACGACTGTCCACCTAAGCAACCCATCAGAGGCCACACCAGGAAGAAAAGTTACCTTCTTCTCCCTGGCAGCCATCAGTTGCCAGCAGCTCCTCAGCTATGGGCAGAAGCCCATGAGGCCCTCCCTCAGCCAAGCCAGAGTGTTGACTGGCACAATCTTGTATGGATGCGATGACCATGTTGTGTCTGGAAGACAGCATTTCCCAGGATTCCTCCACATTCTCCAGCTATTACATTCTTTCACACCTTTCACAGTATTCCCTGAGCTGTAGCCAGAGGGGAGTGGGTATTGATATTAATGCCCCATTAAGGGCAGAGCACACAACAGCCACTTACTCTCAGAACTTTGACCGTGTGTACCGCTCAGTATAGACTGATGTCTACTGCAGACAGAAGCTTCTCTGAACAAGATGGAAAGAAGCACTAATCTTTGAATAAATGTACAAATATTTAGAAGGTAGCTTGGCAAGGCCATTTAGCAAAACAATAGTAGTAAGGTCTTTAATAGAGCTTATGAACTTCCCAGACATGGCCTCTAACTAGGTTTACAGTATGAGGCATGAATTCTCTCTTTTGGAAACATTGGTTAACTCCATAACAGTTATACCATGATTGTAACAGACACATCTTGTTTAGTAGGTCAGTATTTATTGAAACATGTCCATGGCTGGCTCAGTCTAGTGGTTTTACGAAAGCTGGACAAAAGGAACGGACTTTCCGGGTTAGTTCTAGCTTAGTTTCTCTATGTCATCAATTTACATAGTAACCAAAATGTATCATGTCTTGAGCAAGAGGGTCTTACCATATAGCTGTTGTGGGCAACCAAATAGCTCTTATTTTTGTTTTTGATCAATAGAGTACACTTGTATTTGTTTATGGAGTGTACTATGAAATGTAAATATTTGTATACAGTTTATACCCTCAGAACAGATACTTGGCCTATCTATCAACACTTTGTCATTTGAGAGATGCAGCTATTCAAAATCCTAACTAAATATACAAATAACTGATGTAAGCAATAGTAACTGTACTGTACAGGAATAGAACATTAAAATCCACCTGGACCCTTGTATTCACTGTCCCCTCTGTTTCTCCTCCCTTCCCTTCTTATCCCTTTCCAACCTCCGGTAACGGCTATTCTTCACTCATGTCAGCTGTTTAAGATTTCATATAGGAATGAGAACATGAGGCATTATCTTCCTGTGCCTGCCGGCTTCACTTGGCATCCATGTTGCTGGACACGGCAGAGTCTTGCTTTATAGGACTGACTGATGTTCCATTTGGGTATTAATAGTGTCACATTGCCTTTATCCATGTATCTGTTGATGGAATCTTGGATGGGTCATGTATGTACCTTTGCTATTGTGAATCATGCTGTCATAAACAAGCCTGTGTGGCAGCCTGTTTGCCCTCTGGATTTCCCCCTCTTTGTGGAGCTACCCCATGGCAGGCTTGTTGAGTCTTACAGTAGTTCTACTTATACTTCTTGAGGCACATGCATCCTGTTTTCTGTAAAGACCATACTAATTTATATCTACCTTTCACATACAAGAGCACTGCACTCTTGCTCCCCCTCCTTCCCTCCCTCCCTCCCTCCCTCTCTCTTCTCTCCCCCTGCCCTTACCTTTCTGGTTGGAGCAGTCTGATCTCAGCTTTTCAGGAGTGGTTATTGATACTGAACAAGTGTTCCAGAGCTGGTTGGCCACTTGTAGGAAATTTATACTTAGATCATTTGCATATACTTAGATATTTGAATCAAATGATTGTGATTATTATAATTATCCCGTTGTTAGTTTCTTATGACATCCTTTTCTGATGAGTAGTTTCTACCAGGTTCCGTAGTGTTTTTTTTTTTTTTTTTTTTTTTTTTTTTTTTTTTTTTTTTTTTTTTTTTTTTGAAATATCTTCCTCTCTATACAGCTGCTTTTTAGTTTGGTCTAATCATGTCTGTCAATATTTATTTCTGTGGCCTCTTTTTTTCTTTTTTGGGGGAGAAGAAGAGGTCTCTTTTTATTATGATTTGGTCTCTAAGGGTTTGTTTCAAAACCTCTTTGCTGGCTATCTGACTACAGCATCTGTCATGCCAAGGATTGCCGAGGTTGAATATCTAAGATTTATTTTGATGGGTCTAAATCAAAGGTTGTGAAACGTATTATAAATGGACAGTATTGGGAACCACTCATGATATCCACTGTATATATTTCTTCCCTGAGATATAAACGCTATTCCTAGCTACAGGCTTTACAATAGTGAGTCAGCAGGTCATATTTGATTCATCTGTGGCAGTTTGCTAGCCATGGTCTACAGCCACTCTTTCTCCAGGGATCAGGTGAACTACTTTAAGGCATGGCTTTCTGGGAAGTTGGCTGAGTGTCCATGGGTACGTGTGCTGTTTCTCTGTGAGTAGAACCCCTGTTTCACAGCACAGCTCTGGAATGTGTTCTGCAAGTCCTTGAGGATCTCACTCTGCCTGTGTGCATCTTTGGTCTGGAAAATAATTAGGAACTCTGAAGATTCCTAGAGCTCACCCACAAAGTTCCACTCATGCTAATGTTTCTCTGTAAAGTCCTTTCCTATGAACAGTGATACTCTGTGGTCCCCCTAACCAAGCTCAGTGAAATGTGTGTCTCTGCCTGGGCTCCACCTCTTTCTGCTGTATCCTGTAATGTGTGCACTGTGTGGCAGGAAACTAAGATGTCTCAAAATGTCAGCTTTCTGGCTCTTAAGAGATGGACTTTCATACGACCTAGAAAAGCACTGCCTCAGTTATTCTGTCAAGTGCTGGCAGTAGGAGATCAGTTCATTCCATCAGAGCAGAAAGCAGTCTGCAGGATGACTTTAAAGTAGTGGATTCTTTACATTTGATAGTCATTGTTGGTGAGAAATATACAAATAGCTGATAAAAAGAACACAAATATTATGTTCTCATACCACTCTCTCCTCTCCTCCCCCCTCTCCCCCTCCCTCTCCCTCTCTCCCTTTTCCTCCTCCTCCTTCTTGTTCTCCTCCTTCTTGTTCTCATCCTCCTTTTTTCTCCTCCTCCTTTTCTTCCTTCTCCTGACAGAATCTCACCAAGTAGCTCCTGACTGGTTTGGAAGTCTCTATGTAACATCACAAGCTACCCATGAACTCAAAGACATCCCCTTGTCTCCATCTCCTAAGTCCTGGCGTTAAATGTGTGCCACCATCTCCTGCTCAAGGCTGATGTTTCCAACCATGTACCTTTATATTTATATGAAATTATATATTTTCTAATTTTCTTTTTTTAATTTTCCACTTGTTTTATTTTTTATTTATTTCATTTGTTTTTATCAAGTTATACATATATTTTATTCAAACCCATAGCATATTTTAGGGCCTATTTTAAAGTCCTTTTAACTATTTGTACCCTTTCTGTTACTTATAATCCTAATTTGATTAACTGACTAGAATTTTTTTCTTTTCCATGCTCAATAATTTCTGCATTTTTAAAAGTCTAGAAGTTTATACTTTCTTTCCTTCTTATTTTTAATTACCATTTTATAATTTATAAAGTATAAGATACACCTAACATCCAGTCCATCATCTTTGACAATTAAATAGAATTCTCTGTCATCTATCCTAACTTAAAAGACTTATAAATCCATATGTTATGTCCTGGTTTAGCTTGTGTACTATCTGAGAACTATCTTCTCAAATATATGTTCTCAATGTTAAATAGCCTGGGTTGATTATGAGACTATAAGTAGTCAGTCTTTCAACCCCATCAGAAATATAAGAACGAGCAACATTATCTAAAGATATAGGAAGCCTAACACAGCTTCCAGAACTGAGACAAGTTGTAGAGACAGCTGCCTACCTATAAAGCCCCAGTAAGTCAGGAAGTTGGAGCATCAGTCTTCAGCCTTCTGGCCCAGGATCATCTGACAGACCTTTGAAAAACAGAAATCATTAAGGACTAGCTTATTCTGTCTCAGCAGAACTAAGCTGTCCTAACCTGTAACTTGTGTCCTCTCAATAACAGTACAGGTCTGCAGGAGAGAGAGACAGTTTCTACCCACCTAGCCACAATGTACAGCCTCACCTGGAGGTAGAGATGCTCAATTTATTCTTTGAATTCACAAAAGGGGAGCTGCTAGGAGCAGATATGTATGACTGAAATTATATTTTTAAAAGTGAGTGGTAGGAATGATAACTAACACTAAAGACCTTTTGAAATAGCAATACAGAAGCCCTCAGCTGTAGAAAATTACTAAACAATCTCTACACATGTTTGTAAAAACTGTTTCATTGGAGCTATCCTACAATGGGGAAGACAAGACCCAAACTAGACACTATCCACTACCAAATAGAAGGCCCCGTTCCAGGAATGTGTTACTTCTTTTCGAGTTTTTGAACAGTAGGGTCACATAGATCTGCAAACATTATAGGCTGTTGCCATTGTTCTAGTTACTCACTAGAACTTGATGGTGAGGTCCTCTTGTTGAACACAGCACATACTCAAGTCGTAGAACACGAGGAAGTCAAGCTAGTGCTTAAGTAGAAGTTTCATCTGTGCTGGCTACTCTTCAAAGTACTGGAAGATGCCATGCAGGCTACAGGAAGAGAAAAGTAATCATCAACTTTACCTGGCTGAATTCTACAAGCTGCAGTAATAACCCCGACCCCTCCATCCCCAGCAAGATATACCCAGTGATACATGTTATGGGAGTGACCATCCATATTTTAAAAATTGTATTTAAGGCCAGTTCATAACCTGGAATCTATACCTGTCGCTGTCAACAAAACCAAAACCTGTGGCTACGTATGCCTTAGGGAAGGACCTAGTACTACTATT
Organism: Arvicanthis niloticus; assembly: GCF_011762505.2. NCBI lineage: Eukaryota > Metazoa > Chordata > Mammalia > Rodentia > Muridae > Arvicanthis > Arvicanthis niloticus. The sequence continues at coordinate 37,398,596 of NC_047658.1, read as the reverse complement.
CTGCTAAATGGACTTGGTATTAAAACAATTCCTAATGACTTATTGCTACACCCATAGATCATTCCATTCTTCCAGACCCATCCCTACATCCTTACCCACCCAACTTTTTTCTCTCCCTCCCATCTCTCTCATTTTCTTCCCCTTCCTTCTTCCCTCTCTTCTTCCCTCCCTCCCTCCATCCACATCTAGTTTCTGTTAGACAACTATACTTCAATGTGGGGCCTGTCCTAGAATGTGGTTGATATAGCAGGGGTCACGCCATTAAAGAAAACTGACTCCCCATTTCCCAGCTATGCATTTTCTATAGGAGTTCTTTATGTTGTGGCTACCCTGGACCCATTAAATGCATATGTGAGTCCAAATGGCAGGAATAATACAGTTCAGTTGAAGACAGAGTTTCGATGCCACCAACTGAAGCTATATCTTCTGGGATTCTGGTCTTTCTACAACCTTCCAGTACATCATGTTACTATAACCTTGGGGCATCCAGGATACAAGCTCTTTCCTCTGGCCCTTGGTGCTTGGTGAACAGCAATAATTCAGAACATCATGGTGGACAAATGATAGCTGCCTGTTCAGGTTGTGTCTCTTGCCTGTGACTCCATGGTGCACAACATTAAAACCTGATTTGTGGAGTCCTCTAATGCCTTGGCCATAAACTTTACCCAGGGATCCTGAAGACAGCTTTAACCCATTTGTTGATAACTGTGTTCTATATCAAAAGCTCTGACTTTTCTTCATTTCTGTACTAATGGATGCTTTGTGGTCTTAAGCTAAGCAGTTTGCAGTATTTCCTTGCACACCATTAGGAAACTGACTGACACATAGCCTAGTCCAATTGCAGTAATTGCTATTACTGAACTTTTATGTTACAGGATTTTTAAGACAATGTCTCGCTAGGTAGTCCAGAGTGGCCCTGAATTTGCTATGTAGCTCAGGCTGGCCTTGAACTCATATGGTCATCTATTCACTAAACACAGAATATAAATCTTTTAAATATTATTTATATTTACATTTCTAAAAATGACATTTTGTAGTTTTCTATACAGTTTAGGGATTTTATTTTCTTATAGGTTTGTAATACATCTTGTTCTTTTTAGAGAAAGTATTTCATAGCTTTTTATAAGGCTCTCTTTTTCAGTGTAGTTATTTTTGGGCGGTATTTTGAGGGAATTAGTTCCAAGATGTCCCATAGATATCAAAATCCTTTGATATCTGAGTCTTTTATGTAAGGTGGGTAGTGTTTTCACAGAACCTCTTCATGCAGTCTCTGCATACCTTGCATCATCTCTGGATGGCTTCCGACTCTCTAGTGCCATTACACATGCATGCTGTGTAATGGCTATTCTGTAGTATGAACTGAGGGAGTAATGACAGAGATGAAGTCTGTATAGTTCCTTACAGATGCATTTTCCCCCCATTTTTCAGCCCTGGTTTGATTGAGTGTATGACGACAGAACTCGCTAATACAGAAGGCTGACTATATTCTTTATTAAGGTTTTGTTTAGAATTTGGAGCCTTTGAGTTAATTTCAGCCTTTCTGTTTCTCTTGTCCTCTCATCTAGGCTTTTGGGAAATCCTGCACATCACTTATCATCCATCACTTCTTATTTCCTCCCCTGCTAGTCCCCAGTCCTAGGCATCAGCATCTCTTATCTGGATCAGTTTATATTGATCAGGAGGTTCCAGATAAAGAGAACCATGGTGTGTGTGTGTGTGTGTGTGTGTGTGTGTGTCACACGCATGCATGCATGCATGCATGCAAAAATATCATCTGAAGGGATTGGCTCATGAGGTTGTGGAGCCTTGGTGAATTCGAACTCTTTATGGCTGGCAAGAAGATTCAAGACATAAAAATATCACCATTTCAAGGACAAGGGCAGTCTGCTGGCAGAGCCCCCACTTTAAACTGAGGCCTTTGGGTAGCTGGATGAACACCCATAAATGGATAATGTTTAAAAATTTGTGCTAAATTTTATATCTATAGATGTTGCTTCACCTTAGCATAGGCACAACTGTCAAGCCCTCGGGGTTGGGTGTGGTACACTGACACAATGAGTCTCTGCCATTGCAGGATCCCGCCTGCCTCCACCTTCCCAGTCTTGGGGAACTTAGTTGTCTATAAGCCTGTACCACATACTCATCTTGTCCCAGCCACCCTCTGATCCCTGTTGTCCTGACTCCCAACTCTAGCCTAATACTAGAGTTAACACTGCATATGAGGCACAGGCAGGGTCATTAGCCATTTAATATGGAAGCCGGAAGTGTGTTCACAAGGTTCTGTCATGAGTGACTTGCTGTTTTCAGTGTTCTTGGAATGAAATCAAATCCAAAGACCTTGACAAATTGTCTCCTGTCATCTTGCCTGTTTCCTTCCCCTCCAGATAGTGTGACTCCAGTGACCTCTCAGTTCCTTAGGTGGGGTCCCATGAACCCATCAAGCCTGGCTAATGCCATGTATCCCACAGGAAACCTATAGGCCAGGAACCAACAGGCTCCTACAGCCTCACAGACTAAAGTCGTCTCTCCCCGGGATGAACTGTCTCCTCACACACTACACACTGCTCTGACTTGCACCTGGGGTCGGGACACCTTGCCACGTTCATCGTTATTTTCTGGATAACTGTACATGATACACATTCCGTCTCCTTGTGGGACAGGGGATCATGTTTCCTCAAGCCATTCATTGTAATTCCTCTTGGGAGGTTGTACTGGACTGCACAGTTTCGTTCCTAAAATTTGGCCATTATTGTTTCTATGCAGCTAGTTGTTTACCAGACAGCAAACAAAAAGGAAGGAGTTTCTGCAGGCAAGTCTAATGATCTGTCCACTGGTCCACTCAGAATGGTAGGTTTGGCAGCAAAAGAAACAACCATCTGCCCACTTCCCCTCTGTGGGGCCTGGGGCTTTTCCCCACCAATCCAGCCTTGGATGTACACTTAGGTCTACCTTCCCCTTGGCAGCTCACCCTAATGTCCCCTATAATTGGGAATGGGCCATAGGATGCACAACTTTATGTTGAGGTCTCCACGAGGTATTCTGCCAGCAAGATGGCTCAGTGGGTAAGGCTCTTGCTTGCCAAGCCCTTGTTTGATCCCCGAGACCTATATGATGGAGAGAGAAAACCCACTCCAAGTTTGTCCTCCAGTCTCCATATGTAAGCTGTGGCACATGCATGCCCTGCTCCATACATAATAGGTAAATAAATGTAATTTAAAATAGTTTTTAAAGGAATATAAATGACACACTCACAGTGGGATCTCAGCAGAAAACCAGAAACCCCTGACCTGGGATTGTAGGTTGCAGCACGACTGTGACAGCAGAGGTGGTGGCAGCCTCTGGGGTCTCATGAGGTTTCACTTTATCTAACTTTAAAATGGTAATAATGACATTTTCCCTTTGTTCTTCAACCTGACATTTAAAATGTGCTTTGAACTTCTGGGAAGAAAAGGACCCCACATAAGCCAAAAAGATGCGCTGGTATTAGCAGTAGTTGCAATGCACATTCAAAGTAAACACACACTCGATAAATATGTCTTTTTATAGCCATTCTTCCTGAAATACAATTAAAATTAGATGATGTGAGTTAAGAGTGAGGAACAAAAGACATTAAAATGACATTACAAGAACAAGAGAAGAAAGATTGAAACTCTCAAAGGAAAGGGACAGATGGGAAATGTCAGCAGTGTTTTGGAAGGATGAAAAAAAAAAAACAGCCGCTGTGTGGTGACTGGGTGGGCTTCTCTCTACGTTCTCCCCCTGCTGGGGGCTGAGGGAGAAGCTTGGTACCAGGAGGAAACTGAGTGCCTGAACCCTGGTCTTACTCTGGAATCAGTCAGCAGCTGGCTGAAGGGAGAGTAAACACTAAAAGATTGGTTTGCAGTCTGGGATAAGAGAGTGCACTGCTTAGAGTCTGTCTTCCTCCTCCCACGCTGTGCTTTGTGGTGGTTGGTGGGGCTCTGTGTGACTGGCCCACCGTGGTGCAGCAATGAACTTGTCCCCTGTGAATCAAAAAACCAGACTGATACATCAGAGCCTAGGGATGCCGAGTATAGCTGAGGCACGAGTGGGATGCCTGGGAGTCTGTACTGCAGTAACACTAGAAAACCCTTGGATGTTCTGTGGCTCAACACCTCATATGGGCCACCAGGCCTACAGGATAGCTTTTCCCTATATGGCCAGAGAGCCCAGGAGACTGCTTCCATTTGAAAGCCCTGCCTGCCCCCTGGAAATGGGCAAAGAAACTTCTTATTTGTGGTGATGTTCTTATATCAGTCAGAGGCAGAGCAGATGGCACTCCATTGTTCATCCTAGCTTGATGCCTGGCTTGGTGGCCAAAGCCGTTTTTATGCTTAGGACACATAAAAAGAGCCAAAGCAAAGCAAGTAGACACAGAGCAGATCAGGAGGAGGAAGTCAGCAGATACCTATGTCTGTGTCCCACTGTGCCACATGGTGTGAGTGGAGAAAGAAGCCCACAGACCTGTTCTCCTCCCCACTGCACAGGCAGGCCATAGCCACTCCTGGATGTCACCCAGGGGTCTGGCAGATGCATGGCCAGTGTGCAGCAGGAACCACCACAGTGTGTGAGTGTGTGGTGGACAGATGTGAGAGAAAGAAATAGAGTAGATTGAGCATTGTGAAGAGAGATGGACCTGGATATTTGAGGGTGGAGATGGCTACCCTGTTGTAAGTGACCAGCCCTACCACCTGAGGCCATGGTGAGTTCCCAGTCCAAGCTACCACTGACTGCCATGTCTGGCTCCATGACTATGCAGCAGTAGTGGTCAATGCCCATGGGTCATTTACCTCTCAAGAACATGGGGACATCCCTGGTTGTAGACCAGGTGGAGGTCCAGGGGCTGGGCAGAACTGGCCCTGCCCCTCAATGGCTGTGGCACTCTGAAGAGCTGGTCCCACTCCACACTAGCTGCAACTGGTCTAGGTGGAACTGTGGAGCTGAGCCTGGTGGCTGGGGTGTGGGTGTGCTGGTCCCAAGACCACCGTGAGAGCAGAAGAACCCGACCCTGCTTGCTGCTGATGACAGCACTGGGTGGTCTAGCCAGAGTAGAGCAGTGCTGGAGAGTTTGCCCGTGGTGGTGCTGATCAGGGAGAGCCTGCATGCTGACCAGCTCTGCTACTACCGAGGCCCAGATCCAGGGCTCTGAGTTGACCGGCCCCAACCAAAGTCTGTATCATCTGCAAACAGTTGGGACTCATGAAAGGGCCAATCTTGGTGATCCAAAGCTGCAGAATCTCCATGACTCAGGGCCACACAGGATAACCAGGAGGAGGCCCAGTGAGGATCCAATATTGATGGTGTCACTGAAGCCAGAGATCTTGAAACAGACCGATGACTCGTTACAATGGCCTTTTGAAAGTAAAGATGTGTGGTCAGAGGGATACACTGTGGGACACACTGGGACATACTACAGCTTCCATATTTTCTATGCTCTGTCTCTGTCTCTGTCTCTGTCTCTGTCTCTGTCTCTCTCTCTCTCTCTCTCTCTCTCTCTCTCTCTCTCTCTCTGTGTGTGTTTATGTGTGTTTATTTGGGGGAGGTTGCAAGGGTACAGGGTAGATATGAGGGGACAAGGAGATGTCTAGGATCAGAGTGCATGATGTGAAATTCACAAAGCATCAACAATTTTGTGTGTGTGTGTGCTTTAGGTATGGATTTTATTTGTCTTTATCCTGAAACACCATAACAATTTTTTTTTTTAAATAAAAGAGGTCTGCTTGTTACCTTTGGCTTTCCAAGTTGCTGCTGGAGGTAAGAAAGGCATAGAGGGAGTCACCCTGATGATGAGTGCGCCAGAACAGAGGTAACACTTGCCTTCCACACATGTCCAATTACCTACTGCAAGGAAGGCTGGAAGTGCATGAGCATTTGTGGATATTAGGCCCACATGGGTCTTCCCTGTTTCTAGAAATAGAGTGGAAGTCTATGGAGAGGAGTGGGAGATGGCTGTTTGCCTGCTCAGCATAGCTGCCCCTCAGCTGCCTTTGACTCCTGTGAAGCTGGCTACTAGTCTCCACAGTGGCAAGGGGCTGATGGGGCTCTAGTGTGCAAGTTCCAGGCTCAGGAGGATGAATAACCCCTGGGATTTGGCTGGGGCTGCTGTTGTAACTTTGCAATGTACTGAGCACCCGTATACTAGGAAGTGCTCTAGACGGTCTGCATAAGAGCAAGGAATAAAACAGACGAGATTCACATTCTCTTGAAGCTCTACTCAAATGCTGGGTGGTAGATGATGCCAAAAGGTAAGTCATGTCCTTGCCTATATTAATGAAACCAAATGTCCCTTCATATTTATTAAAGATTTGGATACCTTGTTGGTTGAAGACCTTGCTCACTTTCTGTTGTGTTGTTTACATTTTTCTTAATAGTGATTTTTTTAGATGAACACTTTGCTTCTGTGGCTTGTTGGATACTCATGTACATACACACACATGCACACAAATACAGAAACACGTGCACACATGTCTTGCATTTAAGGGCTTGCCTTTTTACTACAGTGTAGTCTTACTGGTATCATGATTTAAAAGGAGCTGTTTGTCCCCTGTTGTTGTCAGAGGGCATCACTAGCTTCCTTTTCATATGAAGAACCAAGACTTAGTTCTTACAGTTTCAAAAGCATAGTTTCATCTTTTCATTTATTTACTTAGTGGATCCGGGGCGGCGGGGGAGGGGGGGTGCTATCTACTGAGGAGAAAGTCCTTTCCCCACAGCTGTCCACTGCTACTTAGTGACAAATGATGTATCTTTGTGACCAGAGGTTACTTTCTAGGTTCACTCTGAATTTATTGATTTTTTTCATGTATTCTTGCATAAAACCTAATTGTTTCAAATAACTGTAGGTAGATTCAGAAGTCTCTGCCTAGCACTGTAAGCACTGTGTCATTGTCAGCATCCAGCTATGTCTGTCCTTTGCACTACCATACAGGTTCCTAGTCATAATTTGTAAAATTCTGGGAAGAAGCCCTGCTGGATACATTGATGGGGCTATGATGGATCCAGAGACTAGGACAAGCAGTTGTCACAGTGACTGGAGCGAGCCTTCTAGTCAGGTCTTCTTGAACTTCACTAATGGCCTACAGTTTTCTGAGTGCCTTGTATTATTTTTCATTAGTTATATGCCTAATTTAATGTAAATGTGTGTGTGTGATATGGTGTGTCTAAGATGAGTAGTATGTGTGTGTATCTATGGTATATGTGTATATAGGGTGCTTAGTGTATATGTGTGTATAGTGTATATGGTATGTGGAGTGTGTATGCATGTTGTATGTGGTATATGTATGGTATGTGTGCAGGGTATATGTATGTTGCATGTAATATATGTGTATATGTAATGTATATGATATGTGATGTGTGTGTGTATTGTGTGGAGGTTATGAGTCTGGTATATGTGTATGTATGATGTGTGAGATGTATGTATGTTTGTGGTGTATTCATGATATATGTGTAGTAAGCATGTATATATGGTATGGTACGTGCGAGCATGTGTGTGTGTGTGTGTTATATGGCATGTACTATGTATGTGTGTGGTCAGTGGTGTGTGTGTATGATATATGTGTATGTATGGTATGGGATGTGTCTGAGTGGTGTATTGTATGTGTATGGTGTATGTGTCATGTATATATGTATGTATGGTATGGTATAGTATATATGATATGTGTTGTGTCTGGGTGGTATGTGGTGTGTATATAGTGTGTGTCACGTGTATGTAGTATATCTGTATGTATGGTGTAGTATGTTTATGTGTGGTGTGTAGTGTATATGGTATATGTGTGTGTGTAAGATATGTATGCATGTAATATATGTGTATGTGTGAGATATGTGTGTGGTATATGATATATGGTGTGTATGGTGTGTAATGTGTGTGTGTGGTATGTGCATGTTGATGCTGTTACCTACTGCTATACCTCAAACCACTGCAAGAGTCAGTGACTTAAAACAGCACAGACTAACATTCCTCGTGATTCTGTGTGTTTTTCTTTTGCTGGTCCTGCTTTCAGTCTCTCATTGATGGGGGCTGGGAAATCTTAGTGGTCCAAGTGGCCTTGGGAAGTGGGGGAGCCAGTCATCACTCAGCTCATGGTCTAGACTGGGCTTCTGTCTATGACATTGGAAACTGCCAAGGACACAAGCAAACAGTGCCAGCCTCTAGAGGCCTGGGCCCCAGACATGCACAAATATAACCTCTGCCACATGCTGTTACTGAAACCATGTCCCAAAATTAGTTCACATTTGAGAATGGAGAAATAGTCCCTGCTTTCTCATTGAAAAATCCGGCAGCCACATTAAGCCATATTATTGCGTTCAGTTTCAAAAAAAAAAAAAAAGAAAAAAGTACCACATATATTTTAATTCCATTTTCTATTTGTTATGAGAAAATAGATATAAAACTGGTTTATACATATTAACCTTTATAGCCAAGTACTTTAATACATCTAGTTATTAACTGTGTTACTTCTGAATTCTCTGCCTATACTATGTTGTTTGAAGAACAAAATCATTTCTTTCAGAATATGTCTGGCTTTTCTTTCTTTTTTCTGATCTCACTGTCTGCTCCTCCAGTGAAGTGTGGGCATGAGGGTCTTTGCCTTGTTTCTCATCACAGCAGGACATTCCCAGTGTGTCACAGTGATGCTGGCTCTGTGCAGTTGTTTGCGTGACTAAGTTTTCATCTGTTTCAAGCTTGCTAAGTTTTTGTTGGGGTATAACTGTATGATGTGCCATTCTTTTGAGAAGACTGTACAAGGTGAATCCTTTATTCTGATAATATGGTGATTGCTTTTTGAAGGTCAAACGAAGGTGACTTCCTTATTGGAACTTACCTTGCTTGTGCAGATCCTCTTGGTTTTTATTTTTAGTGTTTATTCAATATTTTGATTATATATTCATGAGGGAAGTTGGCCTTTGGTCTTCCTTTTCTAAAATGCCCTCGCCTTATTTTTATATTTTAACACTATCTTCATAAGAGTACAGAGGAGATAGTTCTCTTTTTCTTTCTGGAAACGTTGATTTGGGACTGACATGATTTCTTCTACAAATGCTCAGAAGAACTCAGTAGTGCAGTCATCTGGGTCTAGATTTTTTTTTTTTTTAGAGTTAGTTTTGAGATTCTGAGTTTATAAGTTACAGGGACTACTCAAATTTCAGGGTTCTCACTAATTCTGTTTGCTTGCACCCTAGAATTTTCCAACTTCATCTGCGCACTTCATGTTTGTTGGCAAATGTTATGCATACTAGCCTGCTGTTGCTGTTGGCCACTCCTTTGAGTGAGCACAGAGATGGTTCTGTGCCAAAAGAAGCTGGAAACCGCAGCAGAGATCCTGCCAGTGGTGTTGACAAGGGCAGTAAGTAACAGGAATTGGCAGGATGCCCTCTGTGCCTCACATTTCAGGTTACTGCCATTGCCTCCCACTGGAAGGAGTCAGTAGAAGACCATCTATATTGGTGTGAGGCAAGTGGTCCATGCCATCAGACAGAAGAACCCAAACCCTGAGAAACTCAGAATTGAGTATGGCAGGCATGAGGTCAGCTCCCTGCCAAACTACCTTCTCTGGAATATGTAACCATGACACCCCACTGAGAGGACCATGGCAGTCAGTCAGGTAGCATAGAAACCTAGAGTTCTCCATGCTAATGAGGTGTCTAGATAGGGCCTGAGTGTTCAACGGATGAGCTTCCCTTTCTGGGTATTCCTTCCTGTAAAGGGTATTGAATCCCTGGTTCACACTGAGTAAAGTGCATGCATTTACATCATTTATTTCAACATCAAATAAAGCAGTTTGGATGGGAGCAGAGCAGGGCGGGGTGTGTCGTGATAAAGTGCCATACCTAAATCTCCAGGAGAAGGCCTGAACTAAACAGGGTTCTGCCTCTGTTCAGGGTTCAACCTTCCCCATCCTGCCTGGATGTCCTGAGGGAAAGCATGAACTGGGGAGCCCTGTTCTCGACTCCCAGTGGTACCCTAGTGTCTCCTGGGTACACAGGAGACTGGGAATCACAACAATCTTCTCAGACCTCACTGTTTCCCATCTGAGAAAACGGACTGAGCACCTCCATTATGGACTATGTTCTGTCTTCCCCAAGCAGCTTGCTAGTGCCACTCCAGCCGTGTTCCAGGCACTCCTGCTGTGCTCTGGGCACTCTAGCAGTGAGGCAGCCCAGCATATTGATCTGGTTTCTGTTACTATACTTTAATACCCAGATATGGATAGTTTATAAAGAGAAGTGGTTTATTTAACTCATGGTTTATGGCGCCAGCGTCAGCTTTGTTTAGCCAAGGACTTTATAGCAGGTGGTATCATAATGCCAGGAGAATGCGCAAGAAGAAAGGTCTCATGCTCACAGTGTGACCTAGGTATCTCCCTTCATTTTAAAGGTTCCAATACTCATGACATCACCACACTTAACACAAAGCTTTCAACACAGGAATTCAATGGAACAGGGAAAATTCAGTCCATTAGTGTGAGGGCTGAGTTCTAGCTGAGTGGGTTTAGCTTGAGTTAAGATGCCAGGAGCTCACCACTGCTCAAAGCTTCCACTTAGTGCTTTCAGCTTCTTGTCTTGCAAACTCAAAGGCTGAAGTTTACAGAGCACAATGAGGCGGGCATTTGGAAAGGAGTTGACTATGGGCTCATAGGCGGGAGCCTAACAGTTAGAGCTCCTATATTGCAGGGGCAAGTCCCAAACATGAGTGCCATCAAGTTTCTTACGGTTTAGGTTCTTTTTAATAGGGCTTACGGGCGGGTGAGCTGGCCAGTCTAGTTGGCAAAGCGCTCAGGGTTCTGTGCATTTTTCCATCACAGTGGCTGGATTGGAGTTTTGGTCACACCCTCACAGATAATTTCTAGGCAGGTGTGTAACCGAAGAATGATCACAGGAAACTAAAGCAGGAACTAGGACCCAAACACTCCTTGCATTTCTAGCCTCTGACCAAAGGCAAGAATTGAGGTCCCTGTCCCTAAAGTACAAGATTCTCTCTCCTGCTCTTAACACTGTATAAAATGGATTCAAATCCTATCCATAGCCCCATCTAACAAAAAGAAAATCTTGTGGAAAGATTTAGTTCTAGCAGTGGAGATCAATGGCTATCTCCCCCTCCCCCTCTCCCTCCCCCACCCCTGTGTTGCAAGGCCCTCCTCTTAGCCCATCTGAGGCCTTTGGGGGAAGCACACTTCATCTGTATCCTCCTGCTCTTATTCCTGAGGCATGTCAGGATTGTCTGAGTTCAGAATTTAGTGAGAGTTTTCATCCTCACTTCAAGGATCCTTATGACCAATATTAAGATCTTTAAAAGTATGGCCATGCCTGCCCTGCCTTTTGATCAGTGTCAGGATCCCATATATGATGGTCAGGATCCTGTGGTGGCTCCATAGGCATACTGGAGTTGAAAACTCCTATAAAATGATATTGATATACCTCCTCTGTGCTTAGATATAAAAGTACCACTGCCCTGTCTTTGACAACAGTATTTAGGATGCTGTACAGATGTGTAGCCAAGAAACAGGTTTGTTAAGTATACATCTAGGTTTGTTAAGTATACTTTGATCTGCAGGTGAAAGTCACATGGCAACCCATTTCCCATGATGTGTTCATTGTTAAATGGTATGTAAATACATTGTAAAATCCATTGTTAATATTCTTCTCTTTTTTTTCCTCCTTCCTAGAATCCTTGTTTGCTTTGTTTCTGGTGGGAATGTGCAGAATTTTATTTAGTTTACATAGAAAGTCTTTGTTTCCTGACTCTGTGTGCCCAATAATCTATTCCTCTATACTAGTAATGATAGTGTTCCTGGGTAGAAAATTCCTGGCCCAGTATTCTCTCTTCTTACTAACCTGCTAAGCATTTCTTGGTCTGTGCTTCTCTATGATCACAGATGAGAACTGTGGTATGAAAATTTCCCCAGAAACTAAGTATTCTTTCTGTGTAGACGCTTGTATGGTTTCTTGCTAGTCTTCAAATATAGAGACTTTGCCAGAGTGTATTTAAATGTGGACTTTTCAGGTCACTTTTGATATGAGTCTCCAGTTTACTGCTCTTGTCTGCTCTGTTTACTCCCTGTCGCAGATTTGTGTCCTCCCCCAGCTCTTTTCTACCCAGAGTGTCTCCTGCTCCTGTCCTCCATGTCTTCAGTCTTCATTTGTGATTTTTGGTTCATTAACTCGTCTTGTATTATAAGACTCATGTTTCATATGGTCTCCTAAAACAGTAATGTGTTCTCAGTGGGCACCACACCTTTTTTTTTCTCCTCAAATTTTAAATTAAAATACCAAGCACTGTTCCATCCTCAGAGTATTTTGTCACACTCTAATAATAACTCCTTATGTGTTCTCATTATGTCTTTTTATTATAAACTCTACTTCTGTTTCTGCCATTAGTTCTGCTCCACTGTAGACATCTGCTCTAGATCCTGGCTGTCGCCTTCCTTGAAGCCACTGTATGTCTAGGTGGCATGCAGGTCTCCTTTCTCTGATCATTGTCTTGGGTACAATCTATTTGAGCTCATTGGTTTGGGCTCAGCTTAGATTATTGTAGTTACAACCCATATAAGGCTACATGGATTACTAGGAAGATATGGAGGCATGCAGGGAATGCTTTCTCTCTGTGGTGCTGTGCCAAATAAACCAGAAAACTTACCCCTTCTTCCTTTTTCTTTTCCTCTTCCCCTTCATCCTTCCTCCTTCCCTTTCCTCTGTCTCTGTCTCTGTCTCTGTCTCTGTCTCTCTGTCTGTCTCTCTCTCTCTCTCTCTCTCTCTCTCTCTCTGTGTGTGTGTGTGTGTGTGTATGTATGTGTATATATATTCTAGGATTTAAACTTATAACTTCAGACATGCTAGGCAAACACTGTACCAACTTGTCTCTTTAGCTATAGCTGGGATGGGATGGGATGAGATAGTTTCTCTTTGGAATCGTCTACAGGCCTCACTTACAACTTACCTTTCAAAGAGGACATCTGAACCCTTCCAGAACTAACATCTTAGTTTCCTCACATGGTTCTTGTTCCTGTCTTGCTACTCAGGAAATCAGCTGATTTGCTGCACTATGTCCTGGTGTGCATCCTGGGCTCTAGCACAAACATGGTGTCTCTCCAGTTCATGTGACCTATGACCTGAAGACTGTTGCTGAATTTGGATCCTTGGGCTTAACTGTCAGTGCAGAATATGTTCTTCCACCATAGACTGTGAGGACCAATAGAGGGTCACCCTCTGAACAAAGCTATATCTCAGGCATCATCAGTGACTACTGGCAACCAGGAGTGTGCACTTGGCTGATCTTTCTATCATTTCTATGGTTTACACATGACAATATAGGGGTCAGAAAACTAGGCCGAATTCGGAGGTTCTGCGGGAGTCTAGGTGTCAGAGACATTCATATGCCTAAAGACTTTCAGACATCAGGTGACAACTTCCTGTCCGCTGCTAAACAAACAGAAACCAGGGTTGTACTACACAGTAAAGCCTCAGAAGGCTAGGATCAGCTCCAGGTGAGGTCACAGTAAGTGTCTATATGGTAGCCTACTACGTGAGTGAAGAAGTGGACTCCAGATGCAGAGGTGCTGGTCCAAGGATTACCCCTAAGGCCCAGTGCCAGGTGGGGGACTGGCCTTGGTGGGTGCTCTCAAGGAACCACTGCTGGGCTCTCAGTATCATTCATGTTAAGATTATGTCCACAAAACGTGAAGACATGGGGCAATTTTGAAACAAATTTTGTCTTTCTCATCTACAGGCATTGGCTAGACAATTGTGGGTGGCTGTTAATATTAAGTACCAGTGAGTCCTACTGAATTCTGTAAGCTGCATCTAATAATCACACTTAGACATGAAGAATTAGCATAACAATGTAGCCACATCTAAAGCCATTGAACTTTCCCCTTTACACAAGTCCTATGTAACAGCTAGATGTCTTTTTGCCTCAGAGAAGGAAGCCAGCTATCATTGATTGTGCACTAAGGTCTGAACTTCAGCCACATTTCAGGTTCAATCTTCAAGTGTGCCCAGAGCTAAGACAGGTAGACCAGTTGGCACATAGGCACAGCTGGAGTCCCAGTATTACTATATGGAGCCTGTAAGCAGCTGGGTGCCCAGTTCTCCCAAATCTATCAGTATTGGTTGGGAAGCTTTAGGGTTGCTCTTAGCAGCAGGTGAAATACAATATAACTTACAAAATCTTAACAAAGGTAGCTATGCTGAACAGTGTAGAGAGAGGCTGCTACAGATGTGGCATCACAGCCTATCAAAGCCAAGGACTTGCATTCTTTCTAGTTTTCCATCCTGCCAGTTTTAATTTGTCTTTCATGTGTTAGCTTACCGATTCTTAGTCATAAGGTGATTGCCACTATTCGGGAAAAATCATGCAGATGGAAATGGCCAGCGTGGAAGGACATTTTCTCTCTTCTTTGCTTATTAACCTCTTTTTAAGAGCAAATAAATAGCTTTCAGATGTTGCCCAAAATATCCCTTATTGCTCATTGGTTTGAATGGAGTCACATGACCATCCCTTAACTACTCACTTGGTATTTAACATCCATGTAATGAGCTGCATAATTTGTTTATAAATTTAGAAATATCATCCTTGAGTAAGGTTCATCAATGTGGGTGGCTGTTAATATTAAGTATCAGTGAGTCCTACTGAATTCTGTAAGCTGCATCTAATAATCACACTTAGACATGAAGAATTAGCATAACAGATGTAGCCACATTAATTAATTACCATGTGAAATTTCCCAGTGCACGGCTCTTAAATGTCCGGAATAATAACCACATTGAATTAGGTAATTTGCTTAGAGGTAAATATGCGAGAGGGAACGATGCACGAACAGTGTGGACCACTTAGATAATTATAGACAATCGGGCCATCGGAGAAAAAGTCATTGGCATGTGGCTAGTGATTGGTTGGAGCCAAGGAAGCAGCTAATTAGTTGCTGTTTGCTTTTCCCACACCACATCGTTCAAGCTTGTGGGATTAATAAAATCTCAAAAAAAAAAAAAAAAAGCATGAGTCTTGTTGGTGTATTCAGTCAAATTAGGGGATTGTGTTGCCAGCTTTGGGGCGCAGAAAAGCTCCAGAAAGTCCAGATACTGCTTTTTTTTTTTTTCATGCATTTAGGGTCATCCTCCTAAGGGTGGTCCCCCGACTGATGAGCAGGGCTGCAGCCTGTCCAGCTGAGGCAGAGCCATGAGGCAAGCTCATGTGACTGTCATCCACAGAGCTATCCTTGCCTTACTTTCTCAACAGAGGTGCTCACGTGTGCTGTCCTTTGCCGTCTTTGTACTTTTCTGGTGTTACACTCTCTTGTCTTTTCCATTTCCTGCCTCTTTCTTACCAGAGTTTTTGTTGGGAGCTGACTTTTAGCAGAAAGCGGCTATCAGCTTTGCAGCCATCTTGAGCCATATACCCTGACATGAGACTTGTTTTTCAACAGCCTACAGCAGCTGAAGCACACTCTGATAGCCCGCATATTTTGTTTTGCTGTTTACTGCCCCCAGCTGCAAGGCACACATGGTATCCATGCCTGCAAGACATGCAGTTCACGTGCTGTCCACATGCTATATCCACGCCATACATGCCTGTAAGGCGCACATGGTATCCAAGCCTGCAAGGCACACAGTGCATGTGCTATCCATGCTATAGACGCCTGTAAGGCTTATGTCATATCCACACCTGCAAGGCATGTGGTATTCACGCGGCAAAAGCCTATAAATACCCCAGATTTCCCTTCAATAGAGAGAATACGGAGACAATGAAAGAGACAATACAGTAGAGAGAGAGAGACACAATAAATGAGACTTGAGACTTGATCAGACCCTCTGTCTTGCCTCCATTCTTCGTGTCGATTGCCCCACACTCTCTCTCTCACTAGACCCAGACCTGCAGAACACAGCGGGCCGTTACAATTTGATGCCCAAAGTGAGACTCCAGTAAGCGTTACGAGTTTTGTACCTTGTTTTGTCCTACTGAGCTTATGTTTGTTTATTCCCTGAAACATCTGTCTGTCTGTCTTTCTCTCTTTCTACCCCCTTCGTCCCTCCCTCTCTTTCTTTCCTTCTTTTCTTCTCGAGGCCTTTGACAGCTTCATATAAATCAAGAGCATTATCTGGACTTTCTGGAAGTTTTCTTGTCCCCCAAAGCAGGCCACACAATCCCCTAATTGGGCTGGAGGCTAGCAGGAAGGAGACGTGCAGGAGAGATTTGAGGGAGGAGGCTAGAGGAACAAAATAGGATCACAGAACAACTGTTAGATGTAGGAAAATGTTAGAAGCAAAACTCATTGTCTTGTGTGGTTAATAATACACTAATTCAAAATAGGGAGCATGTCGTACATGCTCACGTAGCAACTGAGGAGAAAATAAAGTTTTCCTTCATGCTGGGTTTCTAGTGATTGCTCACTTGAACTTTATAACTGATGAGTCAGTCAGCTTTGCTGCTGAGTGAGGTTGCTAGCCAGCATATGATCTACACATTGGCAGGGGATTAGGGATAGGCCTTTTAATTCTGTGGTAGAAGTGACCTGCTTGCCCAGGGGTATCTCAGTTTCATCTATGTACCTGTTCCAGGGTTTGCACTGTGAAGTTAAGTGCATCAAAATGAAGATGAGGGGTTTGGGCAGTAACTTTTCTGGATTGAATGGTTTTCATTCTAAGAGAAGCAGAGATTTTACACAGTTCTGTATGACCTTTATGTTCTGCCCATTGGAAACCAGATATTCTGGGGGAAAGGTCTGGGCTGCTCAGGCTCCAAGCACGACACTCCTGAAGCTAGTCGCCTCCAGTGAAGATGCACTCGGGAGATTGTACATTTGCAGATCGCCTCAGGGAGACAGCACTAGGTTTGTCTACGTTAAGCAAAGGAGTAATTATTGTTGTTACTACTATTATTTTATAGGAAGTGCATCATGAGCTGCCAAATGGGCAGCTTCCAGACAGAAACCTGGTCAGTCAGCTAAGAGGACAGGCTTCTCACCATCACTCTCTTGTTTCCAGTCTCTCATTTTAGGGTCCCTGTGTTATCCTTACATACAGAGCCTCACTATTCTCAGTAGGCACAGTTAGGAAACGATTGGCACTAAGATCCAGCAAAGCAGAGGAGCACAGTTCAGTGGAGACATGGAGTGTCAGTCCACCTTCTGTTACTGTAGCTCTGATTTAAAAAAAAAAATGCAGAGGGAGGGTGCTCTATTTTGGTTCCTGGTTTCAGGGTTTTAATCTGAGGTTGCTTGGCTCTGCTGCCTTTGGGCCTGTGGCAAGACAGTACAGCTTAGAGGGGTGCACAGCTGAGGACATTTCTCATGCTAATCATGAAGCAGAGGAAGAGGAGTGGCCAAGGTCAGAGTATCGTCTCCAATGGCATCACTTCCACCCCGCCCCGCCCCACCCCTGTAAATCTGACTTCTTTCAACTACCCTTGTTAGTTTGCCTCCTTAACCCTTAATTTTCCTCAGAATGATCTGGGAAATGAGTCTTTAACACACAGGTCTTTGGGGGCATTCAAGAGTCAAACTATCACAGATGGTGTTGGGGTATGTGAAACCTATGAAGGTTCAGGCCAGATGAGCAGCAGATGTGTATGTAATTCAGAGTGTGACGTGCTTAATCCATTCTACTTGAACAGCTGGTTTTTTGTTTTGTTTTGTTTTTAACTACAGTAGAGGTTTCTTCAGCTCTGCGTGTGGAATCTTAAAATGTGCCTATAAAACACAGGGGGAAAAATTTAGTTTTAAGTCATGTGTCATAAGCATATCTTCCGCAAATGTTCACAGATGTTAATTTATTTTAAAATTTTTAAATTATTCTGGATTGGGTTATATTTACAGGGCTATTGAGGAAGGCGCTCACACTCTGTAGGTAGTAAGCAAAAATTGGCTCACGGGGAAAGCTGCAAGCTGCTCACATAAATTTCAGTGAAGACAGAGTCTGGGGTTAAAAGGAAAATTAAGGGTTAAGGAGGCAAATCCTGAAACACAGAGGAAGATGAATATGAAGGCTTGTGGCTAAGTATGAGATAACCAAACTGCCCAGGTCAGAGGAAGCACAGGATCCAGTAACAGCAGGCTCTTACTATCTTCCCTCAAAAGCCCCTCCCTTCCCCCCCCTCCTTTTTTTTTTTTTTAAGGAAACCACGTGGAAGATTCTTGCTTCTAACATAGCTAATTTTAATAGTCTAAAGTGTGAGGAAGGACAACTCCTGCCTCCACCTGTGGCAGGAAAGCGGCCCAGACTCTTTCATAGACAGTGAGTTACATTCAGAGAGGGGAGGGAGCAAGGTGGGGGCGGGGCAGGCGGCAGCCTGAGCTCCCATTTCCATTTCCACAAGGAGTGTCACAATCCATCTTGAAGTCTGACTCCTACTTGGAAACATCTCTTTGTTCCAGAAGTCACCTTGCTACGTTGCCTAAATGAAGACAGAATCAAGATAGGAAACTCATTGTGTCTCACAGGCTGCTGCCAGTGACTCACCCAGGAAATAAGGAAGTAGGTGTTCTTTTAAGAACTGTTAACTACTGGGGCTGGGGAGATGCCCCATGGCTTAAGAGCAGCTGATGCCCCTGCAGAGGATCCAGGTTCAATTCCCAAAGGAATTTATTTCTGTCTGTTTGAGGGGACTTAGCCCTCCACAAACACCTGTATACATGTGATGTACATAAACTCACACACACAGAGAAACAGACTGATAGACACACAGACCAATGAACACATACACACACGAATTGGAAATAAAATTAAAAGCCATTCTAGAAGTTAACACTTAAAAGTATTTATAGGTGTGTGTGTTCATTGGTCTGTGTGTCTATCAGTCGGTTTCTCTGTGTGTGCGTGTGTGTGTGTGCTCGTTCGTGTGTGTTTTGTTTCATTTTGTTTTCAATTCTTTCATAGAATACAGTACTTTAGAACTTAAATATATTTATTCCTTGCCCAGGCCCTTCTTTCTGTAGGGAAAAGCCTGAGTCCTAACCAGTTTGATATTCTCATCCTGGACCCAAGGGAAGCTAGTGGCAAGAGCTCTGATAAAATCACTTTTCCTAAACAGTGCAGCATATTTTAAAGATGCCCATTTTAGATTTAATCTAAAATGTAAATAAGCATGCTTCCTGATTGTGACTGAAGTCATTATTCCCACAGGAAACTCTCCTTTGTTGGATTTTGATTGATTTTATAATTCAAAATGCTTTTTCGTTGTTGTTAATGCAGAAAGTCTTGGCACATGACTTGATCTGCTTGATGGTCTTAATGCTGCTTTATTATCTCATTTCATCTCACTGCACTTATTAGAGAATTCTGGCTAACTCTTGAAGTTGCTTTTTTTTTTTTTAAGTTGGGTTTAGTGAGTCACAATTAATACACCATAAAATATACTCATTGAAAGTACAGTTTTAGTGTTCTTTCAGGGTATTTACAGTTATTGCAGCATCTTCTAATTTTCTGATACTTTCATCTGTCCACACTGCATACCCTTGATGAGTTACATTCCAGGTAGTGGGGGTTACAGCCTGCTGCACCACCAGGCCCAGCCTTCTCCTTTATCAAGTCTGCTTTTGGTCTTGAATCTAAAAGGTCACTATGCCAAAGTTCACACAAAGTTACTTCTGTGTTTCATTCTTTAGTTCTCTCGTGCTGGCTCTCATTATTGGCATGGAACCCATTTTGTGTTGCTTTGTGCATGGTATAAGGTCAAGGTCAAAATTCACTCTTTGTTTTGTACTGTCCCTTATGGCTAGTATTGTTTGCTGTTAATCTATTGGATTATCGTAGCTT
Source organism: Arvicanthis niloticus (assembly GCF_011762505.2). Classification (NCBI taxonomy): domain Eukaryota; kingdom Metazoa; phylum Chordata; class Mammalia; order Rodentia; family Muridae; genus Arvicanthis; species Arvicanthis niloticus. Next base: position 37,378,832 of record NC_047658.1, on the reverse strand, counting down.
CTCCTGAAAACTGATCATAGGTGTGTGGAGTGATTTCTGAACTCTCAATTCTGTTCTCTGTCTCTATATGTATGTGCATTAGTTGGTTATAGCTATTGTAACAGAATCCTGCAGACTGGTGGCTTACATAGTAGAAATCTTTTTCATAGATCTGGAGGCCACAAATCCAAGATGAAGGTTTGATGTCTTCTTATCTCTTCCATTCTTAACATGTTAAATGGGCACTCTCCACTATGACAGCTTAGGGCTTTTTCTTTTATACATATGGATTACTGGTCTCTCTCTTTTGATAAAGGCACCTGTCCTAAAGGTTTAAGTCCTCACCCTAACTGCCCCACTTTAACTTAGTATATTTATGTTTAAAAAAATACCTCCAAATATAGCTATAGTCTAGGGCACCATGAACGGAACTTAAGCATACAAATTTTGGCAAGAACACAGACAAGCCTGTGACAGAGCTATGCCGTGTGATGCTGCATTAGGAGCCTTGGTGAAAGCCTTGCGAGACTCTGAGCATTTCCTTATAAATCCTTTCTGTTGGGTCAGTAGTGATGCCCTACTTTTACTCCTGGATTTATTGTTATTTGGGTGTTCTCTCTCTCCTCGGATCAGAGGTTGGTCAGAGTGGCTGACCAACCTGAACTCACTCGAGTTCTCAGACCACCTGTAATGGTAATGTTCCCTTCAGCCACATATGCAAGGAAAAGATGCTGTGCTTCCTTCTTTCTTTCTTTCTTTCTTTCTTTCTTTCTTTCTTTCTTCCTCTCTTCCTCTCTTCCTCTCTTCCTCTCTTCCTCTCTTCCTCTCTTCCTCTCTTCCTCTCTTCCTCTCTTCCTCTCTTCCTCTCTTCCTCTCTTCCTCTCTCTCTCTCTCTCTCTCTCTCTCTCTCTCTCTCTCTCTTTCTTTCTTTCAAGAGTGCATGGTTGGGAATCACTAGAAAACTGCTAGGCTGGCAGGTAATGAAAACCCTAGGGGGTTCTGGCAGAATCGATGGTTCTCTTCTCACGTCAAGGCCTCATATATTTTCATTTGCCCATAAATTTTCCCCTTGAAGGCTGTTAATCAACAATCTAGCACTAGGCATGGAGGAATCCACAAAAAAGAGATGGTTATAGTAGTTCTCAGAATAGAGACCTAAGCTTCTACTAGTGCAGGGGAGGCCTTACAATGTACACCTGGGTCTCCCCTGACCTTGGAAAACACCTTATTCAGCACCCAAGTTCTTGAAATGGAAGAAGTCTCCACTTGTCCCTGCCTCTGCAGACCTTGGAGAACCCATGGCCCCTGATTATCTCATGCTAGCTTTGAAAGCCTGCCATTCAGCTTACTGGTCAAAGGGACCAGAAAGGAGATGGGACCAGAGACATGGGCTTACCATAAACTTACCATGCTTCAGGATCCCACAGTCCCATCTGCCTCTGTCTGTGGTGGTCTCCCTCAGTCATGCATACACGATCTCCCTGACTGCCTTGAATATTCTCCTTTTATTTATTCACTGATGTTGTCTTATTTATGAGGAACAACGTAGTATTTGGATTCTTTAGTTTTTCTAACATTTTACTAATTTCTTCCTGCCGACTTTTATTTCCCATCCCAATGTGGATGGCTTTTGCAAAAACAATCTGCATTGTTGGTCTTCTTGGCTCTCTTTGGTGCCCTTGCTTTGTGAGTATAGTTCAACTGCCTGCCTAGGCACAGTTTCAAAGAGTGAAGGCCTGTTTCTTGCATGGAGGGGACTGTGGGAAAATGCTTTGGGTTAAATAACATGGACAGCCTAGAGTAGCACATAACGTTAAAGCAGGGCCACACCTAACACAATATAACATTTTAGTCAGCCATGGACCTTACATATGATGGCCATCCTCTAAGATTAAGCTGCCTAGTTCCTTCCTGGCCATCTTAGTTTGTGTAAATATATCATGTTTACCCAGTAACAGAATCACCTAACAATATTCTGTCATTAAATAACATGTGACTATGTGCTCCAAGCTGTCTGAAACTCCAGGGGTAAATGGCCAGAAATCACATATGTACATTTATATGCGAAAGTGTGGGCCCTCGTTGCTTGTCTCCCCTGTCTGTATTCCCAACAAGTAAACTAATAAGCAAATTCCCCTGCCACAGAATTCTATGTCCGATTGTTTTCAGTCATCTTCCCATGGCATTAAAATACCTTCAGAGGAGATGCTTCGGACTTAGCTAAAACATATTCAGTTTCAAATGCTAGAAAGAGCCAGGCGGTGGTGGCCGCGCCTTTAGTCCCAGCACATGGGAGGCAGAGGCAGGTGGATTTCTGAGTTTGAGGCCAGCCTGGTCTACAGAGTGAGTTCCAGGACAGCCAGGGCTACAGAGAAACCTTGTCTCGAAAAAACAAACAACAACAACAACAAAAAAAACGAAACAAAAACAAAACAAAAAAATCAAATGCCAGAAAGCAGCACAAAGGAGATTAACGGAAGATGCCCTAGTGTTGTTCAGTTATCTACAGGAGTCTAACCTTGAACCCAGGACACAGGGATTCAGATGGCAGGATCTGTACTATTTCTCCATCGATCAAGGTATCTTTTGAGTTGGCATCACCACGAGGGAGGGGTTTTTCCGTTTGGCTAGTTTGGTGCGTGCGTGCGTGCGTGCGTGCGTGCGTGCGTGCGTGTGTGTGTGTGTGTGTGTGTGTGCAAATCACAGCAATAACAGCTAGCTGTATGTTACCCTTCATCTTGTTAATGCAGGAAAGAGGACCTGTGTGGACCCCTCTTGTCAGACGCTGGCTAGATGGCATAATTACTGTGCCTGGCACAAACCATGTGCCAACAACGGAAGGAGTAGGATCAAGGTCTCCTAGAGGTGGGAGAGGCAATTTCTAAAGGGGAAAAAATGCAGTGGGAGGAAGAAGCCAAGCAAACAAATCAAGTCTTATTCCTGCTTGAAACCTTGTATGATCATAATTCAATACACCTTAATGGTTTTCATCAGGGCCCTTGGTAACTGCAGTTTCTGTTTCTTGAAAAGAGAGTTTAATAAGAGGCTGTGAGCCAAGTGGCTGCTGTCCTAGCAAGGCACTGTCTGTCTCATTAGCCCACCCCTTTCTCAGCCAAGGGAAGCTTTGCTAGGCTTGATCAACTTTTATGAGGAACAAAATGTTCTATGCAGTCCACCGCGTGGTCCAATCTGGAGGACCTTTGTTTAGGGATGGGTAGACATAGTTTTTGTTTTTTTTTTTTTTTTTTTTTACAAGCAAACAATGAGCAGACATGAAGAACTTCACTGAATCCTTTACAGCATCTTGGTTGCTGTTGTTATCCAGCACCAAGACCGGTATTTGTGCCTGAGCTCTTTCCCATGCCTGCTGCACAAGGCAGGGAGGCTGTTCATGCATGCGAGTGAGCCCCATGCTTTGATTATCCCCTTTCTTCCCCAAAGGTCCTCACCTGCTTTTAGCATTGTGTTGCTGTTAGAGGACTTAAAATCGTTTTCTGCTTCAACAAGAAATATCAGTGAATGAGGAGGAGCCCCTGGTAGATAATACAGATGATTAGGGCTTGTTGGCAGGCATCTGCTGCCAAGGAGATGGAAGAAAGCATTTAATTACTTAGAGAAATGTAAGGAGCTCTGCGTACCCTTGCTCAGTGCCTTTCAAGTCTTACATAGTGTGGGGTTCGCCTCAAAGAATTTTTATTTTTTCCCCTCCTTTTAGGGTCTGATGATAAATGCAGAAAGGTCACCCCCACAAAGCATTTGAACATTTCTTTTCTGCTTTAGCCATTTATCTCCGTGACTCCAAGGCTTCCACAGAAAGTTGCACTTGCCATATTGCAATCACATCAAATTTACTGAAAATCTGAAGCTCATAACATGCGGAGCATTATGTCACTGTGGAGTGAGGCTTCACCAAGGAGATGATTTTTCATTTATCTTCTGAACAACAACAACAACAAAAATCAACCTTTTTATTTTTCAGAGCGTACAGCCTTAATGGCACAGAGCTGTCTATATGTTTCTTTCTGACCTTTTCCTGATCTTTCTATGTGCATGTTCTGCACTGAGATGAACATCTTCCTAGTGCTGGGTAGCAGAATCGGACACCCGGAATATGCCACGTTGGCATGAGGACCACTTGGAGCTACCGTACTTGAAAGAACAGCAGATGTGAGAAGGGCAGCCTTAGCTCCGCTCTTCCTCTGAAAACAGGAGGTAAAAACTTTCAAGTGCAAGGTGCCCGCCCACAGCCAGAGAAAAGAAACATTACTGGGTCCTAGCCAAGAGGTCTAGCAGCAGCCTTTTCTGATAATTTCTCTCCTTTAGCCTTCCCACATAATTTAGTTACATTTCCACATTTATCTCTCTTTGTTCAAATACAAAAGCATCTAGGTCTTACCACTTCTTTGAAACTTTGTTTTGTTATTTTTTTTTTTAAAGACTGTGTCCCATAACACTTGGACTGAAGGTGTATGCATTTATTTAATTAATCTACCTCATGGGCTGTGGGCATAGCTCAGTGGTAGAACGTCTGCCTAATGTATTGAGGTCCCAGATTTGACTCCCAGGACTGCAAAAAAAAAAAAAAAAAAAAAAAAAAATTTATTTAAAAAACTGCCTCATGAATTTAATTCTGCAGTCCTGCCAGGAACTTAAGAAAGTAAGGCTTTACTTCCTTTACACACATACAACTTTGCATCATCCTCAGATATTTTCATTAACATAACCCCCTGAAAAGAAACTAACACTAAACAAGCACCCTGCCAGACCCTGTGCTAGGTCCTTAGCAAACAAATCCCATTTAATTCCTTGAATTCAGGATTAATGGTTTCAGATTGTTGGTCTAGAGGCTGAAATTTGGAGTGTGGGTAAGCTTTTCCAGTTGTAGTCTAGATTCCTTGAGGCCAAAGCTTTACCTCTTCAAAGTCAACCCTGTCTGTGTTCTCCAGGAATGAAAGTAATAAACCAACATGCCCCACAGGGTTGTTGTGGGACTGAAAAAGCGGTGTTTACAGTTACCTTTGTAAAGGCATTAACTACTGCCATTGGCCACCAGCAGTGTTATGACTTCATAGTTTCCATTGTCTATTTGAAGTAAGTGCAATGTGGGGTCTGGGCGACCTTCTCATTGCAACTTCTAATCTAACTCCTTTTTAATAACATCATTCTGTGCCTGCGCTTTCTCCTCTGCATCCTGGACAGCATGGAGAAAGGTGCTTTGAGACTTAAAACTGGTATCTTTCTTCATGTGTTTTGAGTCATAATCATCTGCTGTCTGTGTGTGGGTGCTGCTAAAGATGCTGTGGTTTCTGGTCTTGGGTGCTAGCCTAGCTGCTGGAGTTTCATGGTGCTCTGTGAAGAAATTAACACGGAAAATACTGAAACCCAGCCTGATGGCTGACAACAGCTCTCGTCGTATTTTCCTTTTCTCTCTTATCTCTTGGCTGCTGAAACAGTTTGGCTCAAGGCACAACTGATCCTTCTGGAGGAACCTTTTCGCAGAGATTTTAGATTGCAGGAGGCTCCGATGAACTTACAGATTTCAGTGTGTAGGGAATCTGAAGCAGATGAATGGAAGAGTGTCGTGATGCTGTGTTTTATTTAGTTGGTCTTGGTCCATTTTGTGTTGCTGTAAAATAATGCACAGAGTGAGCAAACTGGAAACAGCAGAACTGTCTTTCACTCGTGGCTCTGGAGGGAGGGAGGACTAGAGGCCAGGTACCACATTTTTTGCCCATCACTAACTCATGAGCAGATTAGAGGCAATGGCAAAATCGGCTTATACTTAACTCATTACAGAGAACATGGCATTCATTCACTCACGAGGACACAGCCCTCTCTAGTTGGGGCATTACAGTTCCAGCATGCAAGCTTTAAAGGACACATTCAAACCCTTGCAGTCTCTGTCATTGAGACCAACCTTTGATGATGTCTTCGTGGACCCTGTGTGGAATAGAAAGTTCCTGCTCAAAACTCACTAGACTTCAGAACACTTGAATCACAACATGGAATGGGATTTTATATTAGCATTGCAGGTCCCATTATCAGAGTGCATTTTCATATTGAATTATGAACAAAAATTTTATGCTGCTTACATTTAATGAAATTTTAATAAGGCCATGTTTTGGTGTTATTATTCAAATAATGTGATCTGAATTGCTTTCCTCTGAATATATTTGCATTAAGGAGGAAATCAATTTGAGTTCATTCTTTGAATAGTTTATCTATTTTTCTTGGTAGCTTTAAAAATGACAGAGGAAAACTCAGTTCCTTTGTCAGTAAATGGAGAAGAAACCCATTTGCTGAGATCTACAGCAGTAACAGCAACAGTCTGCTGATGGTTTAAGTTAATGAAATGGCTCATTTTGTCTATTAGAGTCGCACAGTTTAAACCATCTACAAATCACGCACATCACAAATTGTAAAGGATGATAGCTCTTCTCTTTCTTATTGAGATTTTAAAGCTTACATATTAAGGAAGAGAATTAAGAGATCCACATTATTTGCTACTCCCAATCATTGGTAACCTAAATTAAATGGTAATCTCTTGAGAGAGCAAGTGCCTCTGGGGTTAGCATTCCTCTAACATGTTTCTGCTAAAATTGTGGATGTGGGTCCGAGGCAGTTTTCACAAACATGTCTTCCAAAAGGTCAGCTCACATTGCCAAGCTAAAACACATTATTGGCAATGCTTATGTGGTTTCTCATGGTCATCTAGCTGAAATTTAATGAAGAGAATGTGAGCCTGAAAATAGCAGGAGAAATCTTGCTTTTGAGAATAACTCCCATACAGACTCCAAGGGATTTTACAGAAATTAACTGGCTAGTTGGGTATGAACTCTGCCAAGGAAAAATGCTGAGACAGAGTCCCCCGGGGTCTTTCATGTCCGCATTTGGTGTACAAGTCAACACTTTCTTGACTTCCCAGGTCTTCTCTTTTTCTCCCTTATTTCCCCACCCAACACAGATTCTTTGTGTTCCATATACAAACTTTGTAGCTTAAAAACTAAGCAAAAACTATAAGACGTGTCTAAACAGGTGTGTCCTAGAATTCAACCGCACACTTGCCGAGAAGTTTTGATTCTTGTTTTCTATTTACATGATCTCACAAACACCATTCGATTTCATTAAAACTGGGGATGCAGCTGGGCAGTGGTGGTGCATGCCTTTAATCCCAGCACTTGGGAGGCAGAGGCAGGCAGATTTCTGAGTTCGAGGCCAGCCTGGTCTACAGAGTGAGTTTGAGTTCCAAGACAGCCAGGACTACACAGAGAAACCCTGCCTCGAAAAAACAAAACAACAACAACAACAAAAAACAAAACAAAAACAAAAAAACTGGGGATGCAGCCTAGTATGAGCGGCCGCTGGTGCTGCTCCTTCCGCATGCGCAGTAGCCATGAAGCTGCCCCGCCCCGCCCCGCCCCGCAGCCTGGCTCCCAGTCTCATCGCTCCGCCTCCCAGACGCAGCACGCTGGCGGCCTGACGTCACGCGCGCGCCGTGACTTCTCCCAGAGCCTCCAGGCGCGCTCGGCAGAAGTTTCCTGGCGGTTACTGCTCTTCAACACGGCCTGCTCTCCGCCGACCGGTGACATGCTTCAGAAGCCGAGGGGCCGCGGTCGGCCCAGCACGCAAGCTGATCGGGAGCGGGACTGGGGAGGTGCTGGCGAGGAAATACCCAGCACGTCTCGCGGCGCATGCGGAACCTCTCAGGGCTCCCGCGCCTCCCTGTCGACCCCCACCGTGGGGCCGCGCACCCAGAAGCAGCTGGAGCTGAAGGTGGCCGAACTGGTGCAGTTCCTGCTGATCAAGGACCAGAAGAAGATCCCGATCAAGCGCACCGACATTCTGAAGCACGTGGTGGGAGACTACCGGGACGTGTACCCCAACCTTCTGAAGCTGGCCGCCGAGCGCCTGCAGTACGTGTTCGGGTACAAGCTGGTGGAGCTGGAGCCCAAGAGCCACACCTACATCCTCATCAACATGCTTGAGCCGGTGGAGGAAGATGCTGAGGTGAGAGGCGATCAGGGTACCCCCACCTCGGGCCTGCTAATGATAGTCCTAGGGCTTATCTTCATGAAAGGCAACACCATCACCGAGACTGAGGTCTGGGACTTCCTGCGACGGCTCGGAGTGTACCCCACTAAGAAGCATTTAATTTTTGGCGACCCAAAGAAACTCATTACCGAAGACTTTGTGCGGCAGCGCTACTTGGAGTACCGGAGGATACCCCACACCGATCCTGTGGACTACGAATTACAGTGGGGCCCGCGAACCAACCTGGAAACCAGCAAGATGAAAGTTCTTAAGTTTGTGGCCAAAGTCCATAATCAGGACCCCAAAGACTGGCCCGCACAATACTGCGAGGCTCTGGCTGACGAGGAGAGTAGGGCCAGACCTGCAGCTGCTAGTGACCCAGCCACATCCTCCTGAACTGTTGAGTTGCAGTCTGCAGGACTTCAGAGATCCACTATAAAAAAAGAACAGGGGACAGGGGGTCGGAAGCAGCTTGTTTCTGCTAGGGTAAATGCCTTGGTGCGCGTTAGGACTGTCGCAGGGGTTTTTGGTTGTTTTTGTTATGGTTTGGAGCTTTAACTTTTCATTGCTAAAGAGATGGAAGAAAACTTTCACTTTATTGTCTGTTGTTTAAAAGAGTTTTCCAGCTTTCTAAACTTAGCTGGGAAATTGTATGATGTCAGACATCCAGGAAGGGACACTTAGGTAAATTGCTTTGACGTTCTAGACGATAAAAAAAAAAAAAAAAAAAAAAAAAAAACGGGGTAGCTATTATCTTAATGACTAGTCATGGGGAAAAATAAAAAAAATCTTTAAAATTGAAAATAAAATTGTTTGAGCTTCTTGTCAACACAGCTTTGAAAATTCATATTTTGTATAGCCATGAGCAGTTGTGGCTCCAAGAGATCTGTATGATGTGTTTTCTGGCATTTTTATATTCATAACTATTACTCTGCTATCCTATGGGTTCCACTTAAGAATTTCTCTAGTATAACAGATAATATACTTTTCAGTCAGTTCACCATTATTTTTATTGTTTTTCTGTTAGGAATTGTGGCTCCTAAGGAAGTGTCATGATTCCAGACGTTTTTGCTACACCAGTTAAAGTCAGTGCTGTTGCAGAAGTGTGAGAATGTATATTAGAGCAAGTTCTAAAAAAAGTTATTAAGTCTCGGGTTTATAAAACAGTGTCGTGGTGATTAACCAGGCCTGATTGGGAATCACACTCCCCAAGTGCAGACCCTATTTCACCTTAAGAATTTAGCTTGTTTATCTATAGAATGGGCCAAATCCCCTGTCAAGTGTGCCATGGTAGTGAATATGGAACATTATGCATAAAGTCCAGCAAAGGCCCTGGTGTGAAAGAATATAGTCACTCTATACCTTACTTTTACTCTTGATGTTTGAACTGCTTTTTGTTCTTTATAGCATGCTAGATCACTCCTAGGAGAACCTTTACAAGTTCTGGGGCTAAGAAGTTCCTCCCATTTTCTTCTTGTTTGGTATGTTTGAATAGTTCTTTAGAAGAACGTAGGGTGATGTCTGGTTCGGGCAGCCCAGACAGACCAGTGTGAACAAGGCAACCACAAGATGAGGGGCTTTGGGAGGTGTGGCACAGCAGGGAGATAGGATGGTTTTGAAGTCCTCTAACCTACTCACTTTGAACTAAAGGTCAGGCTGGTTCTCTTGGGGGTAAATTTCGAGCTCTCAGTCTCAACTGTAAAATGGGAAAAAAACCAACAACTTGATGTTGCTATAGATGAGTCAGGAAACAACTTCACAGATTCCTTGGAGTTTTTTATTTTTCGTTTCTTTTATTGGGTATTTTCTTTATTTACATTTCAAATGTTACCCCCTTTCCTGGGTTCCCCTCCTAAACCCACCTATCCCATCCCCCTTCCCCAGACTTCTATGAGGGTGTTCCCCTATTCACCCACCCACTCCCGCCTCCCCGCCCTGGCATTCCCCTACACTGGGGCATCGGGCCCTCACAGGACCAAGGGCCTCTCCTCCCATTGATGCCTGACAAGGCTGTCCTTTGCTACATACTTGGCTGGAGACATGGTTCGCTCCATGTGTACTCTTTGGTTGGTTGGTTAGTCCCTGGGAACTCTGGGGGGTCTGGTTGGTTGATATTGTTGTTTTTCCTATATGGAGTTGCAAACCACTTCAGTTCCTTCAGTCCTTTCTCTAGCTCCTCCATTGGAGACCCTATACTCAGTCCAGTAGTTGGCTGTGAGCATCCTCCTATGTATTTGTCAGGCTCTGGCAGAGCCTCTCAGGAGACAGCTATATAAGGCTCCTGTCAGTAAGCACTTCTTGGCATCAACAATAGTGTCTGAGTTTGGTGACTGTATATGGGATGGATCCCCAAGTGAAGCAGTCTCTGGATGGCCTTTCCTTCAGTCTCTGCTCCACACTTTGCACTTTGTCTCCATATTTGCACCTTGTTGAGGCCCGAGCTTCCCCACTTTGGGCAGCCAAAATGTTGTGGCCCTCTCCGCTCCACGCTTGGGGGCCAAAATGTCCCAGACTGCTCTGCGGCTTTGGTCTGCGGGTCAGGGGAGAGAGAGAGATAGAGAGGGAGGGGGAGGGAGAGGGAGAGGGAGGGGTAGGTTCTAATCAAGTCTCCTTTATTGAAGGGAAATCTGGGGTATTTATACACTTTTGCCATGTGGATACCATGTGCCTTGCAGGTGTGGATATGACGTAAGCCTTACAGGTGTGGATAGCATGGATACCACGTGCACCGTGAGCCTTGCAGCTGGGGGCACTAAACAGCAAAACAAGATATGTGGGCTATCAGAGTGTGCTTCAGCCGTTGTAGACTGTTGAAAAACAAGTCTCATGTCAGGGTATATGGCTTGAGATGGCTGCAAAGCTGATAGCTGCTTTCTGCTACAAGTTGGCTCCCAACAGCACCTATTAGTATTTTGTTCCCACTTCTAAGAAAGACTGAAGCACCCAAACTTTGGTCCTTCTTTTTGAGCTTCATGTGGTCTGTGAGTGGTATCTTGGGTATTCTGAGCTTTTGAGCTAATATCCACTTATCAGTGAGTGCATACTATCTATGTGTGTTCTTTTGTGATTGGGTAACATCATTCAGGATGTTATTTTCTAGTTTCATCCATTTGCCTAAGAATTTCATGAAGTCATTGTTTTTAATATCTGAATAGTACCCCATTGTGTAAATGTACCACATTATCTGTATCCATTCCTCTGTTGAGGGACATCTGGGTTGTTTCCAGCTTCTGGCTGTTATAAATAAGGCTGCTATGAACATAGTGGAGCATGTGTCCTTGTTATATGCTAGAGCATCTTTTGGTTATATGCCCAGGAGTTCTTGACAGTGTCTGGCCAAACACTGGACACAAGCAGTAAGTACTGTTGTTCTGAGGTGAGTTGCTGCAAGTTCTTCATCAGAGGAGGCAAATACTTTCATCTGGTGGCAGTGAGGGCAGGTGACTTTCATCAGCCCTGAACTAGAGGCCAACTAGAGTTTGTGGTAGTTATGAAGTATGAAGGAGTGAGAAGGGCTACTGATTGCTGATTTGTGTTGATTTGTGTAGTGTCCAAGTTTGCTTTCTACTGCTGTGACATACCATAACCACGAGCAGCTTGCAAGGTAAGGGTTTATTTCAGTTGTAGTCCATCACTGAGGGAACCTGGAGGCTGGAAATAAAGCAGAGGCCATGAAGGAACACTACTTACTGGCTTGCCCAGCCTGCTTAAACAGCTCAGAACCACTTGCCCATGAATAGCATTGTCTACAGTGAGCGAGGTCCTCCCACATCAAACAGCAATCAAGATAGTGTTCCACAGGCCAATCTGATGGAAGTATTTTCTCAGTTGAGGGTCCCTCTTTCCAGATGACCCCAGTTTATGTCAAGTTGACAAACCAGCACAAGTAGATCTAGAGATTTTTAAGCAAGGACTAGTTTATCCTTGAGCTCCCCTTTTTGGTTACATTTTAGGTTAGTATATGTATTACCTTCTGCCCACCAGCTCCTGACCTGAGTCAGCTTTCACTTGAGCTGCTTAAGTCAGCTGCATCCATTGTTTCAGAACTGATCCCATACAGTGATGATATCCCAGTGTTCTGAGAGCGGCACAGTTTACTGTCAGGTTATTTTGTTGGAGATGCTGTGCTACATTAGAGGCTGGATAAGCTTTTACATCTTTCTCGCCAGATTCCAGGGCTGCATATCATACCATTATGTGTTTTTGTAACTTCACATGTATGTTCATGCTCACGAAGAATATATGTTTTACTTTTGTGGACTTTCATGGGTTTACATAAGTGGCCTTGTGTCTTTTAGCACAGTGGTTTTTAACCAGCTATTTTTTAAGTTACATGTATACATAGAAGTTAATGTATGCATGATCTGATTAATTCATTTTGATTTCCTTTCATGAAGTTCTTACTGCTTTTGCCAGCCACCCCATACTCTGCAACCCATGTGAACGCTCAGCCTTTACAGCCCTGTGTGGATGTGGGTGCATCGTTAATACTTCACTGTGCCATCTGCTCACCTGTTGTAAAAACATCAGCCTGTCTTTTAGTCCCCATTTTGACCACAAGATTTTAAGCATCAGATGTTTTTGTTTGTTGATTTTCGAGAACTCTTTGTATCTTCTGTGCAGCAGTTCACTGCTGAGTCCGGTTGCAAATATCATCTATGCTTTTGGTTTTGTCATATTTCACTTTAATGTGTTTTAGTTATCAGTGTTGTAACCCCGTATTTTGTTCTACACTTTGAAAATTCTTAATGATGAAGGTATTTGTTTTTGACAGTTTCCTCCATAAGTACTACACTTACCTCGATTCCATCCTCCCCACTTCAACTCTTCCTATGTTCCCCTGCCCCCTTTCAAAATCGTAACTGCTGAGAACATTAGACTGACCAGTTGGGATTAGACCGTCAAGTAGGGGACTCATCCCTGAAGAAGACTAATTCTCCCTCTCAGCAATCATTTAATAGCCTGCGGTTCTTCATCTAGGGGTGAGACCTTATGAGACTTGCCCCATCCTCTCTGGAGTATCAACTGCTATTGTCCTTCTTCAGATCTCGTTTAGGCAGTCATACTGTTAAGATCATATAGGTTCAGAGCTTCTCTGTCTTCCGTAAAGGACAATCTCACAGCAGACAGCCCGGTTCTCTGGTTCTCTTAATAACCTTCCTGCCACCTCTTGTGTGTTCTGAGCCTTGGGTGTGGTGGTTGTGTTTCAGCTGTGTCCGTAGGGCTTGAGCACCCAGTGCTCACCAGTTCTCTGCATTCTGAGCAGGTGAAGATTTTGGTAATAGTCTCCATTTGCTGCAGAAAGAAGCTGCTTTGATGAGGGGTGAGGGCTGTGCTTGTCTGTGGATTTAAGGCTAAGTGTTGAAAATGCAGTTAGGAATCGTAGTGGTGTAAGGAAGTGGCAGGAGTAGGTTCTTCTCCAGGGTTCATGACCTCACCAGCCACAGGTGAGTTTTATAGTACCAAGCATGAATTCCCTCCTATGGACCCTCCTATGGTGGGTCTTACATAGAACTAGACAACTGTTGGTTATCTCCAAGATAGCAACTGCCACTATTGCACCTTTGGGTGTATCTTGCTATGGTGAATGGTTCATAGGCTTTACATTGGATGATGTTATTAACTGCTTTTATCTCTTGCCTGTTTTCACAGTGTCTTTGAAAGCTAGTCCTCAAGGAGAATGAAAACTTCTTGGTCAAATCTAATTCAAGCAACCAAGGGCAATGACAGTAGCCTATTATTTGGGGAATCTCTTTTACTCCCTTGAGCAACAACTCAAAGGGGGGTTTCCCATGGCTGCCACTGCATGTACACACGTACACGCGCGTGTGCACAACACACATGTATGTGTGTGTATGTATGTAGATATAGTGCTTCAGTACATAGTATGGTTTCCCTATGACCTTCTCCAACATCCTCAGTCTTCTTTATCCCTTCCCCTCCCTCAGCCCTGCCCTCCATCATCCTTCCCAGTTAATCCCTGCCTCTCCCGTTTTCCCCTTTCTGGCTCACTCTTCCCTCCACCCGTTGCCCTTTTTGTTTTCCTGTTATCTGCAGCTACTCCAGTTTATATACTCAAACCTAAAGATCAGAGTTAGGATTCACAAACAGGAGAAGATACGCAGTGTTTGTCTTTCTAGGTCTGGGTTAGCTCGCTCGGTATAATGATCTCTCTCACTTTGCCTTTCATTTTTTCTTTACATATGTTTAGTCCTCTGTAGTGTCTGTACCCCACAGCTCACTGTCAGTTTATCAGCTGAAGGACATTTGGTTTGTTCCCATTTCCCAGCTAGTGTGACTAGAGCAGTGAGCATGGCTGAGCCGGCGTCCATGGAGTAGGATGCTGAGTGGTGTGTCAGGTCATGTGGTAAATCTACTTGTAGTTTTTTGAGGAGTCTCCACGCTGATTCCTATCATGGCTACACCAGTTTGCAAACTGAGTAGCAGTGATTGAGGCCCTTCCTTTCCCACATCCTCCTCGGCATTGACTGCCAGCTTTTTTTCCTTCATCTTAGCCTTTCTGACTGGGCTTTAATGAGATCTCAAAGTAGTTTTAACTGGTATTAAAGATATTTTTGGCTACTTTTGTGTCTTTTTTTTTTTTTCCTTTGAGAATTCTCTGATCAGATCCTAGCTCACTTTTTAAAAAAAGATTTATTTATGTATGTATTTATTTTATGTATCAGTACAATGTTGCTCTCTTCAGACACACCAGAAACCCTTCAACTAGGCAGAATGCCTGCTGTCCCTTTAGGATCACCGGGGTTTCTACAACCAGGAACCAGGCTGCCTTTCACGATCCTACAGCTGGATAGGCCAGGCTGGCTGGCTGGCCAGCAAGTCCTGAGGAACCTTTTGTCTGTGTCCACCTACCAGTGAGATCATGAGCATGCACAACACTTGGGAATTTTCACATAGGTGCTGGAGATGAAGCTCGGGTCCTCATGTTTGTGTAGGGAGCATCTTGCTGATTTAAGAATCGCCCCATTCTCTCTTCCTCTTTTAATGGCTGGCACAGTGAATTGTTCAAGATACAAAATATTTCAATCTCAAAAAATGTACTGATGAACTTTCTTTTGCCATACTGTATAAGAATTAGTTAATTATTGAATGCTTTTGACCATCACAGTAGAGCATGGTGTCATTCAATGGAGTGTGATTCACCTAGCAGAGATCACATCCTCAGAGCAAACTGACTTTCCCTCCCCTAGCGATTTCAGCTATCAAAACAGCTCAGCTAGGGCAGGGCCTCAGGAATCCCTCTCCATTCCATGCTAAAATTTTGACTGGCTGGGTCATGGGCAGGCCTTGTGCAGTCAACCATGGTTGATGTGAGTCCATGAGTCCAGTGGTCCTCTTGTGTTTAGAAGACACTGCTTGCTCCAGTCTACCTCAGCCTCTAGCTTTTACCATCTTTCTAGGATGTCTCTGACATCCTTGAGAAAGGTAGTATGATGTAGATATCTCATTTGGGGCTCAGCACCCCAGAATCATTTACTCCATGCTCCTTGACCAAATGTGAGTTTCTGTATCTGCCAACATTTACCACACAAAGAAAGTCTGTTGAAATTTGGAAACAACACTGACCTATAGGGTGAGAAATAGAAACTTAGAGGACACTTTGATACTATGCCCACTTAGCAGAATAATAGCAATCGGTTCATACCTGGGCCTGTGAGCACCCCCATCATGGGTATTTTAACCAGATTTACAGTGCTGAGCCAGTGTTTCCTACAGCACTTGGTCACATATATAACAATTGTGTCACTATGCACCTAGGGGCAATCATTGGCTCATTATTGTAGCTCACAGGGCTCACAGCTGAGTAAGGCTTGACGACCTCCCAAGATCCCACAGTCTGCATGACACCTTCCAGTACTATAAATCTAGCCAGCTCGGAGGAAGCTTCCTGACCGGCATCAATTTGATTTCTCTGTGTCCTGTGACTGAAGTGTACAGTGTCTGCAGCAATAGGGTCTCACCTTTAAGTCCTGGTGAGCAACCTAGAACACTGGCAACAGCCTGTTCAGGCTGTGCTTGAACTCACTGTTCTCTTTACCACCAGATGTTCTAGGTTTACTGGTATGTGGCACCATACCTAGGCGGTGGGGGATGGAATCCAACTATGTCTTTAATTCTTTTATTCAGAAAATTCCATACATATAAAGGTAGAAAGCCGATGTAATCATTTTACTGCATGGGTAATTTTGTTCCACCTGTGTCTCCTTATATCCTATCGTCTGTATATATTTTAGACGTGTCTCTGAAGGACACAAATTCTCATAGTGAGACAAACGAGTTTTGTATTTGCTGGGATGCTGGGATGCTGGGATGCTGGGATGCTGGGATGCCTTCCCTTTTCAGGATGTTTGTGTTGCTTATCACACTGACTCTCTTGCTCTTCTGAAACAGGCTGCAGTATTGACCCACTGTCTTCTGTTTATTTCTAGCTTTGCTCTGTTTTGACCAGAGTATGAACTTCTTATAATTACAATTGTTCTGTATCTGTTAGGAATTTTCTTTGTGTCTCCCTAGGTGTTTATTTGACTATGGGTTTCTTTGCCTGACTTTGGTTTCATGATAATGACAGCCTTGTCTGACAAGTTAAGAAGTGCTCCCTCTCCTCCAAGTTTGGGAAAAGTAGGATTGCTATTAACTCTTTGAGTGCTTAGGAGGATTCACTGGGAATGAAGGGTAGGGCCGAACTTTTTACTCTTTGCTAGAATTTTGATTTGTTAGTCTCTGTGAATGTATCAGCAGGTTCTCCTTCTTCCCATCCAAAGGTTTACTTTTAAATGGATGTGTGTGTGTGTGTATGTATGTATGCTGTGTGTGTTCATGGTGTATGTGTGAATACATGTTTATATGTGTGTGTGTGGTATGTGTATGTGTGAGTACATGATCACATGCATATGTGTGGTGTGTATGTGGGAGTACATGTTCACATATGTATTGGTATGTATGGTGGTATGTTTTATGTGGTATGTGTCTATGTAGTGTGTGTGTGTAAGTATGTATGTAGTATCTGAGTGTATATATGTGTGATGTATATATGTATGTATATGGTGTGTACATGTATGTATGTATATATATGTGTGAGTCTGTGTGTATGTATATGTGTGTATGTGTATGTATGTGAGTCTATGTACATGAATATATGTGTGTATGAGTGTACATATGAGTGTGTGCACATGTACACATGTGTATGTGTATGAGTGCACATATGCTAAAGCACACATGTGGAGGCAGAGGACAGCTTTTCAGAAGAAGTTGGTTCCCTGCTTCCCCCTTATACTTCTGCATTTGCTCTGCACAGAGGAGCTTCAGGTCCACATTGTCACTTCCTATCTCCCTACAGGAGTGCTGGGATTACAGACTTGAGTTTTAACTTGGGTTCAGTGGAAGAACAAACTGAGGTTTTCAGGGTTGCATGGCTGAGAATTTTACTGGCTGAGCCCTCTTGCTGCCCTTCTAATTCTTCTTGAGTCATTGTACCCAAGCTGAAGTCAAACACCAGCTAAGGTAGTAAGGACACACTTTCATTGGTACTATGTTATTGTTGAGGGTTGGGAACTTGTCCAGGGGAGACTTGGACATTTTGAAGGCAAAGTCAGGAAGAGAGAGTGTGCATCAGGGAGGGGAGGGGACTGATTTCAGAATCAGAAGTGAGACCTGATATGTAAGAGCCCAGCTCTGTTTGTAAGCTGGGCTGCTGCTAATATCCCAGTGTCTTGGAGGCAAAGCTCCATCTTCTGGCTGGGCTGCAACAAATAGCAGTCTGTGGAAGCCTCACATCTTCTCAGTGGTCATGCCAAGGAGAATCCGTTTCATCCCAGGGCTATGTCCAGAGCTACCAGACTGTCGTGTTCCATTCAAGTCTCATGGGCCATGGATGAGGCCTTGTTGAGGAGAGGACACAGAGGAGCCCTTGCAGAATTGGTCAGGAAGAAAAATCTTTATGTCATAAAACTTGCCAATTTCACATTAATATTTAATTTATGAGTGAGCATATTATATGAATATATTTGCCATAATATTAAAAAATTCTTAAAATTTCTGTGGAGTTGGTATTAATAACTTCATTTTGGGTTTTGGTTTCATGTGTATCTTCGCTCTTTCTCTCTTTTTCTTCAGCTGAAGGCTTGCTAATTTTGGCAATATTTGCCAGGACCCAACTTTGGTTTTGTTTGCCCAAATTTACTATTTTTTTTTTTGTTATGTAGACTTCACTTGCCTCTAATCTGCTGTGTATTATTTCCCTGCTCCTGCTGGTTTGGTTATTCATTTTCTCTTAGTTTTTAATTCTTTACTTTGAAATGTCAGAATCTTGCCATAGGTTTTCTTTCTTTTTGGACATAGACAGATATTTACTGCCCGAAACCCCTCTGCACACAGCTTTTCCTGGATTCCATGGGCGTTGCTGTGATTTTTACTTTCCTTTCTTTTATTGTAAGGATTTCCTTTTCTTTTCCTTTTTTCTTATTTCCTAGTGAGTTCCTCTTCCACCTAGTGGTTGTTGAGGGGTGTGTGGCTAACTGGCATGCTTGGGTTCTATTTTGATTGCTGGCATTACTTCCTGTTAGTGAGGGAAAGTGCTGTACATGGACCCAGTCATTCACAGTGTATTGAGAACCACCTGCTTCTGCAGACAGATCCTACATCTCACCATTCTTTATTTGGTGAGGTCATATGTCCCCAAGGTTGGAATGTGTCCTGAGGTTGGGATGTTCCCATTTCTATCAGTTTTCATTGCCTATGGTATTTCTGGGTCCTTATTTTTTTTTTATTGATATTCCGTGTAGACATTTTCACCATTAAAAATAAATTATGAAAGTTGCAGTCCTGTCCTGGTTTGATTCACATTTGGAGGACTCGATTGTTTTGATACATGTTTGTAGTTGCCTGTTTTCATGAGCTAGCTTGCTTTCCTGTTACATTACTGCACATTTTATGGTCCTTGTAACAATTTTTCACACTTTATTTATTTTGAAGACATTAGTGTAGCCTCAGTAACTCTCTCTCTCTCTTTCTCTCTAATGGCCAGGCCTATTTTCTTCTGATGTCCTTTTAAACTTTTTTTTTTAAATGTTTGTGTCTTTGTACCTAAAGTTAGTCCTGCTTTGCAACATGTAATTCAGATCTATTTTTTAAAAGACACATACTATATCATTGCTGACTGCAAATCAAATATTTAAACTATCATGGTTTAAGTGATTACTTTGACTATCTTATTTGCTTTGTATATATTTTATATTTTTTTGTATTTCAGTTCTTTTCAATGCTTATTTCATTTTGGTTAGATAAACTTTCCCAGTGTGTTATTTTATTTCATATTATATCTGTTCACTATTTATCTTAAATACCCTGTTGTTTATTTTATTGGTTTACTTATTTATGTTTATTTGTTTTTGACTATGGGTTCTTTAGCTGCCTGCATGTCTGCACCATATGTATCATGTGTGCATTACCTACAGAGGCCAGAAGAGTGTGTCAGGTCCCTTGAAATTGAAGTTACTGATGGTTGTGAGACACCATTTGGTGCTGCAGACCAAACCCAGGTCCTCCTGGTTCTCTTAACTGCTGAGCCATCTCTCCAGCCCCTGCTGCATATCTTTTAATTGTTGTTCAATGCTGAGCTTGAAAATTATAGTGAACATTTATATGGATCATTTTTCTATTGCTATAACAAAGTATCTGACACTGGATACTTTGTTCACAATTTTGAAGGCAGAAAAGTCCAAGATGAAGTGCCCTCTGGGTTCAGCTTCTGCTAAAACCCTGATCATGAGTGGTGTCCTGGGCCACATGCAAAGAGAACACATCCTCTGGAGAGGCAGGGAATCAGGGGGCAGAGGGCCAGGCTTCTCTTTTAGCAATCCACTTTCAAAGAAACTAACTGGATCTCCTGAGGAACCCAAGGTCAATGTTCACAAAGGCCCAAGCATCTCTCACCTGGCTCCACCTCTCAAACATCCATTGCTTCCCAGGATTGACTCTGAGAACCAAGCATCAAGTCACCAACCTTTGGGGCACAACTCACATTCCAAACCTTAGTAACACCTTAAGCCTCTGATCATCTGGTCCCAGCTTAATATCAGCAGTGTCTGTTACCTTTATTCTTGACTCCACTCCCTCATCACATCTTTTAATATTGCATGACTGTTGACTTGTTTAATGCATTTTTACACCATCTACGATAACAAAAGAGAAGTAATAGACTAAATGTGTAATTATCCTTTTAACATAATATGTTTGGCTTTAAAAACCAGAGATTCTCACTTCTTTGTATGGCTTCAGTTAGTCTCTATTGGTTGTCATTTCAGGGTAAAGAGTCCCCATGAGATTTCTTGCCAACCATACCTTTCTGCTTTGAGCACCAGCTTGTTTATTTGGAAGTGTCTTGCTTTTGCCTTCAATTGTAAAGGATAGTTTTGCAGGATATAGAATTCTGTGACAGGGTTGTTTGTTTGTTTTCCTTTTAGAACTATAAATGTATTATTCCACATTACTAAGGACATCTTACTTCCTTAGGAAAAAGTTTCATCTCTCCGTTTGCAAGCTTCTGGTCACACCTTTGGCCTTTGCTAGTTTGGATATAATGTGTTCAGTTGTGGTTCTCTGAGTCTCCTGCCTGGAGTTCCTCGGACATCTGGAATATGCAAACATGCCTTCAGGAGATTTTAGCCATAAGACTCTCATTCAGATTTGATTTGTTATGTCTTTTCTTGCTTCCCCTAGACCTGCCACCAGTACTCTGTACCTATGGCTAGCACTTTCTCTAGGTTTCTTAGCTTCTCTTCTTCCTTGTCTATAGCTCGTCTCTGCTTCCTGACATTGCAATTAATGATTCTTTACAACGGCTTTAAGCCTGCAGCTGCACCCTTCTTGAGTCCCCATTCAACGATGTCATTCTCTGCCTGCAGTTTCTGTCTCTTTCCTGTTTGTGCTCCCCTGCGTTGACACCCAGCCCATCTTACCTATCATTTTCCTGATCTCCTTTAGTTCTATGTCCTGGGTTTCCTGAAGCATGTTTATAACAGTGAGGATTAAGAGGTTTTCAGCTAACCCCCATGTCTGAGCTCTCTCTAGATGCCTTCTGTGGCAACTTCTCCTGTGAATATCCATAATTTGGTGTTTCTTCCCATGCTTTGTCATTTTTTTGTTGAGCATTGGGACCCTTGAATCCATGTTCAGTACCAGTTAGCTTGCTTGATCTATCCAGATGGAAAGTATGAGTGGAAAGGAAGAAGCCCCTCAAGTATCGGGGTTTGGAAGTATCTGAATCCTTAGGCTTTTGAGAACAGTCCCAGCAGCAGCAGCAGCAGCAGCAGCAGCAGCAGCAGCAGCAGCAGCAGCAGCAGCAGCAGCTAGTATTAACATCATGTGTAGGTCTCAGGTAGTAGGGCTCCTCTCTCTTGTTAGAGCAATTGTGCAGCTCCAAGAAGATGAGATTTCTCTACCTTTGCTAGTGACCATTGGTGCAGTTTCTGGGCAGGTCCTAGGAACTAGAACTCTTCAGCCCTTAAGATTCCTCAGCCCTTGACAGAGATCAGTGCTACAGCTGCTGACCCTGGGAGGTCTGACATCCTTGCTGAAAGTTGTCACAGCTCTCTGGGACTCTTCTGTCACCAGGGTCTACATTTTATCTTCTCTCTTTACAGCCTTCTGTCCTCCAGCCTCAGCTTCCTACCCTCTTTTTACCCTGTCATCCCTCTTGTCCCTGCTCTCTGGGACTGTTCAGCCGCCTCCTCTGACTGTGGCTGCCCTCATAGTTGCTGCCATTCAGGAAAGGTCTATGGCTGCTCTCAGCTGCTGCCACTGTCCAGCAGTTCTGCATCTTTTTCAACTGCTGATGCAACCAGGCACTCTGGTGCTTCTGCAGTTTGGCCTGCTAATGGCTCTGCCCCACCTCTTCTTCGGCTGTAGAGTAGGTAGCTAGTTTGCTGCTTCTGCAGTGGAGTGGGCAAGCTGCTCATCCCTGCCACTTCTACAGAAGCCAGACAGCTGGCCACTGGCTAATCCTCCAGCTTAGTGTACTGGTGCCCTCCATTGCTGCCGGTGCTATGCCGGTGCTGTGCCGGTGCTGTGCCGGTCCTGTACTGGTACTGTGCTGGTGCCTCTGTCCTCGACACCACTCCACTGTTTTTTGTGCTTTTGTCATCATTTCTTCCTTTGTGTTACTTGCACAGCACACCCTACTGAAAATAGGCAACAAGAAAGACCTTTACCAGGCCTAATGTTGAAACAGCAGGGCAGGCAGCAGGAAGGTGTCCCCAGCTACTTGTCCTGATAGGACAGCCAGAGGAAAGGTCCTTGCCCTAATCAGAGCTAATTTCTCAGATGAATAAAGGTTGGCAGCAATCACAACATTGTCTCTTGTACCGGTGACAATAGTCCTATTAGGCCACAGAAGAAATGTTTCTCCCCTGGCCTGGGAAGAAATGGCTACCTAGAGTTCAGAAAGGCTTATGATAGCAAAATGTTGGGTATAAGTTGTTTGAAATAGTCCTGACTGGGACTGAATCTTTAGGAGACAGAGCAAGCAGCTGTGATCTCCATGTAGTTTTGTTTGTTTTTTTTTTTTTTTTTTTCAAAGTGTCCTTGGAGTGTTCAAAACATCCAGAGTGAGTAGAAGGTTGCTCTGTCTGTCTGTTTCACTGAAAGCCCTTTTGCTCATGGAAGCCAGAGAAGCAAGGGGCAGTCCCACAGCTGCTAAGCAGCACCAACCTGAGTAGTCTACAGTTCTTCTCTTATTTATAGGAAATGAACATCAGAATGGTCACTTACAATATAAACCTAACTTAAGATCGACACTAAATCTTAGCAGTGTTTACCACCTGCTCCATGTCCCAGGGAAGGATCAGTCTCCTCATCTGTGTCAGTTACTCTGGAAACCAGAAATGCAATGAATTGTTAGAAACAATGACTGAACAGCAAGAAGGGAGCCTAACTCACACAGAAGAGAACACATGGGTTTACAATGCAATGTTTTTGACTGTTCTTGGTAGATTGCTTTCTAAAGATGCAAAGAGATCTCCATCTTAAACTGTCTCTATGGTGTGTTTTGGTGGTTGTAAGGTAATTTGAGGCTGCTTGTGGAGCTGTGAAATTAATCACAATTATATTGAAGACAAAGGGTTCTGGCATGGTTGTGAGGAGATGCAGACCTAGGATTGATAGGTTAGGTTAAAAGCTTCCCATTTGATTCAGAAATGTCAGTGTAAACTCAAGGCATGTCTGATGACAGAAAAGTTGAAAATACTGAGCATCCAAAAGCAAAGAGCACCTCACGTGCAAAAACTGTGGCATCTAAATCCTGTTCTCATCGAAAGGTGCATACACTATCCCGGGCCTGAGGCAGGAAGTGTATAAGGTGAGTCCTGGAGGCCCCAGAGAACCAGGAAGCAAGCAAGAAATTAAAATCCATAAACTCTGAAAGCCCAGGGGTCAACTTGAGTGTGCAGTGATTCAGGTGATTGAAACATGTTCATTGAACTTAAGTCTATGGTTACTAATAACACACTACATCTCTCTCTCTCTCTCTCTCTCTCTCTCTCTCTCTCTCTCTCTCTCTCTCTCTCTCACACACACACACACACACACACACAACCAAAGTGAAGTTACTAGTCATTCATTGCTCAGGAAGCAGCTTTAAACATCATAATAAACATGGGTTAAAGATGATAAAACTCACGATCTTAAGAGGGAACCAATACATTTTCCAGGCACTTGTAGTAGAAATTCAAACGCTGTCTGCATGGCTGTTCGTTCGTAATCCTGAAATGCACTTAGAAGTAGATGTAAAAGTTGCTGGGAGCCACGGGTGACAATTAGTTCCGTTCCACTAGACCAAATGTCTTTACATTTGCATTGCCAGGAGTCCTTTGCACTAATGTCCATTTTCTGCAGCTCGGAATGGTTTGAAATGGCATAATGACTATGAAGGGCAAAGGAGCCCAGAGGGGTGCGCTGGGAACCGTTGGCGATTAGTATCTTTTCACGTATGTCAAAGTCTTTATCAAGTTTTCCTGACACTCTTCCTGCGTTTGATCATATTAGCCTTAGATTACTCTTGATCACACAAAGGTATCTTATAAGACTCGGCCTGCTTATCCACTCAGTGGGGCTGATGAATTGGTTTCTTCAGTAAGTTTTAAGGGAAAAAAAACCCAGGAAGGTGGACACCCGTGGATTTAAGATTTACCTGCATATGAGAGGCAGTAGGGTGGAGGATTGTGAGTTCGAAGCTGGACGGGGATAAGTAGTGAAACCCTGTGTGGAGAGAAGAAGAGAGGAGGAAGGAAGAGTCATAAGTGTTACACTATACAGACCATCACTATATCCTGTGTGACCTGACTCAGAGCATGGAGCTAGCAGCAAGCGAGGCAGGACAAGCAGTTCTAGAACTCGATACTACCAAGTGTTTACTTTTAACATGCATGACAACAGTAATTCAGTAATATTTACA
Organism: Arvicanthis niloticus; assembly: GCF_011762505.2. Lineage (NCBI taxonomy): Eukaryota > Metazoa > Chordata > Mammalia > Rodentia > Muridae > Arvicanthis > Arvicanthis niloticus. The sequence continues at coordinate 37,354,354 of NC_047658.1, read as the reverse complement.
GGAATGGCTCACAATTTTCTAGAAACACACACTGAATCATTTAGGGATGGGATTATATGGATTCCGTTTCTGGTGGAATATTCCCCATGGGTGAGGCAGGCAAGAACAGCTGGCACTGAATTGGCTGATTCCTGAGGATAGGTGACGAGTGCCCAGGGCCTCTTTACATTTTCTCTTCTGCACATGTGCAAAATTTTCCACACTAAAAACTAAACAAAATCAATTTAACATCCTTCTAATCAATACACCCCTTTCCCTCGGTTTTGTTTAATAAGTTCTGGCGTGTTCTTATTGAGTGCCTGGAATGTATAGTATTTTCAGGTTTAGCTTCTAAAATTAAAATGGTTGGTTCCAAAGAAACTCATGGTAACTTACCGTGGCTTTTCAATGTTTTCCCTTTTGCTATTTAGGGTAATATGAAGCTGACATCTTGAGAAACAATCACATTTTCCTTTAAAACATAAATATTGTTCGTGTAATTACTTCATTAAGCTAAAGCGTCTGTAAAGCCGAGCCGTTTTCCCTCCTAGGCTCGCCAAGCGAGTAATCAATTTGTGTTTGGTTGGCTTCCAGATCACCTTCTTCATGCTGCTCTCCGCGGTGTGTGTGATGCTCAACCTGGCCGGCTCCATCCTCTCCTGCCAGAACGCTCAGCTCGTCAGCTCCCTCGAAGGCTGCCAGTTGGTGAGTAGTGAAAGGCCTCCTATAAAAAACGTTCTGTAAAGGTCAGAGGCTTGGATGCTGCGGGGAGACATTTAAGGGCTAATTGTACTGTGTTCTTCAAGTCTCAGAGACAGTTGTATCCATTCATTAGCTTTTCAGTTACTTAGGGAATTTCAGTCACACTGGTTCATGTCTCATTTCTATAAATTCTCCTGATTAAAACTTACTCATGTAAATTATTCCCTCTTCCCCCCCCACCCCCGGCCCCCCTGCTTCGAGGCATGATCTCACCTATGTAACCATGCCTGGCCTGGAACTCATTAAGTAGAGCTGGAAAGCCTCAAACTTTTGACAGTGTTCCCACATCTGCCTCCCAAGTGGTGGGATGGCAGGCATGCACGTGTACTACAGTTAGCTTCAGCTCCCCACCCCGCTCATGTGTGCGTCTGTGCATGTGTGCATGCATGCACCTGTGTGTGTATGAGAGAGTGTGTGTGTGTGTGTGTGTATTAATATGATTGCATCATAATTAAGGTTAGTATTGCTGTGATGAAACATGGCCAAAGCAACTTGGGGAGAAAAGAGGCTATTTGGCTTACATATCCTGAGTCTTAGTGCACTGAAGGAAGCAGGAGCTGATGCAGAGGCCATGGCGGGGTGCTTTCTTATAGCACCCAGGTCCATTAACCCAGGGATGACACCACCCACAATGGACTGGGTCCTCTCCCATCAATCACTAATTAAGAAAGTGCCCTACAGGCTTTCTCAATTGAGGATCCTTTCATTCAGATGACGATAGCTGTGTCACATTGACAAAAAAAGGCCAGCACAGTGTGTGTGTGTGTGTGTGTTGGGAGGGGGTGTGGGTGTGTGCTCACACCTTTGTGTGTGTATATGGGTATGCGTGTGCTTGTGTGCAGGCACACACACACTGGCTCAAAAGATCTTTGCACTAGGAAAATTGGAGGCGATGTGGTGCACCTTAAAGAAGACCAGCAAGTGATCTTGCTGAGCAGAATTATCGCCTCAAGGTAAGTCAGCTCAGAATTCTACAATCTCCTCTCTAGAACAGACATTGAGTGCATCTAGTGACATCATGTGGGGGTCAAGTTAGACTCCTAGAAGGGCCATGGCTCCCAGGGGTCGGGACATTGGCATTGCTTCTTCATCTTTAAGACAGCACTGGGCTTCCCTTTGGAGCCATGCTACTCCCCAGCTGCCAGTCTGTTTGCTCTGCCTGTCAGTGATCAGTCTGGGAAGTCAGGAGGGGAAGTATGCTGCATATTTCTTTGTCAGGGCTGTGCTGCCTTTTCTTGTGGCCATGTTGCTTGGGCTCAAGGAGGAAAACTGACACAGTCTCAACACTGAGGAAGCTTCTGAGTTATAAAAACTAACTGTTGGGTCTTAGGTTTGACAGTTCTAGAGAGCACAGAGTAGGCTTCCTTCACTGACATTTGTAGCACCATCCTCTCAAGGTGCTGTGTCCTCATGGTTACTAGGAATCTATATAGCCTGGACTCCATCTTTATCAACAATGGAGACTGGCAATCCTGTCTCCATAACTCAGGACTCTCTTTGATCCTAAGTACTTCATGCAGTGGACATAGTATAATCTAGCCATTTACAGGGGATTAGGAGATTATATTTGGGATTCTTATTTTCCTGTGCAAAGCACTATGGGAAACCAAGTGACTGGGGCAAGGTGAAATGGCAGTGCCTGACAGCCAGGTAGAAGAGAAAGCTGGCATAGTGTCAGATCCCTCCAAACCACCTTGTCAATCCCAGAGCTATCCTGTTTCAGAACATGCAGTGCTGTAAGAAAGAACAGGAAAGTCAGCTCCAGTTTCCTCATGCCTTCTTCCTCTGACGAATGGTTAAGAGGAGCAATCCTATGCATACAGAGAGCTGCACTGGCACCCTCTCCCACAAGTCTCTGGCTAGATGATGCTGTGGATGCATCACCATCTGTCTCACTTAGAGAGGACACAATGTCTCTCTGCTCAAGGCACACACAAGCCAGTCCTCATAGGCTTAGGGGTTATGCATGTGACACTGAGAGCTCTGGTTTTGGAGCCATGGCCTTCTGCTAATATGATCTGACTTTACACAGTGCTCTTCTCTTCCCAGCTTTCCTTCCCTTTCCTGTTATCTGTGGCAACTACCTGCCCCCTATGTTCTTCATGGAGTATTAACTGAGATAGAACTCGACAAAAATATGAAAATACTGTAAAATAGAAAAAAACTGAAGCTCTTCAATCTGTGTACAGTATCTTCCCAGCCTTCTCTGTGCACACCACATGTGCATATGTACAGCTGTGTCTGTTTGTAGTATACAGTCATGTGTGCTCTGCTAACCATGCTTGGTTGTGATTTGATTTGTAATTGTTCATAAATGTTATTTCATGTTTTAGAATACTTTTCTACAACTAACTGAATTTAGTAGCATTCAACAGGTAACTCACCAATACAAAATCAGAAGCTGTGGTGATCAATATTGTCAACTTCACAAGGTTTAGAATGTCCTTCGAGACAAATTTAGAACGTATCCATGAGTATGTTTTCTGGGTTGGGTTAATTGAGAGGACCAATCCTTAATGTGAGTGGAACCATCCTGTGGTCTGGGGATCCAGACTGCATTAAAAAGAGAGACTGAGCTGAGCATCTGAGTTTACCTGTCTCTGCTTTCTGGTTGCTAAGTAACCAGCAGTTTCTGGCTGTTTTTCCTCCATAAGGGATATTGTAACCTCCAACTGTGAGCCAAAATAAAGCCTTCCTTTTTTAACTTACTTCTTACCATGTATTTTATTGCAACAATAAGGAAAAGTGGTGGAGACAAGAAATGTATATGGATGATCAATCAACATGCTACTAGTGTCTACCCTCCCAGTTCACTTACACGTATGAACACATGTACACATGGACAGTTAAACCCATTTATCTACTTCTGGGCTTCTGATTCTGTCCCAATTTTGTTTCTGGCCATTCATTACTTTCTCTCTTATCTTCTTGTTTTTTGAGATAGGGTGTCATTTTGGAGCCCAGGCTAGCCTGGGCTCATTGGGTAGATCAGGCTGGACTCAAAACCATAGAGACCCACCTGGTGCCACCCTACAAGTGCTGAGGTTAAAGGTACATCCCATGTCTAGCAAATCATCTTTTTATAATTGGTTGGAAATCCTTGCCCCCATACCTATCACAGATATCTAGCCTACTTTTTAAAAATGTTCTTGCCTGTTCTTAAATGTTTACTCTCCAAGATGAACTTTGACATTTTCATGCAGCCAGGAATCAAAAGAAAGGATGTGAGATTTTAATTGGAATCATATAATGTTTATACATAGCCTTGAGACAGTTTTTTGTCTTCCCATCTAAAGACACAGTGTATGTTTTGTCTTATCTAAATTTTCTCAACTAATTAATTGTGGTTTTTAGTTCTCTTTAGAATAGCTGATACATAACCATATGGACATGTAGTGTTTATGTCTCTTTTCTATGCATAATTTAAAATCATCTAGTTTTCTCTGCATAAAAGAGATATGAAAGAGAAAGTAATTTTTTTTTTTATTTTAAACATCTCAAACACACCCTGTGTTCCAAAAGTAGCAACCAACCATTACTTCATGCATGGTGTGTGTGTGTGTGTGTGTGTGTGTGTGTGTGTGTGTGTGTGTGTGTGATTATTGCATGTATGGCAGTTTACACACAGGCACATTGCTTTTGCCAGACAATTGTGTACCTTGCTGACATTTCTACATGAATTCTTGGAAAGAATTTTGCTGTTAACTAGAGCCCAGTGGGCATTCTGCTCGGAGGATGTTGGTGCGTTAGTTGCTATACCTTCATGAAGGAGCCTGGTCTTTTGACCAAATGAAGATGACAGAGAATGTGACCCTGCTTGCACACTCAATACCCAAGTGCAAAGTGGAGTACCTGCTGCAGGGAGCTGACCTAGGTGCTGAAGGCATGGCTGTGTGTGAGACCAGAAATTGGAGACAGGCATGGAAGATAAACGGAGAGGGTCTCAGTTAATGCACATGCATGCACTTCGGCTTGAAAAAGTTAGTTAACTTTGGGACAAATACCTGTAGTCTCATCACTTTGATACTTACACAGAAGAATCACAACTTACCCTGAACTCCATATTGAGATTTTATTTCAGAAAACCGAGAGGAGAGCTCTTACCTCGTAAGCTTAAAGCCTTGGGTTGAATTCCACAACAGACAGACACACACACACACGCACACATACACACACATATAAAAATGAATAAGATTTATCAACTTATTCCTTAGTTCATCTTCAAAAACAAGGTACCATGTAACACTTTTGATAACATTGTGGCTGTCCATCCCCATGCAAATTCTTGTTTTGTGTATTATCCAAAATGTCCTGAAAGAATCTTGCAGGAAAAGTGGGATATCAGTATATAATTTTTATTTCCTTAATGAAAAGCAAGATTGACATTGCCAGTGTTTATTTTTCTATTCTGCTATCATTTTTATAGTTAATATGTACTTACTGTGTTAAGAAGCATAGACTTTATTATATCTGTTATAGTAGTTCTTTTCCCCTGAGGTTTGTTATTTACATGTTGACATTTGTCAGTGTTCTTTCTGGGGGGAAATTGTATGTTGTATCCAATTCTTGTCCATCTGCATCCCTGTCTGACTCCCCAGATCTGTGGTTTGCCTAGAAAAGCTTCCCAACTTTTAAGTTTATGAACAGTTTTCTCGCTTCTCTAAATTTTAGAGACTTTTTCCCTTAAGTATTGGTAAATGTTGTGGGTCTTGGGTTTTTAAATATTTATTAACTTTGTGTGGGTGTGTGTGGGCCTGTTTGTATGTCTGTACACCACATGCATGTAGGAGCTCACAGAGGTCCTCTGGAACTGGGATTACAGACAGCTGTGAGCTGCCATGTGGATGCTGGGACCTGAACCCAGGTCTTCTGCAAGAGCAGCCAGTGCTTTTAACCACAGATCCATCTCTCTATCCACTAGGTTTATTTTTATTATTACTACACCTTAATGGTGATAGTAAAGAACACACGGATGGGGAACAAGTGAGGACATCATGGCGAGTGGCACCCTGTGGGACAACTAGGTAGCGGTTGTCAGCAGGAAGCACATGAGCACTTTCCCAAAAATTTATTCTTAAGAGCCCCCATAGGATATTGAAAAAAATTATTTAAGGATTTAAAACAAACATGCTGTTCCAATTAAATTCATGGTGAAAAAGAAGAAGAAGAGATGGAGGAAGAGGAAGGGGAGAAAGAAGAGGAAGAGGAGGAGGGGGAAGAAGAGGAGGAGGAAGAGGAGAAGATGGATGATGACCATGAGGAGGACAAGGAGGAGGAGGGGATGAAGAAGAAGACAAAGAGGAGGAGGGGATGAAGAGGAGGACAAGGAGGACAGGGAGGAGGAGGAACAAGAGGGGGATGATAATGAGGAGGAGGACAAGAAGGGAGAGGAGCGGAAGAAGGAGGACAAGAAGGAGGTGGAGGGGGATGAGGAGGAGGACAAGAAGGAGGAGGAAGACAGGAGGAAGAGGGTAAGGAGGAGGAAGAGGACAGGAGGAGGAGGGCAAGGAGGAGGAGGAAGACAGGAGGAGGAGGGCAGGAGGAGGAGGAGGATAGGAGGAGGAGGAAGACAGGAAGAGGAGAAGGACAGGAGGAGGAGGAGGACAGGAGGAGGAGGAGGACAGGAAGAGGAGAAGGACAGGAGGAGGAGGAGGACAGGAGGAGGAGGACAGGAGGAAGAGGACAGGAGGAGAAGGAAGTATTGATTTTCAGCTTGTTCCCAAATGCTTCCCCATGTTGATTAGCTCCAGACTGCATGTGCATCAACCCCCCATGGTATCAACTTTGTTTAAATGAAGATTTATTTCTAATTATCAAACCCTTCCAGTGTTTGGGGTTGCTGTCGCACCTTTTCTGTATCTTTAAATGAGAAGTCTAATGAGAATGCTTTCCAAATACAGTGTGAATCATAGGATGATGATTATTCTGTCTTAAATGAAAAGACACCAGTTTCTCGTTTTTTTCCCTTAAAATGTGAAAGAAAATCTGACTCTAGTTTCATATAAAAGATGCAAGCAGCACATAAATTAGAAGGAAACTGTAAGTCTTTTTATCTCTCTGCTTCCCAGTCCAACCACACCGGAACTTGCTTAATGATATAAGCATATCTTTCATATTTATAGATGTTTACATACAAAAATATGTACATATTTGTACCCCAATAAAAACTTTATGTTTAAATGAGGAAGCTCTTGATTTGCATACTTGCATGAGGTGCTTTTCCTATTCAGGGCTCTGTTTCATCCTTACCATGGGTCTCTTCGAGATACAGGATGCACGGTCCTGCTTTCTACCGCTGTTACCCAGCCTCATGAGCAAGCACTGTTGTCCACACATCTGGCACATTTGGATGCAAACAGGCAATCATCATTTTTATAAAGACTAAAACCAACCACTGCTGAATAGAGTAAGTGAAGCCATTTGTCCTTAGTATTGTCACAGAAACCAGGAATGCAGGTGAAAGTTGAGGCATTTCATTAAGTTCCAGTCTTGAGATGTGCTGTTTAATGTGTTGATGCCAACCATGTCCGACACGGGGTACCAACAATGACTGTGATGGCTGCTTTCTTTATTATGTGCAAGGCACAGCCCTCAGCCCAGTGGTTTTCAAGGCTCCTAACACTATGGCCCTCTAATACAGTTCCTCATATTGTGGTGATGCCCAGTCATAAAATTATGTGTTGGTACTCTATTACTGTAACCTTGCTACTGTTATGAATCATAATGCAAATATCGGATATTCAGGATCTCTGATATGTGACCCATGTAAAGGGGTCATGTGACTCCAAAGGGGTCATGACCCCCAGGTTGAGAACTACTGTCTCAGCCTCTTGCATGTGCTCATTTATTTACTCCTGGCCACTCTGAACACACACAGTCCCTGCTACACCCCATCTTACTGGCAGCAAAACAGAGTCCTTGGGAGTTAAGTGCATTGTTCCAAAGTCAGGCAGCTATACATGTGAGCATCTGCTTCCAGCCTGGTCCTTAGCCATTAGCAAATCTTTCCATTTGTGCTGACTGTTAAGAGATGGGGAAATGAGGTCACATGCTGGGCAGTAGAAGGTAAAGAATTAGTTCTTGTTGACTTTTGGCCAGAGTAGACTATTAAATTAATTATTTTTAAAATTTAATAATTTTATTATTTATTAATTTATCCATTTATTCATTTATCTTCGTAATGTTGGGTGATAGAACCCAGGACATCACAAATGTTACACAATAAGATAACTCCCTGAGTGCATAAACACAGTCTCTGTATAGAACAGAGTTTCCAGGAGCCTAAGCTAAAACCAGATGTCACAACAAAGAGGTGTGGAGCCAACCCTGGGCAGCTTTCTACAAAGCGTGAGCACTTCCTTTGTAAGCCTGTAAGAGGGGGAAGGACCCCCTTCCCCCATCAAATAATAGCATGGCCTCCACTGTTTAACCACAGCCATGCCAGTGATTTTTGGCTCTGTTTAAATTAGACTGATCTGCAGGGAGAGTGTGACCTGTCCTTGTTAGCTGTGAAGCTAGGGTGTCCCTCTCCTTCCTGTGACTGTAATCTACACAGTAATTGGATGTCTCTCCAGTCACTACCCAGGCTTTCTGGTATGCACCTGTGTCTCCCAGAACAAAGCGGAGGCCCAGGAGTTCCCACATGTTTGCAGCCGATTGGATGCAAAACCGCCAGCTGCCTCCTCCTTTCTGCCTGTACTTCTGCCCGATGAGCTCTACCTCAGACTCTCTGTCTGTGCCTTCCACATATGGTGCCTGATTTCTCAGTTCAGAATGCAGCCATTTCCTAGGGGTAATTGGTAAAGGATTCTTTTTTCAACCCAGGGGAGCGGATAGCAAAAGAAAACCAAGCATCATATGGCACCATGAGAAGCCTTGCTATGTTTAGTTATTATAATTTCTACACCACCCCTATTTTTTTGAGATAGGATCTCATTATAGCCTAGGCTGACTTTGAACTCACAATGCAGCCAGAGATGATGGTGAACATCCGCTCCCACCTCCTTGAGTGTTGGGATTACACTACTCCATCAATTTCAGTGTCGTAGCTCCCAGGCTTCACAGATGGGTAAGTCTTCTGATAGTTTTCTTCCCAGCACTTTGCAGCACTAGGGAAATTAGCCAGCAGGAAGGAAGCTTCCAGCTACATTCCAACTGATTTCTCTATGTCCTGCAACCCAAATATTTGGGGGTTTCAGCAATGGGGTCTTCATGTCTAGTACTCTTAGGTAACCAAGAGCAATGGCATGGTCTGTATTGTTTTGGGGCCTCCATGACCAACCATGTGTAAAGAGGTATCCCATACCCAGCACTGGAGCTTTTATTTAATAAGTTGTGGCCTCTGAGAGGAATGTTATTCACCAGTGCAGCTTACCTTTGTTCGAATTGTTTCTAAAAGTTTGTTTTGACATACATCTTAAAGGCTTACATAGGTCTTTTTCATCTATCCATGCTATTGGTTGAACTTTGCCCTACTGGCCTCTTCTGTATCCTCTCACTCCATCTCTACCTAATGTTCTCACCCTCAGTATCACAACCCTCATGTCACATTTCTTCTCTGGTACCCCTTCTCACAAAGCTCCACCTCATCCTCCTACGATAGCTTCTTGGCTTCTATGTATATTCCAAGTGAAATGCACTGCTCTAAGAACTTGGAGCTAAGATTTGCATCTGAGAGAGAGGGTGTAACATTTCTCTTCTGGGCCTGGGCTGCTTCATACAGAATATCTTCTGCTTCAAGTACCTGTGAGTTTCATTTTTGTCTATAAGATGTACTCTAATCTCAGCATCCATTCATAAACTGATAGACATCTAGATGCTTACATCTCCTGGTTATTATGAATAGAGCAACAATGTAGTCAGTTGATGGAGTATCTCTCTGGTAGAATATGGAGTCTGTGAGCCTGTGCCCAGGACTGCTATAACTGGGTCATATGGCAGTTCTATTTTTAGCCTTTGAGAAGCTCCTCCATGTAGGAGGAGCTAAGGTGGGAGGAGTAAGAAGAGAAAGAGGAGTAAAGAGAGGAAGAGGAGAAGGAAGAGGAGGAGCTAGGGAGAGGAGAGTGGACGAGAGAGGGGAACATGGAGGCAGATGTCCACGTGTCCCTAGCAGTCAAAGGTAGTTGGTATGTTTAGGTTGGGTATTGGGTTACACTTCTGATTGTGTGGGCATCTTGTTATTGATCATTACCAAATAAATAAAGCCTTTGGATAATCTAAGCATTAGGGTCTCATTTGTACCGAGCCCTCATGGATGGCAGGATGGTCTGGGCAATCCCCAGCCTTCCAGAGACAGTGTGGAAGATTGGTAGAGCCATCTCCCTCCCATGCTGGCGTCTTGTGGGTGGCAGGGCTGGTTTCTGGCTGGCCATTTCTATCTGTGATGCACATGTGGCCTCTGGCCACACAACATGGCGGCTGAGCTAGGCAGAACCACCACAGCTTAGATAGTTGGCTTGGCCGATTTAAATAATTACTTCAACACCTCCACACTGATTTTCAATAGTGGTTGTACCAAATTACATTCCAACCAACCTTGACAAGCTTTTGTTGGCTTCATTTTCTAGGCCATTCTGACTGGGGTAGAATATTGTGTAGGTATCTATTTAGTTCATCTTACCTGTGATGTTATTTAATTCCAATGAGTCTTCATTTATTTTTCTGTCTAGTTCATCTGCTTAATGGTGAGTGGGGTATTGAAGCCATGATTGCTGTGTTGGGATTAACCTGTATTTTTATATCTAATGCTATTTGTTTCTTGAAATTGAGTATACCAGTGTTTGGTGAGTATATTCAGAGTTGGAATTTCTTTTTAATGGATTGTTCCCTTAGTCAGTATAAAGTGACCTGTTCTATATCTTGTGCCTTGATTCAGTTTGAAGTCTCTTTTATCATATTAGAATAGCCACACCCACTTGTCTCCTGGTTCCATCTGCTTGGAATGCTCTTTCCTATCTTTTCACCCTAAAGTAATACTTAACTTGGATGTTTCTTGGAGGAAGAAAAAAAGAAAAACTCTGTTTTATAATCTGGTTTGCTAGTCTGTGTCTTTAGATAGGAAAACTGAGACTATCTATGTTCAGAGTTATCACTGGAAGATGTGCATGGCTATTTGTCATTCTGTTGAATTTGTGATGTTTTGTTTTCTTAGCCTTCTTTTGCTTAATGACTACTTAGCATTGCTTAGTTTTGCCTTGTAGCATCTTCTGTGTTTGTTTGTTTGCTTTACCCTGAAGTATTCCTTCTAGTCTCCTCTGTGGAACTTGCTTGGTGCTCATTAATTCTTTTAGCCTATGTACTGTAGAAACTTTTTCCTTCTCCTTCAGTTATAACAGATCGTTTTGGTGGGTTTATTGGGCTGGATCGGCAGTTGTGGTCTTTTAAAATATAAACTACAACTCTCTAAGCTCTTCTGGGTTTTACGCTTTCCACTGGAGAATCTGCTGTTCTTCTGGGGGCCTGCCTCTATGTGTGACTTTGCCTTAATTTCTTACAGCTTTAAATTAACCTTTTTTTTTCTTTCATATATTCAGTGTTTTAACTATAGTATTATTTAGTGGGTTTATTCTCTGGTCCTGTGTATTTGCTATTCTGTATGCCTCTTGCACACAGATCAGACTCTTTCCCACATGTGGAAAAGTTTCTTCTGAGATTTTATTGAAAGTATTTTCTATGCCTTTGGAATGGAATTCTTCTTTTATGTGCATAGTGGTATATTTTGTGTTTTTATGGCTTCCCTAGAGCTTGTACACTATGTTTATATATTTAAAAAAAAAAAAAAAAAACAACATTGTCACTGACCTTGACTGATTGGTCAGACTCCTCTGCCTTGTCTTCAAGCCAGGTATTCTCTCCTGCACAGCAGCCAGGCTTTCTGCCGAGCTTCTTATTTACCTATTTTTCTTCACGTTATTTTGGCTTCATCTTCCTTTGGTATTTGCCTTTATTGAATTCTATTTTTATATCCCAAGTTGATGCCCTTATTTTACTCAGCTTTGTGTATTCTCCTGGAATTCAGGAGGTTATTTGCATTTTCTTTGAATTCTTTGTTCAGTGTTTAGTCTAAATCACTCTTATTGTGGGTTGCAATTGGTTTGATAACTTTTGGAGGAGACTGTTGTCTTGGGTTTTCATGTTGCTTATGTTTTTTGTGTCAGGAACTTCACCATCTGTGGTTAGATTGTCAATTTGGTTTTTGTTGTTTTTAAATTAGGTCACCTGTCACCTTCCACTGTAGGAGTTTATAGCATTCAGAAGAGACTGAGCTGCGATATGGTTGAGGTGATATTCTTCCTGTGTTAGATTAGTGTTCTGAGCATCAGGCTCTCTCTCCCCTGTGTCTCCACTGAGGCACTGAACACTGCCTACAGCAACAGTCACTACTGAGCATTTCCTGCCCCCCATTAGTAGCAGTTGATTTAGGAGTAAAGGGGCATGGTGGGTACTAAGAGGTGAGTTCCTGTGGGTGTGAGTGTGGAGGAGGGACCTCAGGGGGCTACTGATTAGAATTAGGCTGTTATATGGGAAGTGTGAGGAACATTACAGATGGGAGATGGCAGAGGCACAAAAAAGGTTAAAGGTAGCAGGAAGATGGAGGAATTTTGGTTAAGAACAGACTGAAGAGAGAAGGGTAGAGCTTTGCCATTAGATCCCATAGAGTGATCTCCTATGAGGTCAAGCCTGGAAAAGTATTGAAAAAAGGGGGGAAACAAAGGGAAAAAATATAGTATGCAAAGAATGGGGGCCTGGGTAGGCAGGTTGCATATTAATGAATTAATTAATGTTGCATATTAATAAATAAGGAATGGAGTAGGGGGTTGGAGCTGGATGGAGATACAAAAGAATGGATGCAATCAACATCACCACTGGATTTTTCTCACCTGTGGGAAAGCCTCTGCTGCTCTAAAGCCCTGCTCCAGACCACACTGCAAGCCGCTTTCACTCTCCAGGTTCTTTCCTTGGAGACCCTCAGTATGAAATTCCCTCATGAAAGTAATTACTGCTACTTTGGGAGACAGATATTTAAGAGACCTACCTAACCAAGGTTAGTGCAGTTGGGTGAGGGTAGGTCAGGGGGAGGGGTGCAGCACTGTGTGTTGGAGCTTGGGTATTCTTCCTTCTATTTCAGGGTCCTGTGCTGCACACTGAGGACAGTCCTGGCGCAGAAGTTTACTGAAGAATTGTAAATTAATAGCCCAACTAGAGAAGCTTCTGTAGGTTCTGAGGACATGGAAGAAGTCCTTAAGGCTTATGCAGACATCCACAGTCGTGGCCCCAGGTGTATTGGCTGTAGTGGCAGCCTTGAGTCAGGGATTTCATGGGGACAATAAACCTTGATGTTGGTCCTGGTGCTGGAAGGCTTTGCACCAAAGATCTCCAGCCAGCAGGGGGCGAGAGAGAGTTCAGGCCAAGGGGATGGAGTTCGAGCAGGGAGGGGGATCGCCTCAGCTGCTTCAGCTACCTCAGCTGCCTCTGCTGCTGCCACCCAGTTGCTCCTAGGTGTTGCACCTGTCTCTCTGCACTGAGCCAGTCAGAGCTGAGCCAGTGAGAAGCCAACTAGCTAGCAAGGAGCGTGGGGAGGATCCTGAAGGCGCTTTGGGAGAGCAGATTTCTTCCCAAGTGGCAGTGTTACAGCTCTTGCGACAGAAACTCTCAGACAACAGGGTAATTCTTGTACACCTTTACTTCTTCTGAATAGGATTCTTACATACAGTTTTTGGGTGGGTTAGGGTCTGACAGCAGGTGACTCCTATTGGCTTGGTCTGAGAGCTTGGAGATACCTCATCTACATGTGGGAGAGCCTGAGGCACTGTTCCTTTCTGACTGATGGCCATAGACCTCTCTGTGGGAGAGGCTGTGGGGGCTGAAGCTAATTGAGAGCAGCCAGAGGGCCCAGGAGCAAGCCAAACTCCTACTGTCCCTTTAGGGTCTCTGGGATGCCAAGCAAGCTCAACTAGGTACCCAGCTGCCTCTCACAGCCCACTGCCCCACACCTTGAGATTGTGGGAACAGAAAAATACAGTGATCAAATACTCTCTTGCCTTTGTTTCCCTGAGTTTAATCAACCACTTGCTCCATCATGGCTTCTAATCCACCATTTTATCTGGAGAGCCCACTCTGTTTTTTTCTTAATACTAAAGCAAGATCTCACCAAACTCCTTAAGCAGGCTTTCAGTTGTAATTCTCCTGTCCCAGCCTCTCAAGTAGCCGAGAGTATAGACCTGTGCCACTAAGTTCCTGGTATTAAAGGGAAAATGTTCAGTCTTTAGGCATTGATGAGTGCATGATATTAGCTGTATGTCATGTGGCATACACAAAAACATGTAGACATTCATGCAAACCCTACAGATATGTAGCTGTATTTTATCTAAATAAATATTTTAAAATATTGTCTGTTCTCTCCATTTCTGATTTGCTAAGAGGTGTTTTCTTTATAATTTAGTAATTTATTTTTAATTAAAATTTAATAATTTTGATAACTACATGTTGGGATTTTCAAAACTCCCCTTTCATATTTTCACCTAATTTGATGATGGTGATGTATTGCATTGGCCGATTTTGTGGAGGATAACCAGGGATTAGGGTTTAGGAGGCTGTTTTCAAGGTCTTGACCTCTTATTCAAACACTTAGAAAGAAGGCTCACACAGATTCACAGAAGCTGAGAGATAACTTTATTCAGAGCATAGCAGTAGTGCAGGTTACACATGGCCCCACATGGATATAAGAGGAAAACAAGCTGATTACTGAGACGTATGGTTTGGGTTGTTCTCTATTTTGATAGGTCATTTGTTCAGTTTTTCCTACTGGGTGTGTCCCTTCCCATAATGCTTCTGATTTTAATCATATGCACACTAGATCTATAGTCATAAGATAGGAAATAGAGGCTTCTGTCTAAAAAGTACAGAGGGCACAGTCTGACTTTTCTATACTTGCACCCCAAACCAGTTCAGACCATTTTGGCCCTTTAATTCTTCATACCCAGATATATCAGGAATATCCTTGAATAGAAACTGACTAAATCTGACTGTGTTACTAGGATGGGGAAACTTATGCCATTGTTTAGAAATGAGAGTGTATGCATAGTTGGGGGAGTAGTGTGTGGTTATAGGACATGTAGGCGAAGAAAGGATGTTGCCAAATGCATTAACGTGAAAAAAGTGTGTATAACCCAAGACAAAACGGGGTCCTGTGGTACTAAACTATCTTGCTTGCCTCAGCTTGACAGTGCTGGCTAAATGAATGTCTCTTGATTATGGTCGATAAGTCATTTTTATATATTGTTGGATTCAGCTTTTAAATGCTTTGTGGTAGAATTTTCTCCATATCCCCTTCCCCCACCCTCTTTCACCTTCCCTACTGTGGCTGTGTGACTTTGGTATGGGGCCCTACTGTGGCTGTGTGACTTTGGTATGGGGCTAATAGTTGTTCTATCAAATGTACTGCAGCACATTCTCCCCCTTTCTAGAAAAGTTAGTGTGCTTGTTATTTTTCTCATTGCTGTGATAAAGAATCTGACTAAAGCAACGTGGAAGGAGGGGCTTATTTGGGCTCACAGTGTGAAGGTGGAGCCTGTCACAGGGCAAGTCACTGCAGCGGAGTGGAGGGTCACACTGCATCCACAGTCAGGAAGCAGACCAATGGAGTCACAGACAGTCGAGATGATTGCTCTTGCTTACGTAGCTTCTTGAGTGAAGAGTTGGTGTGGCGGTTTGTATGTCTGTGGCCCATGGAGTGACACTATTAGGAGGTGTGGCCTTGTTGGAGTAGGTGTGGCTTTGTTGGAGGAAGTGTGTCACTGTGAGGGTGGGCTTTGAGACCTCCTTTCTAGCCATGTGGGAGCCAGTCTTCTCCTATTTGCCTTTGGATCAAGATGTAGAGCTTTAGGCTTCTTCAACCCCATGTCTGCCTGGACGATCACTGCCAAGCTCTCACCTTGATAATGGACTGAACCTCTGAACCTGTAAGCCAGCTCAAATTCTATCTACTATTCATTGATAATCTATACAGTTGGTTTTTTTTTTCTATTTGTAATTGGCTTAGCTTGTAAAATGATAATTAAATGATCTTCCATTCTGCTTATGAAGATGAGTGTGGATTTATTATGGTAAAATTGACATGATAGAAAAGTTTCATTTTAACACTTTTACTTGTAAAAAAAAAAAAAAAGTAGTGCCATTAAGGACATTCATACTACGTGCAACTATAGCATCCACCCACTTTCAGAACTTTTTCATAATCCTAAGCCAAAACTTGATGGTCATGTGACAGTACGTCCTCTCAGTCCTCTCCTCCACCCAGGGGGAACTAGCACTCTGTTCCTGTCTCATGTCTGTTATTCTAGGTAACTTGCCTAAGTAGAGTTACACAGTGTCTGTCCTTTAGTGGCTGACTTTTTTTTTTTTAGTGTGTTTTAAAGGTCTCGTTTTCTTTTGATTGGTAAGGTTATTTATGAGAAGTATTTGAATGTGATCCTGTTGACATCTCTTATATAAGAATAATTACAGTTCACAATATGACTAGACATGCAGAATCGTATACATTGTTCTCTATGACTCACCTCTTCATGGGGAGACAAAATAAATATGATTCTTAGCACTGTACAGAGGTTCAGTCTGTTGGTCTAAAACACTGTTTTCAATATAGACTCTCTCCTAGAGATGGTCACTTCCTTACCCTCTTTCCTTCAGAATCTCTTTCTGATGGTTTCCTGGGCATGGGGAGGATATTGAGAATCATGGGAGTGGTGTGTACACCCACACTGAGCCACATAACCCTTATGGGTAGTAGATATGGGATGAATTTGGCATCTCAGGCAGAAGACCAAGCTCCTACCATGGGCCTAGCTCTCTAGGTGCTCGTGAGCAACCCCGGGCTTGAGATTGCTCAAACAATTGAGCCTCTGCCTCGTCCTCAGCCTGGAGGAACCATGAGGTCCCCATCTTTCTCTTTCTAAAAATGTCAGCTCTAGGGCTACACCATTATCACTTGCCTGCTTGCCTGTCCTCTAAGCTGCTGCTCCCAAATCTCCTCATGTCTGTATCCAACGTGGGGCTACGACAGAACTCAGGAAACATTTGCTGTGTGGTGATCTGGACAGAATATTCATGGCCAGTTCCGTGCAACAGTCCAGCAGGTGGCTGAAGCCGCCTAATTAGAGTTTCATGAGTCGACTGAGTTTTTTTCAATGCTAACCATCTTCATGATCCACTTACTCTATAGACTGCTGCTGGGGATGTCAGGAGCATAGGTGGGGCCACTCAGTGGCACATCTTGAGGAGGACCTTAATCTTCGGACTGCCTTATTTTATCCAGAGCCTGTTAGTTTCTTCTGCAGGTCCATAGCAGCATTTACTACCAATGCCCTCAGCTCTGAATGCATCCAGTAACCAAGCCAACACCAATTACATAGCCATGTCCTTCAGAAGAGCCTGTCAGTAACCAGGGAAACCCTGATTTAGCTTCATGACTATGAATAGTAAATTAGAAAAGGACACAGCCTCAGGCTGGGGCAGTTAGAAGGGCCTGGCTCTGAAAGTGCAGGGAGACTTGATTGACGTGGCCCAGTCTTTGAGAGGTCTTGCTAGCCATCGTTTCATTGTTGGTTTTAGAATTGCTAAAGACTGTTTTTTTGGTTTTGTTTTTTGTTGATTTTTAATGTTTTAGTATATTAACCACTGGTCAGAATCTGTCTTGGCTTTTTGGCTTCGTGAGAAATTTAGAGTTAGACTTCCACTGGTGTCTTGTTATAATGATACATAATTTTTTTCTCCTCTGAGAATATGATTCTATTTTCTTTATCATCCAATGAATTCACCTTTGTGTGAACAAATAGATTAAACAGCAAAAGTGACGATTCAAAAGTTGATTCCAAACTCAAAAGTTTCGTTACAGAGGAAATACCCCTGACAAAATAAACATCAATACGGTAACCCAGCAACAGTTCCAGGTAAGTGTTTCTCAGTGTGCTGCATAGATGGGCTATCACTTGCTCATTGGACTGGTGCGTTCTGACCAATGGAGGGTCCCATACCTGCTGGTATGCTCCTAGTCCTGGGTAACAAGATAGAATGTTCCGACCTCAGAAAAATCTCAAGTACCAACAGGGGGCAGTGTTATGCAAATTGCTACCTGGAAAGAAAGACAGAAGGCAGGGGGAAGTGCGGAGGTGGGGGCGCGGTGGAGGTGGGGTGGGATTGTGGGGGTGGAAGCCTGTAGATAAGGGGCTTCTGAGCAGGTGGAGCGTTAACTATGGGTCCACAGGTATCTGGGAAGGGCCCAGTGCTAACTTGTGTGGTCTTGGAATTGAAAGGAAGGCCTTGTAGCCACAGATGGAAAGAAGCCTTGAGGTGCTGGGGTGTGCCGCTGTGACCTAGCTGAGTCTGGTCTTGTCTTGGCTTCCTCACCAGGCCCTAGGTCCTCCTGTACTTTTGCTGTTTGTCTGGCAGCATGCTCAGTATGCTGCCCTCTGGTGGGTTTCCTTCCCTGTGATTCCCGGGCTGGGACACTTAGATCTTTTCATTCTCTCTCCAGCCAGCACCAGATGCATAATTAGGAGGAGTGTCTGTGACTGTCATTCCCCCCTCTCACAGCTGCTCCCTGAGGCATAGGAGGAGCTTAGAGGGTAACTACTATCCCCCTTACCGGAACTGGGATAATTCTGTTAGCATTCCCGGGAGCCCCCACATCACCTTGTGTGGTCCAGCTCACACCTGGTCTGGATTTCTCCCGGGTCTTCCAAGTTCCTGGCTGGCTGCCTGTGTGCTGTGTGCACAAGCTTTGGACTTTGCTTAACCCCTGTTGGGACTTCACCCCCATCAGCCCTCTGTCAGCTGAGTGCTCCTCAGAGTGTCTGCCTGTAGTGGGATGAGAGCCTCCCCCATTCAGGGTTTTGGGAGATGCTGAAGGCATGGGGTGATGTTGCTTTTCTCTCTACCTCTTTCAGACACTGCTGTATCCAGGCCTTCTGGGGTGGGGGTTGGTATTGTGTTTAAAGGGCCTCTTAATTTTTATTTTTTTAATTTTATTTTATGTGTGGATGTTTTGTTTGTATGCTTGTCTGTGCACCACATGCCTGCTTAGTGCTGGAGGAGGCCAGAAAAGGTTGTCAGATTCCTGTGAATCTGGAGTTGCACATGGTTATAAGCCATTATGTGGGGACTGAGAATCAGACCAAGGTCCCCAGAAGAGCATCAAGTACTCTTAATCACTGAGCCTTCTCTACTGTCTTTAACAGGGCTTTAATGTTTGTTTGAATGTTTATGAGAGAGGCGGGGGAGGGAGGGAAGAGGAGAGGGAGACCCTCATTGTCTGGATTGATGGCTCACTTTTAGATGGCATGAAGCTGACATCCAGGCTCTATAGTTGATGCAGCCCCATATTGTGTCTGTCTCCCTGGGTCCCTCAGTGAAGGAGAGGACTCTACTGCCAGGGCAAGGTGCTGGGAGAGTGGACTTCTCAGAGTAGAGAAGAGTGAAACTCACAGTCTCTCAGGACCAGGTCAGACACAGGCTCATGACATCTGGAGGCCTCATCTTGAGGGACAAAGGCCTGCAAGCCTGGAACTTGGCATTTTTAAAAAAGAAACTAGAAATAGAAAATGATCTGGAGTTCCCATATTTTACCCCCAAGCACAGTGTGGTCCTCCCAGCACTAAGGAGTAAAAGAAACCTTATGTTTGAATAACTGCCCCGCCCCCAGCCCAAGGGCAACCAGTTGGCAGCTTTGCCCAACTTTTTTTATATAATGTGTTTGCACCATTAAATTAGATCAATGACATAGACCCCAATTGCCACTGGTTCTGCATCTTCAGATCCAAGCACCCCCGTTCATGAACACCCCAACAATACACAGCACTTAGGAGGCTGAGACAGGGGAGTTTTCAAGTCAAGGCCAAAATGAGCTAGCTACATGAAATTCTGTCTCAAAAGCAAAACAAAGAAAAAAATCCAGAAAATTCCAAAAGATGAAATTCAGATCTGCTTCAGACTGAGTACTTTACAGAATCCATGTAAGTGATGTATGTAGGCATTGTGTTTTTCCAAATTATGAATAACCTGGAGATAGTTAAAATAGAAAGGTATAGATCTTATGCAAGTACTATACAATTTTTGGTGTATGAAGGACTTGGAAGGACTTGGTATTCTGGAATTAGAGCTGAGCATGCCCTGGAGTCCCAGAATTCCATAAGCATGGAATTACAACTATAATCTGTAGGCACTGTATGCAGGTTTCCGTTTTTCCCAGAAATACATTCACTTCTATGAGCCATTTTTTCCTGTGGAAAAATCCAAAAGTTAGGAACTGTCCACATTGTTAAGCTTGGGACCAGAAAATAACTCATAAAAATGTGCTTGGTTCCATTGTGTTTACAGTCTAGGTTAGGAAGGAAGAGGTGCCATTGGCAGGCATAGAGGAGAGAGGGGTGGGAGCATGAGGGAGCCTGTGCTCTGCACAGTACCCCTTGCAAACAAATCCCTACATGAGGAGGGCAGGTACCTGCCAAGCTTCCCCTGGCTCCTTCCTCTGCACTCCTCACAGCATAGCTCCTGGGCTAGTGACAGTGGGGGTGAGCTAGTGCTCTTTTACAAGAAGGCAGAGTCGAGAAAGACAAGGAAGGGTGGGATAAGCTTGGTTCTTTTCCTGGAGGCATCAACATGCTGTAGAATGTGACCAGTTAGAAAATTTGAGAGGGACAGCCATTTTATTCTTTGGAGTTTGTTGAGGCAAGGTCTCCTGTGTAGTCTGTAGTTGAAGACATCAAACTTCTGATACTCCTGCCTCCACCTCCCCAATCATTAAACTTTGAGAAACCCTACTTTGCTAGAATTTGACCATGAACCTTCCTCTTTTAGGCATCTCACCGTTTGCCTTTTGTTCCTGTTTTTGCTTGAGTCTCCATCAAGAAAACTGTTCAGTGTTTATTTTCCTGTTAACTAGCATAAGTCTCTTCAGACCTTTCTGTATTTCTGCCAGCAAAATACAGCCGTTCCCTGATGACTGTGCAAGTTGATAAGATTTCGGCTAAAAGTGTGAGCTAGTCCACATAATTAACAAAAGCAGACCCAGGAGGAGGTGGACTTTGCAGCCTCGTCTACAGCTCTGCCCTCCACATGGAAGCTTATCAACTCTCAGGTGATATGAACAGCCTGGCTTCTCTGTTCAGCTGCAGAGCATGTGAGCATGCCCGGCTTAGTGACAGTGGTCATGGTGGTACCATGACAGACAGGGGTCTGTGAGAATGCCCAGGACTGATGCCACATCCCCTGGGGATAAGCTAGAGTTCATGAGAGTTGGTGAGGCTAGCTACCTACTCCACTTGCTGGCTCCCCCTGCCCCCCAGAAGTCCCAGCTAATGTCACCCAGCCTCACATTCAGATCCTCCCTTTCTCTTTCCTTCTCTTATCAGGATAGGACGTATGTACTAAAATAGTGAAGATTCTAACGTGGAATAGACTTTCTGTTTCACAATTACTCTTGAGTGCTTAGCAAAGGCCTAAGGTGAAGATAAAGGAAATAAATAGGTCGTTTTCTTCCCAACAAGATTATGGATAACTTCAGGCTTAATTGTCTGACTTAAAGAATAAAACCTCTATCTTTTGGAGTAGTTTTCTTGAATATTCTCATGCACACATAAATAAATATGAAGTACTAGTGCTGTAGTTTGGATTATGAGTGTCCCTCAAAAGTATCATAGACTTAGGGTCTAGCCTGTGGTGCTATGGGACTTAGTCAGGCCTTGCAGGAGAAAGTTAGGTCAATGGGGGTATGTTCTAGGGAGGGGATATTGGAACCCTGGCCATACTCGATTCCTCCTTCCCTCTTGCATCCTAGCTATGATGAGTACATCCCCCTTTGCTACATCTCTCCATGAGGTATTGTCTCACCACAGTTCAAAACCACACAGCCAATTGAAGAGCTCCAAACTCCAGAGACCCTTCCTCAAGTCTTAGGACATTGCGGCCACCCAAAAAATCACAAGAAACCATACCTGGATGCAATCAGCAGAGGTTTATTAGGGGAGGAGCCGGCGGTCAAAACAACAAGCTCTTTAGCTCCAAGAGCAGGGTTTTGGCCTAGAGTGGTGGGTTAAAGGGTCTTTTATAGCATGGGGTGGGGGGAGGAAGGCATTTTCGCGCGCTTACACATGAATGGTTGCATTTTCGCGTGGTTACACATGATTGGTTGTTTTACAAATTTTGAACATAGCACTGGGAAGACCAAGGGAGGGGTAACCAAGAACAGTGGAACATTCCAGAGAATCTAGCCCAAATGATCTAGAGTCATGTGAAAATCACTGCACACTCATTTTTCTCAAAAATGTGGTTTCACCAAGTCACTGCCCTACCTTGTATTCTCACTAGCTCCAGCTGTAAAGCCACAGCCCTGTCATTGTGTTTTTACCACCTGAATGACTTTCACTCCTTACAGCCAGTTCCTGGAACTGGCCTGGCTTGTTTCAGAGAAAATTTTCCATGTCCCTAAAAGAACTTAAAGGGCATCTATATATGTATATATTCTATAAAAATGATTTTTATAATTTTTCATTCTTCACAATCAACCAGGAAGCCAAAATGCATCTTTCTCCCTTTTGAGTTCATTATCTATGGTACTTTATCCTAGCAGTGAAAAATTAACAAATTTAGACTCTCTTCAGATTGTTTTAAAGGAATGATTGTTTTTTTAAGGTGTCTCCCACAGTCCCCACTCCTGTATGCTCCAACATGCTAATAAGAAAACAAAGAATTCGGCCTTTGAACAAATGGTTGCTTTTCCTAGTCTGTATTCCTGTGTTCTGAGCTGTGAACATCAGAGATCAGAAATAATAATCGGTTCTTAGCAGGCTTCCTCCATGACTTGAAACATTGTAGTGAAAGTGACTCACTGACAAACATCCTTTTACAGGGGTGGGGGGGTGGGGGTGGGGGGTGGTAAATTTCAACCAGTGAGCTTAGAAGGAGCCAGGCCAGGGCTAGCAGCATCTTTTATGCTTCCAGCTCCTCTGAATTCACATGAGCTGGATGAGAACACTCAAACCCCAGAGCTGGGTAATCCTGCCCTGAGAGCTCACAGGTCAATAATGTTGAGTAGAGCTCACACAGACATGGGGTGGGCTGATGGCGTCACGCTGCCCCAGGTACAAAAGAGGTCTAAGAGAATGCAGTACATTGCAACTATTAGAATCTTACTGTGTAGCAGAACTTGTGAGGTTTCCCTTCTGTGTGTTTGTAGTGACTGAGCCTTTGACCAGCAACTCCCTAGGACGCTCCTATCTGGTACCTGTACTGATCCTTAGTCTGCCCTCAGTGTCCATGAGATCAGTGCTTTTAGATTCCACACCTGGGTGAGATCATGCAGTAGTGTAAAATGTGTTCTGAAGAAACCAGAAAGAATTAATATGAAGGGCTCACCCTACAAATACAAATATGTGAGGTCATGTGTTGTTAACTAGCTGCATTTAAGCTGCCCCCCACCCCCGTGTGTGTGTGTGTGTGTGTGTGTGTGTGTGTGTGCGTGTTTCAAAACATTATGTTGTATAGGATAAAAACATATAGTGTTATTTGTCAATTTAAAGTATATAAGCACTGGGCATATGGAAAGATGCCTTTAATTTCAGTGCTCAGGAGGCAGAGGGAAGCTTGGTCTAAATAGTAAATTCCAGAGCTACATAATGAGATCTTACCTCCTCAAATAAGAAGGGGGTGGGGGTGCTGACCGGCATGCCACTGTTGTTACAGGATATTTGAATCTACTTCTAATTAGGGTGTGGCTCAGCCTTTAGCACACACCTTTAATCCCTCTGGCTGGAATACAGACACACCCTTAGTACTCACACTTAATTCCAAACAAGGATAGTAAAATTAGTTTGTAGAAGGAAGCACAGCTGTTTGAAAGTGAAAGTGATATCTAATTGAGTGCCAGACAAAGTGGTGAGTCAGAGAAAGATTTGACAGACTAGGATATGTCCAACTCTCAGGAGAAGAGAGAGGAAAGGGAAGCTACTTAAGGGAGAGACAGTACAGGAAGAAGAGAGTACAGCACAGGAACACAGTAGAGTGCATGGAGAGCAGTGCAGTAGAGTTGAGAGGGAGAGTAGAGCAGCACAGAGAAGGAGGAGGAGAGTTTTACAGAGACAGATTAAAGAGAGAACAAGCTAGACATGATTAAAAACAGAAGGTACAAGAGAATGAGAAAGAGCCAGAAAATTAGAAAAGATATGAGGCCAAGCAGAGCAATTCAGGAGCTGAGAGAAAAGCTGACTGAATAAGTCAGAGGAGAGGAGTTTGAGCCAAAACAGCTGAGTTAAACCAGCCAACCAAAGTTCAGAAAGAAGATAGGGTGAGCTTATTCAGCAGCGACTCTCAGAGGCTGAAAACATTCTAGGTCTAGCTTAGATTGTATAGTGGCTAGAAACTTCCAGGGATCAGCCTAGGTTAGCAGACAGAGGTGGTAAGCTCAAGACTACAGTTATTTACGTGAATACAATACTTTTTTACACACTGGCATCAAGTAGAAAAGCCCTGCTCTACTGTCTCCGGTCTCTTTCTCATACAGCTAAAGCTTCATTTTCCCATTCTCTCAAACTATGTGTGTATATGTGTACATGTCTGGGCATGTGTATGTGGGTACATGCATGTATGTATACATGTGGAGTGTCCTTCAGGCTCTGCTTCCCCAGCTTCCCCACACACAGAAGCATGATCAGCCTGTGAGTGGGGGGAACTGTGGGACTCAGGTGGCAGTGTTTGCAGAGGAGAACAGATCTTCAGGAGGCATCTTTAGTGAGATAGCTCATCTTATTGTGGTGGGGAGGGCTACTTAAACCTTAGGGGTGTGGGTGGGAGCTATTGGGGTGAGTGTACATCACTGGTCTGGGCCAGGGTACTGGGAATGCCTCATTTGCATAGGGAGGAATTCCAAGTGCTGCCAGACATGACCTTATAAGGAGAGAGGAAGTTTAACCTGGCTACCAGACTATGTGACATCCTCTAGTGGGGCAAAGGTGGGAGCACAGGGCTACCAGTACCTGGTCATGCAGGCCCAGGTAGCAGGTGCAATCCTACTCCTGCCAATCAGGATGAGATTTCTGGGCTTTGGACACCTCAACCCCACTCTTGCTCTGGGCCTGCTCCCCACCCCTATCCTCTCCCATCCCCGAACTCAAACTCCCAGGCTCCACGGGAAGACATCTCCAGATGTCTTCATTGCTCATCATCTTATTTTGGTTTTAGATAGAGTCTTTCACAGAGCTCAACAGTTGCCAACCGGCTAGAGTAACTGGTCATCAAGATCTATGGATCTGCCTGTCTCGGTTCCCCAGAACTGGAGTTAAAAATGTGTGCTGCAGTACCTGGCTTTTTATATGCATATCGTGAGTCCAAACTCAGGTCCTCTTGCTTCTGTAACAGGCCGTCTCTGCAGCCTGAGAGACTGCAGGTTTCACACAAGATTGTCCTCTATTATGTCTTCTGATCATGAGTACTAGATAACTCCACAGTGTTTACACACTCCATGCTCCATTGTGAACTCTAGGATCTGTGACACATTTACAGCATAAGTGTGTCAGTCAGCTTTCTATTGTAACAAAATGCTTGTGAAGAATTTATAAAGAATTTAGGTTTAGTTTGGCTCATAGTTTTAGAGATACCTGTCCATGACTGCTTGTCCCTGTAGGACTATAAGGCAGCACTATTAAAATAATAAGATCTGGAATTCATTAGTGTTCAATCAGCAGGTTGAGGAGGAATCCTATAGAAAAGGAGAAAATAGTTTTCAGGGTTTTTATACAGATAATGGTACCATCTGAAAATAAAGATACGTCTACTTATTTCTTTCTACTTATATTCCTTTATTTTTTCTGTTGTCTTACCGACCCATTTTAAGTACTATATTGATTAAGTGTGGAAGCAGAAGAGCCATTTTCTTGATCCTAATTTTCATGGGAATGCTTTGAGTTTTCCCCACATGGTGTAATTCGTCTGTAGGTTTGTCTTACTGTATTGAGATGTGTTCATCTATTTGTAGTCTCTTCATAAATATATGCTGCTGTTTGTCAAGAGCCTTTTCTGTGTCTATTGAGAGTATAATGTAATTTCTATGCTTGGGTTCGTTTGTGTGATATATTACACGTATTGATTTGTATATATCCCTGAACCTCTGGGATAAGGCCAATTTGATCATGGTAAATGATCTTTATGCTGTGCTCTTGAATTTGGTTTACAAGTATTTTACTGAGAGTTTTTGCATCTATGTTCAGCATGGAGATTGACCTGTAATTTTCTTCCTATTGGTTTTTAAATCTGATCTTGGTATCTGGATAATTCTAGCTTTATAAAGAGGCGGGTTGTGTTCTTTTCTTGTCTATTTTATGGACTAATTTGAGAATTCTTGATACTGGTTTTGCTTCAAAGGTCTGCAGAACTCAGCAGTGAATTTATCTGGGCCTACATCTTGTTTTTAGTTGGGAGACTTTTGTTTTAATTACTGCTTCAGTGTGATTGTTTGTTCTAGGTCTTTTAAAATAATTTATTTCATCTTAGTTTAATTTTGATATGATATAGGTATGCAGACATTCATTCCTTTCTTTTAGATTATTCAAGATAGTGGAATATGAGTTAGCCATGCTAGTTCAGTAGCTAAGCAGACAAAGAATAGGAAAACACCCAACACTACAAAATCAACAAACTGAGCAGAATTGGATCCCTATCTTTCAGTATTAACTCGGATTATTAACAGTTACAATTTTCCACTCAAAAGACACAGGCTATCAGATTCAGTTATAAAATGGGATCCATTTACTGTTACATATAATAAACATACCTCAGCATCAAAGACTCATGCAACCTTAGGTTGAAGGCATGGAAAAAGGTATCCAAGCAAGTGTTTCTAGGGAGAATAACACTGTTCCAGTGTCTGACAAAATGCACTTCAAACCAGAAGTAGTCAGAAGAAAGAAAGGTCACTTCACATTAATCAAAACAAATTATCAACAAGACATTACAGCTTTCAACATGTATATAACACCAGCATGCCTGGTTTTACAGAGGAAATGATATTAGTGGTAAAGACATATTAACTACAGCACAGTGACAATGGGTCTTGTAAGACTAGCTGAGGACCTGTGGGTGCCTGACAAACTTGTCCTCTCCTTTAAACGGATAGCTGGAATCCCTGTGGTACACAACTGGAATCCTCCTGATACATACCCTGAATCCATGTGGTACACAACCTGAATCCCCCGTCTCATCTAATAAAGCTCTCAAGTCCTGAGAGTTCAGTGTGGCTCATAGGATTCCTGTTGACTGAGTAAACACCATGCACCAGGTGTGCATGCCATGGGCAGTCACATGACCCTAAAAGGTCTCCTCTGGTTTAGCACTAACCAACCCACAGGAAGAAACTACAAGGATCGTGTCACATGGTTGCTTTTCTTTTCTTATGATTATATCAAGTCCCACTGTCTGGTTTGGGTTCCATTATAACCTTGGACAAGGAGATGGGTGGGTTGTAACCACAGCATGAGGACTTAGGAGCCTGGCTGTAAATGTCTTCAGCTCCTTTACTGTTCTGTTATTTTATTTAGTTTGTAGAATGAGTTCAACTACATAGGTCAGGCTCTCCTTGAACCCACAATCCATCTATCTCCTATCTCTCCTTACAGAGTTCTGGAATTGTAAGTGCCTATCCCCACACCTGGCTTTAAATTCATCTTTTAATTAAAACACACACACACACACACACACACACATATAATTTATGTGTATGGGTGTTTTACCTGTATGTATATATGTGTACCATATGCATGCCTTATGCCCATAGAGGCCAGAAGAGGGTGTCAAATCTCTTGGAACTGAAGTTACAGGCAACTGTTAGCTCCACTATGGGTGTTGGAAATCAAACCCTCAGTCTTCTAGAAGAATAGCCAGTATCTGCAGCCTCTGTGCCATCTTGCCAGCTCCTAGTGTACATCTTTTTAAAAACAATTCCCCTTATCTGTGAGCTCTATCTGCTTACTAAATCAACTGTATTTACATTGCAGTGGGCATTATAAGTCACCTAGAGGTGACCAATAGCATACAGGAAGAGGTGCACAGGTTGTGTACAGATACAGTAGCATAGAGGATCCTCACAGGGAAGTGTGTGTCCTGGAACCAAGGTCCAGTAGATAGTGGGGGATGATTGCCATTTATTCCCAACCATCTCATGAATGCTGAGGAACTATACAATCTCTGTGCTCAGCATTGACACTGAAACAGCTTGTGCAAAAGGCAAGACTGCTTCTGCAGTGGAGGACAGTCCCAGGGACAGGAAGGCGGGAGGCTGGCCTAGCTGAAAAGCTTGCTTTTTTACTCCAAAAAAACCCTCCAGTGGCCCCAGGGAAGAGACATCCAAATAAATCTTTTCCATCAGTTATTTCACTGACTTTGTGATTAATTCTAAGAAGAATCCGGGAAACCTCATGATTACTTCCCTGACCTTGACATCTAGATGTGCAGGCAGCTGACAGATTTATTTCAAGAGTGCCCCTTGGCGTTGGGGTCACTGGAAAAGACACAGCAGAGCTTTGCAAATGAAACCACAGTAATTCTCTGTGACTCTCTTTGGAGCATTTAAAAGCCAACCTGCCCCCTTATTTATGGCCCATCATCCTGTCTGGGAGGATAAAGGGCTTACACAACAAAAAGAGGGATGCTACACCCCTGCCATTCTCTGATAGAAGCACAAATGAGCTGGATGTATGACCTTTGCATACCGCCAAAAGGACAGCATTGGAGGAGCCAAATTACTAGCCCAGGGGAGGCAAGGCAGGACAGAGGGGACAGAGGCCAATGAGAGTGAACTGGCGAGTCCCCGAGGGCATGCCAAAGTCACAACTGCAAAGTTTTTTACTTTATGTCAGTTGGAAGCATACTGTTTTCCTTTCACTGTTCAATAGATCATAGACGACAGTGACGTGGTGACCTTGTTTTCTGTTATGCCCAACTGGAAGCTAATGTGTGCGTTCTGAGCATGCTTGAGGTGGGTAAGGCTGAGCTGTGCTATCCAGTAGGTTCAGCAGAAGTCCATCTGTTAAACGATCCGTTCTCAAGGGTAGCCTAAGACCATTGGATATATCAAATATTTATACTATGGTTCATAACAGTAGCAAAATTACAGTTTCAAAGTAGCAACAAAGACAATTTTATGGTTGGAGTCACCATAACATGAGGAGATGTTTTAAAGGCTCACATGATTAGGAAGGTTGAGATCACCGAGGTAGGTAGAAGATATGGGCTAGTGTGCAATGTTGGATAGAATAAAAAATAATAATGCATACATTTCAAAATTGCTAAAAGTAGGTTTTAAATGTTTTACCACAAAAGAGTTGGTTTGTGGGATGATATATTTGTTAATTAGTGTAACATAATAATCCACAATGTAAAATCAACACTGCATTGGATTTCTCCCATAGACTTACAACGTATATAATTAATTTTAGTTGAAAATATATAGACACTGAGGAATAGCCAAATTAATTCAAAGCAATTGACAAACATCTAGCAAGAAAAGATTGAAGACACTTATGGCCAAGATCTAGAATGCAAAGAAGACCGCCTCCAGGCCCTGTGGACATCAGATAGACAGAATAACAAGGTAGTGATGTGACATACGTGAACAAGGCTCAAACATTACTCAAATCACCAACCTCTTTTTCAAAATGCAGGCTACCATAACCTAGAGAATAGGAAATAAATCTAGTTGAGGGAATGGCATTTGTAATTTCATAGTTGCCCAGAACAAATTGCCCAAAGCCAGAGGTTTCACTGGAGAATACACTGAGTGTATTAAAAAGTATTGCCATTTCTGCACACTGTTTGTGGAAATCGAAACGAAAGTTACACTTCTTAATTGATTTAATGACACTACTATCATTTTACCAAACGCAGACACAGATAATGCAGGGAAAAAAGCCCCAGAGATCACTCAGTAATAAATGTGTAAAAGTCCTTGAAAATAGCAAAAGAAATACATATTCATGTTTATAAGTCATACACATTATTACAAGGCCAATCAATTTAATACATTCTTTTAACAGGACAAAGAAGAAACACCACATGGTTATGTTAGCTGATGCAGAAAGGACATTTGGCAAAATTGAACATCCTCTTGTGATTTAAAAAATAACTTATCAGAAAATATTGTATGAAAAAAATCTATTCTCCATGAAAAATGGAATCAGAACTTCCTAATCTAATCTTTAGAATTGGAAAGTATTCATTACTATTTTTTGAATAATTTTATTTTGCGAAATGACAATTGTGCTTAATCTAGGTGCAGTTTAGGGTACTATGTAACAACTAATTTAGCATTTTCTCCTTGAATAACGTCTAACCTAATTAAAGAAAGTGAATCACATCTTTTTGTTTTTTAACGTTTCTTTTTTAGTTAATTATTTTATTTTATTTGTTTACATCCCAAATGTTGCCTCCCTTCCAGGTGCCCCGTCCCAGAATTATTCACCTCATTTCCCCTCCTCTTGGCTTCTGAGACAGTGCTCCCCCTACCCCTGTGTATCACCCTCCCCTGGGTCATCAGGTTTTTACTGAATTAGGAACATCCTCTCCCACTGAGGCCAGATGAGTCAGTCCTGTGCTACTTATATGCAGGGGTAGGTGTGGTGGCAACTTAGACCAGCCCTTGTAAGCTCTTTGGTTGGTGGCTTAGTCTCTGGGAGCTCTCAGGGGTCCAGATTAGTTGACACTATTGGTCTTCCTATAGGGTTGCTATCCCCTTCAGTGCTTTCAGTCCTTCACTTAACTCTTCTGTGAGCTCATATGTTTAAATGAAAGTAGAACAATCAAAAAATTAGCTTAGGAAAATAGGCCTAGAGTAGTCATAGACCTTGTAAATAGGCAGCCTTGGCGGATAGTACCAACTTAGATAAGGACAAGAGAATCGTAGGCGGAGTCATAGTGACCTGTCCCCTGAACCTTTACCCAGCTGATACCCTGTTCTGAAAGGTATCTGTACTCCTCCTGAACACCTATGCTCCTGTGTCATCCCCTTCCCCACATCTTGCATTTTTGTGTTTATAACCCCTGTGTTAAAAAGTAAAAATTATGATTTGATAATTTAAAAAAAATTACAAAAAAAAAAAAAAAAAGAATTTGCTGGTAGGTTCCCACCTTCCTTCTGCTGTTTCCCTGGCTGGTTATTTTGAAAGTTTCTCCCACAACCCCATCTTTGTTCCTTTTCCCTGTTTTGAAGCCAAATAAAGAGGAAACATTAAGGAAATTAAAAAAAAAAAAAAAAAGAAAGAAAGAAAGAAAAATAGGCCTAAGTAATGCCCTCAAGCTAGAAAAGTGACTGCAAAATCCAATAATCAACACAATTGATGTGAAAGATTGAATACTTTTCTCCTAAAGTCAAAAACAGAAGCAAGCATGCTTATTCTCACAAGTCTTATCCAATATAGACACAGTGGTGGAAGTTCAAGCCAATGTAGTCAGACAAGAAAATAAAATAAAAGACATACAAAATGCAAAGGAAAACATTAAATCAATTTGATTTACATGACATTGGTATGGATGTATAAGATTACAATGAAAAAAATTTAAAAGACAGCAAACAATACAAATAGCTAACACCAACAAATAGCTAATCAATGGGTTTGGAAAGGTTATAGGACTCAGAAACACACACTTTGATCGATTACTGTACCTTAGAAAGGAGAAAGGAGAGTGTGGGCACAAATTTTTCTCAACCTATTTTAATAAGCATTTAACCTCCCCTTTAGTCCACCACCCACCAGAGGTAGTAGAAAAGAAAAGTTATTAGGACACAGGCGAAGTAGACCTATTTAGAAATAGTTCTTTAGGGGGTGAGTCTAATATTTGCTGTCAGGATATCAGCAATTCAGTCCAGTAGCAAACACCAAATATAAATCAGCAGCTGCCATTCAGTCATTGAGACAGACACCACACATAACCAGCAGCTGTAGTCCAGTCCACTTGGCAGACACCACACACGAACCAGCAAGGGCAGTTCAATCCAGAAGAAACCACAAGGCTCACCAACCAGCCGGAGGCCTCAGAGTCACAGCAAGAAGCTGCAGGAACCTCAGGAGAAGTTCTGTGGTGAGTTTCCCTCTATGACCACAAGCCACAAGTGAGGCTCAACAGTGCAATGTAAGGAGGACAAATACATATATGTCCTTAGTGAAGAATAGTGAAGTGGAGCAAAGCAA
This sequence comes from Arvicanthis niloticus, assembly GCF_011762505.2. NCBI lineage: Eukaryota > Metazoa > Chordata > Mammalia > Rodentia > Muridae > Arvicanthis > Arvicanthis niloticus. The sequence continues at coordinate 37,322,390 of NC_047658.1, read as the reverse complement.
ACCAATGTTCGCATGCTCTCACTGTCTATGGGGTCATATTTATATTCCTTCTGAATATTATATGTCCTTTCATGTGTTTGCTTTAGCAAAACATCCTTTCACCCGTGTGCCCCAGCAAAATGTCATTTAACGTAACTGACTTTCTAAAGAAACCAGAAATTTCCACTACAGGAGGCACTGAAATATCACTTACAGACACTCAAAATACATATAAATCTAACAAAGCGTATATCAGACTTGTCCACTAAAAAAGTGGAGATATGTGCTCTATTCTTGTATTTGAACATAAAAACAGTATATCTTCTTCCCAAATTGATGTGTAGGTTGATTTTACTCCTATCAAAATACCAGCAAAATTTTTTATAGACATCGACAATCATATTCTAAAGCACATATGGGAAGAAGTTTTGAAGAGAATAAAATGAGGGAAACCTACCTATTCCAATTTCTGCATTATTGTTGTAGAAATCAAGACCGTATGCAGTGGAGACAGACAGACAGACAGACAAACCAGTGGGATAAAACAGAGAAGCCAGAAATCGATTCACACAGATACAGCGTGCTAAGTTTTGACAAAGCAATATAGAAAGGAAGACTTTGCCACAGGCATTAGATCAGTTAGATACCTCTAGGCAAAATCCGTCTCAATCAAAGTCTTGTATCTTACACAAAAATTAACTGAAAAATTCTGGTGAATCAAAAAGCAAAAAAAAAAAAATTGATAAAAAATTTTTAGAGAAAATTTTAGAGAAAAATCATGAGAATCTAGGACTTGGCAAAAAGCTCTTATGTTAATGATTGGAATGCAAGAGTAAAAAATTTAGACATCACCAAAATTGGAAACTTTTGCTCTACAAATCATTGTCTTAGATGATGAAGAGAAGCCGTATGACATGAGCCACGATAGAACTTGCAAGCCACACATTTAACCGACCCATGCACTCGTGGGTACTGGCTCTTGGATTCTGAAGTTATAATGGTTTTTATTTTTCTGTGTTCAGTGTCCTATGTTCCTGCTTCTAATTCTCCTCAGTTGCTCCAAAAGGACTGAAGGTCTGTCGGTGTGAGCCTGCTCCAGTGGCTTTGGCAAGCTTTGTTTTCCATTTTCAGAATAGTTCCCAGAGCCTCTGACTCCTGCTTGGTCACAGAGGTGGTCTGTTTGTTCTTTTCTCATGGCCTTAGAATTTCCTTTAATCTCTTGTCTGTGTACATCATTCTTATTCCTCCTCCTCCTCCTCTCCCCTCCCCTCTCCTCCTCTACCGCTTCCACCTCCTCTTTCTCCCTTTCCTGGCCTAGTCTCTCATTTTGGTGAGTTTCTTCCTTCGTTACTTTTCCTGACAAAATTAAAAAGCCAGGATGTGAAATTTAAGGATGCCGGCACTGTTCTGGTGCTGTGTAAATTTTCCTGCATTCTCATCTACGGAGATTCCCAAGGCCCAGTAGCTCCATTCAATAGGTATATTATACTCAAATGAAATAACATGTGTGTATCCTGGGACACAAATGCAGAGTACTCTTAACTACCAAGCATTGGCAACAACTGAAATGTCCATCAGTAGATTAGGCATTAAAAAAATTGAGTGTATTCATGCTGTTGAATATGGTGCCGACAAGCATCACTCAGCTGCATCTAAATATAGTAGCACTCTTAACATGCACAAAACTAGGAAAACACGTGAAATTAATCAGAATGCCAATGGTAAAAATATACAGTTGGAAGCACATGAGTGATTGCCAAAGCAGAGAGGGAGGTGGTGAGCTTCCTGGGAGGTGGAGAGAAGGAGGTCTCTGTGCTTGAATACGTGTGTGTGTGTGTGTGTGTGTGTGTTTACATGTGCTTTCATGGGATGAATGATAAAGAACATGGGGAAGGATGAAAACAGTGTTGTGTCCTAAATTGTGATGCTGTTTTATCATACATACACCCCACAGACAAAAGTGTGAGAGTCTAGCATCACCTAGGGAGTGCTGAAGATGCAGACAAGCTTGAATGCCCTTGTTGGTAGAAGTTTCATTTGGATAATTTGAAAGCCATCAGGCTTTTCATAATAATGCCATGTATACATGTACCAATGGCCAAACAAGATATATAGCTATACTCCATGAATCTCCTGCTGAGGACTGGACTGGGGCCCTTCAGTTCCCCTGGGCTTAGTCTTGTCTCTTTCTGAAGGTCATTGGATCTAGAAGGGAGGGTGGGTAACAAAATCACAAAGCCCAGGAAGGTTGAGACTCAGAGCTTCCATCCCATCCTTTCTGCCCACCTTGGCCAGTGAGAGCCAGTCACAAAGCCCTCCATCCCTCTGTCCTGTGGGGGCCCTGGGATGAACCTGAAGCTGTTCTCCTGTGGGTCGGTGTAGAGAAACTGGGAACACACACTAGCAAAAGCTAAAAGGAGAAAGCCCTTCTGATAGACAGAAGCCTAGGTAAGATGCATGATGAATGGGTCATAGGAATGCATGGAAGAGCTTGGTGTAGACGTTGTCTTGGGACACAGCTCAAGTGGGTCAAATGGAAAGATAACATGGTATCTGGGGACATGAGCTCCTTACCTGCAGGGGACATGTCTTGTAGGGAAAGCTGGCCTGTGATGAGTCCCAGCTATGTGGGGACTCAAAGCTGGCCTGTGATGAGTCCCTAGCTATGTGGATGTGGCCTGACCCCACACCCAGTGATGATCTGTAGAAGTCTGTGGCACCGTCCTTTGCAGTATATCTTACAATGGAAAATCATTTGTTACAGTTACTTTTGGCTAATACTTGTCTGGGGGGAAAAACAGGCAATGGATCCCCTGGTGTGAAACATTCATCAGGATTTATTGGAAGTGGGGTGCCGGCTAGTCTATGGAAAAGAATTTGTTTTATGTTACATCAGCTTTGAATAAAATCCCACAGATTTAAGTGAATGTTTTCTGGTTAGGCATTTTATATCCAGGTTTTCTTTGTCTCTTTGTTTCTTTGTCCCTCCCTCCCTTCCTTCCTTCCTTCCTTCCTTTTTCTTTCTTTCATCCCTGTTCCTCTCAGGAATTGGTAAGTCTGTTCTTTTCTCTGTAGCTCAAAAATCTCATATTTTTTTTTCTTGCTTTGCCATTGTTTTTCCAGGTTCTTAGAATCCATTTGTCTCCTTCCATGGCCCTTAGTTTTCCAAGCTATTTTAACTCATAGTCATAGACAACATAGACAAGGACATAGACATATATGTTATAGACACATGCTACCTTGCCTAGCTTCCCATGGTCTCTGGGAATTTAAACTCAGATGCTGGTGTACTTGTGGCAAGCCCTTTACCCACTGGGCCAGCTCTCCAGCTCTTCTTTTTCCTTTTCTAATCGTTGCTTATTAACAAGAAGTTGAACTAATTCATGGTGGCATTCATGGCCTTGGTCAATGGAGATTGTTTTAGCTGTAATCATATGTTTCCAAGGGAGCCATTTCACATGTTGTTACTATGTCATACCTCAGAGGCCAAATGCCGTGCTAACGGTGAGGCTTGTCTGTGTCCCTCTTTAGATCAAGTTCGACAGCGTGGAGGTGTGTGTATGCTGTGAGCTGCAACACCACTCGTCTGGATGCAGCAACCTCGGGGAGACACTGAAGCTGAACCCGCTACAGGAGAACTGTAATGCTGTGCGGCTGACCTTGAAGGTGAGGCTGGGCACTGCCTGTGCATGCATTTCTTTCCTCTCCTGAAGACATTGAGGAAGATTTATTAGCATATAGATTCCTTTCTGCTCATGATTCATCTGGGTGCTTGGATGCTGAGGGAAAGAGCATCTTAAAGGGCAATAGACTATTTGGAAGCTCTGCTTTCCGGTCCCTGTTTCCATCTTTGCTGTTCGATTTTCCTCCTTCTGATAAGAATGCCAGCTCTTCAGAGATATGGTTGCCATGATTTCTTCTGTTTTCCTCACAGTCCCCACTGTAACTCCGACAAGGACCACATGGTTACTCATTTTACTTTTAAAAAATATATTTAGGGCAGGTGAAATGGCTCAGTGGGTAAAGGCCCTTGCCACCAAGCTAATGACCTGAGTTAGACCCCCAGGGTCCATGTGGAGGAAGGAGGTAACTGGCTCCAGAAAATTGTCTTCTTTCCTCCTCACACACGTGCTCATGCACACCCACGTTAAATAAATAAATAAAGTAATTAAAAGATAAAGGAAGACATCTTACAGTTTCCCATGGTAATCTACTCTCATATAGAGCATTTGATCTTTTATAAAGGGGCATAGAACCTGGGCATGATGGTACACCTTTAATCCTAGCACTCGGGAGGCAGGGCCAGTTGGATCTCTGAGTTCAAGACCAACCTGTTTTACTTACCAAATTCTAGGCCAGTCATGGATACACAGTGAGACCCTGTCTCAAAATAAAAGTGGAGAGAGCACATGGATAGGTATCTATACTATCCTTCTCTCATCTGTCTTCTTACAAGGGTTGCTTTACTGAAAACCCAAACTGGCTGCTTAAAAATACATAGGAACTGTCAAGGCAGGTCTTTTCTTGTTGCTGAACCAAAGTGGCTGAATTGTTTTGAAAAGCTGTGCTACTACCATTAAGGGACCTCTTGGTTTTGTGGTGAAGCTGTGTTTACAGTATGTGGGGAGCTATTGTCCATAGCAGGAAACAGGGTTTACAAGGACCATAGGCTCCATAGGACAGCCACCTCCAACAGGGGAAGAAGAAAAAAGGTAGCCACTTGGGGTGTACCTGTCTATAGGCAGTTTCTCCAATACCTGCCTCATCCACATGGAGAAATGGGCCACGTTCATGATCCTGGTACCCACCAAAGTGACATCCCCAGTGAGAACGGAGGAGACCAGAGTTGCAGGTCCATAGCAGGTCCATGAGGATGCTTTTCTGGTACCAACTGTCTCTTTTGGTCCCACATGACATAACTTCATTGTCTGTAGCATCCTACATGCTGGGGTCTGCTCAGGAGCAGTGCCCAAGGCCTGCATGACTGTTCACAACCCACTGCAAAAGGGAGCAGGCAGACATTGCTCACTCTAAGATCTCATTCTCATAACTTCAAAGTTACTGCTTAAGCCCAGTTATGTCTTCTTTCCACAATCAGACTATAGGTAGTTATAGTGACAACGTGACCACCACTTCCTGGGAGGGCTGCAAGCTCCCAGGGAATCTAAGGTTCTGGGGACCACTAGTGTGTATCAGTCAACTTTCTGGTGCCATTTTAATAATATCTAAGTAATCTACTTAGAAGAGGAAAGGTTTAGTTTGTTGTACAGTTTTAGTATTTCAAATGTGTGATCAAGTGTTACCTTCTTCTCTGGACCATGGTATACCTGCACACCACAACAAGAGCGTGTGGTGGGACGAAACTATTCATCTCACCCCAGGCAGGGGAGTGGAAGCAAAGGAGGAAAGGGCCTGACTCCCACAACCCCCTTGGGGGTTATCCTCCAGTGACCTGAGAACTTCTATAGTCTTTCCTCCTAAATCCCCACGTTTTAAATATGTATTTATTATTTTTAAATGTACAACTATTTGTCAGCATGTGCCTGGTGACCACAGAAGCTAGAACACGATGAAATGGGAATTCCAGATAGTTATGAACTGCTGTGTGGGTGCTGAGAATAAAATCCTGGTCCTCTGTAAGAACAGCAAGTGCTCTTGACTGCTAAGCCATCTCTCCATTCCCAAGGACCCAGCTTTTAACAGTGGGCCTTTGGCAATCATCTAGCCAAACCATTCCGCTACTTATTTTATTTTACTTTTACATAATGGGTTATATAGAGTATTTGGTCTGCTCCCCAGAGCCCCTGACGTTTATTCAGTGAGACCCAGAACCCAGGTTCGTGAGCCCTTTAAGAAGATATGAATTGAAAGGTAACAGTAGTCTGGGAAAAGGATGTTTTCTTTAAGATGCAGGCTCAAGCCCTGGTGGCCTAGACTGTGCAGTCCATTGTCGTGTTCTGTTCTATTACCTTGATGAGAGAAGAGAACGGGGAATGTTTTTATGGATTAGCCATGGGAAGCTGAGGAATTCAAGTCAAGACTGGCCATCCTAACTGACCATCTGAACCTTGTCAGTAGCTCTTCCTCATGTAGATGCAGAAACCCAGGGCACTGGTCAGATTTGAAGGCAAATGACAGGCTCAAACCTCATATTGATATTTAAAAAACACATACTCTCAAGGAAGAGGCTGTCAGAGCTGATGGCAGGAGGCTCAAGGGAGACAGGTGGGAGGGTGATGGTCTAGCCATAGTAGTGACTTGGAAGTAGTGACTAGGAGACGAATAACTTTACCCCTGTCCTCCAGTGGAGGCCTCTCTCTATAGGGAGTGGTGATACTGGGATAAAAACTTGCTCTTGCCTGAGAGTGAGTATCTGTGGTTCATTGCTGTCCTCCAGTTTTGTTATTTTCTGAACTTGTTTCCATTATGCAAGGTTGTTAGCATTGCCACATACACTTTAGAATAAGGTTGTCAGTTTCTATGGTGGTCCTGCTGGGATTTTGATTGTGATCATGTGGAATCCACATGTAGCTTTGAAAGTGTCTATTTAGGTCTTCTTTTATTTCAACAGTGTTTATTATTTTTATCAGCATGTAATTTTCAGTTTATAGATCTTCACATGTTTTGAGTTATTTGTCCTTCTTTTCCATTTGGTGCTATTTTCATGATACTTTGGAATCATCTCTCATCATTGTATCCAGATTTGATGCTTGTTATTGAACTTTTATCCTATGATCTTACTAAACTCAGTTACCAGGAGCAGGGACTCTTTGGTAGCTGACCCTGTAGTAATACAGAGGCCATTTTACATTTCCTATTCTGATTACCCAGGCTTCCCGAGAACAGACCCAGCAGGGCACTTGGAGATATAGATTCAGGACAGGGGACTTAATTCACTCACTTGACAGTGAGGCTGAGAAGTCTCACAACAGGCTGTCCACAAGCTGGAGAACCTAGGATTTGGGCAGTGAAGTTTGGTCTGTTGCCAAAAGCTTCAGAATTAAGGGAAAAGATTGTAATTCTCAGCCTAAGGCCAGAGGCCAGAGGCCAGAAGACCTTGGGACACCACTGGTGGAGGTCCAAGAGTTAAGAGTGCTTGGAGTTCTCTGATGTCCCAGACAGGAGAAGGCTGAGAAAGAAGGACTTTACCACCTTCACATTTTGTCTTGTCTGAGACTCCAGCTGATTAAATGATACACAACTACATTGAGGGCAGACCTTTCTACCTGGTCAGTGATTTGTATGTAACTCCCCTTCATAGGCACACCTGGAAACAGTGCCTTACTGGTTATCTTGGTATCCTTAATCCAGTATAGTCACCACCTAATATGAGCTGTCACACAGTCCAGATCAGATGGCCCTTTCCCTGCTTTTTTTTTTTTTTTTTCCCTGTAATGGGAAACTCCGGAACATGGCCTAATGGAGGTGTTTAGAACATACATTTTTTTCCCTGCTCCTGATTTTAGATCTTGCACATACTGTTTGCTTCAAGCTGCTCAGTGATTCTCGTCATTAGATAGTAAAGCCCACTCCTGTCCATGACTAGATGTTGTATTTTGTCGGTCACTTACAGCATCAACGTAGATTACCTACTTACAGAAACTGGGCTCTCAGAAAACCAAACACCACTCGCTTTATTGATGCATCCCAGCAGTCAGTAGACAGAGCTCAAGTTCTAGAGTCCAGCCCCATCCTGAAGCTTGCTTGTTTATTTGTTTTTCGGCATCTATAGTGTGAGAAACAGTGATGAATTCTCTGTGTGACCATCTGACATCTCTGGTTTCTGTCTATATGCGCATCCTAGGGTGGTCTCCGTGTCTTGAACCATTGAAGGGAAATTTCTTTTGCAGTTTAAGCATACTTAGAGATGAAACTATTGCAGACAGCCCCTAGGTCATTCTTTAGTAAATGGGCTCTTGCAGTTTAACAGGACAACTGTGTCAATCGTGTCTTAGGATATCTTTGCAGACATGCTCTGCAAACCTTTGCTTTCTTGAGATAAGAGGAAAGGGATTCAACTGAAACAGGCAGGAATACAAGCAGAGCTCAGTAAAATGTTAACACATCTTAATCCTACGGCTCTACTTAATCCTGTAGCTCTCAGGCAGAAACTGGTAAGCGATCACAGGGCAGGGCAGCAGCATCACAGACTACTAAATGTTTGGCATGTGCTCCTCTGTCCCTCTTTGATCTTATACTCTTATCTTTTACAGTTTGATAACATGGTGACAAAATGGACTTCTGAGTGGTGAGCCAACCTGCATCCCCTAAACCATCTTCTGGTCCTTTTGCTTTGTTCATATTGATGATACTATATATTAAAGCATTGTTCATTTCTGTGACTGTTATTTTTCTTTTCTTCAAAACAGGGTCTTACCATGTAGCCTAGGCTGGCCTTGAACTTTGGGTGATCTTTCTGCCTTGACCTTTTGACTGCTAGAATGACATGTTTGAGCCACTACTCCTGGCTATTCCCTATTCCTAGTGTTTCCACTAGGCTGGTCCTTCCTTCCATCTATCTGGTCACTTACCTGTATGGTCTTACTTATTGTCCATATTTTCCACAGTCAGCTAGTGCCTGGCTGTCTTTTGTCCAGGCAAGTTCTCATATTTCTTCTCAGAGGCTCCATCTCTCTCTCTCTGTCTCTCTCTCTCTCTCTCTCTCTCTCTCTCTCTCTCTCTCTTAGAATTTGGTTGGTTGCCCTGTGACCTGAAGTGTCAATGGGCTCAATTTTAGCTGGGATTTTGCAGTACCCAGTGTTCTGTCATAACTGTAAAACAGTGCTTTTGCCAACTTGCTCTAGCCTATGGAGCATGTGGAGTCCTGTTCCAGAAGATTCTATCTCTGCCAATCTAACATTTTCAAGAACTGCTTCCCCAGCAGTTCTACCTTAGGACATGCCACTGTCTGTCGCCACTGAATATTTACAAAGGGAGAGTTCTAGCACCTTTGTACCCCTTAGGTTTTTTATGACCATAAGTGGTATTAAATCTCTTCATTCAGGGCTGGAGAGATGGCTGAGTGGTGACATGTACTTGCTGCTCTCATAGAAGATCTGGAGTCAATTCTCAGCCCCCACATGGTGGCTCACATCTAGCTGTAACTCCACTTCCTGGGGATTCAAGCCTGTCTACTGATCTCTGCTGGCTCCTGCAGGCACACGGTGCAATACATATGCTCAGATGCATAATTTTATATAAAATAAAATTAATTCATTTTAATTAATTTAAAAATAATTTAAATAAGATTTTTTTCTAGCTTTTCCCACACAGTGGAAAGCTGTGCTTCTCAGCTTCCCATTGTTGCTGAGGGCACGTGAGCAAATTTATGTACATCACTTCTGAAACCTTGACTGTGGGGCGAATCTTCAGAGCTCTTTCCATCTACCACAGAAACTGAACATTATAAATGGTCACTGTCCCATCAGCTGGATCACTACAGGAAACAAAGCCTCCTGCCCCTTACCCAGACTGCGCGTATGATATGAACGAAAAGTAAGGTTTTGTTGTTTTGCTGGGGATATTTGTTACTGTGGCATAACCAAGCCCACCCACCTTGCTTCCATCTGTCCAGTCAGTCACCTGCATGGTCTTACTCATTGCCCGTCTTTGCCACTACAGCTGACATGACAGTTTTTGGGTGTGATTTCAATAGCCTTTTATAAAATGCTATTCATTTAGGCATGTCTTGATACCCTGTGTTCCTTAGGTATATGTATTTGCATTTTGCATATTTCAGATAAATAAATCCTAAGGATTTATTTCTATTATTATTTTAAAATACGTTTCAGTGTGTAGACATGTGCCTCTGAGTGCAGGTACCTGTGGAATCCAAAAGAAGGCGTCAGATCCTCTGTGGCTAGAGCTCTACAGGCAATTGTCAGCCACCGGATGTGGGGCTGGGAGCCCGACTTGGGTTCTCTGCCAGTGCAGAATGCACTCTCACGCTCTGAGCTGATGAACCATCTCTCCCACCCACACACATTTTCTTGAAGTATGTATTTGATCCCCCCCCCCAGTTCAATTTACTGGGCACGTTCTGTGGAGCATTTTTTAATCCATATTTCACAATTTCCATTTTTCTCTCATTTAAAACTGTATTTTCCACCCCGGTTCACTCTACTTTTCTGAAGTCGCCCTCCCTGGCTTTCCCTGCGGTCCACCTCTGTTTTTGTGTTACTCCTGAGGCCTGTGTAGCCACAGCTTGGCCCTTTGACAACAGCTGCCTTCCTCTCCCTTGGTCTGGCTCTTCACTAGCGGAACTTGTACCATTTCGAGTCTGCCTTAGATCTTTCTTCCAAGCACCATGGATAACTTCAAAGCACTGAAGCAGATTCCTGACCCCTGGATGCTAACACAAGCTCATGCTCTTTAAATAGGCTTTACTTAAGGATTTTTTTTAAACTTTCTTTTCACAATTACAGATACTTCTTCCTTGGAGAGACACATGGATCTCACCGTGTTGTTTTCTCTGAATTACTGGCACGGTCATTTTTAACTTGGTGCAGCTTTTGAAAACTTAAGGCATGCTGTGATGTTTGACTTCCTCCTAGGAAGCCGTGGATTCTCAGGGAGTATTGTAATATGGGAGCCCTGTTTAACCTTTGAAGAACGATCCCTATGCCTCGCAGAGAAGGAGGCTTGATTGGTTTTCTTGATCTCTCTGTTTAGGTCGCAACTACAGTGGGCTCGTTGATCTTTTGTATAGTCTCATTTGAGGTCTTACTTACCTGATTAGTAACAATCCATATCTAAGTCTCCATATTAAATTATAGATTATCTATCCTTGTAGCTAATGAACTCAGTTGATGCTGGGAAAATCCCATATAATTGGCTTGACAGTCAAAGAGCTTTGATTTTGGTAGTGTTAGAATGAATTGGTAATGACTTAGTGAGAGGGTTTGGTAAATGTGTAATACCTATGACAGTGCCCTCCGTGTTTCCTGAGTGGTACCAGGAGGTTACACATAAACAATCTGCCAGCCAGGGAAAGAGCCCAGGACTATTACTATGGCTGATGAAGAAGGGACTTGGAGTCCAGAAGAAGATGCAGACATGTAGTCTTTGCTTGTTTGGATGCCCAGAAGCCCTTAAATCTCTTTCTGCTTTCTGCCCCACTCTGTCCTGCCCTTCCCTTTCCTGCTTTGCCCTGCCCTTTGCCACTCTGAAGCATTAGTAGAGAACCCTGGGGGCAGAAACCCTCTCTCTCTTTCTTAAACATAACACCTCAGGCCACAGCAAAATGTTGTATTCTGCAGCCACCAAGTTGAGGACAGACCAGAGCTAACAACCTAAGGGGACCCAGAACTCCATTGTGCCAGGCTAGGATTCTCAAATCTGTATAGACAGGAGCATGGTGACATCCTGCTGTCCAGTAGTCATTGTGTGGGGAAAAAGACCACAACCTGAGAGAGATCGGAAGGAGCCCTTAAGTCGCCATCAATCTGGCCAGTAAGCAGGTCTCCGGTGGCTCTCAGTCCCCCACCATCCCTGCCCTGCCCCTGATGAAGGAGCGTTTTTCATTCTGAGTAGTCAGGACACGGATATAATATGAGGATTTAGATGTCTGCTTTCTCAAAACCTTTGACAACACTGAGTCAGCGCAACTGAGAAATCAAGTCTGTGGATCTTTCTGGATGAAAAACTGTCGATTCTTTTGTAAGATAAGATGGTGAAGAAATGATAAGCTTTTTAAAAATTAGCATTTAAAGATTGTGTGTTTGCCAAGCCAAACCCAGTGAAAACCTGTGACGTTTTCTCTTCAGTATTAATGAAAAATTTTGAGGTTCTAAAATAAGAATTAATTAGTGAAATATGCATTATGTGCTATACTGTATAACCCCCCCCCCCAAAAGAAAATCCTTGAAAATTTCAAGAGTCATTGTGGTTTTATTGTAGGGACCTGATTCTAATTCAAAACAGACTGAAGGAAGACTTGGTTTCATGCACCTGACTTAATTTATCAAGCTACACTGAGGCAAATAACCTAGGGAAAGCTAACCCACAGGCAAGGGGATCAGCATTCCCAAGAAACCAATGAGTCCCTGAGTGGGTGTGTGTGTGCTCTTACCTGAAAAGTGTCTTATCTCAGAGGGGGGAAGGAGAGAAGGAGGGAGGGGGGTAGAGGGGGAGAGGAGGGGGAGGGGGAGGGGGAGAGGGAAGAGGGAGAGAGAGAGAGAGAGAGAGAGAGAGAGAGAGAGAGAGAGAGAGAACCCTAGAGACAAGAAAAAGCAACCCATCATCCACTCTTGTCACGTTCTTACTTATGCCAAGGAAATACAAACAATTTGTGAATAAATAAATGATCATCTTGACCACTGACTGGCAGTATGAAACACCAGACTCCACACACCCCAGTTTATCAAATACACACACAACAATGTACACATACACACACCACATACAGCCCTCAAATTCGACCACGTGCACACACACACACACACATAAAGTTTTCACACCACACTTATTTGCACACACATCACTCACACCCACACCTCTTCTGGGATGGACCATTCCATTCTCAGAAGGGGGAATCTACACAAAGCTGCTGTGCAGATATAGCACCTTTACATGGCTTAAGGAATCTCCCCCCTGAGTTTCTAAAGGGGATACTGATGCATCCCTCTGGTGGATGGTACCCAGTCAGAGATGAAAAGGTTCCACATTCTTGCTGCCCAGTGCGTACTAGCAACCCCTAACCCAGTATAAAGGAACATCTAGAAACCCTGGGCTTTTCTGGCCATTAAAAATCACTTAGCTCCAGAAAGCTCCCCCTCCTTTTGGAGGAGAGTACCCTGTGCTCCTGAGTGGCATCTCTTTCACTGGCTGCTTTCTGCTCTATGCTGTTACTGGCATTTCAGTTCTCCTTCATGGTGAGGATACCATGTTTTGTCTGGTATACACAGTGACAAATGTTCGTGCCACCGGTTGTATTAGCTGCCCTTTGAAATAGTTGAATTGACCTGACAGTTCACTGAAGAGTTCTGTACCTTCTGAGTTTAGACCCAGTCCAGACAGTTCAGATGTTGAGGTAAAAATCTTTTTATGGCACATATATAGTGTATGTTTATGGAATATGTACAATAATTCATCCTATTAGCAAAATTGATGGGCTGAGCCCTCAGGGAATAGGCTATGAGGGCAGCAGCCTATTCAGATGGTCTTTCTGTGGTTCTAGCCCCATGTAGCTGGAACTTGTGTAGCTTGCCCCATGTACATCAGGAACACACACACACACACACACACACACACACACACACACACACACACAGAGAGAGAGAGAGAGAGAGAGAGACAGAGACAGAGACAGAGACAGAGAGACAGAGACAGAGACAGAGACATGCACACTGTTCTCACAAGTGGGACCTAAGAAGCTAGACAGAGGAGGTGGGCCAGAGGAGGCGGGGCAGAAGGCTACTCACTACTTAGGATCAGCGTGTTGATGTGATATTGTATTTACCCCTCCCCTTCCTCCATGTAGACAGCTACCCTTAAGTCTCCTTCTCTTTCTATAGAAGATGCACAACATTCTAGAAAACAAGCCATATAGAGACCTGGCACTCCCCGCTCTTAACATACACTCCTATACCAGCCTCTACTGCCCCAGGACATAGCATGTCCCACCTCACGGTTACCATGTGACCTGGTTGTTTCCCCACACCACACTACCTCCAAATCACACTAGGACAGCCTAACCCCTGGACCCTCACCTCTTTGCTTTCCAAGCTTCTACTCCATTGAGGGTAGGAAAAATAAACCCATGTTTCTTGCTGTTACGGATCCCTCAACACATGACTCCTGACACTAGATGTGTGGCGGATGCTTCCACAATACACCACAGACATTGTCCAGCAACTCTGTTTCATTCCGACCCTGTCTTCCTGGGCTCTGTCACCAAGACTGTCCATGGAAGATGCTAGTCACTTGTTGAGTTTCTGCCCTGCCCATCCTTTGTATGGCCTGGAGCTCAGTGACAGCAGAATCCCTTGGGCTGAGAGTTGTGGCTTACACCAAGAGGCATGGGGCAGGAAGCACTATGGGACTGTTTCTGAAGTCAGTAAGAATACTTTCAGTATGAAGTATTAATGCCTTCATTCAGCAGAATGGTTGGAGCCCCTCTCTGTGCCTTGGTCAGGCACTGGGTATACAGTGATTAAAGACACATACAGTGGCCTCTGGATGCCACAGGGAAAAAGACAAGTGCAACAGAGCCTTGCTGTATGGTGGGTTGCATTTGCCATAACAACTAAAAGTATTGGATTATGGGTATTTTTCAGTCTCTCCCTCTGTCTCAAGTGAGATATATGTTATTTTGCTTGGTGAGAAGAATTTTGCACGTGAAGGTGCTGAGATGGCTCAGCAGGTGAAGACACTTGCGGCCAAGCCTATATGCCCTGGGTTCAATCCCTGGGATCCATGTGGCAGAAGAGAACAGACTCCCACAAGTTGTCCTCTGATCTTCAAAGCATGTGCAGTGGGGCGTGTGCACCTCCTGAACAGGATACTGTAATCCAAAATTTAGGCATGACTGGGGGATGGAGGGACAGTTATATGTAAAGAGTTGGCAGCAACTGAGAAAGTGGGAAGACCTGAAAAACATCTGGGCTTCTGCTGCTGAAGTCTCTAACAAGAACAGCTGCTAGAGGGGAGAGGGGAAAGGAGGGGAAAGGGGAGTGGGGTTAGGGGCGTGTATGTGCGCACAGAGAGAGAGGGAGAGGGAGAGGGAGCGGGAGAGAGAGAGAGAGAGAGAGAGAGAGAGAGAGAGAGAGAGAGAGAGAGAGAGATTAACAGGTTTCTTTGGGGCATTGATATGATTCACAATCAGTAAGCAACCGGTTACAGGAACTTCCGAGGAGGAATAATGTAATCACGAAAGAGCTGAATAAAATTATTGTGTGTGGTTTGTTATATCAAGGCCACAAGGGAGGTGGTCAGATTGAGAGGGACCACAGGAGAATAAAAGCCTGTGGCATGAAACAAAATGTACCATGGCAGAAACTACTTAGGGGCAGGATAGTGTGGTGTGTGTGTGTGTGTGTGTATGTGTGTGTGTGTGTGTTTGCGCGCGCACAAGAGGGAGAGAGAGAGAGCGATTTGTAGTGTGTGTATACATGTGTATGTGTGTGTGTTCTCTCAGTGGCATCCTTGTAAGCTTGTGTGCATAGCCCTTTTAATACATTGTATTGTTTTTCAATGTCAGTGAGGTTAGCGGGATGGCCCTTGTTATTTTCATTCTAGAGAAGACAGAGGAGGGAGACATAATGTGCTGAGACAGAGCTACAATCTCACAACTGATGGCTTCCATACTTGATTTGGTCCATCCTCTGCCACAGTGTAATCCACCTGTTAGAGGACGGAGACACAATGGTACCTGAAGAACTGTGGCCAACTCATGGATAACCAAGGAAGCCTTGGTGTGCAAATGACTAGGATGCCTTCAGCAGCCCTTGTCCATGCACCTGCTGGAACATTCGAGAATCAGATGACATACACCCTGTCCCTGAGAACTGATTAACAAGTTTAACAAAGACACACACACACAAAGATAAGGATAAAGTAGTAAAAAGCTTCAAGCTTTGTTTAGCCAAGATGCTTGTGTTAGTATGCTTCCTGTTGCTATAACAAAATCCTTGAGACATAATAATTTATAAAGTATAGAAGAAGTGTATTGGGCTCTAAACACTGGGATGCCCAGAAGTGCTGCATGTGATCTCTGGGAAGGCAGAGGGTGTCACATGATAAAACAGAGCAAGCATGCTAATTCAGGTCTCCATTTTTATATAAAACCACTAATACTGTCATGGGGGGGGGGGGCTCCCCATCCACATGGCTTCATCTAGTCCTTATCAACTTCCCCCAACAAGGAACTCACCTCTAACTGCCTTTGACATGTACATTTAAGCTGAATTTTAATTTTATTTCTTTTATGTGTATGTCTGAGTTTGCATGAGCCTATGGGCACCGTGTACATACAGGAAACCATGAAGGTCAAATGTGAGGGTATAAGATCCCATGGGACTGGAGTTATACATAGTTGTGAGCTGCCATCTGGGTGTTGGGGATGCAGCCCAGGCCCTCTGCACGAGCAGCAAGCAGTCTTAACCATGAAGTTACCTCTCTAGCCTCATCAAGGTTGAGTTTTAAACACAGGAACTTTTGGGGCAAAGCATTCCAACTGACTGTAGTTTACTGTAAAACCTTATGACATTTCCTGATGGAACCCTCTCACTTCAGTGTCCCCTCCCCGCCTCCGCAGGATCAATGATTGCCTAGAGGCGACCTTTGTGTGTGTGTGTGTGCGCGCATGGGGGTGACTTTTACCATTCCTCTGCCCAGCTGCACACTTCACTAAAATTTACATGAACATTCACCCATGAGTTGTACCACAAGCAACTGTCCCTTTCTACCCATCTTCTTGTTTCTAGACTATGTACTGCAACCCTTGTCATGTCTTCTGTGGGTGGACCTGGTTGGTTTCCAGTTTCTCTGGTGTAGCAGCAGGCACTCAATAGCCATGTGCACTGTGCAGCTCAGGCTAGATTTTTCTTTAGCACAGATGCCTGTGGTGGAGGAAGAATGCACCTGCCAGACTTTCTGTCTTGTTCTCCATGGCAACGGTCAATGCAGTAAAGCCCAGTCATGGGCCTTAGCAGAGGTGCCCTTGCTTCTGGATACCATCACCTTACAAATGACTTGTGGCTATTTGTGTCGCTAGTCTGAGGATGGCCAGTCTTGTCATTTTTTTCCCAGTAAGCCATTTGTTCTTTATTCTAAACAATTAATTCTCTGTCATTCTAGTGTCTCTCTGTCTGTGCCTCATCCCTCCACATTGTTTGGGTGCTATTTGTCATAGCTGTGAATCAAGAAAATTCAATTCTTTTGTGCTTGTCATCTTTGTGATACATTTTAAGAAATACTTTCCTGCCCTAAACTCATAGAAATGGCTAGATTTTATGGCTAGTTTCAAAACTTTGCCTTTCTGAGGCTGGAGGATTGTGAGTTCAAAGCTAGCTTGAGCTGCATGAGACCCTATCTCAAATATACGTATATTTTTAGTTTGGTTTTGTCTGTAGATAATCATCAGCTGTTACAAAAACAGTCTGAGCCTCCTTGTTTGAAGATTTGGGTTTGTTTCTTGGCTGTAAGCTCTTAACGGAGCACAGCCTGCCTTGGTAAATTCACCCACTTCCACCATCCCTTGAGTTCTCTGTGTTTGTCCCTTCCATATTTGAGATGACTCTAACCCAGATGAACCCACTTAGGTACTAGATGTCTTTCACCTGCAAGAGCTTAATATCCAAGATTCTGTTGACTCACCACTGGCTGACTTTCACTGCCCACTCTGGCTCCAAGCTATTGTAGGTCTGTTGGTCATTCCACACGCAAGAGATGGCCTAGACCCTTCTCACAGTTGAGGACCCCCAAATAAGAGAGCTTTTGCAATTTTCCAATTGTGTGAAATCACAGAGGCTCATCAGGCAAACAGGACTCATTGGGACTGGTCCTTATCACCCTCCCTTAAACACTCCCCAAATGGGACCTATCATCTCATCTCCTGCCCTTCTGCCCTCAAAACATCCAGTGGATGGTATCATTATCACTCTTGGTTGCTCAGGTACAGAGCTGAGAGTTGTCACCTCCCTTCTCCTTTTCTATTGTCTCCTCCTCTTTCTCTTCTTCCCCCTCTTCCTCTTCTTCCTCTTCCTCCTCCTCTTCCTTCTTTTTGTGTATCTTGTCTTCATTATCACCTACCTCCTGCATGCTGGCACATTGCTTCTATTCTAGCTTCTTAGGAGATCAAGACAGGAGGATCACTTGGACCCAGAAGTCCAAGGCTGTCTTGGGCAACATTGTGAGACCCTGTTCTCTAGAGAGGAAGAGGGAGGAGGAAGAGGAGGGTGGGGGGGAGAGAGAGAGAGAGAGAGAGAGAGAGAGAGAGAGAGGAAGAAGAAGAAGAAGAAGAAGAAGAAGAGGAGGAGGAGGAGGAGGAGGAGGAAGAAGAGGAGGAGGAGGAGGAGGAAGAAAAAGGAGGAGGAGGAAGAAAAAGAGGAGGAGGAGGAGGAGGAGGAAGAAGAAGAAGAGGAAGAGGAGGAGGAAGAAGAAGAGGAGGAGGAGGAGGAGGAAGAAGAGGAGGAAGAGGAGGAGGAAGAAGAAGAGGAGGAGGAGGAAGAGGAGGAGGAAGAGGAGGAGGAAGAAGAAGAGGAGGAGGAGGAAGAGGAGGAGGAAGAGGAGGAGGAAGAAGAAGAGGAGGAGGAGGAAGAAGAGGAGGAAGAGGAGGAGGAGGAGGAAGAAGAGGAGGAGGAGGAAGAAGAGGAGGAGGAGGAAGAAGAAGAGGAGGAAGATGAGGAGGAGGAGGAAGAAGAGGAGGAAGAGGAGGAGGAGGAAGAAGATGAGGAGGAGGAGGAAGAAGAGGAGGAAGAGGAGGAGGAGGTAGTAGTAGTGGTAGTAGTAGTAGTTGTTGTTGTAAGGGGGAAAAAGAAAGGGTGGCTAGGTTTGTTAGGGGAACAGACTTCCCAGCAGCTGTGAGGACAGGACTAAGAGCTGATGAAGGCTGAACCTTCAGAGGCCACAACAAAGGAAGAGGAGCATAGGAGTCGATTCAATAACTGCTGTTCCACCATCCTTCCTTTGTTTTCCAAGATTACCCACAGTCAACCTTGGTCCAAAAATATTAAATAGGAAATTCCAGAAGTAAACAACTGAAAGGCTTTTTTTTTTTTTTTTTTTTTAACAGTAAGCCATATGCATGGCATGATGAGATTTCACATGATCCCACTCTGTTCCACCGGGAACATGAGTCATGCTTCTGTCCAGGGTATCCATGCTGTAGGCACTGCCTGCTGTCAGTCACTTACACCATCTGGGTTACAGGATCAACACGGAGGCATCACATTCAGGCAACCATTGTTTCACACAACAGTGGTGCCAGGAGCAAGAGTAGTTGATGCTCGCAACTGAAAGAAGCAGGACTGTTATGTGTATGGGTGTCAGACATCCGCTGTGGGACTTAGGACATATCCTCCACAGATACCTCAGAGATGTAATTGTCAAGACTGGAGACAAGGAGGAGAAACATTCCAAGGCCTCCTGGAATGAAGTACCAGGGTTACCCATCAGGTATGGAGTTGACCAGGGGACAGGATTGAAGGCTACAATGAAGACGTGAGGACTCTAGGACTCCAGCGCAGCATGTGTCGCCTTTCCTCATACACATCTCACAGGGCTCAGGTGTTAGCCCCTTCTTGGTCCTTGGTGCTCTCTGTTGACTGAGCTGTGGTGAGATGGAGGAGGATACACTCCCGACCTGAAGTAGCCACAGCTGCTCTCTCCTCCGTATCCCCCTGCAGCCTGTTTCTACTTTGAATCACTGGCCTGAATTTACCTCCCTGCTTGGGCCTGAGAGATCATTCAGTTGGTAATGAGTTTGGCATTCAGCAAGACTTGAGTTCAGCCCCCTAAAGTACATAAGTTTGCTGGGTGTGGCAGCACATAATGCCAACTCTGGGGATATGAGACAGGAGGATGACACTGATCAGCTAGTTTAGTTAACAGACTCTAGGTCAGTCAAAGACTCTGTCTCTAAAAATAAGGTGGAGAGTGATGGGGAAAGATACCCAACATTAACCTCTAGCCTCCATACACACACACACACACACATTCACACATGCATTCACACATACTCGCATACACTCACACACATACATACACACATTCACCTACTCACGTACACTCACACACATAGACACACATATACACACACATACATACACACATTCACATACTCATATACCTACACACATATACATACACACCCATTCACACACTCATACACACACATACATACACACATATTCACATGCTCACACACATACACACATATACTCACACACATATACATATACTCACATACTCATGCACACACTCAAACACACATACATACACACATATTCACATACATATACTCATACACACACACACACATACACACACACTTACTTTACCGTCATCCTTAATAACCGGCTCCCTGTATCCCAAAATATGCTTTGGTCCTGGAGGGCATTGAAGAATCCTATCCAGTCAGGCAGAATGAGGAGGGAGGCACACTAACGTCTTTACGGGAGTTAAATAGATTGGGAATGTTACTTCTGGTGATAGACATTTCCCAAGCACTCAGGAGGCAAAGGTTAATAAGATCACTTAAATGACTTTTTTTGTGCTGTCACTATTTCCCACAAGTGCCTCTTCATTCTTTTTAACTTCATTCTTAATCTTCCTAGACTTTAATCAAACTACTTTTGCGTATACTTAACCTTCTCAGGGTAAAACAAGTCACCATGAGACAGAGCACTCGAGACAGAAAAATAGCAGAGTAATGAAAGTTGGGATGACCTCTAGATGAATTTTATTTGATCATTTGATCAAACAGAGAAAAAGAGTATGGCATAATCTTCAGGTCACGTAAGAGCATTCTTTGAATAGACATAATTTTAGTCTATTTTCTGTTGCTATAATAAAATACCCAAGACTGGGTAATTGATAAAGTCTAGGCGTTAATTGGATCGAAACTCTGGAGGCTGGAAAGTCCAAGAGCGTGATGTTGGCAGCTCCCTTATTGGTGAGGGCCTGGTGCTACATGCTGACAAGGTATATTGTAGCACCGAAGAAAGCCCAAATTGGCTTCTATAACAATCTGCTCTGGAGACAGTCTATTAACCCGTTAATCAGTCTATGCACGATTAACCTGTTCATGGCCACTAATTGCCTCTTAAAGGTCCAGCATCTGAGTACCTCCCAAGGGGGATCACATCTCAGCATGTTTTGGTGGGGACACTTGAGCCATGCAGCTGTCCAATAATCAATAGTGCTGATTGACGTGAGCATCAGACATAGGACTAAATGAGCTCTGTTGAATTCATTCTCACATGCCTCTGTTTTTAGACTCGGGCACTCAGGTGATTAACAGTTTGCAGTAATTATAGGTAATGTTTATTGAACCTTGCTGTGTGCCAGCCATTACTGGAAGCACACTTCTGAACTAATATTACCCTTGAAACTGTGCTATAAGACACAAGCATTATTGTTTTCATTTAACAGATGAAGACCCCAAGGCATGTGGCATTAAATCCCAGAATCACATAGTGTTCAAAGGTGGAGCAGGGATTCCCAGGCAGGCAGGAGGTAGTTGCTTAGCCACTACAAGCAGCATGTGAGTGCTTGGAACAGAGCAGAGCCCAGCAAGGAACTTATTTCCTTCTGAACTTGTAAAATAAACCTGCTCACTCTTGCATGTGTTCAGTATCTCTCTTTTTGTAAATTACCTGAAAACTAACAAGTCATGTTTTGACATATTCCACATTGAGCATGCTCTCTTCCTATCAAGATGCTTTCCTATGGACATGTTGTTTCCTGTGCCAAGATTTCAGTGTGTGGTGGATTCTGCCTAGGAAACAAATAGCCATTGAGTGAAATTGATACTTTACAGTGTAACGGCTAAGCTCCATGGCTCCCAGTCTAAAGTCTTTGAGTTTTGTCAGATTTCTTGGAAAGGGCAATGTGTCCCTTCATCCCGTGTACCATTCTGTTGTCATGTGAAGGGTCAATTGTCATTTTGATGTGGAGGAGAAAGGACACTGCCTCCTCCATGATATAGACATTACCACACATGACTCAAGGGCTCAAGGGATTCCACTTCTCAGGGAGGACATGTCTCCTAACCTAGCAGCAGTTAGATTGTATGTCTCTGTATCTTGGAATTTACAAATGTAATAAGTTTTTACTTGCAGATTTCTTCTCAAGGGATAAGATTGCCTTTTCCTCCCAAAATAATGTTTGAAATAAGCCCTGTTATTTTCCTGAATCTTAAATATTCCTCTAATATCATCTAAATAAAAGAGTGGGATTTTCTTTCTATTTTTGGCTATCAAGAGATTAATCTGAACTATAGAGTTTCTCTCTTATGAATAGTTATCAGCTGTTGCTGTAATTGCTAATGAGAGACTCCAAGGCATACTTTAAAGCAATTAGAACTTTGTTTCCACTCAACAGGAACTTAAGTACAGGAATAATCATCTCCACCATAACTTCCTTGAAGCACTTCATAATGTCTAGAGGTGAATAACCGAGTTATCGCCTGCTTTCTGGGGTGGGTTTATGGATGAGTTTCTGAGTTGAGTGAAATCAGTCCATCTGTGACAATCAATCATAGAGACAGGAAAATGAATGGCCCTACCTCCCCTTATGGCCTAGGCCCCTTGTAACTGAGACCTCTCCCTCAGTAATGAGTATCTCGATACCACAGGCAGATAGCTGCACACGCTGGATGGAAGTTGTTCCAGGGATTGGTGTTAGAAGGCTAAGTTGCCTGACAGATGATGAAGGCAAGCCCAGAGCTGTGAAGAAGCACTCAAAGTCACACACCTCCAGAGTAACAGCCACATGAGGAAGGCTTCCTGTCCAGGGTGACAGGAAGTGTGGCCAAGAAGTGAACTCCTGGGAAGAGGGAGTGGCTACTGTGCTGTCTTCTGTCATGGTCACATAGAGATGGGGCTAGAGAATACTGAGCTGCTGTACTTGTTCAGTGTTGAGCTCTGAAGTCACCCAGGCTTGGTGAGCACCCAGGTACAGGTGCTCCTCCTATCTGTCAGGTAGCTTGGACACAGTTGACTGGCCCAGGAGTAGATACCTAACCAGATGATGTCAGTAAGTAAATAACGCTTACTAAGCTAGGGACCAGTGATCAGAAGACTAAGCCAGTGTCCAGTCTTGGCAAAGCAGGTCTACCAGGAAGCTGTTCTACAGAGGCAGAGACACATGAGGGAGACAAGGGGGCTTTGGAGAGTACAGAGTGAACCCACAGTGCTGGCCACCCTTTGTAGACTATACACTGCAAGAGACTGATGCCAGCTTTTGCTGGAGTAGGTCCATTAATGCTCAGAGAATCTTCACCACAACAGGCAAGATTGGACCTGGGTCTCAAGTTCTTCTGAGAGCATAGAGTTTAACTAGTAGGCAGGCAAGTGAGAGCACTAGACATACTTGACTGAGAGAGACATACTTGACCGTGAGCTTGGAAGCCTGTGTGAAGGAAAAAGGTCACAATGAAGACTGTACTCTCCTGAAGTGGGGTGGGAATGTTTCAAGAGGCCTTTGTACTTACACCTATTAAGAGTTAAACTGCAGAACATTCCAGAAGACTTAGATAAACAGCTGAAGTCAGTGTCTGTGACCAGAAATCTCTTCAGCCGGGAATAGTAATTCGCTAACCGATAGGAAGCGGTTTGAATTTGGTGTTTCTCCCCAGCCAGTGACTGCCTCTGAGCATAACTGTTGTGTGAGTCTCCTGTAAGAAACGTCTCTGGCATTTGCCTTACGGGACACTATTCAGGTCTTCTCTATCTCAGTTTACCCAGATTACAACCTTTGCTTCCCAGATAAGCATTGCTTCCTCTGACCTCTGTGCCAGTCTTTTTCAGTTGACACGGAGTTTATCCTCGCTAGGGATACATGGCATGAGAACGGGGGTGGGAGTGGGGGTGAGGTGGATGTCACAAGTACTCTGGCTCCACCAACCCTATCAGGGACACAGCCTACAGTGAGAATAAAGGACAATATAGAAGACTAAAGGGTGGTGATCTTACAGCCCTCTCTGAACTCTCTCACCTCCGCTGTCCCTGTTGAGTACCCTGGCAGTGGGACTGTAATTTTCTCTCTGTCCATTTCTGCTGACTTACTCCAGGTGAGGCATCATTGTCCCCTACACCACCACCCCCCCCAACACACACAGGTGTGGACCTGTGAAGTCACTGGCCAAGAGTGAATATTGTGATCCGAGTCCTGCCTTTCTCATAGCTTCTCTACGTGCCTGACCTCTCTCTCTTCAAATGAAATCATTTAGGTGACTGCGTAGCCATTCTTTCTCTTAAGGCCCAACCCAAATGCTGCCACCTTTAGGCATACATCCTGGTTCCCTATAGCTCCCTCAGGGGGCCTTGTTCCCCTGTCCCACTAGAGGATATTGGGGCATCCCCGGTGGCTGAAAAGCCATCTCTTGCAGGAGTGCATTAGACATTGGAGGACTCCATGTGAGCCCAGCTGTCCAGAGTTCCCACCCTGGAATTAACGGCAAGGGGACACGTGAACACTGAATTAATAGAGCTCTGCCCAATTACACAGTGCATCTGTGCTCCTCATGGTGCAAAGGGAATCAATAACTAACGAAGGGGCAGTAATTGGCGGCGTTGCCTGATTCGGAAATCTGGAGAGATCCCAGCCCAAAAACCCTGGGCTTAGAGGGCTAACTAATTGAGTTCTTCAATATTGACATTTTCTTTCAGTCATGCCCACACCTAATTGGCTTTCAATTCCTAAGCAAAACAGGTACATTCAGGGTTGTTTTGAGAGCAAACACGTTGCACCTCTGTGTGTCCCTGCCGAAGTATTTGGCACTGAGAGGTGACACACAGTAATTGAAGGCAGTGGAAGTTAAAAACCAGTGTCCCCAAAGTGTGACACAATGGGACTGAGTACACCTGCTCAGTGCTGGTAGAGCACTCTGAGGTCGTGGTGATGAGAGGGCTCTGATACACAGGCGAGTTCCTGACTGGCCTTCTCATACATGCTCTGTGGCATTCTCAGCGGCAAAGCCTTTGTTTTGTCAAAAATTTTTCCTTGCAGATCATTTCACAGGAAAACCAAGAGAATGCCTTGTGGGTTGTTGTTGTTTTAGCCTGTAACTAATTAGCTTGGAACAGCTGAAGCGTCTTCTGAGCACCTTTGCCCCTACAGGGAAGGGGGATGCTAATGCAAAGAGAAGATTTCCTTCTGTTGAGATGGAAACAGCCGACAAAAGAATAGCTCGCTCCCAACACCTCCCTGGCTTCTCCAGCAGGAGGAGAGGGAGAGGCACCTACAGGGTGGATGGTTTGAATGTCTCCATGATGCATTCAGGAATACCAGGTGTGAACCTTCACTGCATTGCTCGGGGTGTGCAGGTGGCTGCGTCTCATTATTTGTGGGTGGATATGTACCCCAGGTAGCACAGAATGGTACCAGCCCTGCAGTCAGAAGACAAGTGGCCGTGGGGAGGATCTTAATGATAGGAACTACAAGTATGCCTGCCTTGGTCAGTGTCCGCAGCTGCAGCGGAACACTTACACTGATGGCTTAGACAACAGAGCATTGCTTCTCTTTATTAAACACATGTGTCTGTAAATATGGTATGTGCATGTGTGCAGGTACCTTTTCCCATGCATGTGCCTGCAGAGGCCAGACGTTAGCATCAAATGCCTTCCTCTGTCGCCGTCCATTGTATGCTTTGGGACAGGGTCTCTCACTGAACCTGGCTGGGGCTGTTTCAGTTAGAGTGGTTGTCTGGTCAGCCCTGGGGATTCACTGTCTGTGTCTCGTTCAGCACTGAGGTTGTTGACACCCATGGCTTCGCCTGGTTTCTTCTCTTTGCCATCATTTCATGGAGCTGGATGTCCCCAGTGTGAGAGTCAGTGAGGTCAGGCAAAGGCTCTTTTCCTGCTCATGATGGCTGACGTCTCATTTCTGCCAGGGAGAGAGGGGAGGAGTGATTGGTCCTCTTCCCAAGTCCTCTCACATAGACACTGATCCCACAGGAGCAGCATCCCCCTGACCTGCTCTCTGAAAAAGCCCATTTCCTGATGCCACTGCCCTGACAGGAACATTGTCAAAACATGGATTTCTGGGGGATAAAACTGTTCAGGCCACAAGACTCACTAACACTACAGTGCATTTAAATGAGCTGAATTCATTTCTTTCATTTGTATTCTTTGCCGAAACATCTATATTATTGACAACGAAGTCATAATTTATTAAGGATCTTTTAAATGTACTGTTGTGCTTTGAACTAAATGTTTTCAAATGTAAATATTAAAACGGCAAATTGTACCTTAATTTCTGCTGACATTCTTTCTTCCTAAAAAATTATTTATTTATTTATTTATTTAATAGATATGTTTTAAGGAAATTAATGATTCATTAATGATACAGGCAATTTTCCAGCAGGTGTTGTCACAATGTACCCCTGTTCTCACCCTTTTGTGACCTTGCTCTTCTGCCTCTGTTTTGTTTGTTTGTTTGTTTGTTTTTGTGCAGCTCAGTTCACAGGTCACAAGCAGTAGGTCACAGGTCACCACTCAGAGCTCACATCACCAGTCATAAGCCTCAGGTCGTGACCTCAGAAGGACTGTCCTGCCTCCCATGGTGGAGAGATAGGAATTTGATACTGTGGGTTTCCCTGCCTCTGTGGCAGACTCTGTGTGGATGGCATGCTTCAGCATTGTGTCAGCCTTGCCTAGTGCTCGGCCTTATTCCAAGGGTCAGGGGGACCCCTCCTCCCACCTCAGCAGTAATTGCACCCTGAACCCCTTCCCTGGGTTCTGTGATGAGGGGTGATGTCTCTTTCCTCTCATAGACATAGGCAACAAACCTCTCACTTTCCAGCATCTCCCACTCAGGTGCCCTTATGCCTGGACACTGTGAATGCTTCACCTTAAATCTCTGTAGAGCCACACACAAACATCTCATGCCACAGCATGTCACAATCATACATGTACACACACATAGGCATGCACACCCCCCCCCCAAAGGATCAACATAATTTCACTCCAACAGTCTGGTCATGTCCCATCTGGCCCCAAGCCTAGCAAACCGCCCCCTGACCTCCAGGTGCAGCCATTTAGATCTTAGCCTCACTCGTGGTTTCTAAACACAAACCTTGCTGTCCCCAGCACTCTCTACGGGACTGCCCAGGATGGCACCACCATGAATAGCAAATGCACCAAGGGTGCTGGTCCCACCAATGGCGTCTCCTGGTACCAGGTCAGGAATAGACCAAACTTTTGCCAGATGACAAATTGGACAGGCACACTGGTGTGAAGTACTCCATGAGAGGTGGCGCTTCACATGGCAGCCTCCCTTTCCCAGATCTAGTACCAGCTGAAGTCTCTAGTGCCCAGTTGGCTGCCTCTGGCCTTTTCATTTTTATTTAACAGTGTGCTGGTAAAGAAAGAACCAAAAGCTACTCATCACCATAAAGTCCCAGGGCAGACTGGCTTTAAACGTTTGTCATCTGGAATTTAATTAGTATTTTTCTTTCATCTTTTTTTTTTATAATGCTACCTTGGCATTTATTCAAGAAAACCTGTAATTTTAATACTGATTCAGTACAGATCTAGAGAGTTATGACAGAGTCCCACAATTTTTCTGAGAAGAATTTTGCACAGTAAGAGGTGTCTCCTCAATATTCAATGACTACAAAGTGAACCTCCAGCTCAGTGGTGCTCAGTGTAGAAGATTGCACTTGGTTTTGCCCTTCTCCATGATAAAACACTATGATCCAAGGAATTTATAGAAGGAGAGATGTATTTGGTCTTAAGGGTCCCAGAGTAATAAGAATGTATCACCATGACAAGGAAGTAGCAGGCATCACAGCAGATATGGGTCAGTGGCAGCAAGCCATGAATGTACATTTTGAACTAAAAGCAGAGAGAACCAGTTGGGAGCAGGACAAGACCTTGAAGCTCTTGAAGCCTGTCTCCAGTGGCACACTTCCTCCAGCAAGGCCATACCTCCTAAGCCTCCCCAAACAGTGCCACCAGTTGGGCGCCAAGTGTTCAAATGCACGTGCCTATGGTAGACATCTCGTTCAAACCAACACAAGGATTAACTCTCTTTTCTTTATTATCAAAACAATACCTAACCAGTGTAAAAATACTAGAAACTTGGTAGATTATAGGCAGGTGCATGCATGATAAATTAGGTAAGTAGGAAATCAAACCAAGCAGCTTTGTTGTTGTTTCAATTACTATCTCATGGATAGAGTCCAAAACAAATAGATGGACATGTTACTTGTTGCTTCCCCATCCCACCACTGCCTATGCCTGCGCTCTGAGCCTCTCTGTGAGCTTCAGGGCTAACCCTGCATACTGCAACCGCTAGGGACTCTGGCTGGGTTTGTCCCATGTGAGACACTCCTAAGAGAAAGGGTGACGGGGGTGAGCAGCATGTTTGTCTCCAGCTGCCCATTTTCTCAGGCATTTTTTGACCACAGACCCCGCTCTGTGGAGCACTTCTCTATTGCCTATGTTTTGTCCAGACCTTGGGAATGTGACTCCCTCCTTTCTATGGTCAGGCCTTTGATGATGACTGCTCCCACTCTGGCTAAGTCTGGGATTTTCTATTTTTTGCTGATTACCTGCCCACCACCTTTCAGTCAACATTTGAACATGTGTATTAATGTGCCTCCCCATCCCCAAAACCCTTGTTCAAAACAGTGTGGGAGGGAGGGTTTACTTGCACTTATGGGTTTAGAAGGTTCTGTCCATGTTTACTTGGCTCTGTGAATCTCTGTACCTGTTGTGGGGCAGGACATCATACATAGCAGGGTAGAGGACTTCCTCTCTGTTGTAGACAAGAAGCATTGAAAGGGGAATACAGAAGAGCAGAGAGGAGGGCATAGCTTCATACCAAGGCGTTGTCCTCTCCTCATGGCCATGGCAGAAGGCATGGGAAACAGAGGCATGGGGACCTGGACAAAGTGGTGGTGATGGATTAATTCACCCCGACCACAGGGAATGCCTGAGCCTTCATGTTCTAAGGCCATTGAGTGGCTTAGTTCATCTCTTTCACTACCTGTGCATCAAGCTGTCACTTTGCTATTAACTTTTAAATGTTTCTTCTGCCTTCTGTTTAACAATCGTTTCTGCTTTGAGTGTATTGCAGAGAGAAACTCCATCTGTTGCCTGATTTTCTTTCATTTTTGGCCTTAATGTTTTTCTCTCACAAGACATCTTACTTAATGTTTTAATATAGTCAATCATGTTCATCATTTTTTTTTTTTTTTTTACAATTTATGCCCTTTGCCTTGTTTAAGAAATGCAGTTAACTCTTTTGTTCATGGTAATTATGTTTTACAAACAAATTTTGTAGGACTAAGTAAGAATGACAGGGCTTGGCTCTTTCAAGCCCCCACTCATACCCTTTTTGCCAACTGATGTATACAGAATCTTGACTATTTAAATGTATATTATATATACATATATTTGTTTATATTTTGATATATTTGTTATATATAATATTACATGTAATATTATATATTATACACTATTGATTCATTAGCATTGACTTCATGGCCCCCTGTGCTATTGATCATGCCTAGATGAACATATGACACTTATGTTCTCTGCAAGGCATACCACAGTGTTCTTACACTCCAGGACTCTAGATAGCACTACAACATGGCCCCAGGGATGAGTATACAGTGAATCAGTAACAGAAAAACACAACCAAGACATACAACACTAACTCAACCATAAAGACAGTATTGTGTTGTTTTTAGCCTTACTGGGAATGGATACATTGGGTAACTCAAAGACATGGCCGCTCTTCATATATCTAAAATGGCTGCAAAAGCACTCTGGGAACAGTGAGGGGAATGCAGAAGATACGGCTCGGTAGCCCTGAGCAGGTGCTCTGTGAGTGTGAGAGAGACCCCAGTTTGAGTTTGAAGCTCTAAGGTTCAAGTGAAAACCAAGGATGACTGCAGACACCCACAGCCTCAGCCTGGGGGAAAGCGTAGACAGGGAGATCCTGAGTACTCACTGGCCAGCGATCTAAGCCAGAGGACAAGCTTAGGGGGAGACCCTGGCTCAAGTCAGAGGGTGATAGAGGAAAACACTGAGCGTCCTGCTGTGGCCTCCACATACTCATGGGTACATGTACCACACACAAGGATGCCACAGACATACACAGTGCACATGTGTCCAGACCAGTTGTGTGTGTGTGGGGGGGGGACGGGCAGCAGAGATAAAGAGAAAGAAGGGGAGATTTGTGAGTTAGAAATAAATCTTAACAAGTAGCCAAATTTGCATATACAAAATTCACAAATAACAAGAGACACCTATCTGCCTCTCCCTCAGAGGTACAGACTGCGTTCATATTTTACTCAAAAGTTTCATTTGCATATTGCAGACTTACAGT